>NC_089979.1:108343339-108970612 GCF_036417845.1 Apteryx mantelli
TGGAACTACTGGAAGCTTCAGCTCCTACCTGAGCACTGCTGCGAGGCTGAACAGGCAAGCATGGGATGCATTTTCCACAGCTATAAATGTTATTAATTGCTACTTAAATATTCATTACTACAAAGAAAGCTTTAAGTAAACAGCACTGTCTGAAGTGGTAAGATTTGTTCTTTTTCCTTAAAGATTTCACAACAGAGCACAGAATGTTCTGTAAGTTTAACTTGATTTATGCCAAGAAAGTACTTTCCAGTATAGCTGTACTATTACAAGGGTACAAGCTATTGCAACGAGCCTTAAAATCCTCCTCACATGCGTATCACTTCTCTTAAGAGGAAGGACACAGTTCAGTTTGGTTGTGTGAATAAATTAGGCCCTCATCAGCAAGATATTGAATCCCCTCAAGTTCCAGCTCAGCAAAATAGTTAAGCACATGCTTAACATCCTTTGCTGAACGAAGCAGACATCCCTACTGCAGCAGGACTACACGGCGCTCAGTAGCACACAGGAGCGGACTCTAGCAAATATTAGAAAATATTAGAAAAAGCTAAAAGATAATCTTCTCTATATTGAACTCAGGTATAAAAATGACTTTGAAATGCTAAGGGGTGATCAGTGAAGAAATTACCTGCTTGGAGGCCCCAAAAAAATCATCTTTGTGAAACTGATAGATGGAATATCAAAGTCCCTCATTCAGCAAAGCATTCAAGCTGCCTGAAAACATTTGGATAAAAGGAAGCACAAGCCCTGCTGATGAAATGTGGAGCAGGTTTCCACATACCACTCTCTGCTTTCTTCTGGAGGATTTCAAACAAGATATATGAAAAGAAGACACTTGGGAGATCAGGCGTAGTAAAGGGTTTCTCTGCAAACTGCCCTTTCAAGACAAAAGCTTTGGAGAAATGAATGTGGGGGTAGCAAATCAGTTTTTTTTGGATAGCAGTACAGGCATACCTCATCTTGGTTTATTGAGCTTTGCAGATATTGCGTTTTTTACAAATTGAAAGTTTGTGGCAACCCTGCATTGAGCAAGTCTATCGGCACCATTTTTCCAACAGCATGTGCTCACTTCATGTCTCTGTGTCACATTTTGATAATTCTCACAATATTTCTAACTTTTTCATTATTACTATATCTGTTATGGTGATCTGTGATCAGTGATTAATGTTGCTTTCATGCCTGCTAACACAACATCCATTCTGCAGCTTATGGATCAAGGAGTAATTTCGACTTTCAAGTCTTCTTATTTAAGAAATACAAGGCTAGAGCTGCCATAGATAGTGATCCATTCCTCTGATGGATCTGGGCAAAGTAAATTGAAAACCTTCTGGAAAGGATTCACCCTTCTAGATGCCATTACGAACATTCGTGGTTCATGGGAGGAGGTCAAAATATCCATGTTAACAGGAGTTTGGAAGAAGTTGATTCCAACCCTCATGGATGACTTTGAGGGGTTCAAGACTTCAGTGGAGGAAGGAACTGCAGATGTGGTGAAAATAGCAAGAGAACGAGAATTAGAAGTGGAGCCTGAAGATGTGACTGAATTGCTGCAATCTCATGACAAAACTTTAACAGATGAGGTGCTGCTTCTTATGGATGAGCAAAGAAAGTGGTTTCTTGAGATGCAATCTACTCCTGGTGAACATTGTCGAAATGACAACAAAGGATTTAGAATATTACAGAAACTTAGTTGATAAAGCAGTGGCAGGGTTTGACAGGACTGACTCCAATTTTGAAAGAAGTTCTGTTGTGGGTAAAATGCTATCAAACAGCGTCGCATGCTACAGAGAAATCCTTCGTGAAAGAAAGAGTCAATTGATGCAGCAAACTTCATTGCTGTCTTATTTTAAGAAATTGCCACAGCCACCCCAGCCTTCAGCAACCACCTGATCAGTCAGCAGCCATCAACATCAAAGCAAGACCCTCCATCAGCAAAAAGATTATGACTTGCTGAAGGCTCAGATGATGGTTAGCATTTTTTAGCAATAAAGTATTTTTTAATTAATTTTTTAATTACATTGGTTTTTTAGACATAATGCTATTGCACACTTAATAGACTACAGTAGAGTGTAAACAAAGCTTTTATATGCACTGGGAAATCATAAAATTTGTGTGACTCGCTTTATTGTGATGTTCGCTCTATTGCAGTGGTCTGGAACCAAACCTGCAATATCTCCGAGGTATGCCTGTACGTATTTATAAACCAATATACAGTGAGGTCATGCTCTGTTGACAGACTTTGCAAATACATAAAGGTTGGACTAGCTTTGTAGAGAAACCCAGGATAGGATTTGTGGAGCATTAGAAACAATTTTAGCAAGCAAGATATGTATCCCCAGTGTGAATTGTACGTATTTTACAAATCTATCTGTTTTCAATTTGAAGAGGGACAAAGCAAAAGCAGATCCAAAACTTCCATGCACAACATAAATGTACCTAGAACTGAAAAACTTATTTTGAGGGTCAGATTTCTTTGGTCAGCTCCTCAATGTCCCCCTTCCACTTTGCTATTTTTATTTTCATACACTCTCTTACAGAGACATGGTGGGATAGCTCACATGACTGGAGTGCTGTCATGGATGGCTACGTGCTTTTTAGGAAAGACAGGCCAGGAAAGCAAGGTGGTGGAGTTGCTCTTTATGTGAGAGAGCAACTGGAATGTATTGAGCTGTGCCTAGGGGTGGATGAAGAGCGAGTCGAGAGCTTATGGGTAAGGATTAAAGGGCAGGCTAGCATGGGTGACACTGTTGTGGGTGTTTACCACAGGCCACCTGATCAGGAAGAGGAAGTCGATGAGGCCTTCTACAGACAGCTGGAAGTAGCCTCACGATCCCAGGCCCTGGTTCTCATGGGGGACTTCAACCACCCCGATATCTGCTGGAAAGACAACACAGCGAGGAACAAATAGTCCCGGAGGTTCCTGCAGAGCATTGGTGACAACTTCTTGACACAGGTGGTGGAGGAGCCAACAAGGAGAGGTGTGCTGCTGGACCTCGTACTAACAAACAAAGAAGGACTGGTGGAAGATGTGAAGGTCGGGGGCTGCCTTGGCTGCAGTGACCATGAGATGGTGGAGTTCAGGATCCTGTGAGGAGGAGGCAGGGCACTAAGTAGGATCGCAAACCTGGACTTCAGGAGAGCGAACTTTGGCCTCTTCAGGGACCTACTGAAGGACTACCATGGGTTAGGGCCCTAGAAGGAAGGGGCGTTCAAGAGAGCTGGTTAATATTCAAGCATCACTTCCTCCAGGCTCAAGAGCGGTGCATCCCTATGAGTAGGAAGTCAAGCAAAGGAGGTAGGAGACCTGCATGGATGAGCAAGGAGCTCCTGGCAAAACTCAACCAGAAGAAGGAAGTCTACAGAAAGTGGAAAGGGGGACAGGCCGCTTGGGAGGAATATAGGAACGTTGTCAGAGTATGCAGGGATGCGACGAGGAAGGCTAAGGCCCGTTTGGAATTAAATCTGGCAAGGGATGTCAAGGACAACAAGAAGGGCTTCTTCAAATACATCGGTAGCAAGAGGAAGACTAGGGAAAATGTGGGCCCTTTGCTGAATGGGGTGGGTGCCCTGGTGATGAAGGATGCAGAGAAGGCAGAGTTGCTGAATGCCTTCTTTGCTTCAGTCTTTACTGCTCAGGCCAGTCCTCAGGAATCCCAGACCCTGGAGGCAAGAGAGAAAGTCTGGAGAGAGGAAGACTTTCCCTTGGTGGAGGAGGAGTGGGTTAGAGATCATTTAAGCAAACTTGACACCCACAAATCCATGGGCCCTGATGGGATGCACCCACGAGTGCTGAGGGAGCTGGCGGATGTCATTGCTAAGCCACTCTCCATCATCTTTGAAAGGTCATGGAGGACAGGAGAGGTGCCTGAGGACTGGAAGAAAGCCAATATCACCCCAGCCTTCAAAAAGGGCAAGAAGGAGGACCCAGGGAACTACAGGCCAGTCAGCCTCACCTGCATCCCTGGAAAGGTGATGGAGCAGCTCATCCTGGAGGCTATCTCCAAGCATGTGGAGGACAAGAAGGTGATCAGGAGTAGTCAGCATGGCTTCACCAAGGGGAAATCATGCCTAACCAATCTGATAGCCTTCTATGATGAAATGACTGGCTGGGTAGATGAGGGGAGAGCAGTGGATGTTGTCTACCTAGACTTCAGCAAGGCTTTTGACACTGTCTCCCAGAACATCCTCATAGGTAAGCTCAGGAAGTGTGGGTTAGATGAGTGGACAGTGAGGTGGATTGGCTGAACTGGCTGAATGGCAGAGCTCAGAGAGTTGTGCTCAGTGGCACAGAGTCTAGTTGGAGGCCTGTAGCTAGCGATGTCCCCCAGGGGTCAGTACTGGGTCCAGTCTTGTTCAACTTCTTCATCAATGACCTGGATGAAGGCACAGAGTGCACCCTCAGCAAGTTTGCTGACGATACAAAACTGGGAGGAGTGGCTGATACACCAGAGGGCTGTGCTGCCATTCAGAGAGACCTGGCCAGGCTGGAGACGTGGGCAGAGAGGAACCTCCTGAAGTTCAACAAAGGCAAGTGGGGAGTGCTGCACCTGGGGAGGAATAACGGCATGCACCAGGACAGGTTGGGGGTTGACCTGCTGGAAAGCAGCTCTGCAGAGAAGGACCCAGGAGTGCTGGTGGACACCAAGTTAACCATGAGGCAGCAGTGTGCCCTTGTGGCCAAGAAGGCCAGTGGTATCCTGGGCTGCATCAGGAAGGGTGTTGCCAGCAGGTCGAGGGAGGTGATCCTCCCCCTCTACTCAGCCCTGGTGAGGCCACATCTAGAGTGCTGTGTCCAGTTCTGGACTCCCCAGTACAAGAGGGATGTGGCACTACTGGAGCAAGTCCAGCGAAGGGCTACAAAGATGATTAGGGGACTGGAGCATCTCTCTTATGAGGAAAGGCTGAGAGAGCTGGGCCTGTTTAGCCTGGAGAAGAGAAGGCTGAGAGGAGATTTTATCAACGTGTACAAGTATCTGAAGGGAGGGTGTCGAGAGGATGGGACCAGAATCTTGTCAGTGGTGCCGAGCGACAGAACACGAGGCAACGGGCACAAACTGAAACACAGACGCTTCCATCTGAACAGGAGGAAAAACTTTTTCACTGTGAGGGTGACAGAGCACTGGACCAGGTTGCCCAGAGAGGTTGTGGAGTCTCCTTCTCTGGAGATATTCAAAACACACCTGGACACAATCCTGTGCAATGTGCTCTAGGTGACCCTGCTTGAGCAGGGGGGGTTGGACTAGATGATCTCCAGAGGTCCCTTCCAACCTCAGCGATTCTGTGATTCTGTGATTCTGTGATTCATTCTGTCTGGGACTAGGGGTGTTGAAAGACTGGAGAAAAAAGCCAAATAGCAACAAAAACTCATTTCTTGCAAAAATTCCACCTGAGGCAGGGTATAAGAAATTGAACAATATCATGACATTTCTGGAGGAGTGTTGTAGACCTAAGAAAATATAAGTAGGGACCTGAATTTCCTCTGCTACTGTTTAACATCAGTGAAATGTGTCTTTTCTTCTTGGGTAGTTATAACGACTCTGCTAGTCCTACACTCAGTCACACGCATAACTTATTTCTCCATTACTTTTTTCTCACCTGTGAAAAACATTGCCAGGAGTGAATAGGCAGAGGTTTGGCTGAACACAGCTTTGTAAAAATTTTCTGTCCGGAGACACATAAAAGACACAGAAGTCAGTGCTCTCCACTAGAATTGAATTGGCTCTGGGCTGTTAATAGGGAGAGGAAAAATTGGACATGACTATTGTCATGAATCAAGTACAAGATATTACTCCTAATAAATAAAGAAGCAGCAGGTCTGTGGAGTTACAAAAAGAAGGCATTTCCACATAGGAACTTTTCAAGAGTGGCACTTCAAAAGGTGGAATCTATCTTCTGCACTAGGATAGTTATCACTGTCTGACAACTGTCATTTCACATTTTTCCAAGGAAATTCAAGACCTGACTTGTGCCACCTTTCATCTGGGGAAGAAGGAAAATCAGCGCTGGTTACTTCTGTGATATTACTATATTTGACTTTTTTGAGGCTAGGCCTTCAAAGCAGTTTCATTAATGGTGGATAACATTGTGCTGTGGTAAAATCCCTTCCTCACAGAAGTTGGTGACAAAATCCTGAAGACTATGAAGCCTGGCCAGGACACATATGAAAACTGCAGCAAAGAAAGAACCTCTCTTCATTTCACAAATCTGACTGAAATGCCTGCTTAGAGCTGTAAGCATATCCCATCTGGAGGCTCTAACCTTAGCCACGGTTAGATATAGTAAATTAAAAATACTACTCTTTGATCCTGCCTGCCAGTGTTCAATGCTCTGTTTTGTCTGCACAGGCTTCTGAACGTGAACAGCAGCAGCCTCCAAATCCTAACCAACGACATTCACTGGAGGTATTCGCACACTTGATGCCTGCACAGAGATTGCTAGGGCAATTTAGACAGACCAACCAACAAAACCTCTGCCCCCATTCATCATTCTTCTTTTCTTTTTTGATTTCTTATACAGCCATAAATATTGAATATAGACTATCTAGAGCTGGCCTGTCTGCCTTGTGGCTAAAAAATGTGCTAGAGAGCACCAGAAATTGCAGCTACTTTCAGGCTGTGGTCACAAAGATTAAGACTATTTGCTGAGATACATCCTGACCATAGGGCATCAGTAAAGTGTCAGAATACCATAACTGCTGATCTGGGAGAGAATTTACTCTGAGTGGTCTGAAGACAGTAATGTCTATCGCTTAGCTGGTTAACTCACTTAACATTTATTCTACCCTCAGACTCATAATATTTAGTTCCTGAAACTGAGAAGTTGAGATTTAAAGGTTTCTTCCTGCATCATCAAGTCTAGTACTGGGCTGTCATCACTATAATCATTTTTGATGCATGTTTGAATTTTTTCTGGGTGGAGTAGAATAGTACAATGCAGCAACTGCTCGTTGAAACTAATAGCATCCAAACCCACTGAATGTTTGGTTTATCTGTATAAATATATAAGTACTCAATATAAAGACAGCTTTCTTGAACAAATGACCATCAGAACTGGGGAATATGGAAATTAATGTGTGCCAGTGAAACTATGGGGCTGATCAGAAGTTCATACAAAGACATACAAAAGTCCATACCTTCAGTAGAACTGGATGAGTGCCATGGAAGATGAGGTTACACCACCTGATTCACTGCACCTACAAGCATCCCTAGTCAATGGTGAAAGGTAGATTCGACCAGGAGGCAATTCAAAGTACCTAAGTGAGGCTGAGCTCTGAGTCTCCTTTGCAGGAACCACTATTTCAACTTCCATTAAATGTATAGAAAGCCTAGGGAAATAACTTCCTACAATAGCCTTTTATAAATATATATTTATAAATATATAAATATACTTGTGTGTATATATATATATATATATATATACACACACAAGTGCCTTTTATTCTGCTTTGCTCTATCTGGACAGAAGTATATATGCCAAGGAAAGCCTAACAATGTCAGACAAATCTCAGTTGTGGCTCATTCTGCGCTGATGGGAGTCACTATAGATATATGGATTCTATAGCTACAGCAGTTTGAACTGATGTCTAGGGCAGCAGGCTTAGAAAAAGGGAACAGCAACCTGTTCTGCATATTCTCTGCTGAATCTAAATGAAAATTCAGCTCCCTTTTAATGCAAGTATCCATAATGGTTAAAACACCCTATCAAATAAAATGATATGGATGAAGAAAACTGTAATGTCAAACATGCATCAGAACAGGTTTCATGGTTTCCAGCAGGTCCTTGGAGGTGCTTTCTAGGTAACCTCAGAGAAAAACTTGCAGCTTTACAAGACCCATTTGAGAAATATTAGAGACTGCCATTTGATGATTGCACAGTATTCTGAGTGACAATTTTGATTGGGGAGATCGGGCTTCAATACCTTCCTGTACCACAGGTATCCACTCCCAAAGTGAGCAGTTCATTGCTTCCCTCATTATCTTGTTTGCTTTCTGTATTACCATAATAACAACATTTTCTTGCACCACAGAGTTATTGTGAGGAGAAATACCTTACCAGCTTGTAAGAAGCCAATACTACTTCAATGCCAATTGAAGATGCCAATACTATTTATACAAGTGTATAAATATTCCATGCAGGTATCCAGCGTGAGAACTTTAAATCTGGCAGTTGCTTGTGCACAGGCACTAAGGCACTCAGCAGCCAACAGTGTTGCTGAGGTTGATCTGCTCATCTTTCATAAAATATCTGCATTCAGTGAGTAATGATACCAGAGCAGGCCTATTATAGTTAGCTGACAAAGAAATTGAAAGTTTATCACATTTTCTGAGGCAAGGTTTGGGATTTTTTTGAAGTTATTATCCTTATTTATTTGTTTTCTGTATACAGAATAAGAAATCTCTGCACTTTATTAGAAGTGTATTATGGATCGATGATAGACTGGGAAGTTCAGTTTATAATCTGGTTCTATCTCTTTGAGATATGTTGGTAGTACAGGGAAGGTATTTTTTGGTTTAAAAACAAAATAAAATATTTTTTCCAATAAAAAAATTCTTGCAACTTAAGTGAAATGCAATTTTCAAAGCACTGGAGCACAAACTGCATGTTTAATAAGGCAGTATTGACAGGACAGAAGAATGGAATAGTTTTATAGAATATATTTTTTTTCAGTGTGTAAATATCTATACTCAATAGACATGAAGTAGTCGTTACTTTTCAGCAGAGGCCAGGACCCCAATCCTGAAGTCTGATCCATAGGTAGAAAAGCTTGATCCTCTACGGTGTTCAGTCTAGTAAGTACTAGACTGGGAGCCTAACATTCCTAACCCAAAGAAAATTTCTTATATAACTTTTGGTTAACAGACTGTGATCATGTTATACATAGCACTTTTTTTTCTTTCTTTTTTTTTTTTTTGTGGGGAAGGGGCAGGGCAAAGAAGGTTCCTTTGATTTCCTAGGTTCTTGGGGTGTGAGCAATGAAAACTAAAGTTAGTTACCTTAAAACACAGGAATAATCACCTCCACATTACTTACAGAAATGAAACGTATTTGCAACCAGCAAATTAAAGGGAATTGAATGGGTGTAACCAGAGCAGAATTTGGAGATGATCAAGTGTCAGTTTGTGAGAGTCTGTGGAAGGGTGCAGAGGTGTCTCACCAATGTGCCTGAGTAGCCAGACCTGGTCGTCTTTTTAGCATCCACTAAGCCATATAAAAGGCTGATTTTTCCTCTGAGGCAGAGAAGGTAGGGAGAGAGGATGGAAATCTGACTGAGACAATGTTATTGTAAGTGCTTTCAGGGTTCATATAAATGTAAACACAGACATGAAGGAGTTCAGTTTGGGCATGGCATAAGGATTGCATAAGGAGCTGGAGAAAAAAGTGTATACACTGTGCTCTTCTACTTCATGTTTGCTCATGCAAATTGAGCAACTGCACAGAAACTGGGAAACTTTGAATTTACCCTTCCAGAACACCTGAAGGCACTTGAGTCAAACACCAGTTATTTAATGTCTTTTTTTTTTTTTTTGCCATGCTGTCTTGGTGGTGGGCATTTTCTTCTCCTAAAGGTGATCCACAGCACTTCAATACCCAAAGAAGGGAGGCTTTCTCCCCAGGGGACCCCCAAATTACAGTGCTGCCACTTGCTCGGCATACCCGTTTCAGCATTTGACCCTTGCTATTTTTCATTTAAAGGAAGGAGAGGGTTTGTCTTCTAGAGGAACAAAAATTAATTATTTTCTCAGAAATGCTTTTATGGTGATAGGAGGACAGCTGTGGAAAAAAAGAAGAGAATTTATGATTAAGCAAAGAACAGGGAAAGGTCAGAAAGCAATCTGCAGGACTGCAGAAACATTGCAGCTATTCCTCATAACAGTTTCTCAGAGCAGTGAAAGGAGATTTGAAGCCAATTGCATATGCCCTAAATACAAAACAAAAATAAAGGAAAAATAGATGTCAGGCTGTATTTTCACACTTTGTTCTTGTAAAAAAAATAGTGCAATTTTCAGGCAACTACCACATTAATCACGTGTCACCTGCTGCTAATCAGGTTGGAGACAACACAATTTCTTGTCATTCATCAATCCATGATTGTAAGGAAGGATTTAATCAGAAAAAAAAATCCATGTTATGCAAGGCCTGTTTTTACTCTGAGACATGTTGATTATTTACAAAACATTGTACGGTGATTTCCTGATAGTAATGATACTTTATTTGCTTAGATTTTTCCTATCACTTCTTCTGTTAGCACTTGCTGTAAGTAATCAACCCCCAAAAGTTTGCCATGCCATGCATGGGACTGGTCACGTGACTTGACTATTGAAAGAAAATTTTTAGCTAAGAAAAGCTTCCCGTGGCAAATTAAGTGCAGTGGGAGGAAAAGACTGTGGTATAATCAAAGGTGATATTTTATGCCACCCTTCCCTGCTGCTGAGTATTATATTTCTCTTGAAACATCTCTTATTGATTTCAATGTGATGATTTAAAAAGTCTGGTTCTAATGACCATCAAACCAACAGAGCCACTCGGGATGGAAAATGTACTCAAAGGAATAAAAGTAACAAAACCAAGTCCTAGTGCAAAGCATTAACCATGTTATTTCTTGACAGCTGGACTGAATTCCTAGTATAGGTAACAAGCAAAATAATCTTGCTTATCGTGAGTTAGACCCCATTTGCATTCCCTCGAGAGGCCCCGTGAGAGCCCCTGTGATTGGTATGGTCTGCTCAGAGGAGACTGGGCACTGGAATGATCTGGGAAGTGTCACCTCTCCCCTGCAACACCATCTGCTGGTTTGCAGTCACTGCTGGAGCCGGTCTCTTTATTTTCACGAGTGATAAAAACTCATTTGTATAATGAAAGAAATATTGCACATGACATGAGCGGTGTTTTGTAACGACAGCAGGGGATTACAGGATCTGATGAGAGTATCAAACAATGTCATTAGCTATGGAAAATACATTTGCAATCACCATTCTCTTATACCTGCCAACTGCTCTCTAAACATCACAGTATCCAACTCCATGCTGTGACACAGGTAAAAACCATAACAGACACAGCAGTATTCAACTATGCCCTTTCTTTAAGGAACAGAGTTGCTTGAAAATAGAGAACATATTCTTCAAAAATATTTTTACAGACATTTCAATACTTTCTGAATGGGGAAAATGTCAAAGCATTAATGAAGAAATTTGTGGAGGAATGGTTAAGCGAGAGAGGGTATGATCTGATTGGGATGAGCAATCCCGTTCTCAGGGTAAGGGAAGGAATGTAGGCCAAGGCGAGCGAGCCTTGCAGCGGCCGAGCAAGCCTTGCAGCGGCCTTGAGCACTACAAAAGAAGGTATTCACAAAACTGGTAAACAAGTCTGGACGGAACTAGGTTCCATAAATGTCGATGGAGCACAGACAGCAACCTTGCACCAATCATATATCCACTTTATGCGCATGGACAGAAACTGTAACCAGTCATGTAACTATTGCTAGCGCATGCGTATTGCTTGTCGATATATATACTTTGTGTAAGCTCTAATAAAGGGAGAACGACCATACTCATATTGAGACTCATCGTTACTCCGGGCCCGTTCCCCCCACTCCGACAGAAATTAATCAAAATAACAGATTTGGGATGCTTTCATTCACACGTGTAAAAATATAATTTAGGTAAATTTTGTATACAAATAACCTATATTTAAGGTGGTATGTGATGTGAAAGATTCCCTGCTCTTCTCCAACAAATTTTGCAAAAAATACTCTACTGTTTTGCCAGTATTTATTTCACTGTCAATTACTATTCTATCTTTTCTCTTCGTATCTAGTAAAGATATCTAGTCTTGTCTCATGGACCAGGAGCTTATGCTATAAGATTCCAGGAATTGTTATTAGAAATAAAAGGTAAGATCCTCTTCATTCAAAAATCTTGGGAGTTTGGCAACATTTACAAGATGTTCCAGTATTTTACTCAATTTAAAAGGCTTAATGCAAGTTAAATTTACAATGTAAAATTTATTGGGCTGAAACTGAACTGTTTTAAAGATCTCATTATCAGCACCATTTGTTTCAGAGGTTTTACAATTATTTTGATCACGGGATGCTCCAAACACAGCCTATTTTGTGTTTAATTTATCCTTTAACTTTTATTCCGGTGCCACATGATTGTTTTTACAGAGAAGCCCCATGAAATCACCCACAGGAAACCATACTTGGGGTTATTCTCAATAGCTATGTTGGATTTCAGTGCTAACAGAAAGGAAATTGATAATGTGCATTTTGCACATTAGTTCTTAATGATTTAGAGAAATATTTTTAACTGCTTGGAATAGCCTTGATATTTAAAGCAGAGATCTGACATCATGTTTAAATTGCACAACACAGTGTGGTGCCGAGATCCTCATGCTAGCATGAATACCTTCACACGGCTCAGCGCAGCCCAGCAGCAGTGGCTTACAGCAAGTTTTATTGTAGGCTTTGTATCATATTGCACCGTGAGGCCTGGCCGTGCCCTGCAAATACTGTGCTCTCAGCTTTACTTTGGATGGCAGCTGTTAGTTTTACTTCCGATGGTGTGACCTAAGGCAAATCATTTTGACCAACCAAGACACTAGGGGGCCAACATATGGATGCTCAGAATTGATTTTCTGAGGCTCTAAGCAGGCATAACTCCACATCAGTTCAGTGGAAGATCTGGGTACTTGGCACTTACGCAAACTTGAGTGTTGATACAGAAAACATGGGCAGCCAAAAATGGAGACAGCCAAAGTTAGAGGTCACTCCAGAAGGTTTGGTCTCAAAATTCTCAGTCTCCTGCTCTAGAAAATGGTGGTTGCAGTATATTCTGAATTTTATAAGCAATGCGACACCCAAAAGAGAAAAAATGCCCAAACTATTACTGCCAAAACTCTAAGCCTTTGGCTAGACTGGGAGGCTCATAAGGAGAATGAAGAGTATAATGATTATTGCAGGTGTTACAACAGTGCTTAGAGACCGACCAAAAACCAGGGCTTGTCTGTGCTAGGTTCTTGGGCATTCACCTCACGGAATTTTTAATCCTGTTATATCCACATTCTGGAAAAATAAAACATTTAGCTTACAGCTAGTTTTGGCAGAAGTTTGGGGTTTTCCTATCTTTATGAGAAACAGAAAAACGTCAGTAAAAACCAGTGTGATGAATTTCAGTAATACAGAAAAAAATATTAAAAAGAAAATTCACTGAATATCGCAGCAATTTCTCTCTCTCTGTCTCTTTTTTTTTTTTTTTTTTGAGTTAATACATGTCATCTGTAAGAGACTGACACAGTTTCAGCCTCAGTGGGTTTCCTCTAGACGTAACTGCACTGGAGAACAGGAATGCTAAATGTGTATTACCATTATTCCTCAACTCATAACAAATTCTTTAGGACGTTTGCTAAATTAAGTGAGCTCACTATATTCAAATTCCCAAGAGTTACTGTATGTACAGTCATGGATGCAATGGACATGTTTTATATTTGTCTTCAAAGCAACATAGCATACTGAAACTTGATGAAATTCTGGTATGCAAGCATTAAGCCATTAAGCAGAGCAGCAGTCACATGCTTCCCTTCAGCTGCACTAAAAATACATCAAATTTACTGGAATTTATAAAAAGTCATTCATCAGAATAACTGGTGATGTGAAAACGACTTTTTAGCTTTTAGAAGAGGATATTCCAACGTACGAGCTATTGTACACCAAGGGCAAAGCTGTGTTCTGATACAACGAAATGAAGGTGGATACAGGCTGAAGCACAGGAGGAGAAAATACATGACTGGCTCTTTCTCCTAAACACTTAGCTGCTTCTAAGTATGGCTGCAAGGGAGCAGGGTATGGGTATTTTCAAACTAACTCTCAAAGCATGTCTTTGAAAAGATGAGAAGTTATGAAGGAGTTGGGGAACAGAATGCCAAAGGACAGGAGCTTTTCCCTACCAGCAAGATGAACTGATTAAGGGTATTTGGTCACTGATGACCCAACCTGCCAGCAGGAGTCCTGGTATGGTGGGTAACTTAAAAGCAGAAGAAGAGCAGTTCATGAGACTGGAAGTTCCTTTAATGTCACATATACTTATGACAGAAACGTTCACTTTTCGTAGTTGAAACTGTAGGATTACAACCCTGTGAGACAGCTTTTAGAAATGCTTAGGAAAAGCAACAGACTGGATGATTTTATATACCAATAAAAACACAGTGAAAGAAAGCTGGTGAGAAATACTAGCACCTCAGAAAAATGTGATGAATTCTTTCAAAGTGCTGAAAAGAATATTTGGAGAATATAATGGGAATATCCTATGAAATGTAAAGGAAATGAATGGTCACAAAATCTGCACACTGTGCAAACATTTGGGAAATTGTATTTCCCATTACTACTTTGTCACAATCATTTCCAGTCCAAATAAACAAAATCATATGGAAATAAATAAGCATCTTCATCCACACATTTTTAGCATGTAAGAACCCTCTGTCTTTCACTTCCTTCCTGTCTCTCTTCCTTATATAGGCATATGTGTCAATAATAAAACAGTCTCTTAACAATCATTGATTTTGATAGTTCAGTCCATGCTTTTGGCATTCCCAAGGACTAACATGGATGTGGGAGCTCTGTACCTTCTCTTAACCTGACAAGCTCAATCTCTAACCCAATTTGAACCACTAAAGGACATGATCTGGCTATGAATGGAAAGAATTTTGAATCCAAATGCTGCCTCCCCACCCCAGTTTATAAAATATTCAACCCAAATTTCACACCTACGTATCTCCAAGTACATTTCTAAATCAGAATAGGTAGCTTTTGTTCAAATTCATATTTGTCTAAAGGAATAAACATTACATTATGCTAGTAGGAATTTATTATTCAATAGCTCAGGACTGTGGAATACAGTCTGCCAGACCCGCTATGAGTACAGGCATTCCTGATTAATTTTGTTGTTGTGTTATTTGATTTAAATAGGTAACATACATTATCACTAATGAGAGATTTGGTTTTAAATCATCATGTATAAATCCCTGGGAGTATAATTTGACTCGATTGTAAGAAGTATTAAACAGGATTTACTTGTTTAATTAATAAAAGCTGAAGCATTGATTCTATTGTGTTTTTTTCTCCTCTCATACTATGCCTCCTGCATGAAGAAATTTACCTTTTATGCAAAATGGTCCATCGTAGGCTGTTTTGGAGCAGTCACAAGAGTAGCCATTGTACTTCTCAACGCATTTGCCACCGTTTGCGCAGTACATTCCATAGCTCGTGCAATGGCCAGAGCAGCCAGGCTTCACCCCCGGTGTGACTTTTGCTCTCTCTTCCAGGTCCAGTGTCACCCCGTTCATCCTCAATGAACGAATGCAACCTAGAAAGCCCCGCTGGCCTCCAGCAGCACCTGAAAGGGAATGCAAAACAGTGGGACAACACTGGACAGATTTTATTGTTGCTTTATGGGAACTATCCGGCCAAGCTTGTGATGACAGCTGGAAAGAAGTGGCTTCTCTGAAAAGCCAAGGAATTCCCATGCGCTAAGGAAGCAGAAGACAATCAAATCTAAGCTTTCAGACCATACCAGAAATAAATAGTAGGTGCCTTGGCTGATTACATTAGCAGAGACTCCAGTCCTTTGCTGGAAGACTTCATTTCTTTTCAAGATTTTTAGAGAAAACAATGAAAGTAATAGGCTTGGATCTCTAGCTAAGATACAGCCTTATGTTCCATATGATTAGTGATGATGGATGCTACTAATAATGCCATAATACCTTAGGCAGTGTTACATTTTTCAAAGTTAAGATGGGGAAATGGGAAAAAGATTTAAATCCTCACTCTCAGTTGCAATAGGAAATACAGATGTTCATTTCCAAACAGCATCAGGTGTATTGTTTAGTTGCCAGAGTAAAGGGAGAAGGAAATAACACTGAAGAGCTGTATTTGAAAATTTGGGTTGGGACGGCATTTCTTAGCAGTCACTAAGAACTGTTATTTTTTTATTCCCTGGAAAATACCTGCTGAAAAATGTAGTTTCAGCTAGCAAATACCTTGTCTGGGGCTGGATTAAAAACCAAAAAACTAAAAAACGCAAGCAAATAACAGCGAGTGGCTCTCATTCTTTCTCCTCTTCCTCCTCTCATCCCTGTGGTTACTGCACTACTGCAGATGCTGCAGAGCCCTCCCTTTTCCTGAGGAGATCTGAACACTCACCTCAGCAGAGCACAGAAACTGGTATTTAACTGGGTGGGGAACAGGACTATAAACACAGATCAAGAGAGCAGGCTGCTTCAAATCAAAAGGTGGTAAATGGACAATTTGGGGTAAGGGGAGGCCCCTCAGGAGAGGGCATTCTGGAACGGTTCCACTCTACATAAACTAATGTACACGGCGGCGAGGAAATAAATCCTAATAGATCTAATTCCCTTCTTTCCCTCCTGATGAGTGTCCTAGCCCATAGGACGTGAAGTCATCATCCCTCATGCTCTCTCTTTGGCCCAAGGAATAGATAATTATTCTACAGATAGTAGAACAGGAGGCACCAAAATAATTCTTATTCAATATTACTCTTCCAGCCCTGATGTTCAGGATGTTCATTTGGGGCACCCTAACTCAAATCAATTTTCTGTCTGACTCAGGATAAGAATTTAAATCAGAGACTCTGTTTTTTGAGATGCGTGCCCCAATCACCAAGTTACATGAAATGGATATGATTCAGAAAGAAAATCTGGTGCAGATTCGGACATTCAGTTTTTGGCAATGCAAACACTAAGTATTTCTGAACACTGTTGGTGTACCAGTTAATTCAAAACTACCTATAACAATTAACAATTATTAACAATTCCCCAAGATCTCTGCAGCTCCTCCTGTTTTCAGCAAAATCCTTGACGTTTCTTTTAAAAGGTTAAGATTCTTTGAAAAGGTTTTCTAAACAAACATATTTCAGCTGTTTGGAAACTGCCTTTCATTGAGATCATGGTCAACAGTAAAGGTGAAACTGAGCTTGTTAATAATGACTGCACATCTGGTGACACATACACAGTCTGCAGTGACAGTTTGCTATTTACCAGAGAATTTATTTCTTCTGTTGAACCCTGGCTAATCCTGATTCTTTTTTCTTTCCCCCTCACCTCTTCTCCTCTGGACAGATATCTAGAGAAGTAGCAAAGTGCTTCTTTGCTTATTATTTAATGCAAATATGATTCCAACTAATGATGTACAGCATGTCTGCACTTCACAGCTTCAGGGCTAACAGCTAGAGAAACACAAGTGCTGCTGGAATAATATATCCAAAATGCAGTGGAGAGTAGCAACTCCAGAAAGCAGCCGGACTAACTTGATCCATTTGCGTGATGCAACAGCATGCTATACTACATCAAATGGGCAAACAACCCATGGGACTAAAGGAAGAATATTGCTGGGAGAGCCGTGAATACAAGAGCATGGGCAATGGCCAAATCTAAGGAGGCTGAAAGTGCTGCACTACCAGGATGGGCACTGCAGGCACATGCATTCCTGATATGAGCTTCTCAGAATTTTTCAATTCCATGGCAAATAAGAGAACGTATGAGAGAGACCCTGCAAAAAAGGAGTTTGGCACTATTCCCTGCTAGAGGAGCTTTTCAGCATGAGCTGCATGGGAAGGAACACAAAATGCCAAGTTGCCAGCATAGAATATTTTTCTCTTAGTTGATCTTCTTATTTCTATAATTATGGAGATGCTTTTCTTTTTTTTTCTTTTTGTGTGTGTGCTGTCAAGCAAATGCTTCAGGAGGGAAACTTCACCTGTTAAACTAACTGCTGCTGACAAGACACCAGGCAATGAGAATTCAGTATGTGAGAGTGAAGCCTCGTTCCCGCCCCTGCATCTTACCAATGTAGAGCTGGCTGTACAGCTCCAGGCGCGTGTGTCCTTCCGTCGGTGCTTTCCGCACCTCCAGGGGCAACTGGTCTACCTGCAGGCTGGCCTGTTTGACATTCCTCTCTGCATTGACCCGATGCCACTGGTCATCATTGAGCTGGCTGGGAGACCGGACAACGATTTCCACAGGTCCATTTCCAACATCAAATGAAAAGGAAACCTCTGTAGCAGCTGAAACACCAAGCAAAAAGGAATACATCTTATGTTGCAACCATATTCACTTATTCTTCCTAAACAGAAAGGAATTAATTTGTATTAAAGATACACACTGCTCAGCTACCTTTCTAAATTCGTAAGCATATTTAGTTCCATCTCACTTGAAAAGAAATTAAAGTTTTAAGCATTTAAGTTTTAAAATTTAACCACAACAAACTATATCTTTGAATAAGATTTTTTATTTTATATTATTTTTATATACTTTCAGTAGTATTGGAAAAATATGTTCACTAACATTTAGAAGAAAACATCAAAAGAGAGTGAAACAATGAAATTCATTTTTGATTTTTCCATTTTCCAATTTTCATAGCTTTTTCTTTTTTAGGTAAGTATGTATTTTGACAAAAATGTGGTGCAGAAGAAGTCTGTATTTTTTTCTTTTGAGGAATAATTAATTTTTACAATGAACTAATAAATATATGAAGCAGCAGTAATGAATGACATGAGATTTTATGGCTGAAAAAGGAATGAATTCTTAGGCAGCACTATAGTGCTCAATTCATGATTTTCAATGATACAGAAATGTTCAGAAATTTTATAAATGTCTGTTATGCTCTAACAGACAACTCTTCAGGTCCTACTCTGCAAATTACATAATTGGTACTAATTATTAAACAGGGAGCATGATTAATAACACATAGGTGATTTTTGATTAAAGAAATAAAATTTTGAATTTCCTATTGAAATTTAGGTTATAAAATTTGGGGCTATTGCAATTATTTTATGGTAGCAGAACATCAGATGAAAGAGTTACCAGTAATAGCATTCACTATTCACTGACATATCAGCTAGAAGTAAAGACAACTGAGAGTTCCATTTAGTTTGTTTTTCTTACATATAAGAAGGAAAAGTCATAGCTCCTTTTTTATTCATCTGAAAAAATCCAGTGCCCAACTATGTTTTCAGTTCAGCTGTGGCTTCTCATTTGACTGACTGAATTAATAAACCAGTCTTGCAAAATCGCACTCAGCAAGCCTGATAAATAGTGGTAGATTGGCCACTCAATGATCATTATCACTAACAATACTGATAAATAGTGGGAAATGCTTTTTGTGCATGTCCTAGTAGATTTTCACAACGCTTTTGTCAGACTGAATTAAACTGTAGACATTTTTATGAAATCTGGAAGGAAAAGAATAAACTTTTTACAGAAAATGTTCTTTCAAACAAAATGTATTATACAAATGACACTTTTCATTCTTTTTTTTCTGCAAAAGTAATTACTAAAAGGAAAATTAAAAGCCTATTTAATTACTGAATTACTCTCTGTTCTCTGCTGACTGAAACAGTTTCATTTCTTGAATGAACTGCCTTTCATAAACCATAAGTTTAGTCTGTTTGGCCTTTTGCACTTTACTAGACAGAAAATCTGTATGAGCTAAGGCTTGCCATTAAAAAAGTAAAGAGGTTTCATTTCAATGTTATCATGTCTTATAAATTCAGGGGTTCTGCCAGTAAACTTGGGCAAATTAGAAATTAGAGTAAAGCCTCTCCAGTATTTAAGTTATAACTTATGTTCAAGTCTATTTTCAAGAGTGTGTGTGTATTTCTCCATTGCTTTTGCTTTGAAGAAATCCTTCTGATCTCTTCACTGTTGGGCTTGAATTGCTTCCCAAAAGCTGTCTGTCTACAGGGCTGTAAGAATGAGAACTCCTTAGCAGAGTTTTCCTCTTACCCTGAGGCAACTGGTAGTACTGCTGACATCCCTAGTGGGTGCCTTGAGTGTAACCCCATCCAGCATTTTGAAAACTTCTACAAGAGTACTTCTGGACTTGCAAGTTCTTGGTCTTACAGGCAGATACAGGTCTAATTTTTTAAAGGAAAATTATTTTTCCTTTAAAAGAGGAAGAGAAGTGTAGAGAATTGGCAAACAGAGATATTTCAAGTAGAAGTTCTGTGCTTGCACAGTCCAGCTTTATGCATGACTTTAGCCTGGAGTCTGTAACACAGCCTGAGACACTTCTACTATAATGACTTCAACTATAAAGACTTCTGCTGTAATTATACTTATTGGAGAAAATTATTAACTTTGATATAAAAGCAAGAATACCATCTGCATAAATTCATATTAGATTTTTATATTTAATCTTACAATTTGGGGAGGTAAAGCATTGCAGAAAAATCTCCTCATCAAAGGTTTGTTTTCAGTGTATGTACCTTCTGACCTCCTGGAAGTTAGAGAAGTACAAGAGAAGCACAAAATCTATGGGCTGTGTTGACATATCCCCAAGCAACCTAAAAACATGATTCATGTAAAACAAGGGGGTTTTATAAAACACTTGTTTGTTAGACTGCTGGGCTGAAAAAATATGAAGTATGTCAATATAAAAAGCTTCAGCAGATGAGCAAAGGCTGCATGTTGGTATGTCCTACAGGTGACTTCTATCACTGGTTTTGACTCTTAATTCTCAATTTCTGTCTGAATGAATTTTTGAGTCTACAGCTTAAGTGTGTTCTTCAGCCAGGGGAATCTCTAGGTAAAATGATTAGTACTGGCATCGTAATAGAACTGGAAGAACATCAAATTTATTCAGAAATTCAGTATAATTCATTATATAGACAAGTAGCGATTTTTTTTTTTTCCTAAGTATGGCTTACTTTGCAGAATGTGGCATCTTTGCCTCAAACACACCCTGGGTCCACAGAACTGTGGTACTATTCTGACAGAATTTCAAAGGGGAGGATTAGAAAACATTTAACTTATATGTTCACAAGTTGGCATTTGTTTACAGTGACCAACTGGACCAGAGTAGGATTTTTCAAAAACAAATCAGCAGCACAGGTAGCAGATATTTGTACTGGTCAGTCACTTGGTAGCTCATGATGTGAGCTAACCTAATGACCATTTTATTTCCTATTCAACCAAATACCATAAAACTCAAGTCAGTTGTTCAAAGAAATGAGAATGGGGATCAGACTTGAACAAATATCTGAAGTTGCTTAGTTAAGAAATCAACAGAGAAAATAAATGTGTTTGTTAGTGTAGTCAGTCAGTACAAAGTTTTGTGATGAAAATTCCATAAAACTGAACAAGGGTGAATTTTTTTTATGTGCTCCTGCCACACACATTCACTTAATAAACTGAGACTTGTGGCTACACATAGTTTTACCCTTACTGTGCCTTGAACAATTACATATAATTAAATCTGAACATGATCCTTTCACCGATTCAATTTTTTAAGGTCTTAGGTCATTTGCAGCCGTCTGCTCAGAAGGTAGAATTATAGAGAAGTGCAACTTTTGCAAATAAAATGCCCTTCTCGCTGTTCTTACTGTGTAGCAGTAACTTGTTTTTAGTTCTGTTCAGGTCTCACAGTTTTCCTGTCTGAGATCTATGAGGCATTTGCCCACAACACAAAGGGACAGAGTTGTATTGTCTGTGAGGTTCTGTGTTTCTTGGATTCTTCCTTTCAAGGCTTTCTGACAAATATGCTTTAGCTCTTAGGCTTGGGAAGTGGAAAGCACTTCCATGTCCTTTGCTATGCAGCAGGTCAGACTAAATGATCTAGTAGTCCTTTCCGGCCTTTAAGATCTATGAATAAGCAAGTCTCCCATTTTGCTAGAATTCCTTATGTTTCAAGTTTTTTTCTTCCTATTTTTCTAGCTTGATCCTTGCCGATAAATAGCAGGCTAGAATCCCTAGATGTAATGAGCCAGCCGCCAAAGAAAGAGACGCTGACAGACAGCTGGGTGTTCCCAAGATGCTGAGCAGTAGATGGAAGTGCTCAAAGACACATCAGCTATGAAAAATGAAGTGGGAAGGATTACAATCTTTTGCTCATAGGCATTTTTGCATGTGTCTCTCTTTCTCTCCCTCTCTCTCATTATCCTTTCCCTGAAAAGGATAATTTTAGGTTCTTCCTTGTATTCTTTTCCTATTGACTCCCCTGATGTATTTATATACCTTTCTATGGGACTCACCAATGTTTTGGTTGACTTGTATCAAAGGGAAAAGTATCTAACTTCTTTAGGATCCTTTTGAAATCCCACTCTTAGAACATAAATGCCTTGGTACTGTATATGGCTAGATTCTGAGCTCACTTACTTGCCTGTAAAACAGGGTACAACAATAAGCTATAAACCATAGACTCTTAACTGCCAGATAGATATTTTTCCTCTCCACCTTGCTTGCTTGTTCCATGAAATCAACAGTTTGAAAATATTTTATATCTGGAAGAGCGGCATCTGTAAAACTTCTTGGACAACTTGTTTTTAAATATAACCTCTGACTATCAGCTCAGTGACCAAACTAGGAGACAGAATTCAGTGAAATGATTGAAAATGAATGAAAATCTGATCAACTGTTAGAGGCTAAATGCTCCTGAAGCCTGTGGGTTATGTATATATATACGGAATCCGTCTCCAGTTTGAAGACCAGGTCTCATATCTGTAGGTACCGTGATTCTTTCCACGGACTTCAGTAGACTCTGGAAAAAGTCAACTTTCTAGGTTATTAAAGTTGTGCAAGTAAATGCACAACTTGTCCACCCTTCCCACTAACAATCTGATAGCTGAGTTTTAGGGTAGTCTTACAAAGTCACCTCTAAATTACCTGCCCTGCTGCCCCCATCTGCACAGGGGTGAGATGGCCATGTGAACATGCAAATAGTGTTGATAGCTTGCTCCTGGCTGCTCAAAATATGTGAAAGGGGTTTCAGATGCTTCCCTGAAGTGCTGTATTGGAACACAGGACCTGCTTTGAGGAGGCAGCTTATCGAGGGACAAAACTAAAAAACAATGCTACCAAAACAACATTTTATAGAGAAATTGTTGATTCAAGTTCCTTGACTACAATACAGGAATTACTCTGTAGCTTAATTGACTGTTAATAATCAGGTAGTCATCAAAAATCATGACCGCGTTTTCAGTAATTGGACTAAGCATCTGCAAGTTTTCATCATTTATCAAATTCCCAAATGAAATGGTCATTTGAACTATTGAACAAAAGCTTTGCTCATTTGACCAAATGACTTAGTGCACATCCACACCACAGACTGCGGTGATCCCTGAGCTAAGTGCCAAATGAACTAGCTCTGGAAGCTGCACAGCTGCATCATCATGATGCTGTGCCAAAAGTAATTAGTCCTAATGAGAGGCTATACTGCATCTAGGATCAAACCCAGCATAGCTGGGAGCTGAGCTATGCAGACATGTTAACTTTCTCAGAATTAGCTCAGGTATCTCTCTAACACGGGGGTTCACTGTGCAGACTGGACACACTCTGCATTTGTCTGTAGGTTAAAAAGCCAAACGAAAAAGGTGGCGCAACTTTACACCCCCTTGGATCTTATGGAGTTATTTACGAAACTACCAAGAAAAGAAAAATAGGGTGGCTAAAGCTATCGTTTTGATTTAACATCATTTAACACTCACTTTTCATGGTATAAATCAGTCCACCACATGTAATACAATAACAAGTCAGGGTCAGTAAAACAAACTAATATTCTGTGAGAAGTAAACAATCCTTAGGATAAAATTTATTGATAAAATGTTACTTCTCTGTGAAAAAGGAAGTAGAGCTTTTAGCACTAACACTTTTAGTGATTTTGCTGTAAACTTAGTTTTTAAATATCAGTGATTCCAGACATTCTGTAACAATATTACTGATTTCTTCTCACTGAAATTACTGTTGCCTGAGGAAAAGATTTTTAAAAGCCATTTTGTCCTCAATAGTAGGAACACCAGAAACATTTATTGAAAGGAGAAAAGAAATTAGCTTCCTGATGAAAGGTAAAGGTATGAAAACATGTATAAGTGAATGGTTTTAACCATTGAAGGTTTGGAAAAAGTGATACCATAATATTTAGAGAAGATACTGATATAAATGCAAAGGCATTTTTTACCAAGATTAAAGAAACTGCATTTATGGTGAATAGGATTTATTAAACTCTTCTAGAAATTCTTTGTGGATTCAGAATTCTTCAGAATATCTGAAACTTCTGATGACATTGTCAGTGTGTTTTGTTTCACATTTTTACTTTGGAATTTTTAAAGTATCCTACAGATCAAAAGAAATCAGAATGAGAAAAAAAAGAAAAAGGCTTTGTCAAATGCAGAAATGAGCGTCCTTTGGAGTGCCTGCCTTTCTTGTATTTTTGATCCTCATTTTCTCCACCATTTAGTTTGCAGCCAGACTGCACCTGATTCAGTCTCAGCTGTGTGTGCACTATCTACACCTGGTCACTGCAAACTTGCAATGACATTTCTTTGTGAATGGACAGGGAATTTGATCTGCTGGGAGATGTTGGTCTGTTTAGGCAAGAGGTGCTTTTTTTTAATGAATATAATTATGTTGTCACATTGTAAGACAAGTCTGCACACTAATAAACTATTTTATTTCATGTTTAAAAGATGCAAATTTTAATACATTGTTTTCTTCCACATTACATTGTTACATCTTCCATGATGCTTTCCCAGCTTATTTTTAGTAAGATTTATAATGGGACTAGTGGTTTCAACAACTGAACAAATAAACCTAAATCCTATTCTTCTGTCTACTGGAACCAAGCCTCTCTGGATTAATGTGAATTAAAAATGCTGAAATCCTTCTTTTGGCATTTTGTTTTATGATTGTTAAAATGCATTTTCATATACCTGTTTTCCTGACTGAATAACTAGTCATTTTCTTATTCCATCTTCATTGCCTATATCGGATTAGACTCCCTCTTAGTCATCTTTGCCTACTGTGCTGTCTCCATGCCGAGCCCTTGAAATTTAGTATCTTCACCTATGGTTTTAATCTTAGATATTCAGTATATACCATGCGCCTCAGAAGTACTCTACTACATTGCAGCGCAGTACTGGAAAATTCATGGGAGAGCAGATAGCAGAAAAGTTTTGTGGAAAAGGCAAGTGAAGGGAAGGCAGAAGTTGAAGGTAGGAAAGGCTTGGTATAGAGGTATATTGGTATATGGTTCGCTTCCTGCCATGGCAGTTGAAGGACAGCATCTTATTTTCTCTACAAGGTGTTAGTTTAAGCGCACTGTAATTTTTTTTTTTCAACAACTTCAGTGGAAAAGAAGGCTGATGGACTGTAGCACTAGTCATTTGCTGATGATAATCAGTTTGTTATCTGTTTCCCCTGATTAGCTATAATGCTGAATACTTGCCTCTGTGTTTGGATGGAAGTAGAACATAACTGTGAGCTTGTTGAAGCTCATGCTAGATAAGGCAAAAGTAATGCTTGGAGGTAGAAGAAGGAAACTAAAAAATACAGCAATTACCAATGGTGTATCACTATACAGTAAAGGGGTGATTCTGGAGCACGGCACCTGGAGGGCTTTCCTCTGCCTTCACGTGGCTAGAGGATTCTAACTGTTCCTACTAAATACAGATTTTGCTAGTGTGATCCACATTTCTGCCATCTACAGTGTGCATTATTGCTGTGTCCTGCTTGATTCAGTTTCAGAAAGTAAATCACAGAGTCCAGCATTTTCCACTTTTCTCCACTGCATGACTACTCATCTTGAGTCCCATTAAGAAAGACAGAGAAATTACAATGTTATTTATAAATAAATAAACAGTACATTATAGTTCACTATTCTCTTGTTTCTGCTGGTTAGTCTGAGGCATCAAACTTAATTTTGTTGCGCACATGCTGCTTGTACCAATTTCCATCCCTGTCTATATATATTCTAAAACATTTGCAGGCATGTTTCAGTGCTTCTTGATTGCCATTTTATACAGAGTTCAGCTAGCAGCACTTTTTTTTCCCTCTGGTTTTTTTTAGTATTTAAGGGAATAATAGAATGGGATACTATGTACAGTCATTTCCTCAAGCGCACATTTATAGCTGCACTGTTTCAACAGTCCTCGTATCAGAGTGGGCTATTCACAACTGTAGTCTGCCCTCAGAAGGGTAAGAAGTTGCTTTTAGAAAGAGGCATATCCATTAGATGTAGCACTTTTCTTCTCAGTTACAGCTTGTTTCTGGTAGAAAGCCATTATGTTAGCGAGCTGAAGCTCAGTATGAAGGGGAGACAGAATTGAATACAGCACCTTCGTCATTGCGAGTGAGCATCTGTGAGGACTAAAAAATAAGGAGGGATTTGATTTTGGTAATGACTAATAATTAATTATTTGTATTTAACTTTAAAATAAACTCAACAATCAACCAAACAACCAAACAAAAATACCAACCTTCCTACACAGTAGATTAGCTTCATATTCAAGCTGGAATTTAACATTGCTTCAGGGGATACAAAATATTACATTTAAATGAAAGTACCAAATTTTCTCATGATCTTACTTTGCAAAGGCCAAACATGCCCTCAGAAGATAATTGTTTATTATCATTATTTACTAATTACTTCAGTTATGCTAACTGCACTTGAGCTATTTGGTACATAAGCATTTGGAAACAACTCATATTTTTATGATTATATTTTAGTTTATGTAGCAATTTTTAGCCATGGACATCAAAAAAGAAAAACATCATTACCACCCCTATATAACAGGGAACCAAAGCAAAGGCAAGTGAAATGACTTGTTTAAAGTCAGACATCAGCTGGTCAGAGTAGAGTTTGAAAAAATACCTACTTGCTTTATTTCTAAGGCAATGCAATTTCAAATAGACAATGTTACCTCCCATTCAGCCCTCTTCCAGTAAATACTTGCCTGCTTCATCTCATGAAAGGTACTAAAACTTAAAAAAAATAGGACCAATAATTTTGGGTCTCTTTTGTGAGAGAGGATTCACACAAAGGGAAATGCAGTCAGTGCACTGAGTGGAAAAGGAGAGGAGGAGTGTGCTTTCCTATCTGTAGTGGGTTATAATACACTTCATTATATCCTCTTAACTGAAAGACTCTACCATGAAACTGAATGGGTCCCCTGCAGTAGAAGATATCGCAATAAAGGGGAAAACCAGCTATGAGTGCAGCTAACAGAGACAGCAAACAGATACAGCAGTGTGTGCACCAGTGTCTGGGCTCTGCTTAGAACTTCTGAGAACCTTGTTGGAAGTTGTGGGGGCTTTCTGGGGACTCTCTGAGAAACTAGAGGGTGCTTGCTGCTGACAGGTAAGGAGAGCTAGGCAAGGACAGCTACAAGAGGCCTTAACTTCTCCTGGGAGAAGCTCTAGCCAAGTGTAGCTGCTGCTAATGAGCTCTGCTGGTTGCCCCGATCAGAGGGAGCTGAGGCCTTTGTTTCAGCTGACTCTTGATTGGGGTGGGTCAAGCACCCTGTTAGTCAAGGCTAGGGAGAGGCATATATAAGAGCCAAGCCCAGAGCCCTGCTCTTGGGGTAGTGAGCAGGTGCAGTGGTTTGCAAGAGGGTGTCTTTGTCTCCAGTCATAGTAGCATGCCTCAGGTATGGTTATGACATGCTGCAGAGTGCACTCCCCTGTAGCTGTGTCAGAAGCTTCCACCCAGAGAGGCCTTCTGATGGTGGATGCAGGTCTCAGGCTGCAGGGAGTGCCTGGGGCCTCTTTGTGAGGCTGGGGCTGACAGTCAACTCTTCTGCAGAAGGTGGGCTGTTGTGGATGAGCTGTGTTGCCAGGTAAAGGAGTTATGGGAAGAAGTCAGCAGGCTGCATAACATTGGAGAAGATAAGTGAGAGGATAGTTTCAGAGACTGTGGTTTCAAGAGTCTCAATCCCCAACAGCAGTGGAGATGCAGACAGGCTCTGTGCTGTGTGGAACAGTAAGTTGTAACTCTGTAGAAGATGAAAGTTGGAAACCAGTCACTTCTTGTATGAAGAGTAAGGCTCTTGCTGCTCCTGAAAACTTGCAGTTAGGTTCAGTGCCCTCCAAGCTGAGGAGGAGCTGGGCATGACTTCAAGTGAAGCAACTGGGCTGACAGACCCTGTGCCACACAGGAACACCCAGAAGAAGTGGTGAGTGATTGTTGTGGGTGGCTCCCTGCTGCAGTGGACAGAGGTACCCATCTGCTGACCTGACCTCTTGCCTAGAGAGGTTTGTTGCCTGCCCAGGGCTTGAATCCAAAATGTCATGGAAAGGCTGCTGAGGCTTGTCCACCAGTCTGACTGTTAACCCCTGCTGCTCTTCCATGTGGGTATCAACAATATCAAGGGCAATTTGGAAAGTATCAAATGGGATTTCAGAGCTCTGGGGATGGTGGTCAGGGGTGTGGGGGCCCAGGTTATTTTCTCCTTGATTCCCCCCAGTGAGGGGGAAGGATGGGAGGAGGAGTAGATGGATACTCAAAGCAAACAACTGGTTGCATTGCTGGTGTCATGTTTTGGTTTCTGTGACTGTGGGACTCTGTTCGAAGACTCCCATATGATTGGGAGAGATCGGATCCACCTCACTAAAGGGGGAACATGTGTCTTTGCCAACAGGCTGGCCAACCTGGTAAGGTGGGCTTTAAACTAGGAAAGATGGGGGAAGGGGAGAGTTACAGAGACCATAAAGTCAGCAAAACAGGGCTCAAGTGGGGATACCTCCAGCAATTGCATGCAGCCAAGGAAGTACCTACAAGACTATGGGGAATCCTCTTGCACCCCTCATATGCTCGAATACCTCTCTGAAATGCCTGTACACAAGTGCATGCAGCATGGGGAATAAACAAGAAGAATTAGATCTGTGTACAGCTGCAGGGCTATGATCTCACTGCAGTTAGAGACATGGTGGGATAGGTTGTGTGACTGGAATGCTGCCATGGATGGCTATGTCCTTTTCAGGAAGGATGGGCCAGAAAGGTGATGCGGGGGACTCGCCCATCATGTGAGAGAAACTGGAATGTACTGAGCTCTGCCTAGGGGTGGATAATGAGAGGGTTGAGAGCTTATGGATAAGGATTAAAGGGCAGGCTAATGTGGGTGGTATTGTTGTGGATGTCTGCTACAGGCTGCCTGATCTGGAAGAAGTAGACAAGGCCTTCTACAGACAGCTGGAAGTAGCATCACAATCCCAGGCCCTGGTTCTCATGGGGGCCTTCAACCACCCTGATATCTGCTGGAGACACAACACAGCTAGGCACAAGCAATCCAGGAGGTTCCTGCAGAGCATTGGTGACAACTTCTTGACACAGGTGGTGGAGGAGCCAACAAGGAGAGGTGTGCTGCTGGACCTTGTACTAACAAACAAGGAAGGGCTGGCTGGAGATGTGAAGGTCGGGGGCGGCCTTGGCTGCAGTGACCATGAGATGGTAGAGTTCAGGATTCTGTGAGGAGGAAGCAGGGCAAAAAGTAGGATCACAACCCTGGACTTCAGGAGAGCGAACTTTGGCCTCATCAGGGACCTTCTGAGAAAAATCCCATTGGAAAGGGTCCAGGCTGTAGAAGGAAGAGGGGTCCAAAAGAGCTGGTTAATATTCAAGGATCACTTCTGCAAGCTCAAGAACAGGGCATCCCAATGAGAAAGAAGTGGAGCAAAGGGGAAAGGAGACCTGCATGGATGAACAAGGAGCTCCTGGCAAAATTCAAATGGAAGTGCACAGAAGATGGAAGCAGGCACAAGCCACTTGAGAGGAACATAGGAACATTGTCCAAGTATGCAGGGATGAGCATCTCTTGTATGAGGAAAGGCTGAGAGAGCTGGGCCTGTTCAGCCTGGAGAAGAGAAGGCTGAGGAAGGAAATCTTATCAATGTGTATAAGTACCTGAAGGGAGGGTGTAGAGAGGATGAGGCCAGACTCTTTCCAGTGGTGCCCAGTGATAGGATGAGAGGCAACAGTCACAAACAAACACAGGAAGGTCTGTCTGAACATGAGGAAAAACCTCTTTATTGTGAGGATGACAGCACTGGAACAGGTCGCCCAGAGAGGCTGTGGAGTCTCCTTCCTTGGAGATATTCAAAAGTTGTCTGGACACAATCCTGAGCAACATGCTGTAGGTGACCCTGCTTGAGCAGGGGGGGTTGGACTAGATTTGCAGAGGCAAGCTAGCCTCAACTGTTCTGTGATTCTGTGAACTCTTTCATGCAGCCTATTAAGGGTTTGCTGTAATTGGTAGTTATTTTTAGTGGGTGAAAGGCAAAATAAAAATGGATGCTAATGTTCATGAAATCAGATTACAGTTAGAGCATGGTAAAATATCAGGCGTACTTTTTGAGAGGGGAGAGAGGTCCCTTTTTTATGAAAAATTGCTTTCAAGTTGGCACAGTTCTACAAAAATGCTGAACAATAGAACTGGATACTTACAAGTAGATACAGAGAATATTCAATAACCCCTTATACATTTAGCATTTGAATGTCAAAAATCAGCCAGAACTGTAAACAATGCATCATACTAAAAGTGGTAAGAGACTGCCACAGGCCTGCAAAGTAGACATCAAGATTGTCACTCTTTTATGCTGTGGTTTTGAGAGAGCACATTGCCCATGTGCTTTTCTTTTCTGGTGTATTTTCTATTCTGTAGTTTGTAAATTAAATGTAGGTTCCGCTGGAAATTGCGGTAAGAATTTTAAAGGTATTTAGATGCCTGGGTGGCAGCTGCCAAAATATTAAAATCTGTCCAGGTGTGCATGCTGATACAAGCTTTTTTCCCTCTCCCCTTCCTGCCATAGAAGTCTTTTGTAGTGGCTGTTTTATAAGCAATTTTTCACTATTATATATTTCTCTGACTGTCCAGAAGTTGCGGTCAGGGTAAGGACCCTGTTGCACTCGGCACTGTCCCAACACAGTAAGTCCATCCAAAAATCTGACTCAAGTTTACTTTCAATGTAGTGAGGCTGTATATGAAGAGTGGGTTGCAGGGTGGACTGATCCTGCTAACTGGCTTCCCTTTTTTGAAAGCTTTAAACAGAGATAGTCTTCTGTGAAAACTATGCTTGTAGATTGCTGTTGCAAACATACAGGATAAAACCTGCAAAAAGAAAATGAGTGCTAATGTCTTTGGTATTGTCTACTTCTTTATTCTGCAGCAGTGCAGGAAAAAATCTACAAAAAATACTAAAGTATCATGGAGTGGTATACAAGAATGGGAGACAGAACTGATGTGTTGGAGGTTTTAAAAAAAAAAAGTGCTTTGACTTCATAGCAATTAGAGGTAGAAAACACTTGTAACACTGACAGAGGAGAAAAGGCACAGCTGTTTTGCAGGTACTAAGTTTTGAAATATGTCAGTGAGGGACCTCCTTAGTTTAGAAAACTTCCCGTAACTACTTTGCTTCACTGCATGAATGAGTTTCATGAAATGTAAAGCCAACAGGAGACCAATTCCTATATCCTGCTGTAGCAACTGAAAACATAAAAGGGTGAGTGAAAGGATTTATGACTATATAAAATATTTGTTGTTTAGTATCCATATTAATATAAAGCTATCTGCAGTGCATTTAAAAAAAGCCCAAAATACACTACAGTGAGCCAAGCTCTACTTTACAAAGATGTTCAGATCAACATGATGTAAAAAGGCTAAATTATACAAGATAGTGCAATGGCAGTCTTGTACTGGTAACTGCTCTCATGCCATTCTTTAGAAATATTGTTTCATGGTTTTATCAACCTTTTAAAATTTTACATGACTCTTTTCTTTCCTTTTTAAATGTAAAAAATCGAACGTCTGAAAGATTCCTGACTGAGAACTCTGGAGAAGGAACACTCCTTTTCCTTGTCTTCAGAACAACTTGTAACAAGGCAAGGTAGAGAGAAATTAAACCAAGGAGGATTTAAAAATTAATTCATTTGCATCATGATTTAAATCACTTTAAGGTAGTATTTAAAGCATGATGAAATGCTGTAAAAGTGATAGGAAAACTTATGGCAGAAACTCTATATTATTTAGCATTAACCACATTATAGTGTTCTTGCAAATACTCAGATAATTATATTCACATGAGTAAATCTGTTGACATAATTGAATTAATCATGTGCATAAATATTTGCAGCACCAAGGCTACAATTTTATTATTACTAAAACCACTTCTGCTTTCATTAAACCTTCTTTATTGGCATAAAATCTTTTCCACTTCAAAACAGAATTGTGTTGGTGAAAGCAAGGAAAAATAATTAAGACTTTCAATAGGCTAAGTGATTGCCAACACTTCATAAACAAAGGCTAACTTAAAGTTTACAAAGTACTAAGACTCTATTTAATCACTCAGGAGAGACTCTTAAAAATATCTAGACCAATTAGGAACAGAAGTCCCATTGAATTCAGGTTATAACCTGAGGAAGCAATGCAGCTTCACTGGACCATTTCAGATTTCCTCACCCATACCAGTTCAATGTACGGGATGATGATGATTGCAGAGTTTGCATGGGCTGTATACTTACTGAAATAGCACTTGAGATTCATGTTACTTCCACAGGCAGGTTGTTAACAAAATCACTTATCCTTTGAGATGAGCTTTTTAAAATATTTAAATTTGGCAGGGGAAAAAAAAACAACAAAAAACAACACCTAGTACTCTGTCCTTTTTCAGGTGGGTCTCACTAGGTTTATCCCTTCATTCTGTCTCTGGTTCAGTGAGAATACCATTACTCTTGCAAAGTGGTGAAGAAAAGATGAAGATATTCATAGATGTTGTTTTGTCATAATCTGGTGGTCAGAGCATCCACAGATGTGGTGGGAGTGAGATGTCTGAAACTCCTGGGGCAGAGGAGAAGAGAGCATCCACGAGGTCTGGTTGTGTGACAGAGGCAGAGCAGCACCTACCCCATGGAAACCAGAGCAATTTAGGTGCTTCTCATGTGTTACAAAGACATTGGCACATCTGGGCATGCCAGAAGATGCATCTTTAGGAAATTCTTCTGGAAATTTAGGCTGGTATAGACTTTTGAAATGTTTCCTGCTAGGTGGCAGCTAAATGGGTATTTTGAGTATCAAAATTTTGCACTGAGATGCTTTAGTCTGCTGGTGGATTTAGCCTCTGTGACCTGGGCTTTTAGGGGATGCATCCAGCCATGAAGTAAACCAAATTTGCTCTTCTCTATGAAAGAGAGGAAGAAAAGCTTGGCCTTCCAGTTTGTTTTGGAATATGTTGCTGTTTCCTCTCTTAAAGAAGAAAACTCAATGACAAAGTTGGGCTGGAGAAGTTAACCAAGTGTCCTTAAAGTGGCATCCTGCTACTCATTACCATACAAAATAATGCAAGAAGTTGCACACTCATTTCTAAGAGTAGCAGGAGGAGCATGTCTTCACCTTTCAATTTGTTAACTTTAGGTTTATGTAAAAATTTTCATTTCAAATTACAGGAAATGACAAAGATAATCTAAAATAATGGATTTACCATAGTTTAGTGAGTTAGTCTGCATATTTTGCTCTTGCAATTGAGCAAGGTAAGAGTACATGTAAAGCCACGAAACGAAGCAGACCACTTTCTAATGTGTAGCAGCACACAAAGAATATGAAAGTGTATAAAGGATTTAATAAAATCAGTGTAATGGATATCCTTCTTTGAGTAAAAACACTCAGACTTCTGGAGTAAAAGAATTGTTGTACATCTAGCATATCTGATTTTCTCCTAAAGGAGAGGGAGAATAGAATTGTATAGATAGCTGAGAAAATGGATGAAATAGGGATCTTGAGGAAATTAGAAGATCTCTAACTTGTTTTGGAACAGACCTTATTTAATGTTATAATGAATGTCTTTGCATAAGTCAGCAAAAGGCTAGAAAAATTTGCTAATAACAAAGTTGAAAAGCTCAAAATATTGCATAATGTTGTTATTAACCAGCATAATCAACCAAAAATTCCTAGGATACACTGGGCAGGGTAAGTATTAATGCCATTATACAAGGCACTGGTAAACCATTATCAGAATTAATGTGGATAGTTTTGATTACCAGTGCTTAAGAAAGATGAATTCAAGGTGAAATGAGTAGAGAGAAGCCTATTAGCATAACAAGAGAAAGGAACAAAAGAAATTATCTTATGAAAAGGGACAATGTGAGTTTGTCTTGCTTAACATAGCAATTAAAAGCTGAGAGAAGATATGATTGCTCCATAAATACACAAGGGGGGGGGAGTAAAGTAAATGCTAGGTAGGGAAAATAATTAGTTCAGCTAAAGAACAATACTGAATCAAGAATGAATGGCTGTAAACAAATGATGCAAATAAGTCAGAAATCAGGAGTTTTCTGACCAACAGAGATATGAAGGTCTGAAACATTCGGCCAGCAGGCAAAAAAAATCAAGCTATTTTTAATTAGGGAGCTCAATATGGATTATGCATTGTGGTTGTCTGTGGCAGCAAGGAACTAAATTCAAGGACAGAAGGTCTTTCTGTTACATGCCTAAGACTTACAGTAATTCTGTGCAGTATAGCAAATATTTACTTTCTGCAGGGAAAAGATCAGCATACTTGAAGGTAACAAAGTGTATGAAGTTCCAGCACTTAACACAAATTAGACTGGAAATGAGGGGAAAGACCTGTGATGAGCTAGTGGGTGATGGGGCTAGAGATGGTATGCCATGTGTTGCATGTACGCAGTGCAATATAAACTGAAGATAGGGAGAGCCATGCTTTTTTTTTATTGCCAGCCAGCTCCCCCTTGCACTTCCTTATGCGAGTTGTAACTGATTTGTAAAACATCGTGGCATAAAGTGATTATTAAAGTGGCTTTTGGGGCAAGGAGAAAATCATGCCAGCACCCTTGAAAGGAAAGAGGCAGGGCTGAGGAGATGCTGTAGGGTGCAGTACAGGTCTGGGAATGCCATATTGACACTGAGGCAGATCAAAGTAGAGCAACCTGTACCTGTCCAAGCTAGCTAAAGAGGAGCTACTGACCAAATTTAGATGGTCTAAATTTCCCCACAGTTCTGTGCCTAGGGTTTTTTATTGGTCAGTTTTAGCCAGTTGCTCACTTGGGACTTTTAATTCCTGCCTTTGGCTTGCTCCCAACATGCCACCCCAGGCACCTATCTCTGTTCACTAATTAAGGCCAGTTCCACCTGTATCCTTGTGCCTAAGACAGGCCATAAACTGCCTTTGTTTGAAAATTATTTTTCTGCATCACCTACCTCATCTTATCTTTAAAAGAATGGCACCTGCCTTTCTTCAGACATTTGGTTGTTTTATTTCTCTCCTATTGTCCTGGAATAGGACAAGAGTTGGTAAATGATGCTATAAAAACATTTGGGTCAAAAATTTCCCCAAAGAAATCTAATGTTTTTGCATCTAATTTGATGGCTTCCTACTGTCCCCTGGGATGAAAAGCTTCCTCAGTGTCCTATACATCATTTGATGTGTGGCTAATGCGATGTTCTCCTAGGGGGTTGACTTTCAACTAAGTGGCCTTCTGCTAGGAAAGCAAAATAGCAACTCAGTTAAAAAAGACAATGAAGGTCACACCAGTTTTCCTACCCAGCTACAGAGATAAAGCAGTGGAAAATGCAAGCTGCATTTGCATTAACATATGGGGAAAATTCATTGATATGGTAGAGTTCCACTTTAGGATGCCTCTGGAGAAAGAAGTGATGAAGTTATTAAACATTAGTAAGAAAATATATTAATCAGTCATGTGCTAGAGCATTCAGTTTGGGGGAATGAATGCTGCCTAGGCAGAAGCAAACAGCACTGGGAATCCCCATCCCTGGTCTGTCACTGATTCTTGTCTGATTTTGGAGGAGTTACTTAGACATAAGTAGCCTAGAAACAGCCAAGCACAAGAAGCAGTGTAGGACTTCTCCCTTCAAGTGCAAACTTTAGATATTAGTGTGCTTTCAGCCTCCCTCACCCACTGAGCAAGCGGACCTATCCCAGAGCCATACTGCTGCTCTCATTAGCAAACTGCTCCATGCAGTCCCTTTCACAGCAGCTAACTTCATTGATCGCTCCTTGGAGAGACTTTCAGGGTGGCTTGCATTGCAGGGGTTATCAGCTGTATGACATCTCTGAAAGCAGGGGTTGTAAATATTTCTAGCTTTCCAACAAGAAATTAATAAGAATGCTGCTTCCTCCCTTACACGCTCATGCCAGGATCAAATACAAGCTGACCTTTATCTCTTTAAGCCTCATATTTTTTTCCTCTGTATATCTGACTTACTGTTTACTTACTTCAGAATAATAACAGTGAGACACAATTCATTAGCATCTGTAAATTGCTTGGAAGTGCTGGGATGAAAGGAGCTACAGAAGTGTGCAGAATACCTTTTTCATTAGAATAATATGACTGTGTCATTAGGAGAGTTTTCTGGCAAATGGTTTAATTCACAACCGGCTTTCTAGAGCAACAGTATTGTGGGACTCTAACTACAAAATAGTGAGAGTAGATGCTTCTTCCCAAATTTTCAAGAATATGTCCCTTCCAAATTTTGTTTTCAGGAATACGTCTCTTCCAAAATTTTGTATTTTTCTTGATCAGAAAATTTTAAATTTAGTATATTTGACAAACACCTCACAGGCATGAGGCAGTTGTATTTTCTATTTGTAACTCCCTACAGTCTTCAACCCAAATCTCATGAATGTTCAAAACCACATTCTTGCTAATTTGACTAGTCAGATGCATCAATATCAAGTTGATATTCAGACAGACTTTAGGTAGCATCCTGCCTGCAATACACTTTGGCATCCAAGAGGTTTATTTTCCTCTGCCCCATGGTGCTCTTTCCAAAAAGCCCTAGCAGGACACAGCTGCACAAAGGTAGCATTTACAGTGAGGAGTGACTGCAGGGAAGAACTGAATGGGGAGGAAAACTGAAAGTCCTGGAGATTTTGAAAGTGAAATTCTTGGCATGTTTTATTTGGCAACATTCAACCCTGAAGTGCTTAATAAAATAAAATAATTAGGACTGCTTGCAAGCACCTGCAGTATCTGTACTGCTGTTGGGTGATATGCAGACTGCTACCATCTCATCTGTCCCACGAGTGCTAGGTCTGCTCCTAACCACTGGGGAAGAGCTAAAGGCAAAGGATGAATTAAGGCAATGGCCAACTGAAACTGGTTAGCTGTAGCAGTTAGATCTGTAATAAGAACACATATACTTAGCTGATGGGCCACAGCTTATTTCAGTTCACAGAAGTACTGCATACTGCAGTCAACTCCCTATCACACCACAGAGCAAGAGACAACTCTATTGCACATGCACGGTATAGTTATATGGAGAATGCACAGTAAATTGTGTGCATTTTTGCATACACACTTGCGAAGGAAATGAGGGTCTCTGAGAAAGATGGTGGGTGCTGCCAAAACAATTTCCCAACTTAATGCAACCTTTTTGCACCAGTGGCTTGCTTTTATGAAAGGCACTGAAAAAAAATTGTCCAAGATCATTACCCTGGCAGGCTTTGTAGACCACAGGTTACACACCTCTGGGTCCTAAATGGCAGAGCAAAGTTAAAAGAGGAAAAAAGGACCATGGTAGGGGGTGTAATACAAGTGATGAAATGAAAAAAACAGTGTTTTCACAGGATGACTGTGTTTTAAATTAAACCCTCCTAAAAATGTGTAAAAATATCCTAAAAGAAAAAACATATTATTTCCTCTCACTTTTCTCAGCATTTTTAAATTCAAAAAGTTCTGGAAATTTTGATCTGAGATGTATGGCTACTGGAAGCACTGCGTTACAGAAAAATTTACACTTTACCCAACTACCTCCTTTCTAAGCCTAGCTGCTGCCAGCTGACCAGTCAGCTGTAAAAATAATGGGGTTCTGTAGATTTACTGGGGTATGTAAAAACTGAGGCTTAAGATCATTCTAAATCTCTGCCAACTGTTCCATGAATGGTGACAAGCAAAAGCCTGCAAGAGGAACTGCATGATAAATGGGCTAACCAAAAACTTCAGCCAAATTCATAGTAGCATTTTATCACTGTGTTCTTCATGACAGTCCTTGTCAGCTGTTTGAAAAAGCTATTTCTTAAACAGAGAAACACTTTCTTCCCTTTCTTCTTGTTTTCTCCCTCTCCTCAAAGATGGCAGTCCAGGGCTTTCTTGAAGGACCATGAAGGCACTCACTATACTGCAAGATTCCCCCTCATTTTCTTATAAATCTAGAGCATTAGAAAATAATCTGTGAAGTTATTAGACCTTAAGAAGCTTCAGGACAGCATACCAATAAAATATTTTAATGACCATTCCTAGTGGCAACTCTTGTGCTCAGAATAAACCACGCATTAGTAAACTCCTTTCCAAAGACTTGAATTTAAGAATCTTCATCGACCAAATGATTTGTTTCCCTGATTTATTCACAAAGTACAGCAAGCTGATTAAAATACTGGATATTTTAAAACCTCTGAATTCCTGGTCTATAGTGCTAAACTCATGCTTCACTAACCATGTATTACAGGCATATGCAGGTATTTCACAGGCAAGGGAAGCAGAAATAAGAAATTGAACTGTCTGCCTCTAGGACACTGATTTCAACATTTGCCTTTTGCAACTGTAAAAATTAAAGAAATCAAGCAAAGCTTTTGTAAGAAGTCACTCTTCAATAGGAACTGTACATATATAAGAAGGCAATGAACAGACAACACCACCACACCCACTGCTGAAGAAAAAGAAGACATGTCGGTGGCATCTTGCAATAAATGTAATAACTGCCATTGCGCAAAAACCTTTAATACAAAATTGGTGGTAGTGGTCCTACTAAAGAATTTGATGGGTTAGCTAGAAAGCATTTGCCAAAGGAAACCGTCTTCAGGTTTTAAGGGTAATTCTGCAATTACCATACTGACTTTATTTATGTTTCTATTAAGAAACAAAATCACACATTAATTTTTATGGCATTTCTGCAAGGGGAAGCAAACGCTTTTAGTAAGCAGAAGAGTCTATAGTAAGCCATGTAAGTAACTTCTGATATCTGGAAATTTTGCTTTTCATTCAAACAAACACCAACAAAACATAAATGCAGATTAGAATTTAAAAAATGCATATGAAATCTCCATTTAAAATCCTTTAAATAAACATGTAATTTTTGAGCTGTGACTGGTAGAACATTCCAGTCTTAGCAAGGACTATTTTCTGGAGCTCAGGAAATTTCAAGTCTAGTTTCCAGGAAACTGGAAAGAAAGGGTACAGTAAATACAACAGTATTCAAATGAACTGTTCCACACTTCTTAGAAGATACAGTCAGGATAGTTTTAATAAAGAGTTTATTACACAGCAATAGTATGTTTGACCTTTATAGACTGTTTTTGCAGATGATGTTTCAATTTCTGTGGTAATTTGTATGAGAATTTGCAATGTAAGGCTTAGATTCAGGACATGAGTTTGTGCTTGAATTTAGGGATACGCCAAGCCACAGCAAAATCTGTGGGTCTCAAGCATAGGCTTAAAGTTAATGATCTGGGCAAGGATACATTTAAGCAGACTCTTACATGCTTTTTTCATCTATTCAGTATCTATTCAGTGACTTACTTGAGCGTAAGTATTATTTAAACTCTGTCAAGTTCAAAAGAATTAGTCATCTTCAAGTCGCCTTTATCCACTGCTATTATCACCTTTACACCAAGTTAAGAGCATGGCTGGGCTGATATCTAAAGTGGTTGAGAACACATTCCCTACAGGAGAAGAATAAGGAGCTCTGGAGATGCCCACCTCAACTGAGTTAAGCACTGCTTAAATTCACATTGACATAAAAAAAACAATAGCCACTTTATTATTAAAGGACCATGCCCATTTATAAACAAACACATTCCCTCTGATTCAGTAAGAACTATTTTGATTTGCACCCAGTTGTGGATTACAGAAAATTGGGATTAAACAACATCGTCTTTTGGAAAGACCGAAAGAAGCTGCTACCCACTTGGAACTTGGTACTTTATTTTTACCCAGGGGGCAAATTTAGTTACATTTCAAAGGAGCTTTCTAGTGTTTTCTAAATTCCCACACTCTAGTTTGTGTGTTCAGACTTCAGAAAGCATTGAAAAAGCATTTTGTTTTAAACATGTGCATGTAAACTGCACTGTATCTGCATAAAAAAAATAGATTATTTGGAATATGCAAAGAATTTCTTTTCTTTCAGTATTAGTGACTTTGGATGCTCACTTTTGTGCATAAATATTGAGAGTTACGTCCTTGTGCTCCCTGAGCAGCTCCTTGCAGTGAACAGAACCAAAACTTATTTTAACGGCGCTGGAGTGCAGGGAGGGAGTTTGCGGCATTCATGCAATCGTGCTGTTATAATGGGTCGCTAGAGGGCTGTAATAACATCTGCACAGATTACAGCCGTCTTGTCACCGCTCCCATTTATGTCACGGTAAACTGGATCGAGGGAGAACAAAGGAGACATAAAACACTTCCCCCCCCCCCCCCAATGCAACTGCTTCGATTTCACTAAGCAGAATTTTGATACTGCTGAGGATTTTGGCACCTTCTTTTCAATGTTTGCCCTTGGGCTACTCAAAATGGTTTAAATAATAAAACTAACTTGCCTCCTGGTAGCATTATGGCCTCTTTTTTTGGATCAGTGATTTCATTAACAGATAATGCAAATACAGATTTATTTCTATGACACTTTTCAGGGATTTTAAACATCACATGCAAGTTTTCAGCTCTCTGGCTCCTTTCAGTGCTGATTAGGATGGCCTCCCGCCCTCCCTGCCCCTCTGCCCGCATGTGCAGAACAACTGTGGGATAAAATACAAAAACACAAACAGCTGCAGACACACACTTCAAAGAAATAAATTTGGCATATAACTTTGAAAAATCCTTTGAGATCTGTGTCATTTTTATACCTGATGTTACAAGTTCCGTCTTTCTTGCTATTTCTCCCCTTGATAAAAACCTCAAGTACACTTCAAGTGCTCCTCCCATGTAAGGCAGCTTGAAAACAATCCAAATGGCTTGACTGAGAGGTTTTTTCCCTCAATTTACCGAGCTTACACACTTTGCTGAATGACACACATTTCTTCAAATCTATTACCTGACATGAACCTGCTCCAGGTTACAAGAGAAGGGCTGGAAAGCACGTACTTACATTTCAGCTCCAGTTTGATGAAGTCCGTGTTCCCCAGGTTCTCAAGAAATACTCCATCGGAGGCCGATGTTTTGAAATAAAAAGAGATGTCGGCGCTGGTTTCCCCTTGGAATGTGGAGAAGTGCAGGTAGGAGGAGGAAGTAATGAAAGAAGCAGCGTTCCAGTAGTTCCCTATGGAGATGGGATAGACAGAAAATACATACATTTCAGTGCTCCCTGGAAGCTGTCAGAAAATTTGAAGCTTTTAATGTCAATGCATGTTTCAGTGTTGTCTACAGTGAAAAAAAAAATACACCCTCAATTCTACTATCTACTTTTTGTTTTGCTGGAGACAGCCTGTTAGGTTTCAAAAAATTAGGAATGCATTAACGGTTCATATATTTTCGAGTTACTAATTTATGATATTCAGTCATACACAAATGTGCTGCTGAGAGGAGGCTTCAATACAGTAAAGTTACTCCATAACTCTAAGCATGTAGGAGTACACTGAATACATGGGAGATCAAGCACACAGGCAAAACACCAGCTTGGTGACTATGCCACCTCAGGCACATATTTCACATTCATACATTGCCTCATGTATAATTTATCTGCCTTCAAATTTACTCTATACAACTGCATCCATTTCTTCTGAAAATACAGCCATGTCTGTTACAAGTCTATTAATATGTATCACAGAAAAAAATTTGATAAATGAAGTTAAGCAATATGGACAGAATGAATATATACCACACAGGCCCCTAATACTTTTCCAGTGGAGAAACTCAGTTATTAATAATATTCAAGGATTATAGCAATCCTTTTGCTAGCAAGGCAGTCAACATTCTGTGTAAGGCAGCATTATGTGACAAAGAAAAAAAATCATAAGGTATAGATGATACGGTAAGTCCAATGAGAGAGCGAGATGGCTAATTCTACTTTCACCAGGATGCATATGTATCCAGACTCAGAAATTTATTAAAGTATCACTCCTTAACTCACCATAGCTGAGTGCTTAGTATTCCAGCTAACAAACACAGCAAGAAACTACTTCCCATTCCAGCCGAAACTCCCTAAGATCAGTTTTCCATTATTTGATTACCAAACTAGATGATAACACAATTATTTCTTTGGTTAGCACTGGCTGAATACAAATGAACATACTGAAGCTCCAGAAGCTTAATAGTGGTTATACAACAACACTGGCCCACACCCAGCAGTTAGAAGTGTTATAGTTTGTATAATCTATTAATGTCTATTCAAATTGAAATTGAACATCTGAATTAATAGAAGAAGGCTTTAGGTTTCAATACATAAATACTATTTCCTTCCATATTTCTGTCCCATCTCCTCCATTTACTTCTGCCTCTCTCAAAAATGCAGAATGAGTGGATTTGAACAAAGAAGCAGCTTTCCATTTTATTTTAACGAATCCCAGGAGGAAAGCTGTAACTGAGACTGTGTGTATGGATGCGCACATGTGGGTGGTGAAAAGGTGACCAAATGAGCTTGGTACAGAGGAAATTCATGTTTGTAACAGACTGAGATATATAACTCAGTGAGTTAATCAGGCTATGTCAGATGGTTTTAAATGAGAATATCATTTGGCACGTATTACTGTTTAACCTATTTAGACAAACTGGTAATATCTAGATTGAATATTAGTAATGATTTCTAAAAAATGCCAATAATCTTAGTATCATAAAAAAGCTTGGGCAAAAAATGTCTGTTAATTAATTACACAGTCTTTCTCTGAAAACATACCCAGAGGTTTGGCAACACAGATAACTATGCCTAGAATTCTGTTTCCACATATTAGGGTTGTTTATGGTGTAAGCCCATGTGTGATTTGGCTGTTATCTCACTTGGAGCATGGGATCCAGATGGAATCTGGATTAACATGCCAAATATTAACACAAACACTGTATACGCTTTCCCACTCACAAATGTAATTAATTGCACACCTCCACTGCCTGCTCCTGTGAGCTTGAGATACACTAGACACCAGCAGACTCTTAAAAATTTTGTTCCGCTTGCTGAATAAACTCACATGAAATAAACAGAGCTGAGGAAAAAAGTCAGAAATATATTCATGTAATCCTTGTTAAAGATCTAATGTTAAGTAACTTTGTAGAAATGCTTCAATCTCTTAATAAATTAAATAAATGTTTTAGTCCCTTAACTTTACATGCTCTGAATATTACCTAAGTTATAAACCTAAAATATGCAGAACATATGACCTGCCAAGCTATATTCAGTTTCCACACAATTTACACACATGGGACGCATCAAAAGTGAGAGCAGAACTGGGAAAGGTGGCCATGCATTTTGGGGGTCTAGGTGTATTTTCAACACATTGTTAACCTGATTCAGCCCTACTGATAGCAAAGGAATTGGATTAGGCCCTAGGAACTCAGTGCAAGGTGTCAAAAAGTGTGCTGTAATTCCATAAATAATTAATGAAGGTGAATAATAATAGTTAAATAATTAAATGTGTTTAATTTTAAGCACTCAGGAGGGAGGTATGAAACTTCCTGACTGTAGGAGGCCACACATCTTCATCTGCAGGAGAGCGGCAACAGCAAGGCACCTGCTCCAAAACCCAAGTGCTAATGGAGACAAAACACGGTTTCGGGGAGAAGGGCTCCCCAGTGATGTCAGCGAGCGCACAGCAGCACTGCTGACCAGCACGGCCGCGACTGGCTCCACCGTTGCGCTCCATCCCCGCCGCACACGCCAGCCCTCCTGCCCGCGTGGTCTGGCCGCCAGGCGCCATGCGCAAGCCGTGCGCTCCAGCGGTGCTCACGCCATCGGCGAGCCCCACGCGACTCAAGGTCTCCAAGTTAGCCGCCCGGTCTGAAATAATCACGTTCACTAGTGCATCGAGTAGGGCTTTGTTGAAGGGATCGTATTTTTATTTTGTTGTGTGCAGTCCTAGCATGACAGGACCCTACTCCCTTAACTGAAGTACGTGTAAACTACTGCAGTACACTGCAGTAAAATCTTTTGTTATTATTAATGCAATAAAACAAATAAGAGTGGGAGCTGCTATATGAAACAAGCTGTTTATTTTGTAATATTTTATTTATAACTTATTTATTTATCTTACAAACATCCCAGCATTATATGTAGTTTAGCACAGACTCAATCTGCAGTGCTGGGAGTCTCTGGGTTAAATCTTTAACTACAAAGCTGAATAACCAAAGCACAGGTTTTTCCTTTATATTAAATGTTTCCCTGTGAGATTTTCAGTTGTATCTGGCCATCCCTCTTCATATAATAACAGGATAAAATTTCACTTTCTTAGCTTTTCTAAGGTAAAATATAGTTTGGAAAAGCCTTTAGAACCAGTATTGCTTGTGGGTTTATCCAATAGGGTCCTGGTATATGGCTAAGACTTCTAACCAGCACCACAGTACACATGCAAGGAGGACTAACTACTGCTACCAATGACAGCTACAGGACCACATAGGCTGATGGGGTTCATATTAACATTCATGTCTTGATTTTGTGGAAACAAAGTCAATCAATTTTTATTTAGTGCTATGTCTAGTCTACTGAAGAGGTTCATCATTAAGAAAAGATTTAACATTTCTTTTGAAATGCTGTGATTTGACTCTGCAGAAAGCCTTGGCTGCAGATGCTACTTGTGAGAGGATAAATACCAACAGTGCAGATTGAATGGGAAAACTTGCAGCTTGAGAGGAACATTTTCAAAGACTATGCATAATAAACTCCTATAAAGATAAGAATCTCTGATGCTCTTGCATTTTTTTATGGTATACATTCATCCCAAAACATTTTCAGGGAAAAAAAGACATTATAATAAGAGTACAATGGGAAAGTTCTGCTAAACGTATATAATGATTTTTATCATAAAATGGTATCACTTGATAAGAAAGGGGCTGCCTAAGGAAACTGTGAATAATTCCACTGTACACACCACTGCTGTTGTTGCTTGCCAGGAGCCTCAGTGTATGGGAATGCCTCAAAGTGTATGTCAATAATGTAAAAATAAGGATGGTTTTATACTGCTAACACATGTTTCTTTGGCACATTGTAACAATCCTTCCCTCAAATGGTTTCAATGTATGATTCCTACAGGCATTTTTCTCTTGGCTTAGGCTGAACAAGCACTAGATGGAAGAAACTGGGAACAGGACTTAAAATACAGGGTAGATGCTATGACATCAGGTCTACCAAACTAATAAGACACAGGAAGGGAGTTTATTTGGAAGGAAGATGCTAAATGCTAAGTTATTAATCCATCTTATTAATAATTATCATGTAACAATTAATGCCTAAAAGTAGCTGGACATGACAAAACTCTATGCTTATGGGATATGATTAAGAAAGTCTTGCAAGAGTTTGGGAAAATGTTCTGGTTTGTAAGAAAGTCGCTCAACCTAGGAGGGATAGGCTTATTAACAGATGCAGTAGGCTTGCTGGGGAAGGCAGAGGGCTTCTATTTTGAAGGCAAGAAAGAAAAGGAGGTGCTCAGAGATGCACCAGCCCCTCCTTTCCCCTTCCCCCCTCCAGCTAGCAAAAATACCACAGAAGCTAAGGAGGATTTTCATTGTACAGTGTAGTCTGAAACACCACCTTCTAATTTTATTTTCTTCTTTGTAACCTCATTTATAATTCTCTAATCAAGATCACAGGTCTGTTGTACTAAATCTGTCTTCGTTTTAAGCTTGCTTAGTGTTCAAATTGGACTTAAACAGATTAAATAGGTACAGGGCATGCTGCTGTCATGGAAGCACAAATCTAAATAAATCACGATTCCAGGCAAGCCTTTTCAGTTGTTTGCAACCCAAGACAAATGTGCAGATCCCCAAAATTGGACCATGCTTCTCACTAAGTTGCAAGGGTGGCGGCCGATGGCAGAAAGCCTTAGGATACAGGGTCTGCAGAGGCAGGCAAGGGAGCAGCTGCCCACGGCTCTAGGGGAAAATCTCTCATGGATGTCTGTCTGCATCCAGACAGGGGTCGGAATGGAAGTTGTGCTAGAGGTGCTTCAAGGGACCACGTAACTCTTTTGTGATTCTGTTTTCAGTTTGTGTCAAGGATGCTCACATCTCTGGTTAACTGCTGTGGAAATTAAAATTCAACTCATTAAGCCCCTGCAAAACAGCCTTACTTCTTTCTCATTAGCTTTGCTAACCCTGAGTTACTGTGTTCTTTCCAATTTTTATGGTACAAAGCATCTCTTCTGCTGCTCTATAAAGACTCCATTGCAGACAGAATGCTGTAGTAAAATTACAAATGTATGATTTTTACAAGCATGATAGTCCACAGCCACAAGAAACTATTGAGACTACAAACAGAGACTAATGAGAAGGGATAACTTAAATTCCAGGTAAAAAAATGAATAAAGATTTCAAGATATTTGCCATGAAGTCTGACCTGAGGGAGGAGGAAAGAGATGGTTGCCATAGTACTGAAAGGGACAAATGCACCTCTTGCTGCGTTATGCAACATCAAGAGACATCTTTTCACATGTGGTAGCTCCATAACCTGATAACACAGAGTCACAGGGCTTACAGCAATCAGCTTTTCAGCTTCTCCCTTGCGGTATTTTTGTCCAGAATTCCCTTGCTAGCTCCCATCAATATCTTCCTTCTTAGCATGATTGAAATTCATGCTTTAACACCATCAATTTCCCCTTTACATTTAAACCCCATTGAAATGGATAATGGCAATAGCAGAACTGTAAAAGACGTCAGTGCTTTTAGCCCTGATAGGCAATAGCACTAGAGAACGAATGCTGCAATGTCAGGCAGCTCTTATGTATTACGATAGACCAAAAACCTCCAGGGCCCTCATCTGCAGCAAAACAGATTTTCTATCAAAACCATTATGTGAATAAAATGTAAGAATAGTCTCCTATTTCACAGAAGATGGATGTGTGAACGGAAAACTGCTCTGTGCCACAAAGTAATGGATTGAGATTATCCGTACAATCATACTCAACAAATCAAGTTTTTTTCCTTCTTTTTTCATGCTGGGAAATAGGAATCTACACATGTACCATTCAGAGCAGTTTGAGCATCTGTACAGCAACAATCATGGCTTTGAGACAAGGCTTCAGATTCTGCATCTGGAGTGGAATTTGGCTCCGGTGAAATCTAAATTCTCTGCTGGGTTTCTAAACTCTAGCTTCTTAGAAACTGTGAAACTAAATCTGTCAATGAAACAAGGGGAGAAAAGAAGGAAAGATATTCCAATCCAAAAATAACATCACAAGTTAACCAGAAAATAAGACAAACAGTGATTCTCACACTGAGTTGTACCTTAGTTTGAAAGGTCTAACCAGAACCTCGAAGGGAGTCAGGTCCTTTTCTGTTACACTGAAATTCCTTTTATCGGCAAAATGGAAACACACACGATATGTAAACCAAGAACTTAACATCAGTTAAATACAATCTTAACAGTCTAATCAGATAATTTTTATTAGGTTAGCTGTAATTTTTACAGAAAAAGAGAGAAAACAAAGAATCTTACAGAAAAATATTTCTATAATACTAATAACTCAGTTGAAATTGTTCTACACACACTTCCTTTCAACTACTCTTTCTCTGGTGCTATGCTCACCCTTCCACTGCCCCCTGGGTCCCAAGGTCAAAGGCATCAACCTGAGCGGGATTGGGAGCACAGCTTCAGTCTGAGCAGGGTCAGGGGCTATGGGAAGTCCTCAGCATTCCAAGTCCTTTACTGGGAGGAATATGATGTCAATGGAAGAAGACTTCATCATGCTTGACATCATTTTTAGGTTTGCTAACATGCATTTACACCTCTGCTCTGCCTACACTGGTCTGCAACTCCACATCACATCCAAATCTACTACATATGGTGAGTTTTATGTATGTTATTTGTTCTCTTTGGTACCCCTGAAACTGGTTTTGCCCAGCTTCAGGTCTGCATTTCTTCAACTGACCACTGGGGAGTTGTTTATAACTGTGGGGTTCCCAGTGCCAGCCTGTGTCCCATCTCTTCTCATCCCATAGCTGTACTCCTCTACCCGCACCCTGTGCCCCCACATTTCAAGGCCCCCGCTATCATATTGGACCTGTATTCCTCTACACTGCGTCCTTATGTTAGAGTCACCAATATCTCATTCTGCATAGAGTAACTGCTTGTTACTACTACTGCTACAAAAATTATGGTTATACCATATGAACATAAGCAAAAGTAAAACAAAATAGGCATAGCCACCTCATTAGAGTTACAGTTAAACCAAGTGAAAACAAAGTTTGAGTCAGGTCAAGAGAAGTTGAAACAGAGCAAGCCTGAGAAGCCTCAGTCCTGTGGCCTTGCAAACTCAGTACAATATCCGTGGCCTGATACTAGCAATGGTAATACTTTATTTGCTAGGCTACAGGGTACCAATTCATCATCAACAATGTGGCATACTTCTTTTTGAAAGGAAGCATGTAAATTACTGCTTAATTTAAAATTATGATGGTAGTGTCTTGATTTACTTAATCAAGGCCTGAATCAAGAAAAATAAACTAAACTGGATTGCTACACAAGATGTAGACTTCATAGCAGAAAAATCCTTTGACAATGCACATGAAAAATAATCCCCAAGTCAACAGATGAAGAGCGCATTAACACTGAATAACAGCAAAGCTGAATTACACACTTTCAGGCTGAATAAAAATACAGGTTAGATTTCAATTTTCAAGATAAAACTAGCTCTAAATCTTTCAACAAAGTAACAAATGGCTGCAAGTCCAGAATAAAACCTGCCGAGAATATGAACATATCTAAAGATGAGTTCAGAGTTAGCAAAACAGAAAAATTAGCTCTGCTGTGGTGACTATGACATTAAAGACAATTCACATTTTACAGGATAAACACTAGGCATAACCTAGGTTTTAGAGAAAAATGATCCTTGAAATAGTCTGGCTTAAATCTAGAATGCTGTAAAATGATGCATTTTGGGCTCTTCTAAATAAAACAGGTTCCTTCTAAAGAAAAAAAGTGTTAAAAATTCAGAGATATGGATGGAAATTGGTGAAATTGGAAAGAGTGTCAACCTTTGTTGGTGGGATTTTTAGGAAGCTCAGATATCCAGTTTCAAAACCAGAAAGACATCAGTATGTCCAGATGAAGGCAAACAACAAACTACACTGAACTGAAAAACTGTGCTTACAGTTCTTAACCTCTTTGAATCTGATACTACACCTCAAACTCAAAGAATCCCTTCAGGCTTCTCTCCTGGAAGTTCACTGGGTGCATTTTTGGTGAAAGTCAGATGCTGAAACTGGCTAACTGTCTCTGCACGTTTGCATGGTGATCTTCCCTTGACGTCCTTGTCTCCTCCAGTTGTGGGAAGGTTCATCTGTCTCCAGTCATAGTCAATACTTTATCAACTCTTCTGTTACTGGGTGTGCCAACAAGAATTACACATCTACCACAGCTGTGACAATGGTTGCTCTGATTACAGAATTTCTCACCTTTTGACATAGGCCCATGCACAAAAGCCCCAAATGCCTTTTATACAGAACAACACAATGAGGAGATCGTAACTGTCTCTCAGGAATTACAAATACAGGCTAGATTTAAATTTCTTATTTAGAAATGAAAGATTCTCTATCCTATTATCCTGGATCATCTGCTATCTTGAGCATTATGGTCAATAATGAAGGACATATAAGCTCTTACATTAAGATGTCAGTAAGATGGATAGCAGTTTAACACATTGTCTTTTTAAATTATCTGTTTTCATAAAGGTTCTCAAGTGACATAATACTTAGAAGACATAGATCAATGGCTATAAACACAGATGCTAAAGTTTGCTTTACTCTGCCAGTCACCATATTTGCTGAGTGAGGGAAAAGTGCAGTCACATTTATCAGTGCAATGTTGGAGTCAATGAAACAGATTCAGTGACGCAGAAAAGTTTTCAGCATCTGCTGTGTTACTTGCAATCAGCTTTGGAAGATCATTTTTCAAAAGTCTTGCCTCCTGGTCACAATGCCTAATCACAATGCATACCCTGACACTGTTGGCATCATTACTTTCATCCATCTAAAGAGTGAAAGGTCTTGATCTGGCAGGGTTTACAACCTGGAGCTGTGTAATGTGCTGATGGAGGTTTAATGATGCATGTAAACTGGTTTTCTTTCATGGGATTTTTTTTTTTTTTTAAACAATAACTGACCTGCAAACATCAGCTTGATCACCTCTGTGCCACAATCAACACAGTGTGTAGGAACCCTGCCATGAAGCCAGGATGGTAAATATTAAATACAGAAACCTGCTGTTGTCACAGAATCACAGAATGGTTGAGGCTGGAAGGAACCTCTGGAGATCACCTAGTCCAACCCTCCTGCTCAAGCAGGGTCACCTAGAGCACGTTGCACAGGATCGCGTCCAGGTGGGTTTTGAAAATCTCCAGAGAAGTAGCACATATATTATTCTTCATATTATTGATTCCACAGTTACCTGTTATTCACAGAGATCATCAAATTATTTTGCTTAATCTTCTATTACTAGATGGATCTCAGAGCATTCTGAACTGTAACTGAGAAAATTTAAGTCACAAGATCTGATTGGGTCCTTTCATGAGCCATAGTCCTCTGAGCTTTGATGAAACTTATGGCTAAAACTTGGCTAAAATTTGATTGAAATATTAATTTCTTTCAGCAGGTACAGTAGTACTAAACCTTAGTGTTTTACTGCTTATTAACAGAAATACACTTTTAGTGTTTTCTTTGATTATGTCCCAATCCCAAATTCACTGAAGATGTTCACCAAACTTGCAATAAACATGTAAAACGATAATCTCTGTTCTCATGGTGTCACTCCAGTTTTATCTCATTGTAACAGTATTACAGTTCCAACTGCCCATAATATATTTTTTATGCATATGTTTTCTGCTGATGGTTGTCAGTACTTATACAATCTAGGCCATCAATTAAGAACATTTGTGGAGAATTTAAATTCTAGAGATGGATCTTCTGTGCTGAATCCAAATAGCCAAGGGCTTAAAAACACCTCTGTGGCCTCCTGGTCATCAGAGTTTACATTATGGCATGGTCCCTGAAGCTGAAACTTTGGCTAAAACATCTGCTGTATTATGTGCACTAGCTCTGGATATATCTCTTGGTAGGCCTATGCTGATCCAGACTTTCCCCCTTCAGTCATCTATATCAGACTTTGCAAGAGAATCTCTGAAAAGTAATCTTATGACTAATTTCTGTATTGTCTATGGCAAAGAAATGTCTCACTTAGCTGCATTTGAGGCTTTCTTCCATTCCCTGGGCCTTCCTTAGCTTTAAAATAACTCATTAACAATATTCTTGTGCCTATCTTATTACAATCTTATTTGATTATAATCTTACACTCTCTCTCCAGTGTTCTAAATCCAAGAATGTAAAGAAAGAAGACTTACAAAATTACTGTTAAAAATAACAGTTCCCTATATTAAATGGTCTCCTAGAGTCTGATACATGATTTTGAGGTTGATACATGACTTTGGCTACACTCCCTTTGTCTACCTTTTTTAATCTCAACATTGTTATTACTATTACTATTATCATTATTATTGTTATTATTATTTTGTAAGCTATTTACTTATGCCTAAGCAAAATATCACTATCAAGAAGAGAACAATGATATGAAAGACACGATTCACTATTGATATAATTTATGCCACTCCATTAAAAGCCATGTAGTTGAGGACCAAATGTGTGAGTTCTTGTTGGCTACTGAATTAAACTGAAAGTATACAGGTATCATTTCTTGTTGACTGCTATTGCAGGAAAAACTCGCACTGTTTTGTCACTTGACTTGAATTTTTTATGTTGACAATTTCTTGAGACATTTAAACACTTATGCAACTTTGTCTTTTGCTGAATTGCTGCTTAAGTAGCAGGAACAATGGTTATGTAGCCCCTGGATCACAGAGTAAAGGTACAAGGAAAAGTTACCCAGCTGAGCTCTGTAGAATTGGGGCTGTCACTCTTCAAGCAGTCATTGGCTGGTTACTCTTCAAACACCATCCAGGTGTTGCAGGCAAATATATGTAGTGTGATAGTGAACCTAATCTAGAATCATAACTAAAAACTTTAGGCTAAATAGATCATCATATGGAGTATGGGGAAGGTATCTATTGTACTCCTAGTGCAGTGAGTAGTGGAATTCTTAGGGACTTCAGTGGTAGCAGGATTGAGATGCAGAATCTTAAATATATACGTATATATAAAAGGCTGTTAGGAATTTAATGAGGATTAAACCAACCAGAGTTTACAGATATATTTAAGAAAGACTCCTATATAGCACTTCCAAATAGGAAATTATAGCTTTGCCATTTCAAAACAAACAAGCAAACAAAGAAAACACTAGTACAAATAAACCTGTGTTAAAGGTTTATCTTCTTTAGAAGTCCTTTCCAACCTCAACTGTTCTGTGATTCTGTGAAAGTATGTAAGATGATCAAAAAAAACTCTATAAAAAATGATAGGTTCTGACTTGTATAAAAATGGTAAGGAAATCGATCTCATCCAAAAACTGAAAGGACATTAGTATTTCAGAGGCAGAAATGGCTAGTGAAAGCAAAATACTCCTCTTCATCTACAGGAGATCTGATTCTGACCACTTTCACACCATTCCAGCATAGCTATGCTGCTCATGGCAACACACTAAATTTGCACAAATCTGAGAAAGCATTTACTCAGTGCTTACTTCCTAAATCTTTTCCATCTTGCCAAAATAATATGCAATAAAAGAGAAAATAAGTGTGAACAAGGTGTCTCAAAAAGAAACAAAAATCTTTCCCTCCCTCCTTCCCTTCCTTCCATCCTTTCTTTCTATTTCTGCATCCACCCTTGTAAAGGAATGTTTCAGCTGGTATTTAACAACAAAAGTGTGGGGAGAAAACCTGCCTTAAAGACATATTGCAAAGTATGGCTCAAAGCAGTAAAAGCATTCACATCTAAAACCAAATTTCCAGAATAGAACAAGAATTCCTTGCAAGGAAGATTTTTATCTGAAATGGAAGGATGACTTGGGGTAAAGGCACTGCACCATGATTCAGTCATTCTAAATTCAATTTCTTGGCTCTGCCATTCTTATCAAACACGACCCCGGGCAAGCTGTTTATGGCTTAGGGCTCAAGAGTCCAAGATCTCTGAAATGAAAATACCTCTTCTGTCTTTTCTTTTATAATGCTATCTTTTTGAATTTTGATTCTGTAGGACTGTCAACATATGTAGTGAACTGCAGACTTACAGCCTTAGGCTGCAAGAAACTTACTGGAAACAGTAAGGCCCTGAACTTGGCTGAGATTTGAACATGTGATACAAGTGTTCATAATAAAACTCCATAAATTTACTTCCTACCTTTCACATTACCCAAATGCATTTTTATTATGTGAGGTCACAAAACGTGTCAAAACATACTGAAAATTGAGAACACAATTCTTAACACTGTTCTGGCTGGTCAAATAGAAAACATACTAAAGCAGCAACGTCATTTATGGATTAAAATATATATGTATATAAATAAAAGATCTATCAACACTTAAACAACAAGATGACAAATATTTAGTTATGTGGGAAGAAGTAAATGTTTCTTCACAATGTTTTGTAATCCTGCAGGAGTGTAATTATCTCATGATGACCAAGGTGCCCATCACGTCACGTTAGTTCTTATGACATTTCTTTCCACTATAGATATAAATTTAATAAATTACTTTGATCATTGAAGATTGCTGGTGAATTTCACACTTTTGAGTCCCAAAGCCCATTCTATCCTTTGTAATCTCATACAGCCCAAAGCAGAAGGTTCCTCAGGACTCCATTTGTCAGAGAAAGAAAGAAAGATATGCCGTAGCAGTTCTAAACTTTTGGAAAGGGAACATCACAGTAATACTTGCTATCACGGGTACTAGATCAGACATTCTGTTTTGAGAAAGAATTCAGGTTCTACTAAAAAATAGGAGCTTTGCTCTGTATTTGGTCTAAATAAGAAACTACTCACAAGCAGCAAGATGGGTGGGCTGCTTGACACCAGAGGTGTACTTGGCTTTGATCTGTAGAGTCTTTCTTCTTGTGCCAGAAGGAAGAACTGTGCTTTAACACTGGATTTTACAGTTTTTCTCACCAGGAAAAGACGAACTTTGTGAATGGAGTTCTTTATTCTTGTATTGGGACAAACAGACCAAAATCTGCTCATACTACATCAAAGGAGACTTAAAATACGCAGTTAAAGGCAGTCTTGGAGTAAATACCTGGCTTTACAGAAATTGATGGGAATCAGGATCTGACTGAGAGAAACCATCTAATTTCATAAGAATTTGTTCTTGTTCCCTGACAGCCATTCCTGAAGTGTTTCTCTAATGAAACATTGACACAAGGCAAGAAATGTCTCAGAATGAAAACAGAGCTAAACCACTTGAGCTGTGTCAGTACACCAAGGCCACTGGAGCACGTACACCAGCACGTGTGCCAAGACAGAGGGTTAATGCAGAAGTCAGCCAGCACACCTTTCCCATGTCCAGTGCTAAACTACAACTTCTGCATGGTGCTGCATCCTTAAGCCATTTAGAAATACCAATTTGACTGCAGCTAGTTAGTGTATACAGGGCTGCAGTGTTCCTTGTAAACTTGATGTATATCTGCTACCTCAACTATAGTTTGACCCTCTAAGTGAGGCTGATCTGGCTCAGATTTGGCTTTCATATTAGTTAGTATATCAAAACTAATCTTGATTCTCCCTTCTCAGTCTATAGATAAGCAGCCTGTAGGCAGCATTTGATGTTTGCTGTGCCCTCATTGCAATTAGTCAGAACAGCTGGTATACTAGGCTCCTGACAGAAAAGCTATGGGTGTGACCGTGGGCCACCTTCTCAGCCTTCTGATACTGTTTGTTTAAGAAAGCACTGAACAGAGCATTTGAATTCAACCATCACTAGCTCTGACTTGGGGGTACTTCACCTAGTCTGCTGTTGCAACGTGTTTCTAACCATTTGTTTCTGAATTAGTTATGTATTCTTTAGGAGTTCAAAATACAAATAAACACAGCATAAAATAGAAAATTTGATGAGGAGGAACAAAATGGAACTCTGTTTTTGGCAATGAAGGAAAAACTGGCACTCCTGTTATATTCTATTGTCTCAGTGTAAGTGAACAGCTTAAACATATGTTATTATTTATGCATATCAATATTTGTCAGCAAAACAGGGTCTTCTTGTTTTCCTCTGGGCACAGTACTTATTTTCATACCTCTTCAGGGACAGCACTGTCAAAGGTCAGTCATGTAATATCACACACATAAAGGCAACCATCCTTCCCTTACGTTCCCTCTTTCTTTGCTCCCTGCCTGCTCTCCTGCTCTGAACCGCCCCCCACCCCCACACACAAAGCAGGACAGAGAAGAATAAAGCACCAGTTAATGATAGATTTAAATTTTCTTTTTCTGGGAATCTGAATGACAGGAAAGGGTTAGCAAAAAATCAGCTTGGAGCTTGGTCTCTGCTGAGCTCACCTTGTCATTTCTGATTTCGTTACTGAGTTTCTAGCAGAACAGTTGAACCTGCAAAATGTCCTTTCTCTCCCATTTGTTAAGCAGAGAAAGCCAGCTGCTGTGAGCAGTGAGGCAATGGGGTCTGGGGAATCGGGTGGCAGCAAAGAGGATTACTCCAGCTGCATCTCAAAATGTATGCGTTTTGCAGCAAGAGAGCAACAGGTCCTGCCTCAGATTGGGGCTGATTGGCTGTTCTAAAAGGAGGGTCATGACTCAGTAGAAAGCTCAAACACTCATAGGAAGGAAGGAAGCATGTCTATAGTCTTCACATGAGTAGCCCAAGAGCAATTCTATCCGTAACCATTTATCAAGAGACGTATATAAATAGCAGAGACTGAAAGCTTACTTTGTAGATGAAACCCTTCCTGTCAGGGTTTTAGTTTTTTCCCCCCAAATAATGAATAATTATGTGATTTCTTTGGCTTTCATTTACATTTATTATTCTGGTTATATTTTTATTGAGCAAAAGCAGTCTCTTCTGATAAGTGCATAATCTGCATTATTTCTTTTAAGACACACCATGGTGCAAAGGCACATTCTCCAGCTTCAACGGCAGTTGGTGCTGTTTGACCTGTTTGTGCCCTTGGGACAGAGGAACTTAGAAGGATCACACCAAGATTTAGCACTATGTACATTTTCACTAACTATGCAATGGTATTAGCAGCCTTTCCCTGCAGGGAAAGAAAAGCTTCAGGTTACCAAATTAGTAGTTTGTCCTGTTCTGTTCTGTTCTATCCTATTCTATACCAGCCCAGTCCAGTCCAGTCCAGTCCATTCTTGCTCTTTTCTGTTTCCTCTCATTCTTCTCTACTTTATTCTGCTCCCAGTGACATCTAAATCAATTGCTCAAATAACTGAAGGAGCAAACATTTTTAGCTTCCAATCCACTGAGTCAACAGACAAATTTATGGTTAAAAGATGATCATTTGCCGGGTCACTTTTTTTTGCCCTGCCAAAAGCAAGATGGTAAACCAAAGTCTAGCCTCCATTCTTGTAAATTTCTAGCTCTGCATTTTTCACTTTTCTTACCACTTTTTTAGATTATAAAATGAATGTCAGTGGGAATTTTTGTCTCTCTTCCCTTTCCCTCCCAGTATCCACACATCTATAAACTTGGGCTTAAAACAAAATGAGACTTTTTTTAATCAGCTGATTATTTATCCATAGACTAGCGCAATCTGGTATCTAGACTCATCTTTCTCCTGTGTTATCACATAAATAGGATGCACTTCAAAAATAAATAAAACATAATAGGAGAACTGTTTGACAAATTTTACTTTAGAACACTGTAAAAACAAGGTTACTCTTTAAAATGGATAGGACCATACTCTGCTACTAATTGTAGATGTAAATCAGGAATTGGCATACTGACATTGACAGCACTGAGTCCTGCTACTGCTTGAATATTCCACTGCTATAACATCTCTTCAGCTCATCCAAACCTCTTTGACCTTATAAACAATTTTTCTCTGACATTACCCCAGATGAAGAGATAGATGACTGGAATTAAAAGTCTGGGAAAAAAAATCTGTACTAACACAAAGCTTTGAAGGAGTTTTTAAATCTGTGTTCACATTGCCCTGCTTAGGCTTTATCATAACAAGCATGGCCTTTTCTCCTGGACATAAAGCCTAAAGGCAAGTTTTCTTTTTGTCTTCAGTCCTACAAGTATTGCTGCTGAGTAGCTTTAAGAGACCAGCCTCTCAAAGCAAAGGATTAAACCCTTTCTCCTGTTCTCATGGGTTTTAATCTTGTGGGAAAGGAAAATGAAAATGATTGAAAAGGCAACACAAAAAGTCACATCGAGTCATGGAGGGTAATAACCAAGCATAGAAAGTTTTAGATATTGACATGATCTGATGCTACTTCTCTTCGAAGGTAGCTTAATCTCAAACTTCTGCACAAAAAGAAGCCAGACTTTGAACAAGTTTTCTGGGCTTGCTGCCAGCAACCTCACAACTGAGTGCTGCTACCAGCCCTTCAGAAAAGTAAAAGCAGACAAAATGCAAAAAAGAAAGTTCTTCTTCCCTGTCCTTCTTATAAGTTGGCATGTGGACATGCTTGTTAGAAATAGATCCAGTCCAAATCCTAGATTTTATCTTAATGAATATAAATACTCTGGCCTTGGTTCAGCAAGGGGCTTAAACATAGCCCTATCTGTCTGAACGTAAAACACTACTAGCCAAATATGTCAGTATTTTTGATAGATGTGGTTTCTGCAAAAAACTTGAAGAAGAGAACGTGGTGTCTGCGTTAATGACCACTGTCCAGTTTGGCCCTCAAATAGCGCCTGTCAGCTACCAAAGAGAGGGCCAGGAAGGGACACAAACTCAGGAGGGGTTAGCCCAGAGCAGTAAAAACAAATGGCCAAATAAAAAACCCAGGCAGAGAACATTAGCTTTTGCAGGGAATAATTCACATCAGCAAATGCGTATTCTGAAGCAAAGCTGATGACCCAGTCTTGATGCTTTTGTTTCTCCCCTTCTTGCTCCCAATTTTCTCTCACTGTGAAGCTGTCTCCTGTCTAACTTCCTTCATCACCCACACCGATTCCAGATCTTGCCCTTTTATTTACTGTTGCATCACATCCCTTGGGCATGTACATTCCAGGGAATATGCCAACAGAATTTCATATGCAAGCACTGAAGTAAAAAATTGGAACACATTTATCTTCTTTCTATTCATAAATAATGATTGCTATGCCCCTTTTGTCAACTCTTTTTCTTCAGCTTCAGCGATAACTATCTCCTGCTTTAAAGGTTGTCAGATGACACTGAATCACTTGAAAAACTCTAGTTTTTCACAGAGTTTGAAGTGCAATCTTAGAAGGTAGCTGAAAACAAGCAAGCTTTTATGTGTCTAAACAAAAGTCAAACCATTGCTTTATTGGTTGCTCAGAGAGGTTGCTACAAGTTAGCTGGCTGTTGCTCTCTTCCCAGCAATTTTTGGCTCACTACTAGCTGTCTAGTTACTGATATCTCCAACTTGTCACAGGCTACTAAAACACTAGATAAATGAAGAACAGCAAATTGTTGGAAACCAATGCTGTGCAACAGCATTTATCTGGTACTTACATTATCCACAGTGCTTTTGTTATAGGCCTGTAATTTACAGTTTGTATGCGACCAACGCAGCTCCAGATGCAACCTGAGACAAAAGTGCTTCTCTGCACCATCTACATTGCTGACTCTATGCCTATTTCTCTGATCGCTATCATGCAAGAAGTGTGAACATTTGACTCTGTTCACTGTATCTGCTACGCAGCTTTGCTAATTTGGATTTTCGGTTGTTTGTTCTTTTCTTATAGCCTGGCTACTACTTCTCATGTCCCTGATGGATTACTACACACCTGGAGAGGTGTTATCTTAACTTCTTGGTCTACAGAACTGCTATTAGGTAGTGATACAGGGAACTAAGTTACTTCCCTGAGCAGCCTGACGCCACTTATTGGCTCTATGAGCAGTAGCTTATATAAAACTGTGACTGGTACATTTGGCAGGAGTATATTAGTGTAGATTAATTGTGTATTAGGTAGCCTGCAGAGCCTAAGAGAGCCCTAATAATGTGCTGTCTCAAATAGGTGAAGCAGTTCTTCATGTTCTGAGTATGAAAGCACAGGCTAATAGTGACCTCTCTGTGTATTACAGTAATGAAAGGAAAATGGTGTGAGAGAAGAGACTGTGAGGACGTTAGCCCATCTGCACTACACCTAAAGCAATTACAAAAAGATAACTTAGGCCTTTGCCCTGTGCTTTGTTACACACTTTCAGCATCATGGTTGTGAGACCTTGCAAGCCTGCTCAGAGTTACTAGGAGTGTCCCCTCATCAAGCATCTCCTTTTTGTGCCACAGACATCACAGTTTCACCACCAAAAGAATAAGCAGGTACAAATATTACTTTAGTGACTACAGTGAAGTGAAAGACAGGCTAAAATTCCATCCTAATTTTGCTTCACAAAAGACTCAAAGAAATACTGCTTGACACTTTTGAGGCCAAATTTGGTATGTGCAGCCACAACTCTATAGCTAGCTCTCCATAAGTGTTTGCAATAAATAATCCAATCTTAATTAGCATGGGATATAATAACTCTTATTAAATCTAAATTGAATGCATGTTAGGGAGCTTAAATTTCTAGTGTTGCCCAATACAAACTGCCAGAAGCAGCAGCTTCCATCCCATTACTCAAACTTTTATCGCCGCACTCAAATTGACCCGCTAAATGACTGTCTTGGGTAACACACGATGCCATAAAATTAAACACTGATTTATTGCTTAAATAAAAGACATCAGAGATCATCAGGGTGTTAAACATCAGGGCTGACTTGTTTTGCAAACCATATTTAATAGCAGACCCAGCTGGTATGCCTTAAATGGAACTCAAACAAATAAACAACCGTTTTTTCTAAATAAAGGCAGACAAAGGCTAAAAGGGGCTAGAGGCTGTTTAGAGCATGGGTTTTCAAATTTTTTTCATGACATGGATTGCATGATAATAGAATGATTATATCCACTGCTGTCACTGGTGATTGAAAATATCATATTGGTAGTAAAAAAAACCATTATTTATACAGATCACCTCCTGGGACCAGTCATTTAAGAAAACGTCCTGTCTGCTGTCTTACTATTTTCAGTTCACTGTCTGCTGTTCTTTATCACTTCTGATTTGTGCCAGCTTTCCTAGTCAGACTTGTGACTGATAATACTCTTTTTAAAGTCAAGTGCAACGCTCCCATTGACATCTGACAGAATACAAGCAGGAACTACAACACTTCCTGTTTTATTGCTGTTTCATTTTTATTCCCTCCTCCTAAAATTCATATAGAATTGTGGCAGGTTCAAGCATCGATCCTTCATCTACTCTGTATTTGAGAAGCAAGAAGGATACATGCAACCACAGGACTGCTGCAAGGTAATTAATTTTTCTCCAAGCACTGGAAGTTAATGATGATCATAATCAATCAGGCCGGGGTTTCAGAGGGCTTGCAAGGGCCAGGCAGGTGACCCCGGACTGTCTCCGTGCTGAACTTCTATTTTGTTGTATGACTGCAAACTTCAACGTCTTGCAGCATTCATGTTTCTTTGCTCTGACATCATCTAGAAACCTGATCTAGTGCAGCTCTTTAAAAAAACAACCGCCAGATGGCAGCAGGGTACAAGTTTTAGTAAAGAGGGACTAAAAGGCAGGACAGGCGTTTTGCCTTTGTGTCTAAGGAAGAGTCAACATATAGTTTAGCTTTTTAGATCAATTATTTCTCATCTGCTTGAATAGCAGAAGAATGGCTAATATACATATATATGATACACCAGATTTCCAGACTGTGTATGCCATTCCTGGTGAACTTGTTTCAAGTGTCCTATGTGCAAGCTGCAACTTGGATGACTGAGAAGATGCAGAGAGCTAGTGGGGTTTGCAGCCCCATGTTCACCTTGCGTAAGGAGAGCAATAGAGAAGTGCCAGGTGGCTTCCTGAACAGGCTCAGCCTTGGCCTCCTCACTGCTTTTGGGGTTGTCTGGAGCCTATTTCCCCTTTGTGATTTGTCTCTCTCTTCAGGTCTGCCGGCAGGTTGCCCTGCAGCATGTTCATATCCCCCTGAGTGCCTGTGGCCCTCTGAGGAACTGCTCATCAGTTTCTCTTTTTTGTGCTTTCTCAGTGAAAGCCTGCACTCCCTGGCGCTGTCAGTCAAGCTTGTGCTAGTTGCTTGGCAGTCTTTTAAAGGCAAGAGGTGTTCCTAAAAGCCTTTAGGCCCGGGTTCTGGGGCTGAGGAATCTGGCACGGAGAGTCTGAAGCCTGCTGGGTTGTCTCCTGTGATTGTCCAGACACTGATTATCCAAAAGTTGCACTCTTCAGTCATGAGAGATCTGTGGCTAATCAGCATTGCACTATATCCGACAGCTTACACCAGAGAAGTATACACACAGGATCTAACTTATAGCCCTACACAATTCCTCTCTTCCCTATATAGCTGCTCTGGTTTCATCTCCTGCCACTTTCTGCTCTGCTAGTAATGTGTCTTGACTGTCCATTTCTTGCCCTCTGTCATGCTGCCCTTTGTCAGTGCCAGGACTTAATATTCTTTCCCCAGTCCTCCTTCAACATTTTTCTTTCAGTCTGCTTTCCTTGTCACTTCCAACTGCTGTGTTTCAAACCACAATATAACATTTTTGTGATAAGGACTATTTGCAGCCCTTGACAAGCGCTTGTGGGTGCTGCTCTGCAACAAATAATAATCACAAGCCCCACTAACAACAGAGAGTTTCTGTTTTGTTTGTAAAATGCACTGATTTATTTCATAAATACGGACAATATCCTCACTTACACTACCCAGTACTGTGCAAAGGAAAAAGAGGGTATGTGGCAGGTGGATAGGAGACAGCTGGAGGGAGAAGAGCCAGTGAGCCTGGCTGGAACAGCAGGTAATATTCTCTGACAGTCTGCTTTCTTCCTGGAACAGAAGGAAGAGCTCAGGGCAGATGTGGACTCTGTGATTCATAACCTGCTTCCTGGGCTTCTCCAGAGATAGCACAGAAATACCCGTCAATATGATTCCCCTACATGAGACCACATAAATGGCAAGGAGTTCTGTCACTGAGTGTGCTGCTGTGTGGGTACACATGCAAGGCTGACGTGGGAGCAGGAATCACACTCTGACAAATTATATCTGACAAAGAACTGGAAGGATGAAGCTCGGAGGGTCTGTGCAGACCACTAGAAGAATCCAAAGATAAGACACAGCGCTACAGGGCCAGGCTAGAGGTTTTATTTTGAATCCTTAATACCGACCATAAACAGAACAAACTTAAGCCTTAAATCTTTATCCCAACAACTACCTATACGACTTTTCCACGCTACACTCCTTAATTTTCATGTTTCCATAATGGTCTCCATGTTCTATACATTTCTTTTTCAGTATTCCCAAGAGGCAAAAGTAACATACAGCAAACCTAGCCAGGAGAAGAGCTCTGATCCCTGGAAGACACTCAGCTGCACACCTTTTTAACTGTGCCGGGCACAGGTCAGCAAATTATTCCTTTGGTGCCAGAATATGCAAGGCAGAGGGATGTGGAAAATCCACTTTTGCTGCTGCTCTTGGGCTCCCAGAGCAACTGCTTTCACAGCTCTGCTAACATGTAAACAACCCAAGAACATGAAAAAGCAGGTGCAAGAAAGGTAAAGTAAAACAACTGATATTTTCACTGTTGCTCTGGTGCATCTTATCCAACAACAGTTTAAAATTGATGATGCCTGCTCAGAAAAGTTTTTCTGTAAGGCTATGTTATCACATCATTTCCTAAAGCAGACCTGGAAAGATGCAAAGACGCACAGAAACTCCCATATCCCAGCTGCCTCCCAGGCTTCAGGTTCTATGTTTATGTTCTTTTTATTCAGGACAGGACTGGAGTGATTTATTCTATATAATCTGTATCTCATTTAAGTAAGCAGAAGTAGTTTTTCAGCCACACTGAAAAGCTTTTTCTCACACATGCTTTCTAACACACCCCACATATTCATCGCCTTCAAAGACACGTGTTACTATACATGGGTTCCCTGTGAGCAGGGGGATCAAGAAAAAAGCTCTCACCTCCACTAGCCTGAATCTAGGTGCCTAATTCCTACCTAGGGATATTTGCGGAAGTGGCCAGTTTGGTCAAAAGGAGCAAAGTGGTGGAAAGTACTTCTGAAATATGGATTTAGTAGTCTGGTTTTCCTGGATTGCCAAGTCCACTGATTTTCTGGTGAACATCTTGAAACTTGGTGTTTTTTTTAAGGTGCTGAAGTCAGATGAGAATTATATTCTTAAGTACAAACAAGGAAAAATTTTTCACCTCAGAGAGAGACGTGTGAAAACATCTCAAAGATCCACAGACCAGAAGTGCATATAAAAAACTTCCAAAATACTTAAAATCTGACAACCTTGGGGGTGCTCGATGTGTGTTTTTGAACATGCTGGGTTGATTAACCTCCTTTAAGCTCCAGTTCAACTTAGAGCCTTGGCCACTGAATTTGTCCTTACACTACACAGTTCTTTGGGAAAACTGTACTGTTCCCCGTCTGCAGTGTGGCTTGTAATGGCAGGAGGAGTTTGTCTTTATTACCAGCTTTTCTCATACACAATAGTTTCAATGTACAGAAAGATATTTCTTCAGGTCTTAAGAAAACTTTCCACATTTAAACAGAACTGAGACAAGGATAAGCCATTTTCCAACAGAAGCACAGTTCTGTTAATTCTAACCAAATACCCATAGTGATCAAAGTGGGAAAGCCAGCGCTTTGGATTAGTAAATGAAAGTCGTTTTTAATACCTACAACCTGTAGCCTGCATTTCCTGACCATCCCTAATGTGAGAAGACCAGCCCCTCTGAGCATTGGTTATGAGCAAAATCAGCACACATTTACTGTTTTGTAAGTACCATGGAAAGCATCCATACCATTCAAGTAATACTTAAATTGGGGAATCAGCAAGCCAAGTCATTTCATTATAACGAAAGAGCAGAAAAAAATTTTAGATAGGTGTTTCGAGAGCTTTCAGGGTGAAAGGAAGCCACAGTCTGCAGAAAAAAATATTCATGTGAATTTACAAGCACAAGACAAAAACCCCCCTCTACATTGTAAGTTGGACATGAGATTCTATGCTGCCCATATTTTCCCTATAGGGTTAGAGTAAACGTTTTTCATTCATATTTCATTCTTTATCTCCAGCAAACCATCTTGATGTCATCCACTGGGGGCTGCTGACATTTGAATATATGGAGACAAAGCTGATGCAAAAAAAGGATGTGTACAGAAAAATACGCATATTACAGCAATAGAAACATACGGCATTATATCTAACTCAAAATTGGTTAGGTAGACTATGTCTACTCAAAAGCATTTAATTGGATGGGTACCCTAATTTTGCTGATATCTCTTTTTTCTGTAATGTCAGAGTGAAATGCCAGTTACAAGATTCCCTACACCTAATTTTGAAATACCTGTTATATGCCCAATCTCTGATTTTTAAAGAAAGAAATCTCTGCCATCACTATTTTATCTCTCATTTGAACATATTCAGTCTTTAGATTGAACAAACAGTAATCTAGGTGGCACAGAAGGTGGAAATCTCTCCTGGACCAGAGTAGTACTGAGAGATATTTAGGCACTAAATTCCTACGTAAGCACTTCAGCTCCTTTTCACTTCAGTGAAATGCTCTAAATCAGAACTCTCCCCACTGCTGTAGCTAGATAAGAGCCCATGAATTGTTACTCATTTGGATGGGTAAGTGCTTAAACAGGAATAAATTACCTAAACACCTTTGTGGATGTGAGCATCGGAGCAGGACATGGGCCTGTTTTGAAAACTCTGTGCATTCACAGGAAAGCATGAAGATCCTAGTGAACATGGGATATCGATATGGGAGTAGTTTGTTTGTTCAGCTACTCTCACATCTGGTTCATTCTCCACCAGAAGTAAGCTTCCAGCCTCAGGCTATGTTTTCTTTTCCTCAAAATCTCTCTTGGCCTGTCTGGCTCACCACCTCTGTATCATGTCCTCCTTTGATTGATTTCCTATCATTTACACATTGCTTTCAAGCTCCCATTTCCAGCACCTGATCTTTGTTTTTAAAAACAAGAAACCACTTGTTCACAACCATATGCTGCCTGTGCTCATTAACCAATTCTGGAAGTGTGGCCAGGGAGCCGAAAGCAGGACAAGGAAGGAAGGATGAGGAAGAAATGCCCCTGCCACCTGCCCCTGGTGCACTCACAGCCAGATGCGGGGCATCAGTATCTGGGCTGGAGTGATGATGAACAGCTTAGGCGAGGACTTAAAAGCTGCAGGGAGAGGAGTTTGTTTTATATCAGCCTTTTGGGGAACTGACCATGATTTTAATAGCTGGTTTTACCACACTGGACTGAATTATTCCAGCTCGCACTGTTGATTTTTCCCCCACCACCTATTTTCCTAATGTTATTTTCCAGACTATAGTGAATTCTAAGCCTATTTTAATTTATTCATTTCATTCTACTCTCAACATTACACTTCTTGCAGTCTGTCTAACCTCTTCGCAAAGTCAGAGAGTATACAGTCTCGCATTTTTCCTGGGACTGTCCCTAGCCAGTCAGTTATAGAAGAGAGTACTGAATCTGAACATTTACAAGACTGATATATTTACAAAAAGACTGATATATTTACATTTACAAAAAGGGTAAAAATGAATGATAGGGGAAAAGTAATTTGAGTGAGAGATAGTTAAAAGGAAGGCAGTTAAAGACATTTAATTACTTCTTTACTGTCTTAATTAACACGATGGCAATGGTTTCAGCCTATTTTTCTTCAGCTGTGAGAGAGTTTGTTATGTGTTGTGCTTCCATGAATCTCTCCAGCACGTAAATAGAAAGCCTTGCAATCGCAAAGGGCAATTACTCCTGTAACATATGCATAATGAAATCTGACTGCATTATTGTTCCGTCCTTAATAAGACCAGTTTAGATTTTTGCAATTTGTGATGCACTTTTTTCCCTTTCAGATATTGATTTGCTATTTTTTTAGAAAAAGGGAGGAAAAAAAGAGGAGTGGTTCAGGTCAAGTAGTCAAAAATATATTCAGGATGAAATTATAGCATTACTAATTACCTGAAGACAAAAAGGAAGAAAGCATCTATACAAGGACATGGCTCCCTCTCTAAGTCATCGAGGAGACCGCTCAAGAAGTGGCCAGCTTCTGACCCTTCTGACGAGTGACGACTGTCATGTCTCTAGAGAATGGGACTGGACCAGTCAGTGCTGAAGCAACTCTAAGCTCTTTTGTGTGTTATTGGGACCGCACGTCAGAAACGGTCTATGCCTGACAGCCTCACTGTGCTAAAGTGGTGCCCTGAGAGCTTACAGAATATCAGCATGATTGCCATAAAGTCATGGCATGTACAAATATACACAAAAGTTAATAAGAACACAGACATATGTCTGAGCCTATGATGACTCCACTTTTCCATTGCGACACACTGTAGTTTTGTTGAGTTTCTTTTACTGAACAGTGTGAGTCAATATGTTTGAGGCACTGGGCCTGCTTCAGCAGCTCTGGTGTGTCTGAAGTAGTATGGATTCATGCAACACATTTCTCAGCAAGTTGAATGGGAGTACTGAACATTCAGACAGGGTTGTAGATGGGCTCAAGGTGAATAATTCCTGGGCATCTCCAAACAGAAATGAGCACATTAGTTGAAATAATGCACTTCTGTTTGATCATAAAGAATTACAAGTATGCAGAAAAACCATTTAATTTAGGTAATTAGCAAACTGTCTTTATAGGCTTAGTTTTAAATAGATTGATAGGTGATGGTTTAACAAAAGCTTCAATCTCAACAGCTAAGTCTCATTGTTGCATCGAGTCACATTGAGCTCTTGCTTCAGTGTGTCAGAATGATGGAACATAGAGCCCATCAAGCTGCCAAAAATGTGAAGTGTGGAATACAAATAGGTATTTTTAGTATCACAGGTGCTGCTGAATTGTCTGGAGACATATTATTCAAATTTGCAGATAATACTCCATCCATATTATCCAGAGATCACAATTTTCATTGTTTCTGAAATGCAGTGTCCTGGAAATCATTAATATTACTGGGTTCACATGGGAAAAGGAAAAGTTGAGCAATTTGAGACTGGTCTCTTTCAAGCTTGTTTATGTTACCCACCTGTAACCAGACATAAGATATCTTTATGCTATTAGATTAAGTTTTGCACACTGCAGGCTTTTACTTCTCCCAGTGTTGAGTCCTTTCGAAGTTAAAACAGATTTTTTCTTCTGAGTTATATTCATATTTACACCACAGTGGCACCTGACTTCAGTCATTATTCAAGTGTGATGTGAAACTATGGGTTGGGATATTGCAAGTCAAAGACTAACTTGTGACTATGAGATCGGAAAATACTGCTGCTAAGAGATCATTGTACTCTACCATTTTCTACACGTCAGGCACAAAAGTATCCCTGAAAAACCATTCTGGCAATGTGAAAAAGGTTTAAAGGAGCCACAGTCATTCACGGATGAATTCTCTTCACACAGAAGCAGATCACGGTCTTTGCAAACAGATCTGCACTATTACCCCTTTAAAAAGCCTCCTTAAAGCAGTAGGACATCTAGGTTTTTTACCTTTTTCAGGTTCTTCTCCACTCCAGAAGCTAAGAAACACAGCTCAGTTCCTCCAGCCCCAGATTTAAGTCTTCTCCACTGCACTTCCTAAGAATCATGGCACAGAATCTTAATACAGATCTGAAGTCTAACGATCCCCATTTAAGCTGATTAAATATTATCATCCCAATTCCATATTGAGCATGGGAGCTCTGTTTCATTGAGCATGAAACAGAAGGCTGAGTCTAACTCTGTAGCAAAGCTGGGAACAGGGTACTGTGAGACCTTCCCCCCCAACCTTCACAGAAATACCTTCTTTCTACCTGACATAGCAAATAGACAATAATCAGTAAAAATTGAGTCTTACTCTACAAAATTTGATAATCCTTGCCATACCCACCATGTGAAGACCAGAAATCTCAAGTCAAAGCCATGCTGACATACTAGCCCTGAGTTTTGAACTTTCAGCTTTCACCCTAGCAACTCTTCAATGAACATGTTAGTAAATAAAATAAAAAAAGCAACCGACATCCTCTAAAGTCTTACTGACAGAGACTGTGTGAGACATGAAGGGACCAAACATGGATTAAATCAAAAAAACCCAAGAACCTGGTTATTATTTTTCAAAATTGCATAAGAATATGCAGTATTTTCAGTACATTGCAATTATTATAATGATACAGTCTTTAAAACATCTGCTTTGCTGTAAGCCTGAAAAACCAATGCTATAGTAGCATCTGAAATCAGAAAGTAGAACTGCCAGTAATGACAGCCTGTTTTCTATTTCTATTATTCATAGAGAATGAAATCAAAGAGTAAATAAATGGTGAATGGTGGAAAACACATTGCGTTTGTAAAGCTTACATTGTAATAATAAGTGCTATCAATAACAGCAGGAAAAAAATAAACTTATTAAATTAAAGAATGTCCCTTGATCAAAGTGCAGTCAGCACAGGCAGAAGTTTGCACCCATATGGACCCTGCCACAGCCTGGATTTCCCAGGGCAGATCTGACCGCAGGATTGCCACGGTAGCTATGAGAGGACACAATTCAAGTTGTGACCATTCTCCACCATGTTCACATATTTCATCCATGTTTTGTTAGGGCCTTTGGACTCTAACACTTCCATATCACCCTTTCAGTGCATGTGGTGGCAATCCCTATTGAAATCTTTGAGTACTATTGTAATATCAACAATTGCTGCTACTAAATACTTTGAATGATGTTTACATTGCAACTATGACTTGTGCCTGTGTATCTAAGTAACATTACACCAGTAATTTTCAGGTTCTAATATTACATAAACTTCCTTTGCAATAACTCTAGCCCACGGCTACACAACCTAAAAGCCCCAAATGCTAAGCTAATAAATAAGGCTTTTATGACATTTTTTTAAAGATAGTTCCTTCTAAAGTTGGCTTAGAGTTTTAGATTTCTGAACCCTTTATTCCCAAGGATCTGACTTTAACCTTCTTCTCACAAATTGTGAATGGAACTTGAGTGACACTGCTGAAATACACAGTACCTCTGCGACTTGTCCAGATTAGGTATGATTCAGGTAGCTGCAGCCTGACCTTTACCAGCCTACAATGTTTTAACCCCAAGTGAAAGCATATTTTACAATTTCTCTGGGAGGTCAATTGCTGTGTACCCTGCACATGTTCTCACTTAAATGCTAATAAAGACTCTAGATTACATGAGCATTTGAGGGTTCAAGACCTTCAGTTCCTCAGGGCATTTGGTTAAAAGGACAGAGGAGGAGATAAAATAGCATGGAAGTCCTGGACATTGTTCTGGTATCTATATGTCATCCATCTTTCAATTAAAAAAATTTTTTCATACTTTATATCCAAGAGGTTTTTTAATGATTTATTTTGCCTTATGAATATGCATGCCTGTTCATTTATTTTTCCATAGTTTTCTTTGAAGTGCACTTCCATTCTGAAAATCCACTTGCAAAAGCAGGCATTTTATTAAAAAAAAAAAAATCCTCTTTTTTCCTCTCTTTTACCAGTCCTACATACCCAGTCCACAGAAACAAAGTCAACTATATTCTAGCTGGCTCAAACTCCATAACCAGCCATGAAGTTTGTGGCTGGCTAACTGCTTACCACGCTTACATCTGTGAGGCCCTGTTTGTGTTCATGGAGCTGCCGAGGCATAATTAAGGACCTATCCATAATTACAGAGTAGCTCCTTATCCATTGCAGAATGGGGTGCACAGATGGACATTATAATGGAAATCAGTTATCAACCTGTCAATGATTGATGAGTTAGTGAAGGACCCAGCTCTCCCTCACTGAAGTATAGGTTCTATTGGGTCAATCCCACAGAAAAGAGAACAGGCAGCAGTTAAAAGCTCACATTAGCAGGTGCATCTGATCAAGCAAATCTCCTGAGTGGAAGATGACATTCCTATATAATCAGCTTTCAGACCAGAATTGTGTTTAGGTGGAAATTCTTTCTGTTTGAGAGAGAGAAAGATACAGCAAGAAGCACTAAATGTTGCTTCCAGCTTTTCTTCCTGCCTCAGTAATATATTCAAATTCTAGACAAACAAGTGTCCTGATGCTCGGAAGCAGCAGTCCTGTATTTACTTGACTCCCATTACTAAACATAATTTGAACACGGGGTCTGCCCACGTTCATGGTTCATGATCAGACTTGGCACAGGGTGCTGAAACTCCCATTAACTCCGCGAGAAAACAGTCAGGCTCCATTTTGATCACATGCCTAATGAGAGGTTTGTCATGCACTCTGAAGAAATGCTAAGCAAACCTTAGAGTTTCCTAAAAGCTCATTTTCACTTCTTCCTTTTGAACTCATGGATATAAGCAGCTTGGTGCCACTGATTAGAAAGAGAGGAAGGTGAGAGGCAACCAGGAGCCGGCAGGAATCGACGTGGGCTTTGCCGTAGTCGGGCAATCGGCATTCCTGAATCACGACCCAGCACAAGAAGTGCAGACTAAGCAACCGTGCCAAGGGACACGGGGACGGCTGTATTAATGACCCTGTGCTGGAAACATCACTGATGGATCCATTTTATTTAAACAGAGAAAGGAACAGAATGGGTGAAAATTAGTGCTGGAAAGGAGAGGCAAGGAGAAAAATAGGCTTATATCAGCTCCCTGAGAACAAGGATGAGAAAAGGAACATACGTGTTTAGCCTAAGGGAGAATTTAAAGGCATTTTGCTTTTGCCTTTCTATATGTATAAAACAGTAACATTGAGTGTAATCAGTATGGGCTGGAGTTCATTACTGTCTAAAGCAATGTATACAAAGTACATTTGAGTCCTGCTGCACACTAGCTAGGGAATGGAGCTTCTGACAAATGTAGGATTATTTCTGCCTTGTTTGAATGAGACTTCCACTAATTGTGACCATCGGTTTTAGTTTCCTTGTGGAGAAAGAATAAACTTTCACTGTTTCCAGCTCTTGGGACCTTCTGAGATCTTTTGTATAAAAGATTCAGCTTCTGGTGATACAAAAATATGTAGGAATTTTAGCTTCCTTCAAAAACAACAAAAAAGAAGAAAATAGAAAATGGGCCTAGCTTTAATGAGTGCATTGGAAAATTTTTGAAAACATGGCATTCGTACTCAGACACTAGAAGGCAATTAAAGGAATATATCTTAAAAAAACTCCCTCATGATATGTATGCCACTCATGATTTATTTTAAATAACTGGAGTTACAATATTGCAATATACTAATCTGATAGAAAGATTAGAAGAATTTATGGAATATATACATAGAAGCAACTGTAGCAGGCAGACTTTTATTAGGCAACTGTATACAGTATATTGTAATATAATATCAGCTGTTTGCCCTATGTGAACTTTTCACAGCTTTTCCTAAAGCTCGTGGCTATCTAAATGGAATTTAAATCTTCCTTCACATTGGAGCTGTAATAAGGCACATTTATACTTACTGTTGTGAAACTGTCACCAGCAAATATAGCATTAAAAAAACCCCAAATCTATAACTAATATGCTGTTTAATGCAATAAAGAGTAATTAGAATGTCTTTATTAGGGCTGCTATTCCAGTTACTTAGGCTAAATTTATAACTGGCATTAAATATATATTGGCACAAATTTGGAAACTGCCCACATGGTTGCTTTGCTCAGATTTCACTGTTACCAGCCTAGAATAACTGAAAAAGAAAACTCACAAAGGCTGTGGAATCCACTAAATTAACATTTCCTATCTACTGCCGAAAAGGATGTTTAAATCCCTTTGTACTGCCCAAATCCTTTCAAACAAGTATGTGATAAAAAGCTGAAACTTTTTAATGAATACAAATGTAATGCAACAAGTGATGAACTACGCCTAGGCATTGCATTAGCAGACTCAGCCTATAAAAGCAATGTCCTAGATTGCTTGGTTAATATTACTTATTCATATTTGCGATCACATTGCAAATTTCAAGGAAGAGGTATTTTTTGCATTATTTCAGCAAAGAACAAGTAAATTTATTCTCTTTCTGAGAGGTGCCCTGTGATGAGCAGGAAAAAGAAGGCAAATGGGTCTGTATATCCTCTTGTGTCTCCTGAACATTGGACTGCTGGAAGGGCTTGTGTACTCAGTATCATAAATTAAAGCCGTTCCAGGGACTGCTGCTCACATCTCCCTATGAAGCTATTCCACAGCCCCAGTTAAATCTCTTTCAATTTCTCTCCTGCCAGGCTCATTTGCAGGCTTCAGAGAGAGCAGCAGGGAAGCAATACAGACCTCCTAAGATCGTCCTTCTAACATCTCTGTCCTATGGACTTTCCCTCAAAGCACCGCCCAAAATGAAAGATCTTGTTCTGAGGAAAAAGCTCTAGCTCCCCATACCAGGAAACTTAACAAAATAATAGTTCTGGGTAGAAGACACTTCCTGCAAGTGCTGCAGGGTATATGACCTACAAGTTACATTAGGATATGATATGGACTTGGTCCATATGATTATTGTTTGACTAAAGATTCAAAGTATTTTCCCCAAAAATGACTTTATAAAATGGCAGTATGGAGTTTATTTTCTCAAAAATTTCCATATCAGATGTATTCTGCTATATAAGAGTAAAAGAAAAATACATATTTCTTTCCCAGACAACCAGGTCAAACCAAAATATAAGAAATGAAGAAGTGTCTATCTTTCTTTGCATCAACAGGAATAAGAAAGACTGTAGAAATTCAGCACATACTTATACCTGTACCTTCCTACTGTTTTCCACTTACACTTTCATTGTCACTGTCATGAAAAAAAACAAAAAAACAAAAGAGCTTTTCACTAATTTAGTGGACACTATACTTTACTTGTTTGCAATTGTTACCATTCTTAGTGCTTTGCCAGGACACACACGCTTTGGTTCCTAAGTGGGCCTGCATTACTCATGCTACTGTGATTTAGAAAGGAAAACTGCTACTGTCAGCAATGGAAAGGAAAGGAAGAAGATGAAGATGGCGGATCCCTAAAATGCAAAAGACATGCAATGAACATGGTGAAAAAGGAAAGTGTATTGCCTATACTGTAGAGTTTTAGGAGGCTATTTGTGTTCAAATACGTCAGGAGCAAACAAAGCTGATATCTAAGGCAAACCAGTTGAGCTCTCCCCATGGAAGAGAGAATCCTAAAACGCTCTGAAAGTGAGGAATTTTCAAGGTGGTCAGAGAGGGCAGGCACAGAGAGGAAGGCATGCCAGCAGTGCAGGTCTGCCCTCGAATACATCCACATTTCTATCCAAGAACATTTCAGAGGCAGAGCTGATGGCAGCAGCTCTGATTATACAGTGTCACTGATCGCACCTACCTCTGCACAATATATGTCGGTAAGGTTTTGTGGATAGTAGTAGGCCAATATGTTGCTTCACAAGCCAGAAGAACAGTCTGTCTTCCCTTGTTACCCTCCTTCTCAGCCCAAACCTCTTCAGTTTTGCTAGAGGGCAAAAAAATTGCCTATAAAATTAAATGTACTGGATTCTGAATATGCTGAATGACCATCAGTTTGTGGGCCTATATAATGTTTATTTATTCCAAATCAGTTAACTGTAAAACCTAACTAGAAAATGAATTTATAGTATAATACTTAAACAATTTTAAATGTCTTCTAGAATAAGCAGAAAAGCTCTATCTGTTAAAATATATCACCCTAATGTCTTGCCAAAAGAGCTTTGAGTTCCATACAGAACTAAATGATATGCTATATCTTGTAAATCAGAGCCACATTAAAATAGCCAAACACTTCTGCAGTGATGTGGTCTGATGCTGTGATCTTGCCAGAGCTGAGCAAAGGAAGGCTGGCTCAGGATTTGGGAGGGGGAGCTTTTCCCAGAAATGTTTGCTGCTAAAGCTGTGGATTTGATATTTAGTGTGTGGCACTGTGAGTCACATCTGCTGTGAACAAATGCTTTAGGGCAATATTAGAAGGTAATGCTGGAGTTGTTGCCTTTTAAATACGATTTAAAATGAAGGCCTTTGTCCACTGCAATTATCAAGGCTTCAGAAAAAATGATCGTCATGTAAGCCTGTAATTAAGCCTAATTAATTCCAGATAAGGATGGGCCAAAGCACATAGTTTACTGCTTTGATGAACTAGCTTCTAAAACTTTTACAGTGTTTTTTTTTTTAAAGGAAGGATGTTAGTTCTCACATTTAAGTAAAATGCTTAAATGAGGAACCTCTGTTCTTCCTATTTTAGTTTTCCTCCCTTCAATTCCTAACTTAATTATTGTGTGGCACTGTTACAGCTGAGCGTTAAAAGGCTGAGGTTTTTCAGGTCAGAGCTGAATTAAAAATAATGTCTTTTTGTCCCTCTTTTATCACCTACCTTTCTCTTAAGTAAATTAAGTCAGGGATTCTTAAGCTTTTCACAGGAAAGACAACTTCCTCAGAGAAAGCCTTGCTAATGAGTATCCTCCTTCCTCTGATTATTTGCAGGTATCACATCTCCTGTGATAGCTACATCCACATGTTCTCCCATCTGTGACCATGTGGCAGCTGTCAGCAATTACCAACAAGAAAAATATTTGATTAGGTAAATATTTAGGACATTTTTAGCCCAGTAGCAAGTAATTTCTGAAATGAAGAGGAGAGTCAGTATCATGCCACAACTTAGTCTTCTCTGGACCACCAGTATTCAGAGACTGCATCTTTTCCCACTGACCAAATTGGAGGTTAGCAAGCTTGGAAGGGCTGAACAGATACATCCAGTGTTACCAAGTCTCATGATATTCAGGGAGTATCAGGGAGTATATTTAGGTTCTTTGAAGTCTCATTTCTGGGCATCATGTAATTGGAAGAAATTTTTAGCCATTACAGTTTCAAAGAAGTTAAAGATAAGAATTTGGAAATAAGAACTTTTAAAGACCACCCCCCCCCCCAAAAAAAAAAAAAAAAAAATCACCAAATGAGAAGTACTTTACATTCACTATTTTTCCGAAGCATGGGAATTCAACTTAGTGTTACATTTTGGGGGAATCAGATATTTAAACCTCAGGAATATAATCTCACAGGGTTACTTAGACTATTTCTATACTCTATCCTCTCTTCCTGAATAGCAACTGATTTTTTATTTTGAAACATAAATAGACCAACAGTATCTTTCCAAGAGTTTCCTCAGGAGTCTTTGACCTTTGTGTCTAGTCAAAATTATTGGGTATTTCTTGACTATAAAATAGCCATGACAAACTGGTCACTAAAAATATATAAAATATTGCTTACTCAAAATAATTCCACAACACACACAATTTATACAAGTTTGTGATTGTGATCCTCCTTCAGGGAGAAGGTGGGGAAGGGAAAGTTTTTTTTTTTTTGTTACTGTACTAGGGCCTGAACTCATTATCTTACCTTTTTAGGGAATACAGTTTCCTAATTCTGTTTATAGAATTATGTAGAGGTGAGGGAGATATTCTTAGGATGTAATGTTTCTTGGGAAAAGATGAAGGCTTTTATTTTATACTCTCCACTTGGGTATGTGACAATCTGTAGATACTCTCCCCAGACCAGATGATGAGTCAGGATTCCCTTGCTTTTTTGTTCCTCTCTCAAACCCAGAAGGAAGCTATAGTCTGGTGATATGAGCAGAAGCGAACAGTGGAGATGCTCAAAGAAATTATAAGGCTCACTTTCTCTGGATGGCACAAATGATAATCTACTTCTCCTCTCCATGTTTGAAGCTGGAGGAAGTATAACACACTCTTCCTGTGAAGTTGTTTGCAACATAGTAGATGGGTTCCCAATCATATTTGATATTCATAAACTCACATAAACATCTTGCTCTAACTTCCCAAACTGTGTTTTCCCCAAAGCCCTTGATGAGGAGTACTACTCTTTTCTCTCATTATGGGGGATGATAAATTTCCATAAATCAGAGTGTCTGGTCATTCTTTGCAATGCAGGTATTTAAATTATGATGACAACAATATCAAATTGTTTACTGTTGAGGATGGTAATTACGCATATGCACAAAAGCAATAACACTTAAGCATGTTAACAGCTTTAATAATAGCAGCTTCATAAACTGTGTTTTGATCTATTAAGATTAAAATTGTATTCCAAGTTCCAATTTTAAATTTCATTATCTGACTAAGCCTACTTTGTTATTAACATGAGCAAAATGAGGTGAAATTACCTAGTGCTCGGTATTTGGGAAGTTTTGATTCAACCCATTCAAGTGCTAATGTCAATGCTTAATCCCAAAGGCCTTGGTGAGGAAGTGCAGGGGCAGCACCAGAAAGAATTAACAGTTGTAGGGTGCTGCAGACAGGCAACCCTTGAGCCCTGAGGAATCCCATGACCTTTACTAGAGATTCCAGAAAACAATTCCCAAATCATCAGACATCAGTACTAACACAAGAAAACTAGAATTGGACAGTGTACTTATAATTTCTCAAAATACAATATTTATTCTTACACTGCTCCTATTATCCACCCTTAATTCTTGTAGCCAGGATATGTATTCTGTGTTGTTGGTGGCCATTTCATTTTCCTCTATTGTGCAAGTATCTCCTAATTATTTAGGAAGAAAGCTCTTAAAAACAGAAAGAAAAGAGGAAAAAAACCCCCTCAACATCATTATACTACAAAGGAGAAGAATTCTTAAACTAAACTATTATCACCGGAGATGCATAAACTTTACTCACTGACTGTGTAAGCAGACAACACCACACAGGTTATGTGGCTGAAGTCCCCCAAAGTACACCTTGTTTCACCCACCTGAGAGTAATATGCTTTTCTTAAATGGACAGCTGATTCCACGACACTTTTGCAAGAACGATGGTATGTAACAGAGATTCTACAATGATGCAGGCAGTACATGTTGGGGTTCTCACTTTGAAATGGCTGAGTCCTGAACATGCAAACTTTTGCTCTCCAAAATATCACAGGGGCCAATGGAACTGATCCTCTGTGTTTCAGTTGCAAATTCAATCTATACACAGGTTATGACATGATATTGCTTGCTATCATGGAAGAATCGACACAAACCACTGAATGTGAAAGTCTACTATTATATGAATACATTATGTCTTCAACCGAAACAGATACTAAATAGATCTGGCCTTCTTTGCACATCACAGTTGCAAAGAGGACACAATGAGGAGAGTAAAAGCTATACAATCCCACATTCAATTACAATTTTTTGTGCAACATATTCATAATAGATGATATATATAGTCTATATATTAGGCACCATAATTTGACTCTATTCATTTTGCTTAGGGTAAAATGAACTGGGACACAAGCACTACATTCTCTTAGGGGACACTAATGTTTAGGAATCGTCCAAAGAAAACCTGTAGGGAACACTACTATTTGCAAATTTGAATCCCAATTATTATTCTTAGCTTTAGAAAAGTTGTTCTAGTGTCACAGGTTTTGTGGTCATTATCAGATGCAACCAACAGATTTCACTGGGTATTTAGTAATGACCCTTGCTTCATTCTTAGAAAAAGATAAAATCCTAGAATTCCTCAGTTATGCAGTAGAAGGAGCATCACAGCAACTGTTCTGGGCTGTTTAAGAATAAAGGTCTCTCTTCAATTATGCCAGCTGCTTTAAGGTGGAGTAAACACAAGGGATGTATGTTTTAAATATGCTGATTTCCTTAAATGTTATTCATTTCTACTTACAGAAAGTGAATAGTTAAATGTTGTTATGTATTACCAGATTATCTTTACAAATATGGCATATCATTTAAAACTATCAATCTTTTAAACTAAATTAAGAAAAACGGTGCTTTTCCTTGTTTAGGAGTAATGCAGTTATCTGTCACTGTGTTTGAATTAAACAAAGAAAAATAGCATTGTCAGCAGGAGCAGCAGAGAAAGTTAGCCTGGTGCTTAATTGGGATCAAATATTCATAGTGAGATTACTAATTAAATTGCTCATTTAAAGCTATTGCACAAAGAAAGAAATATATTTCTGATGGGTCACTAGAAACTGAAATATAGGTCAACTAAGTTGTTTTCTTTTTCCAAACTAAAATAACAGTGAGCACCGAGACCTAGCTCATGTCACAGAATTAATAAGAAATAAATTCATTATTTCCTTTGGAGCTAAATAGAAAGATATTGCTGGTCTGCAAAGATTCTACTTTTAAGTCCATTAAAAATATGACTAAATGAGCCAAAGAAAAGTTATAGGCACACAGGGCAAGAACTACATTTTTATTATTAAAAAAGTGCTAGTACTTTACAAAGAAATAATTAGAATAATATTAATACTATCAGTTCACTAAATCGTTACGTTCTACTTTAGACAATAGCATTTAAGTCTTTGCTTAATGTTAAAAATAGCCATTAAATACCCTGCTGTAGTAGTTCCAATATCATTACCTCTGAGGTACTCAATTTAAGATGACCTCTCCTGTTAGATTTTACATATAAAAATTAAGAAGGTAAGAATGGCTGCATCATGTCAGAGAAAAGGTCCAGCCAGCTTCGCCTCTTGCTTCTGCCCTGGCTAGTGGTGGGTGCCTAGGGAAGAGCACAAGGCCAGAACAAGCAGATACTAATACTCCCTGTGAATATTTTCTGAACTCTCAGAGACCTGTAGCTCAAGCGCTTTGTGAGCCAGAAGCAGAGTCACTATGTTTAATAACCCTGGGTATGGTTTTCTTCTGCAAATTAGTTGCTCCTTTTGTGAACCGTGTAAGCTTTCAGCGCCCCATGTGTCCTGTGGGAAGGAGCTCCAATGTCTACTGCATGTTGTCCGAGGAAATATTTTTATTGCGGTTATCTCTGCTAAGGGTCATTATAAATCAAAAGATACTTTCAGAAAGTATAGTGTTCATCTGTAGCAAAATTCTAGTGCATGCAGTTATAACCTATCTTCCTAAGTTTCCCCAGTACCTCCATGTGGCTCATCTGACTTAAAGTTCTCCATATGCTGTTGAATTCTGTATCATACAGCATTGTACATCAGCAGCAATTAAACTTGTTTGTATTTAAAAAATAGCTTTGGAGTGCTTTGAAATGAAAACCACAGCTTAAAAGTACAAAACTATGGCTATTATTTTGCTAACAGTCTAGAAATCTCATATACTGCATTATGGAGAACATGACTTATGCTTCCATTTTATAATTCATATTGAACTTGGCAATTCTGGCAGCTTTTGTTATGTTTCAGGGAGCTTTTGTGCATGAAAAAATAAAAATACATATTAATCTATACTTTGCACAATATGTGATTAAGTTCATATACTACCCTGGAAACACTTTCACAGTAGAAACAGTATTTTTTTAACAGTTAAATTATTTCTCTATTAAAATAAAAATTGACAATTTACACTCTTGTAATCTAAAAGACTGCCAATGAATTTTTTTCACGTATTCACCAGTCCTAAACAAAAGAAAAACAGCAGCTTGGAACTGAGTGATTTCCATTTCCTCTTGACATTTGAATCCCAACTAGCTTCAGTTTAAAGTTGTATTTGAAATATATTAAAAACATCAGCAATTGAAAAAAGTGTTTCCAAAAGTTCTACGCAAAGCAGAGCCGTCTCCATGGCTTGCCTCTGAAGCCTTATGAACTGAGAGTAGATTTGATGAGGAAATGCTATGGCTATACTTTGTCTCTCCAGTTGAAAACGTATGTCCTTCTTATAGGTGAGTCTTAGGAGAAGCTAAAACCAGACAAGCTCTAGCACAATTATATGAACCCTGCTACTGAAGCACGGGAAGCAGCTTCCACCCTGAATCTATTTTCAGCTGTGTATTAATATCAGTTTCTTTCCAGAGGTCAGGGACCCTTCAGGGACACTACTGCTTTACTGTTCTGTAAAAATGGACCATACTGAGGAAAAAACAACCCACTGTTAAAAAGTTACAGCATTTAAGAATTCTATTGTTATAGTTGTCCTACTGACCAGACTCTCTGCCTGCCCAACTCTTAAAGCTTTTGCAGGGGACTTAACACTCCAAGTAAAGGTAAAATTCTAAGTACTTCGGAGTACAGAAATAGAGTTAGGTAGACTAAAAAATATAACTCACTCTCCTGCTCCCTGACCTGGCCCATGAAAATCAAGAGTATGTAAGCTGATTTTTTTTCTATACGAGCCACCCTCATGTCCTGCTATATGGCTCAATGTAATGGAAATAGTTAGTAAGGCTAGGATGGTATGAATCATTATCGTACCGAATAGCATCCCATGCCATTAATAATTCCAATGAAGTAAAATCAGATTACACTTGAAGTAAGGCACAATTCACTAGATTTGATTCTCAGAATGATTTCTCTGGCACGCAGAGCATTAGTGAGCAGGCATCAACTCCCTGGCCTTTCAGCACAGCTGTGCTGAGCCTGGGAAGCGCCTGGGTCAGCACTGGGGTGGTATCAAACAGGCTGCAGGCACGGGAGGGGGATGTGGGCAAGAGTGGAAGGAGTCTTGGCTCTGATATTGTTCACCATGAATACAGATAGCAATATAAACAGTTTCTTGCAAAAGAGTGAAGTGACTTATTCTTTCTACAAAAGAACCATGACTCTCTCTTATCTCTGGGTCTGCTAGGGGGCCAGAACAACAAAGCTCAACTCCTCCTTTAGGATACGTTGTAAAATTATGTCTAAGGATTCAGCACTAGTCCAACCAGGAATATATTTACACTGGGAAACCCTCATGCTGCATATTAGAGGCAACCTTATGACTCTGGATGCAGGGAAGGCTGTAACTGAGAAACAGAACTCTTTTGTGAACTAAATCTTCCTCATCTTATTTTCAGCCAATCATTTAAGTTCTCTCCAAAGCATCCTCATAAATTTCATCAGGCTTCCCAGTGCTTGGGATTTTTAAAACTGTGAATTCAACTTTTAGCTTGGTGATAAGTATTAGCAATCTTAACTTGAGCTTAATGGTGTTTTTCATCTAGTAATGGCTATTTGAGTTCCCCTGGGAGTTCTTCTCTATCTATATTTTCAAAGCTCCTATCTCTTCTGGCTGCCTTCATGCCATGAACAGTGTTTTCTCTGTTCATTTACAGCCTGCTGTGCAAAAAGTAGCCTCCGGGAAAGTGGGGCAGTTGGCTGGTGTGCAGCATATAGTAGTCTACAAATCTGATACAAAAAGATACCATTAAACCTTTTAAAAGCTACAAGCAGTCCTGCTATTTGCATCTGTTCCTTGCAAAAATAATCTGATGTTCTTCAAGCTGAGAAGTTAAATCCCCCTGGTGCTACTTGATGTTAATGGACAGATATTTCCTATCACCTATTTGGTCAACAGTGTAAAATAATATTTCTAACTGAGCACTTACTGGCAGGCCTATTGCTCCTGCATGTTTTATTAGTTAGCAGTTCTATACCAGTGACTCTGTCCACAAAAATATTACTTGGGAGGAAGCACAGCACGGTGGTGGGTAAGGGAAAGGGGTACAGAAAGAAAACTTTCTTCATTTAAAGCCTCTCATTTACAAGAATGAACTGTGGCAGGTCTATGCTCATGTTCAGAAAATGAAGGGAGGACTGGGAAGGTTTTGGCCCCGTTACACAGCAAGAGCAATGCAAGGGCTATGCAAGAGCTGGATGCCGAATAGTCCCTCACGGAGTCAGGGCACCGCCTGAAAGCTGAAGAGCTGCAGAAGACGCAGTTGCAGGGGCTCTGCTTGCTGATCCCGCTGCCTGCTGTCTCACCCCCCAGGAAGGACTGTGACCAAAAGCTGCAGGAGAGCTCTTACTGTTCATTTTATTTCAATATACGTGATAATTTAATTTCCTGTCCCATATTGCAAGGAGTATGCATATTTGTCCTAGCTGTTTCTGCCCAAAATGTGTGTTTATTCATTACCCACTCAGCTAGCTGTCTTTAATTAGTTCCTCATCTGAGTACTTCAAGCTGTGCTGTGCACGTCTGGAATGTTTTTTGTTTTACTAATGAATTTAATTTCAGGAAACTCCTTGATCATAGCTCAGTCACTATGAACTACTGACTCCTCATGTGTAAATAAAAGGGAAGAGATGTGGAGGGCCCCAGGCTTGCTTTCTGTGATAAGTGATGATGTTTACTTGCCTAACTCTTTTCAAGAGAGTGAGTACAACTAGGAGAGAGGGGATGAGGAACGAGGCGGAGAGATAAATCTACAGCATAAGCCACCATTCCTCTAAAGATCTCAAGGGAAAGGTCTAGTCTAATCATTCTTCCTACAGTGCATATTTAATACAGTCAGCAGAGTTCAGAACCCCTGGAGCCCAGAAAATAAATTTTTCAGGTGGACTCTGAAAACATATGATGTTATTTATTAATAATTTTGCTTTTTTGCATGTTGAACCCAGAGAAAAAATACTGTGTGGTAAATCATGGAGTAATTTTTCTCCTTTCATGCATAATGTTGCATAGAATAATGGCCGATACAAATTGGGGCTGATGATAGCCTTACATGTTACATTCTCTTTCGGCATCAGAAAAGATTTGTAGGATGCAGGAGACTCTCTTGTTATGTTCTATAAATCAGTGATCACATATGCAATTTCCTTTCTTTTTCGAATCTTTCTGGGTTTGGGGCTTTGTTTATTTTTGGATGTGGGTGGAGATTACTAGCTTGATTCTCTAGATCCCCAGCAGTAGCTCTATTCTTATTTAAAAAGTAATAAAAATGCTTGAGACAGTCTCTAGGTCAATTCTAACCTTGGTCATGTAGAAGCACAATGATTATGCTTTAGTGTCTGAATGATCTGAATACAATGGATGACTGTGGTCAGATTTCTATGTAAGAATGGTACTGGGAAAGTCCAGCAGGATAATTAGAGAAAGGAACACATATTTTGCAAAAATAAATTAAAAGATTTGTCTAGTTAGTCTAGAAAAAGGAAACATTGAGAAGAGACATGACACTTCATGAACACATTTTGGAGGTGGTGATTAGGAAGAAAGAAACATTTAAGCAAAAGGATAATATAGGTGCAAGATCAAAAGGATATTGGTTGGACATGAATACATGTTGATTGCAAATTAGAAGTTCTTTGTTAATCATCTGGGGAGTGAAGTTCTGAAATAATTCTACAAACAGGAAACTTACAAAAAGTTTTAAGATGGGATTTTGATAAATTTACAGAAGTAATTCTAGGAGAATTGATGGCAACAGGAAACGCAGCTCCTGATATATGTCCTTAGGTATCTTCTTTGTTAGGGTGTCCATGAGGGGTTGAAAAGAGATTGGATTACTGTTTACAATATATTTATATTGTATTACTTCCAGGCTTTAAGCTTCTCACTGGTAACTAGTGAGAAACAGGAAGGAATTGGGGTTATTTCTGTGTGGATACTGCCTTCCTCTGAAGTACTATAGGGTTGGCATGGCTAGACACAGACACAAATGCAGTGCTCTAGGGCTTTGAATGGTGCTAGAGTCTCTCAGGTGCTTGGCTAGTGTTTTCTAGTCAGAGTTAAAACAATTAAAGATAAGGAATGGGGAGGGAATTTGTTCCCCAGATTAGATTGTTTTTGCCTCTCAAGGATCACCTTAGTGTTTTCTGTATTTAATAAATTCCCTGTTATAGCAATAACCTTGGATAATGGTGATGTCCTAGGCACTTTCTTCTGCATTCATCTTGTCACACTTTTTAGGATTTCGATTTTTATATTTTATGATGGTTCCCAACTTTGTGATAGGCCAAGAGGAAACGTTTCATGGCCCATGGTACTGGGGGACACTTTGCATGCGAGTTCTATGGATCCTTTGGAATATATATCTATTACCTAAGCCCCTTCCAGTCAAGTTCTGGAGAGTCAAGTATCAGAACTGTGTCCACTACATACTCCTAAACAGTCTTTTCAGATCTAGCAAAGAAAAGTTGTAGAAATTTTCAAGAAAAATCCTGTTTTAGGAAAAAGCCTCCCTTACCTGACTTCTTTTCAGCAATGAAGCACATTTCCTTGGGCATACTGAGTTGAGAAGAGACCCGCGTGAAAGCCACATTCACCAGACTCTTAAGAATTTTTTGATCTTTGATTTGAACTCATATGGAATGGGTTTATTATTCAAAGAAAATATATACAAATGGGGTAGCTGTACTGTAAAGAAAGTAAATTGCTGCAGGACAAATTAGAGAGTGCTAGACAGTAAAAAACAAGGCTAACATTCCTATTTCATAAACACAAGAAATCTTTCAGGAAATTCTCATTTCCTATATATTGTTAATTTAATAGAACTATTCTACTCAGGTTCTCATGTTGTATTCATGAATGCATTAGTAACTTGACTATCATATGTCAGGTACTCCTTTTTTTCCTCAGCCATTTCCCTGTGGGAGAGACAAGTGAGGTGGATTCTTTCATTTTCTTAGTGGTATATATTCAGACTGAAGAACAAAAGACCAAAAAGCACTCTTTGCATATGGAAGAGAGATTAGTGAAGTTTTTAGAGATGCTTCATTCCTAGGGATGCTCAGCCCAGACAGCCTCAGTCTGATCTCAATGATCTCTATTTCAATAAACTCAGAGACAAACACTGTCCTTCTGCATGCAGTCGGAGTCATCCGGGGGTTGTGGCCAGACAGTTTCGATCCTGCACGTTTGGCCATCCTGAAAACAAGGACCAAGACCAGGAACTTGCTTCTGAGGGAAGCCAGTTCACAGTGGAAGGAGCAGCCCTTTGTCCCATTCCAACCCATATTGCTTTGGAAAATTACTGCAGGCTTTTTATATCAGCTTCAGTTGCCTAAGTTGTAGGATTCAGGCTCAAGAATTCTACATTGCTGTAATCCAACAAGAGATGGAGAAAGCATGAATAATTAAGATCAATATATACACACCTTCTAAATGATGATAGACAGAATCATTTACATGCAATACCAGTGTAACCGAAGAATCTGAAATAGTCATACAATACAGACTGAATTTACCAATTAAGGGTGAAGCTTCAAGTTCAATACTGTGACTGTAAGCTCTTGACAATATTTATCTTCATCTATCTGTCCTCTGCCTATAACCAGTTGTGCAAACCTGAGGCCACTTTGGTATGGTGATTTGAGATTTGCAGTGAAGAACACAATATTAATACATTTAAGTACCATTTGCACTTTTTAGTATCTGCATCTTTGCTATATGACCTCTGGCTACAATGTGGGAGGTAAAAAAAGATGAGATTCTTTGATACTCTACAATGGGGTAAAGGAAATATTTCCCTTCACTACTCACAGGATGTGTTCATCCAAGAATTAATTGAACTATTAAAATGCATCTTCTGGGATCCTGACAACATTTGCCAATAAAATAGCAGTGCCACAGTCAATTGCATTGTCTGCTGCCGAGTAGTCTAGGGAGATAAGTCTGTCTGTTCTCTCTAGTGAGAGCACGAAATGTGTCAATGCTAGGTAGGATATTAGCTTGGATGAACTTGCAGCTGACCTCTTTGCTAACTCCTCTCTGGTCTTGCAGAGAAACAGAAGACTTGATGCTTGGCAGTACTTAGAGAGAACTGCCATACGTGAAAAGGGCTCCTTAGTGTTGGTTGGACTGCTGCATGTTTGAAAGATGAAAAGGTTTCTTCTCTGACACATTGACAACACTAGTATCAGCCATTCGCAATTGTCTTTTACAAGCCAGGAAAAACAAGGGCTTGACTTACAAAGCCTAACACACGAAAACCAAACAGCATGTGATCCTTTCACAGTCCTTTTTCCTGAGTCACAAGGTATTATATATTTAACAAGCACTAGGGGACTGAGGCATATGAGGGGAGTCTGAGGAAACTGGGTCTGCTCATCCTGAGAAAGGCTCGGGGGGATCCAATTGCTGCCTTCCACTACCCTGTGGGTAGCTCTCAAGAAGATAAATACAGACTCTCACCAGAGTTGCACAGCAAAAGATTGAGAGAGAACATTCACAAATTGCAACAGGGAAAATTCCTCTTGGATATAAAGAAAATATTTTCACAATGAAAAGCACTGGTTAAAGCACTGTAGCAGGTTGACCAGAGAAGCTGCAGAAACTACATCCTTAGGAATTTTTATAAATTGAATAGAAAAGGCCCTATACAACCTAATCTAGGTTTGAAGCTAGTCCTGCTTTGAGGAAGTTGGACTAGATGACCTCTAGAGGTCCCTTCCAACCTAAAGTAGCCTATGATTCTAAGCCATATTCTTCCAGGTGAGCTTAGAAGCACTTGCAAATTATTTCATTTTATGATCTTTAAGAGTTTACTCTCTTGTTCTGAATGGTGAGAAAGATAAGAAGCAATGTATGTGTACAGAGAACAGAGCTAGTCCTCAGCAAGGTAATATACACAGAGATAATCTTCAGAATACAGATAGGTAGAATATAAGTTTACCACCTTATAATTTAGGCAAAGTGAAGCTACTGCAAAAATGCTTTAGTTTACTTGCAGTTTACAGAAGTTAAAGGTCACAAGTCTCCATCTCAGAAGAGGGAATTATTTTCCTTTAAAAGAAAAGGAAGAAAGAGTGCCCCTTCCATGAATATAAGATTAAGTGTTTTTTAAAAAAGCTTTGTCATTGCTACAAAACACTGATTTGTTGAAACTGTTTGTGAAATATAACTACACTGAGTTGATTTTTTTGAAAAATTTACTCTGATTTGGACATTTTTTAAAGTTGTTTTTAGTTCAAAACCTATTCATTTATGAAATATAGTTAAACAGTAAGAAAAAGGGTCTTTTGCAAAATGTTGAAAGTCAAAGTCACAATAATGTCCTGCAGTTGCTGAGAACCAGACTAGATAACCAAGGTATTCTCCTATTATCAAAGCTTAATGTTTCAAATAACTTCATATTTTTTCAATGTTGTGATGACAATTATTTTTTAAGGTTTCATTTTTTCTCTCTTTTGGGGATGGGAACTTAAAGTATTTCTTGGGAAAATCACTTCTCTACCATGTTTTTGGAAGCATCTGAAATTTCCTGAAAGGTATCTTGCCAAATATGGGTTGGATCTTCTTCTCCTTACATATGAAATATGAAGATACAATAACAGTTTATAATGATAAATTGTTTTACAATTAACCTTATCATAGCAAATCTAAAATAAATCGTAGATCAGGGAACTGGACATAGACACATGAACAGTGTTCTATGGCTTAATAGTTGACTTTCAGTGATTTTAGTTCCCTGTTTTTCAAAAGCAAAACTAAAATGATAAAGCAAAATTGTTCTATCTCCAGGAGTTTAGGAAGCCAAGGTTAAGTAATAAAATATAGATACAGTGTGAATGTTTGAAACTGAGTAGTAAAAGAAAATGCTGAAAAGAGGATTTTTAAAGAATCAGTCACTGTTGCCTCTCTTTTCACAGCTATTTCCTTGAAAACTGTTCTAATGAAAAGAATTTGCTCCTCTGAATTAGTCCAGATCAGATGTATGGATGATTCTTCACAAATGTGAGTTTAAAGATAAGCACATAAAAAATGCTAGAATTTGCTGCTTAATATTGTAAAGCTCAGAGCTTTGTAATTCTGCAAGCTTAGCTAAGACCTTTCATGTACAGATTACTGTAAGCTCCTAAGAGTAAATGGCTAGAACTAGGTTGAAATGATTTAATGAGGAAAAAAATAATTGTGTAAAGCAAAGGATTTTCCATTCATCTGCTTTTACTTCTATCTAAACCGATTCAAAGTTAAAATCTTGACTAAAATTATCAGCGTTTCCAAATTTCTTCTCTTTTTGCCTTAAGGAACTTAGTAGGCAACTCACAAAACACAGTTTTCAAGTTTTTAGCACAGAAAAGAGGAGGAATGAAGGGGAAACTCTCCTCTGAAACCTGCTCTCTAAATATTGACTATATGGCACTTTACAGGTTGCAACTTGAATCTGGAAGCCAGCATAGTTAGAAACAGAAATTTTATAGTGGAGGTTCTCCAAGGCATCATCAACAGAAAAGGGAATAAGTAGTACGTGATTCTTCATATTTCTCTTACAGTTTTCTAAATAAGTTTTTTTTCCATGTTTTTTCCCCAAGTTTTTCAGTAGAAGACAAAGGCAGAAGAAAGCATTAAAAAAAAGAAACAGAGGAAAGAAATAGGGGGTTAATTTTTACATTACATACAGCTCTATCTACTTCTCTCAAATTATTGTCATATTCTCTTTCCCCAGTTCAGGCTTCCTTCTAATCAGCTGCACAAAATGTACCGCTTTGCAACCCTCTGCTACTGCTAAAGCATTTGGGGACCATGTCATAAAGCTGTGTGAAAATCTAGAATGACTTACTCCTTTGGGTGAGAATGATCAGGAGACGACCCTCAGAAAATTCTGGCAAGCTGTAATATATAGCCCAAATACTGCGTATATATGCATAGTATGACTTGATGATGCTGTGTTTTGAACAGGAGCTGCCAGAATTCACCCCTACAACTAAAGCATGGGGAGAAGAGCCTGTGAGATGGAGAATCTTTAAAAAGTGCAGCTGCAGTTATGGAATACATAGCTGACTTTCTGTTTTATCCAGTCATTGGACAGAAAAAGTTTAGGTATTTTAAAGTTGCTTTTATTCAGACATAATTAGAGCTAACTTGGTTCCCTAGTACAGAGATCATACGTGCAAGTTTAATGAACATCAAGGGTCCTTAACCTCTTTTCTTCTTCTTTATTAGTTTCTCCATTTTGGTGGCCGGGCATTTCTTAGGGTGACTGAGTCACTGTGTGTGGTGTGCCAGGTGTGGGGTGCTGCGAGCTTAGATGAGCTCCTTTATAACGGGATTTCCTCAGCTCTGCTGCCACTCACTTATCTATGTCTAAATGAGATTGAATTTGCATAACTCATGCATAGTGATGACAGAGCCTGCCCTCACTCTACTTCACCTTCAATCATTTTTTGCCTTTTTCTACTCTTTCTGCTCTTTAAATATCAGTCAGTGCTGCAGGAATACACAGGCCAAAAGTATTAAAATGAGAAGAGTTCTACCTAAAAAATGAATATAGATGATTTCCTCTATTTTAGACCTCATTTTTGGGATTATTCAGACTTACTGGGTGAAATTTAGAGGTGACTCCCCAAGCAATGGACAAGATTCCAGCCAGTTCTCATTCACCAGTTTAGTTGCAGATTCCCTTTTAGTCTCTTATTGCTTTACTGGCATTCTCCTTCTCATCACATCGCTGTGCACTGTGGGTACTGTTTCATCTTCTCATTCTTAGATTTTGTACCCAGTACAATTTCTTTTCTTTGCTATAGGTAAGTGGTAAGATATTAATTTGCATTATAATCACATAGATAGTAAAATGTTTGAAATTATAACTAAAGCACAACTTTAACAGGATTTGAGTTTAATATGAATAGCTACTCTATATCATCTATCAGAATAACAAGTCTTTACTTAAATTCCCTAAGAATTTAGAGACAAGACTTCACGTGAAATGCTTCACATACTTCTTTTTTGCATTAAAGAAGGTAAAATTAACCTGTAATATAATCACAATGATGAGGGGAATTTGAATAAAATTAGCTCTTAATTGCTTTTGAATTCTATATGAATTCTGTATATTGAATTCTATACCTATATATGAGCCATAAGGCTCATAAATTCTCTACGAAGTTTCAGTTTTTTTATTTTACTATCGGTGTGAGAATTGATGATGGGCATTGATTGCCATATGTTTTTATTACTTCAGTAAATACACAAAGAGAGCATGCATAAAAATTATTAGGACTCTGAAGTTCAAACAAACTTCCTCCTGTATACACACATGCATATATAAGTACATCAACATATACATTTAGGTAGAACTGAATGCAGGTGAGAATTAATTAATAGCAGACAGGTTCATTTCTAGCTTAAACCAGATAAAGCGTCTCTGCCACTGTCTGATTTAAATTCGATGAAGAATCTGTATGAGTAATAAGTAGGGCGATGTAAATGGTGAAACTGTGTTATTCCTCCTACCAGTATTCAATACATGTGTAAAACAGATGTGGCTTACATTCTAACAGAAAGTGAAGAGTGTACAGAAAAAGAAATTGGGAGGAAAGCATATATATTCTATCCAGCCTGAACAGGATAGAAGAAAACAGGGTTGGTTAAACTATAACAAGATTCAGTGCTTGCTGTTAAAAAAAGTATCTCCTCTGTATGTTCTAACAAGATCAGTCCCACATAAAGGTTTTTTCTTTTTGTTTCCCTTGAACTACTGACTTGTTTTTTGTACAACCTGTATGGGGCAGTGGTTTTCCCAATATGCCCAATTTATAATTTTAATTTTACTTTACCTTTTCTCTCTTGCACTATTTGCAAGTTCCTGCTGCTTCAGTCACACAGAAAAAGACACATCCTTCTATGTGATCCATATCTGTTTCTGCTCTGTGGGATGGATAATGCTCATCTGGACTCATCTGGAAGATAGTTACCTTTTTTCTATTAAAAAAAATCTTAATTTCTTCTCGAACCTTGTGGAACCATTTCAAAAAGTGAACAGAATAAACCCTTACACTGAGCAGGATATGGCTAGAGAATATTCACACATGGCCTGTGAGTCAATGTGATTTATGTTACAACTGGGTCATGTCACAAGTCTTTTTTCCATGAGTACACTGAGGACTTGCATGCAAAGTTTCTGCTGAAAGAGAATTTCATGGCCAAGTTATAAACCTCAGAAAACACTGGTTTACAGCAGAAAGGCTGACAGTTTATAATCTGTGCATGAACACAGAAAATTTAGCAATTCCTTGTTGGGTTTTAGAGATTATATAAAAAGGACCTTACACTCACGGGGATATGTAGAAAGAGGTTCTTAAAGTTCTCAGTGAACCTCACAGTGCTCTACAGACTATTTCTTCCCAATTTTCCAGGCCAAACTACCTACAGTTAAAAGAGCACAAAGTAACACAAGCAAAGCGTCTAAAATGATTAACTCAGATTATGAAGAACTGAATCACAAAGAAAGAAAAAAATTTTTTGAATTAAAATAATTCCAGCTGTGCATGTTCAAATGATATTAGAAAACAAACAAGCAAATAAACTAAACCTCAGCACAATTCCAAGCTTATCTGGAAATCCAAAGACATACAGGTCTCATCTTTTTTCTGGTACTGTCCACCATGGATCATATACAGTAGAGTTTATCTTGTTGAAATCTTATATAACAGTAAATTATAGTTGAAACTCAAAGGTTTCAGATTTCTGACAGCAGAGAATCCCTTTTGAATGTAATTATAGCACTTTCCATCATTTGCTGCAAATGAAAAAAGACAACAGAACTAGCAGCCAAAACTCCAGGATTTGGAGCACTTTGCTGCCTAGGAAGGATATAATAACACCTATAACAGAAGCCATGAGAAGCCACAGGAAGCCTTTCCTATGTCCTCGTTAAATTTTATGTGCATAGAGTTCAGTGTGAAAGAGGAATGCCCCATATTTAGACACACACTGGAGGTTTTGCAGCTCCTATTTTCAGGGCGGGCAAAGTTTTATTCATGCAGCCAGAAATGGCCAATAATTGTGTGAGACATCTGGCCATGTCCTGCCCTTTATTGGGAGGTAAGAAAAGGCATAGTTTTCTTAGGAATATAAAGTCATTCCAGGATGGCATTCCAACATCGCTCATTGTAGAAAACTTTCCCTCACAAATACTAAAACAAATACTAGTTATATTTCATAATACAAGTAAATTATGCCTGTACAAAACAGAGTTAAATGTGAACAGAAAGAGATAGGCTTAGTCATAGGAAATGAAGTCATTTAAATCAGATATTAAATTACTGTAACAGAGTGGATTTATTTACTTAGAAAGTTTTAGAAGGATGCTCTAGGGGATCATTCTTTTTCTTCTTGGGACTCTGAAAGAAGCAACCTCATATGAAGAATAACCACAGCAATTTGATTAACTGAATTGGATGGTCCCTATAAAAATTATGAGCGGACACTGTTACGCTGTCACTTATTTTATCACCTTCAACAAAATCCACAGAAAAATCAAATGAATTTGAAATACTACTTCTTGGTTGTCAGGCTGCTCTGATTCAAAGGGAACTTTTCTTTCTACTGGTTTGTTGGCAGCATCAGAATTACTGAGATACATTGCTGAGCATAATGTTCTGACTTTCTTTGGAGGAATCTGTACAGATCCCACTTGATAATTTGTAATTGTATCAGCTGTAGCATGAACAATCCAGTGCAACAGACAAATACGTACTGAGGAAACGGCTGTGGAATTTCAGCAGATGATTTTTTATGATTATTTTTGCAGCTACAAGTACTGGGGAAAAATAAAAAGACAAACTCTTACGTGCAGAGCTGATCCAAAGTTTCTGGAAAGTCATGAAAAATTCATGAAAAATAAATCTGAAATTCTTATCATAGAACAGATATTCTGACTTTGCAATTGTTCTATACTTAATATATCTAGCAATAAAAGCAAAAAAAAGGGAAGCATAGAGAAATCTACAGATTTTGATTACAATTTCCTAAACCAAGTAAGAAGGAATTAACACCCCAAACAGGAATGGACTAAGTTTCAGATATGTAATCATGTCATGCCAGTTTCCAGTGGAATCACTGCCTCAAAAGCTTCAAAAAACAATCCGTATATTTTCACATCTAATTATACATTTAAGAGGCCAAGTGCAAGCCCTCAGTCTTTTTTTTTTTTTTTTTAATCATTCATGTTAATTTTCACTTGATATAGTGTTTTCACTTTTAGTAACCTATAATGCAAACCACAATTTTACTAGAACATTGCCTAAGATACAGTAGGAGTAATTCCCTGCTACTGAAATTCCAGTGGGCTGCTTTACCTACTATAAATTGCTGTTCAGCTGGAATACCCCCAGCATACCTTACTGATATATTTAACAATAACATCACTGCTGGCTGATCAGCCCACACATTGCATAGCCTATTAGAGAACTGACCGTGTTCATAAATCTAAATACACAGCTGAAATCTGCAAGCTCACAAAAAGGCAGTGTTATTTTTCCTGAACTTCAGGTAGTGCCATGGCAAAACAAGTTCAGGATGTTGAAAGAACACAAATGTGATGATGAAGAGAAAACTTATTTAACACATCATTAGGTCATCCATGTTAAATAGACTCCTGTTATAAATTTATGCTTTTGAGCAGCATTTGCTTCGTAGGTTTTCTATGACAAAGACTTACTGTACTTGCTGCCAGATAAAGCATGCAGTGATAAAAAAATGATATTGAATTACTGAAAAAAGGGTTATCAAATTTATTATGGGAGTTTTTTGTCAATCTAAAACCCAGCTGAAACTAACTGGAATGGATTCCCTGTCCCCAGAACAATCTAAGTTTAGTTCTGCAGTGCTGTTCTAGAAAACACATCCTCAATTTGGAATGTAATGAAAATGGACGAAGCATGCATAGGAAACAGTGAATTTATGTTTCCTGACAACTAATAATTCTGAGTTACCAGCCTGCACATGAGATACATAGGAAGTAGTTCATTTACAGAGTACAAAAACATACCTCGGCAAGGATATAGGCTTGTGAGCTGTGTTTCTTAGAAATATTTAAAGAGCAGTTTTGACACATACCCATAGTCACCAAAAATGCTCATGTCCAAACCACTGTCTGAGTTATTAAGCCAGCTCGATTAGAATGTTCCAAGAGGAAGTACAAGAGTAACACCAAGAGCGATATTTAGAAGTGAAAGAAAAAAAGTATTAAGTCATGAAAGCAGTAACGATGAGCCATAGTCAAAATCAATGAATAGAAGAACTCAAGATATATTTCCCTAAGGAACACACACATGCGCACACGCACACACACACACACAAAGACAAAATCAATGGACTGATGTAGGAATGGAGTTTTGATTAGTTTCTGAATTTCTGTCATCCGTCAAGGAGATGTTTTTCTCTGTCACTATAGATTCCACATCAACAGTGCTGATATTGGACTACATGAAACCTTAGCTTAGAGAGAACCACAGTAAATGCAGCTGCTCCTTCCTCCCCATTTTGAAGATGAAAGATAATAGCAGTAAAACACGAAAAGTGATTCATGGCTCAGAAATCAAAGTCTCACTGGGAGAGTAAAAACTGTACACCAAAGGAAATGGAAAAAACATAAATCTGAGATGTGTAAAAAAAGCCACCTCTCCCTTAAATTCTGTCTTTCCTCTAGCAGAAATAGGACAAAAGGAAAGTAGACTCAAGGAGAAAGTCAAATCCAGAGCAGAGTAGTCAGTCTGCTCCCCTTGGGGCTTAGAAAGAGCACACTCAAATCAAAATCCTTGGAAGTCCTTGGGAAAAAAAGTCCTTGGATATTCTTAGCAGGCTACAAACACAGGAACTTGAGAAGACCAAGTATTTTCCTAAGGGGCCTGAAAAGAAACTTTTGAAAAGGTGCCAAAAGTCACAAAAATAATTTTGATTCAACATGATTATTGATGAAACCTCTGTGGCAATAGCCCAAAGTTTTGTAATCGAAGCTCTCCAGCTTGGTTTCACAGAGGTAATCAGCAGATCCATTTTAGCAGCCTTCAGCTACCACCTCATGCAGGTCTTAGACCCCAAAACAATTTTGTATCCTAGTTAGAGTCTTCTCTAGAGGGACATTCTTCAACAAGATAAGCGCTTTGCACCATGATAAACCACCACCATACTATGATTCTGAGAACACAGTCTAACATATTCCTACATTCTTTTGAAGACAGAACTACATAAAAAGCATGATGTAACACTAATGAAACTTCCACTAGAATCTATCCTCAGCTGCAGAAGGTAAGCTTTGGTTTAAAATTGATTAACTTTTCTGGTGACATTTATGGTGACACAAGGAAATCATGAACACTGTGAAAAGAACTACACAGTGGACTGGAGTCCATGTATATCAGATATCCTAGTATAATGACAAGGTGAAAGGTACATAAGGAAGCCACAACCCTCTTTCAGTTCTGCTGCAATTCAAAATCCATGTCAGTTAAGTCTACGCTGATAACCACTTGGAAGAATGAGTTACTATAGCAGTATTAACAGCTCTACATTCTTGGAGAACAATACCTCTTCTGGAAAATGGGGTGAGAAGCATCAGTTGAGCAGCTGAGCAGTACTTCTCTCCTGAAAGCTGCAGACTATCCACTACCATAGAATTTCTTCTCAGAAAGTCCTTCACATTATTGCTGACACTCACACAGCTGAAAATGCATCTCAGTTACCCTTCTTTATTGGCAACACATACTCTGCCTATGGCCTCTGGAAATAGAAGCAGTTTATTGTTACCCTTAGGCTTTTTTACATCTGAACAACTGAAATACAGTTGTATTGTTGATTAGGATTGACATTGTGGAATTTTGGAATGGCAGTAAGTGAAATGTTATCAGAGGACTTGAGCACAGTAACTCCAATGTTATTGGAGTCCCTGAGGACTCCAAGCTCCAGGATGTGTACGTTGAGTCTTATGTTTTCTGGGAACAGTTTGCTTGTATTTGTCAAATGTCTCTATGGGTTCCCAAACATGTTCCTGGAAAACTGTTCCTCTTTGTTTATGAATTCTGTACCTGCTCCCTTTCTAGAGAATGATCTCTCTCTGTTCATAGATTCTAGAAATCATATGAGCCTGCAAAATTGTAAGATAGCTCTGAGCACTCCTTGTGATTCATCAGAGAATAAAAGAGCTGATCTGCTCAGTGAGCTGTATCCTATCTGCTGATCTGAGCCCAAGGGCTACACATGAAGAGGTGGCAATATTTTGGTTTGCGGTTTAATAATTCTTTGGAAGCCCATACTGCTGTACCTGGGTTTGGTTTTATTTCAAGCTGAAGTACTCATTGCAAGAGAGAACCATCCTTGAACTGGTGTTGTTCAGAGGACACCAAACTGTACATGAAAATAAAAATCTAACTTCTCCTATTACATAAAAGTATTAACAAAATCAAATTCATAAAGACAGAAATATAGAATTTGTCCAAATAAAAAAGTCTAATGATATCACCCAAGAACTGCTTTCAGACTTTGTCTGGTGAACTTCCACTGCTCTCATGGCTATCAGTCCTGGGGCTGCTGATGTAACAAAACAGTAGTGCTGACTTTGAACAGTGTCTTGTCCTCTGCCTTGTTTTCAGCATATATTTGCTTGAGAGAGTATTTATTAATGCTAAAACTCTGTGCACTTTTGTGGTGGCTGTCACATTCTCTGACTCTGAAAAGACCTGACCAGATTAGTTATGTACAACCTGATCTAAGCTTTTCTGGATTTAAAGATCCTTGGAAAAATGATCAGATATGATCTCAGAATGTTCTTTTTCCTCATGAAAAAGAGATTGTGTTTAACAATGAGATCACCTAGTACCGAACTGGCTGTGCGTGCCATCTGATCACATTGAATCTATTATGACATACAATAATTAGCCTGAGGAGTCTTAGTGGAAATGGAACAGAGTGGAGTGGAAATGGAGTGGGAATGGAGAAACCGCTTCTTTATTTGCTTGTTATGCCCAGTGTTGTGGAAGACAGGGGAGGTCAAAGGTATTCTGTCCTTTATGGCTCTATACAGTGTGTGAAGAGATACAGGGAACAGCTGCACAATTAATAGATACTACTTTTCAAAACAGACACATAGAAAACAACAGGCCAAAAGTGGGATCCAGTCTGAAATGCAGTCAGAGGAGATGCAGAGTTGATTCTATAAGACATGAAGAATGATCCGGATTTCTTACCATAGCCTCTTTGCATTACAGTGAAGCAACATAAAGAGATAGGCAAAATCTTTCTGTTACTGGCTTGGACAATGACAAATGCAATGGAGTTGAGGACTCCGTGTGCTATTGCATTAGTATTAATACAACTGTAATATGTCTGTAAAGTCACAAAGGTACTTGAAGAGCAAAGATGATATATAGTAGCTTTTCATCAGCCCTTTTTTATATCTTGCATAGGACATCTTCCCTTGAGAAAAAGAGCAGTCTCCAATACTACTATGGAGTCAAAGGGCTGGGGAATGCCAAAGTTACATAGACACTTTGCTTTTCCTGTTTCTATTTTTGATTCCAGTTCAGCTTAGATGAACTTGAGAATCTCCACTAATGATCTGTCTTTGCCATTTTATAAATACAACACTCATACAGCAATGGCAGGAGGAAACTTTCGCTTGAAATCTGGATAGGCTTGACATTTGCTGAAAACCATTGCTTGATCTTTAGATGCAATACACTGCCAAAATAACACTTTGCAGAATATCCTGGTTATGCACCTGTTCTCCATAACATTGGATAAGTCTGCCCTACTGCTAGGACTCCACTTAGAAAAAATCATGTGATATTTAGAAAGCGTTTCTCAACACTAAGCTAATAAATGGAAAGGAGAGACCTTGGGTATTTTATTCAAGGTACAAGACAGGCCCCAGGCAAGATTCATGGGCTTTTTGCCACAATGACCAGATGGATATACGAGAGTCATCATCATTCTGGTGGAACACTGCACCTTAAGCAGATCTTGAGAGGGGTAAAAAAAGCTCTTTTTGCTGACTATTTTTTATGATGTAGATATTGTTTTGTGACTCACAGTCAAAAATGAAAAATATTTTTGCAACACAAAGATGACTAATGACGCATGGCCAAGTTTTCTGATTTTAGTTCCAGCAATAGCCACAGTCCAAGATTGCCCAAAGCAGCTGTAATCAGGTCATAAATCAGGGGAATAGAATAATGAAAATGTCATTTGTGGGACCAAAATAAAATCTATATTTCTGAAGGAAGAATCTCAATCTAGTAATTTTTGCAATAGGAGAACAATTATAATTCAGCAGTAAGTGCACTACATTCCTAATGTTTCACGGTTTGTGTCAGACAAATGACACTGAGATGAATGATTTTCAGATTTACTTTAGTCAATCAATAATGTAAGAATGGTTAATTAGTGTGGCCCAAACTGATAAATTGATTCTTTAAGAATTCGTGTCTTTCAAAGCTCTCATATTGCTGCTGAAAAGTCAGTTAGGCTGGGTATAGGAGGAAGCAAACTGCATGAGGGAACACATATTTTTACTTTCTTTAGTATCGCTTGCCCTCAAATACCATGCTTTCAGCTTTCTGTCCTTACAGAGTGCAAAGGACAGCAGCTCTGTAGCTTGTACTCTTACAGCTCTCAGGTACAGTTGTGACTGAGCCTAGATTACATATCAGTGTCTCCAGATGTGACACAGAAGTAGATATGAACTTGATGGCAAATGATACTGCAATTCTGATTTGAGAATGGGGCCCCTCATGTGCTGCAAAATATTCCTGGACTACTTGTTGATACATCACATGCCACAGACAACCCTCAGGGCAATGGGATGTCTTCACAGGACTGGCAGGCTCTACTACCACACTGAGAAATCCTCTTAAATAGATACATTTTTATTTGACTGGTAAGGCATTCTTACCTTTTCCACTTCCTTCCAACCAGACCAAAAATCTATATTTCTTTCCCCGTCTTCATACCTCTAACTGAATTTAATTTACCACCCTCAATAAATGATACAATGATAGCTACATACAAAATATGTGTGACTGAACTTCTGCCATGTCAAAAGAGTCAAAATCTTTAGTGTTAATAATGACATTTTGATGCGTGAAATACATCAAGATATGGATTAATTCAATTTTCTGAAATCCCTTTATAAATTCAACATTTTGGCTCTTTGTTCACTTTGGAACAAAAACACATTTTGAAATTTTGGAATTTCCCACAGAAAATTTTTCCAGCAAGCCCTAATCTATGGTGAGATAGTACTGGCCTGAGGTACAGCAACTGTTATATAGGGTCAAAAAAGAACACGAAGGAGAATGTGTAGGGAATGATATGGGATTATCAGAGCTGGGCATTGACAAAGAATTCAGGCTGAGCAGCCAACACCTATAAATGTAAAATGGGAGCTTTTATTAACTGCAATGAACAGAGGGGTTTATTCTTCCCTGTGAGAAAACTTATACCAGCTTCTTGACAATAATATGTGGTCATGGAAATAAATACAAATATTCATAGGCAAAGCTTTTTTATAAACTAAATCATATCTGTAAAGTTCAAACAGAAAATTCAATTAATTGGGGCATTAGGAATACACTCATTCAGTTCCCCAAATGGCTCTTCTACTCAGTACATTCTAATAAAGACTACTGTCAGCTCTAATGAGGTTTCATTCATATTGATATTTAGAAATGGCTCACACGCTAGAGATTTGTATTTATAGTAGCACTCATGTTCAGGATATGAAGAATACATGTGCAAGAAAGATGCTATTTGTTATTTCTTAGTCATCAGTTGTAACAGTCTATTATGAAAATGTTTGTCAAATATAGTTGAGAAACAAACAAGCAAAAAAGTGACTTGTGATTAGTCCAAAACCATAAATAACAAGCATCAAATAGGTGATGTGAAAGTTTGCAAATATCCCATTAAATTTGTTTCTGCTCATTATGTATCAGACTCATTAACAAAAGCTGGCGGGATTATATGTGCTTCCCAGAAAGACCACAAACAGAAAAACAGGCTAAGTACATTCAATCATATCAGTGAGCAATGGCCTACAGTTTCAAGCATTGGATTGGGACCCAGAAAACTCTCTTTTATACTTGCCCTGCTGGATGACTTTGAATACACATTTTCCTCTCAGTTCAGATTAATTACTTTAGCTTAAAGCAGGGATAATGATACCGACCTTTATAAAGTACTTAGAAACATGCAAATGCAAAGCATGCAGCTGCAACGGGGCAGAGGAGGGAGGACAGCCCAAGTCCATGTTGGACACTGTTTAGAGCCATGTTGTTCAACTTAAATAATATTATGCTCATCCCTTCAATATTTTTACATTGCTGCAATCTCATAGGCTGAGTTATAATACTCTTTGGCTATATCCGAGGATAGATTATGCAAATAGTAGTTATCGTAAATGAAACCAGGCAACCTTTCCTCATTGCACCTCTTATAATACTATCTCATCCAAATACAGAGAATAATGAGTGTGCCAATAGCATATAGTTTTAAGTTTTTCAAGCATGGCTGAAAAAGGCCTTAGACAGTTGCTCTGCTTTCAGTGGTGAATTTCATCCTGTGAAATACAAAATAGATTGAAGGAAGAGTACAATTCTCTTAACTGCATCCCTACATTTTTTCCCTGTGAAGTGGAAATTTCATCCATTATACTGATTTGCTCTATCACCTGCTGCTCAAACTGGAGGATGTATACCTCCTATTCAGAACTCAACCTGGAAACAAGACACTGCTACAGAAAATAACCCTTGTTTTACATGGAAACATCTAGCCCTGATATGGATAACACTTGATAACAATCTTGTCAAACTTTATACAGCTGCAATCAAAGCTTACGGTGATATGTTTTGCCATCCTGCTACTATTTTTATATCTATAAACACAGTTTACAGTGATATACAATGTTAATGGCACTGAAAACACCACTCAACAAAAGCACAGATGTTGAGAGCTGTTCTTATGCAATCTGTATTACTGTTTATATCTACATAAACTTGGTTGAATAATCAAAGTTGCCATATTTACCATAAAAGAAAGACAAATATCCACATTTTAAATGACAAGATAAGCCGTTATGCATGCAGTTTCATAGACAAAATTTCTCAAATCACGTCATGCTTTCATAGAAAAAAGTCTCTGTGCAGACAGCTACTTCAAATCTACATGGGAGGTCTACAAAGTCAGCAATTTACAGCTATGTTTGCTTTCTACTCAGGAGCGAGTAGAAGAAAACCAGCCAACTTACGATCTCCTTGACAATGAACGGGACCCACAGATATCTTGGCCTCGGAGCCAGGTCGGTCAATGTCTCCCACCACTATTTGACTCACTGGGAGGTGCTCTTTGTATGACAACATCCCAGTGTCTTGTCTCCTGAATTACAGAGAAAGAGAAAAAAAAGAAATTAATTGTGAAATATATAAAAATAAAATATAAAAATAAAAAATATTTTCCTCCATTGTGATTATAGTCCAATGACCTAATCATTGAAAGAATAGATACGCAATAACCAATACAATTTTATCCTCTAAAAATGGGTCTCAAATGGCATGTGCTTGTCTACTATACCAATAATAGTGCTTGTTTACTAAAAAGCAGTTGGATAGCAGCTACTGTCACATAGGAACAAAATCAGATTAACAGCTTTTGTCACGGTCAGTCCTGGGCTGAGCTTGAATTGTATGTGTCTTCCTGCTTTTTAGACTGACCAGCTCTGTACCAGCTGGGCAACAGGTCACTGTTGATTTCTTTGCTGATGTCTTGTAAGAGGAAAACAAGAAATACTAACACTTTCTAGAAGTGTATCATTTTTGCTCCAACTGTAGCCAGTTACTATCCTAAAGATACAACCTCACATACCAAGCAAACTGCTTCCACTGCATGCAATATTTTTAGTATTATACTAATAAAAAAGAGAAAATAAGGAATAATTATATGATAAGACTTATCATCTTAGTCCTGTCATTTCAAGCATTAAGTGTCTAAGTCCAAAAACCTACATTCGAGAATCTAACAAGTATGTAGCTGCTGCTCAATCCTTGAGTCCCACATTTTAGTTAGCAAGATTCCTAAAATTCAATTTATAGTCACATCTAGAAGCTCCTCATTTCAACTGCACTGAGCAACCTGGTACCTTTTTCTTGCCTAGACCAAATCACTATGCACAGATATACCATTTTTTCTTTACCATTTCAGAATCTGATTCCAGTTGGCATATTGAAGGCTGTTCCTTCCAAACAGAAAATAAAACAAAACAAATTTAATTAGCTACCTCTCAGTCAGGTGCTTTTTTGTTTGTTTGTTTTACATAAACACATGGGAAGCCAGAAACAGCCATACAGGAAAATGTACTCTAAGTACTGTTAAGATGATACTTTTTGAAACGGAAGAAAGTTAGAGGAGGCAAAATGAGTTCTGTTCTTCTCTTTTTTTTCTTTCTTTCTTTTAAGTTGTGCCTTTCCATGTTATTCAGTGTCTAAAGTAGCCAACTTTTGAATCTAGAAATTAATTTCTTTGTTCAACAATAACATAAGATGAGGGATGAGTTCAGGTTCCAGAAAAGATACTGAAGTGCATAACATGAATATAATTGGGAATTGGAAAGGATTTCAGGAACCTGAAAGTCTTTTTCATCTCTGACTTGGATGACTCCATGATCTGAATCATTAGATCACTATTAACTGGGAAGCACAGCATGTATTTGCTTGATCTGCAATAATGCTCAGAGTTTTTCACTAGCCCAGATACAGTGTCTCCAGTCACCAGTCTCACTGAGTCCTTCTAAAGAGATGGACGATAAAACACTTTTTAAAAGAAAAGCCACAAAAGTAATTAAGAAAATAACCATCACTTTTTAGAATGACAGCTCATTGGAACTGGAGTCTGTTCTCTGTGATGAAGGGAGTAATCAGAGATTTAATGACTGCAGTTTTGAAAAAGTCAAGTGTTTTTAGAAAATAAGGGAGGAGTATTTTCTTAAACCTGTATATTCTTCCCCTTCAGAGCACTTGCCTATCACCCTGGGCCCTTTGTATTGCTGAGATCATTAACCGTTTGTGGTTAGACACAGCTATACTAGATGCTATGAACAGAGGCTGTCGAGACTGCTACAGGGGACTGCTAGAAAAGAAGGAAAATGAAGAGGAGTAACCCTTAAGGGTTTCTCCTGCACACTCTGCTAGGTTGTAGCATACCACTTTTCATCTATAGGTTGCAATGCCCTTTGCAATGGTATCATTACCTTCATCTCGTAGACAGGAGATATAAGAACAGTGAGATTAAAGACTTTCTCTTTAAGAAAAAAACAGAGTGAATAGCAAAGCCAGGTTCATAATCCTAGTGTCCCATCCCTGCTAAACACCTGTATCTATGGGACCTACTCCCTTCTAATAGAGGATAAATGTAGGTCATCACTTTACTCTTCCTGAGATTTTCCTCTGAGAAGGGCTTTCTCTGCTGATTGCTACTCTTTCAAAGAAAGCTTTAAAGATGGAGCCATCTTTTTAAAATAATGAATTCTTCAAAGAATGGTAAAAAGAAAACTACTGGCATTCCACTTCTTTCCTTCCTCTCTCACAAAAAGAGCTAATATTTCAGCTACATATAAGAATGTCAAAGGGCAGTCCTTTTCCTGTCACCAGTAACTTTCACTGCTTTCAAGGAAATAAAAAGGAGTAGTAATGGTTTGCCCCCTCTTCTTTAATGATCATTTTTCTACTAATTTTAATGGTTTATTTATGTATTTAAGGATATGATTACTGTAAAGCTGTTGCCATGGTAATAAAACTAAACATTATAGTTATTTTCAGGAATAGCCTTATTTTCTTGTAATTGGTTACTTGTCTCATCTTTGTAGGAAATACTTTCTCCTCTGCAGAGAAGCCATTGAGTGGTGAGAGTACCAGACTGCGAGCTGGGAGAACTGAGCTGACTTTTCTCTACCAGAACCCGTACAGTTCATTTGCTCTTAACAAAAAAGGGATAATGGTAGCTTTTGCCCCATATGTGCACTGAAAAGACAAATACACTTGAGAAACTGCATGACTGTATTATGCTTTTCTGAGGTACTTGTAGTTCCTGAGGACATACTGATCAGTGCTGACAAAGTCAAAAAAGTTATAAACCAAAGACTGATTATAATGCTGACTTTGTACTACACACTCAGAAATAATCACAGCTGGAACACTCAATTCCTAGAAGTGATAGTGCTTCTGCTGGTATTTAAAAACTTTGTATATTAAGAGGGTGGAGAAAGTCTCTGAAGTTTTTCCTCACCAAAAAAAATCCCCTTAAGATAAAAAAGATTAAATTCAGAGTGTGTCATATTCCTATTAATAACCAAATGGGAGATGAATGAATCTGATCAAACCCTGTAATTATTACCACGGGATATTGATGAAATCTCAGTGTAATTTTCTATTTCTAATTTCTGTTCCTATATATAAAAGTCTGCAAAGTGCTTCAGGGTCCCTTTGAATGAAAGCAGCAGATATTAGTGTAAGATTTATCATTGTTTTCATTAAGATCATCTACTTACTCTTTATAAGCATCCAGTGGTTTGTAAAAAAATGCATTGTGCATATGTCAGCAAATGACTTATTCAAAGTAATGATAATATTCTGTACTGCTATTAATTTGTTTATATAATGATTTTACATAAACAGACTTCTGATACAGGAGTCATTTATCTTCTCCAATTTTGTTAGACATCAGTAAAGGTACTGCACTTAATTATCAGTCCTGTCCTACACAGAATAACACATAAAGAATGTACTATTAGGAACAGATTTACTTTTAAAGATATGCTTACATGACCTGAGGAACTAGAATTGTTTTGAGAATGCAAATCAGACACTTACTGGATTGAACGGCAGTATTAAACAGGTATTATAAAATTATTATTAGTGATTTGAAGAATATAAACTCACAAGTATTTCCATTCTAAGGGTATATAATTGTCCACTTCTCACAAGACCCAACTTTTTAATATGGAAGCACCTTTGCTGTAATCCCTGAATTTCCATAACCTGAGAGAGGTATAAAACAGTTCAGTTCAGCTAATATCTGCAAAAGTACATCCATAAAAAAACATTGTGGAGGGTACAGATGTACCAAGCATTAGTGTTTTCTTTCTTCCAAAAATATTTGGCAAGAATTTTATTTAAATTAGAACTGCTAAGAAGAACTAATATTACAGCGACTTTAATGAACAATGCAATTTTGGCAGCAGTCTCAATAATCTGGAAGCTAGTTACTTGCAGATACATAAACTGTAATTCACAGGATTAAAAACAGGACAAACAAAAGCCAGGATTAAAGCAGAACTAGCTAACTTTTGAAAGGTTTTGATAAAATTTCGTTAACTTTTTTATATACATACTATGCAGCACCAAAAATGTACTTTTAGATACAGCCTGTTCCTAGGGCACTGTCCTTCTTGCAAATTGAAAAGTGCCAACAATATATGGCAGGCGGAGAACTTTCATTCCCGCTCGAATTGGCTCTTCTCAGGGACTCAGATAGATCTCCTGCATGTCCTACATGTCTTGTCACCTCACATCCCCTTATAGAGTAAGTTGGAGCTAATGACTCACCCTTGATCTGGCTGCCAAGGGGTATTATGGAAAACTTCACATTACTATATAGGATCATAAAAACTGACAGAAAAACATAACTCAGTTCTAGGTTTTTACCACACTGGCATCAGAAGGGCCGAGGTAGTATTAAATACACTGTTCTTATATTCCTAGCAGCAAAAAGAAGGAAAAGTTTGAACTCTTACCATCAAGATTGTTCTTAAGTTATTTCCTACACAGTTTTACTTACTGAAGAGGAGCGATCAGACAGTTCACCCTTTCTTCCACTAAAATATAAATCTATTCCATTGCTAATATTTGTGGTTTGAGCTTCCTTTTAGTATTGTTTATGATTCAGTTTTACAAGACACTAAGGTCTCGGGTCCCAAAATGGATGCATGTCTAATTACATACCGAAGTGCTTTTCTGTCTTGGGTCCTCTGTGATCCCCAGCTAGTGGATTCACTTTACAAGTCCAGCTCTGCTTTAGTGCGGTAGCTTCCTCTCCAGCACAGTGGTAAAAAAGGAGAGAGGAAAGTGCCACCATCTTTTGGAATATTTGCTTATTTGTCACATAATCAGTACTTTTATTAGGTAAGCAAAGCCCGTGTGCAGCTAGAGCTGCTAGCCATAGGCAAACCCAGGTTTGCAAAGGTTTTGTTTCGTTTTAGTGGAAAATGCAGATGCAAAACAGGGAAGCAGTTTGGATTTTTTTTGGAGAGCACTCACCTCCTGCAAATCTACAACAATATGATCAAAGACTATTTCATCCCAGCACCCAGATTACAAACATAAACAAGTCCCTCCTTTGACATGTTTTAGTAAAGAGAAATTATATCAAAGACATGATGCTGACTGTGCAGCAGACATAAGTAATCCTTGTTAGAAATTTAAAAAGATTGTATAGATTAAAAGGTCTTAACACATAAGCATCATATTCACAAATAGTCCCACTAGGAGAAAGAAAAACAAAGTTAAGATTCCCTTAATGACAATGAGCTGTGTGAAAAATCATTGGAATTTGCATTTAGCACAAGTGACTCTAACATTTCAATGTGAACTTCAATGTTTCTTCTTTTCAAATTAACCAGTTTAAGTTAACCATATGGAGACCAGTTTAATTCACATTTTATCTCTGGGCTAGAGACTTAGATCTCCTTTTTCCACTTTAAGAACTGTCTATCTTTCCCCTGGCCTTTAAGTTGAAAAAGCTTTAAAATTATATTATAAAATAAATTTGCCCCTTTAGACACCTCTCAAATCTTGTTATAATCCTTTAACACCAACCCTCTTAATTAAATCCAGGTTAATTTGAATTATTACAAACATCCTTATGAGGATTATATGCTTTAGTAGTGATCAGAAAATGAATACTTGATGAGGTATAGAGTATATAATTCATAAACTTGGTAATAAAATTCATAATGTTACTTTTCAAAGTTAATAATGTCTAGATTTTGTTTTTTTAAGAATCTTGGACATCATGAGTCTTTTAAAGACAGTGCATCCAAACAACACTTTTCAGTAAGATCAGGCATGTGGGATTGAACTGAACACTTTCAGATGCCTGGTGATAGAACTCCATATCACTGTGGAGTTTATGCAAGAGCTTCTGTGAAAGTTTTGCAGTTAAGAAGTTAACATGAAGCCTGCTCCATTTCTTTCCTTTTCTCTGCTTGGCGAGAGGTGAGACACAGAATCCATGCAAATTCAGAAGGAACCTCAAAGTCCAGAAAATATCCCAATGATCTCACATATCAGAAAGGAGATTTAGAGAGTTTAGATTGGTTCTACAGGACTCTTGCTTGAAAGGATTGCTGGACTTTCCTCTCAAAGGAGAATCTCTGAGAAACTGAATAATCACAGCAAAAAGCAAATACTGGAGATGCCTAACTGGGCCACCTGCTCTTTTGAACAATTGAGCTCAACTTCAGGGAAAAATCGGTTTTTCCAAAGGATTTGTTCACATTTTCCTTCCAAAGAAATAGTGGAGATGGGCCCAAATCCACAACGCTAAAAAGAATTCCAGTCCATTTTTAACAATTTTTAAATGCTTTGTTTTATGATGGAAATGTAAGAAATGATGTTCTAAACAGGTGTAATCAAAAGAAGGACACAAATTAAACAGTCCATTCAATTATTCAGAGGGTTTAACATGTTCTAGAAAGTAAAATGCCTGCTTCCTAATCAGTGTGACACTGCAACCTGCATCCATTCCATCATCCATTCACAAATTCCGAAACTTCCGATCAAACAGCAAACTACCTCAGCTCAGAGGAAAAAAAAAAAAAAAACAGGAAGAACCCTACTGAGTATTACCATCTGTTTCAAATAGTCTCTAATTTTATAACCCCAAGCATTTTTTATTACATTTTTTGTACATCTGAATGCATTATACCTAACATCATGACTGTCACTAACAGGAAGTGTAACATTTTACTGTGTGCACACCAGAAGTGATTATCTAATGAAATGTATACTTTTAACATCTGTACTATTGTATGTATTACTTTAAGATTTTTGCAGATATATATGATGAATTCCTTGCAGTTATCTATTTAACTAATTATCCCAAGCATTGGGATCATGTATCAAACTATCACACCAAATGTGCTTTTGGCAGGATTTTTTAAGGCACGGGGATCTGTACTGGAAGAAATATTAAAAATCTCAGAGCAGCAGCTCAGAGGTTTCATTTCTTGGAGCTTTTGACAGCTTTGACAGTTTTATTTCATATGACTGAAAGAGCTAAATAAAAATAATTGAGTATGGCACAGCAAAATAACAGATGGTTATATTTAAGGCTGACTTCAGCCCATATATGCCTATTGGCTTCAATAGGGTACTAACATGCATAAGTTAGTTTAGAATGTGGGCCAGAAAATTTAATGAAGTATGTGACTTTCTGCACTTAGGAAATTTCAGAAAAAATTGGTTTTTTAAACATCTACCATTCCTCCAACCCTTTCATTGGAATATTGGCAACTTTCTGGATCGCTTCTGCATCAGGGAACAGGAGTTACCAGTCTTTCTTCTAGCTACTGCAAGAGAGTGCAAACTAAACTGCACAGCATGTTCTAGCTTTTGTACTTGTTTGCCTCAAAATCTCTCAGAAAGATCGTTTCAGCTCTTTTACTCCCATTTTTTTCCTTTTAACTCTGCCAAGTGTTCCCTTGGAGAGTTCATCCTTATGCATCACATCCATGGATATTCCTCCTACAAGACTGAAATCCACAGTGAAGCTTGGCTGTTTCCTTCCTTTCCTCACTTCACTCCTGCCTCCTTAGTCTCCATCTCTTGATTGCTCCATCTGCCATGTATGCAGTTGCTAACTTTATTTGGAATCTGATTTACCTCAATGTCTATAGACCAATATCCAATTTAACATGTAATCTGTCTTTTCACAGGGAAATCCAGTGCACACGATTATTCATTGAAGGAAGTTCATGAGGAAAATGCTGTTAATGATAACATGGCAAATATTCCCTTTCTCATAGCCAGCATTGCTTCACCCAAAAGCACCATGGTGAACATGAGTGCTGTAATTTAGCTCAGTTCTTCAGTTGCTTCTGTAACTACAGCACCCCATAATTTTGGGAAAAACGTAGGTTGCAACTTGGGGCAGGATGTTTGATTAGATAATCTCACAAAATCTCCTTCATCCATATGATAAGTAGATCTTCCAAATTTATATCTCCTGGTATTTTCAAGCATTTTTCATGCACACCCTCTTCTTTGCCTTTATGTTTTAAACTATTGTTTCAGCTGGACTTGTTTAGTCTTAATATAGAGGATATCTGAGCCCTTTTAGCCTTACTTTTGGGTTTCTTTCAAAATAGAGGTTGTTAGTAAGCACAAAGCTGTCTCACATGAAAAATTATATACTCTGGTGTGCCGGGTTCTACTTTCTGTAAAAAATTACATTTTTTTTACTTCTGTATCACAGGTGACATTTTCGGAAACACAGAATAATTACGTTACTTGCTAACCATCACGTGGGACATAAACATACAAGATGCCAGTATTCCTGTTCCAAACAATAAACTCAGTAACTAACAAAGAGACAAAAGGTGGGGAAAAAGTAATGTCATACACTATTAAAAGTAAAATTCCAAGAGAATGGACTACTAAACTATTCATTTCTTTTCTATAAAGGCCCCAACCCAGCCTGGACTGAACCTTAAGAAAATTTAAGTATTTGAGTCTATTTTTCAGTAAGCTCTTTCTATTCTGCCTGAACTCAACCTTTACATATAAAAACACAACATCTTATTTTCTGTATCTACAAAATGCTTCAGTTCTCATTCTTGAAATACTGTATAAGACCCAAGACTATCCAAAGAAGACCCAAGTTATCCGTCAGTCCTTATTCAGAGGTAGCTATCACATTGTACTTTAATTTTCTCTCCAGTCCCATCCTTCAGCTCCAGGAGAGAGTTTCCTATTTTACTTTCACGGGTGAGGGGAAGGAGGGAAACCAACAAGAGTGATGATTCTCTCAAACGGTCACTTATCACAGCAGGACAGGGGGCCAGTTTTACCGATTCCCTATTATGTGCCAGAGAGCTTGTACATATGCTTGTGGCTTCTTACTCAGCATGAAGACTACTTAACCTACTGCTGCCCAGAGCTGGAATAGATGAAATCATTATTTTTTCTCTTCAGACCTACCTAATAAATAGAGAGATTGTTTCTAGCTGTAAAATAAATGCTGCCTTTTCCTAACTGCTTAAAAACATCTCTTCATAATATAGTGAAGTCAGGTTAATGCTGCTGCTTCTTCTTCTTTTTTCTTTTTGAAAGAACTATGACAGTTAGACTCTTTAAATTAACCAGTAACTTGCAAGAACATGGGGAACAAACAGCTTTTTTAAACATCAAGCTATGTCAAAGCCAAATGGAAGAAGAAATTTGTAACAGCCATGGCTAAAAACCACAAACCTCAAAAGAAAATCCAACAAAAGACCTTGAAGGATTATCTACAAATTGTGCTATAAACATAATGTGTAATGTTGCTATATCTACTGAGGAAGGAAAGCGGTGCCAATTATCATGAAAGCTCTTTAGTTAGAAGAAGAATTAAATATCCATCTATACAACATTTTAAATGCACCCCCATTCATCACAATTATTTGGCACTGTCTGCTCCAAGATGTACAAGCACACTGAAAGCAATGGTGCAGCATAGAGGTAATTAACAGATGTCTTTTTTTCATTATGTAAACACTGTGCTATAAAGCATAAGCAAAACATGGTTACTTGTCATTTTCCCTCTGCTTGTAAACACTGACATATGTCTGTAAGAATTAATTTCATTTCAATCAGTCTTTTTTCAGTGCTTTTGCAGATGACCTTGTTCTGGAATGAAATGCTACCTGATCCATGGGTTGAACTTTTTATGGCCTTTTCATGTTTTTATGATACCCTTTCCTCTTGTTTGTGTGTGTATATACCCACACATATACATTGTGCCAGTAACAGGGGAAATCAGAAAGGACACTAAACAAGGGACTTGGTGAAGTTTTAAAAAATTGTATTCCTGCAATATGTGCGACTGTGTCATGGCTTCTGCAGTGCTTTAGTTAGTCTCTTTTGCAGGCATTGCACTTACTCAAAGCATTATGAGACACAGGAGTGACTGAGACCAGGACTTGGGCTAGAGGGAAAGTATTACCTTTTATACTCCCTTGTTATTAAAAATTAGGCCAAATTCAGAAGCCCTTGTGTAGAAAAATCTCAGGCCATTTTGCTGCAGTTCCACTGACTGTAGAATAGCAAGTATTTGTCTAGCATGTTGTTGACCATACTTATACAAGATTAGTGACCTATTCATTCGCCACATTACTCCACTTTATTGCTTCCATGGATTTCCACTATCCTTCTTGTTAGCCTCTTCTCTTCTTATATTACACATAACCACTCTTTCCTCCACTGAAATGAAGTTAGCAGAATTCACCATTCATTGCCTAACGCAATGCACCCTGAGCTAAGCCCTTCTTTTCCTAGCACAATCCTTAAGATGGATCCCCCAAATAAAGAAATCTCCCTGTAAGACTTTTTCCTTTGCCGCATGCTGCCGTGTTAGTGCATGTGCTATCATGGCCCTGAGTGCATGGACTGCAAAAGCTCTGGCCCCAGGTCTCCAGCAACCCAAGACAGTAGGGTCATGGCCAAAAGAGGATGATGATGAAGTGGGTGTGAAGTCCTAATTCCCCTCTAACCAGAGGAGCGGTGCCTTTCAGGATGCCAAGCAGTCCTGGGCAGGCTTTGCGGGGAATCTGACCCTGAAGCAACCAGGTCACGCTTCTCTGATCTCTCAGGCAGTGACTCTGACACACTTTTATCAGCATTAGGGAAAAGACAGAAATTAGAATGCAACAGTTTGGGTTCAGAGGCCTAGGTCCCACAGCATCTGTAGCTGATGCACACAGGGCCCTGACAATGCAGTGCTGCACTTTAACAGAATAAATATTTTAATTTGCCAACTGTTGATGTATTTTTTTTCTTTCTTGATGGCTTAAATGTAGTTAATGCAGATGCTTCTTACCTTAAAATAAAAGCCTATGAGATAAAAGTTGCCCCACGGACATAGCTATACTGGGAAATTTATCACTTCTGCCAGTGAGCAAAGACCACACAGCCAATGCTTGCAGAGGCTGCAGTAACTGAGGACAGCTCTGTAGTACTGCAGGCAGCCACACTGCCTAATCCTCTTCAGAAACACATCATATCCTGATTTAGAAAGCATTTGTCTGCTCTGCCCCAATACTCATCTGAAATCTGTTCCAGAACTGCTGCAATGGCTAGAAATCCTAATTTCCAGGTTTAATACATTCATAAATAATTGATTCACAAGCCATTTCTTTTTGTGCTTATCAATGACAGTTAGCATAAATAGTTCTTCCTTGCTCATGTTTACCAGAACATATTTTCAGAGAAAATGATACCACAACCTTTTAGCATGGGAGGCTGGAATACAACACAGACCAAGCCGCTGCCAGCCACAACTAGTTTGTCTACATAATACTGTGCAAAGATCACAGTTTGGCCCTGAAAAGCAGTCTGGCCGCGCTGGCGAGGATCATACCTGGGCAAATAAGCCTTGCTAAAAGCTTGCTGGAAAATGTGAGAATTAAAGAAATGTCCTATGGAATCACAGCAATGGTCCATCCGTCAGCAAGGGCTGATGGTGGAGATAGGAGCTGCTATTCAGGCAGGCCTGGCCACTTTTTGTCATCCATTCACCTTTCGCTCCCCCATCAGGCACCATCATTGTATTAAAAATGTTACAGGGCACATTCCTGCCCCGGGCTTATAGTATCCATTTATGGACCTGTTGTTCATGAATTTGTTAAATTTGAACCTATTGATGCTGTCTACCTGCATTACCCTCTGTGGCAGCAAGTTCCAGAAGTTTACTACTGGCAATGTAAAGAAGTGTTTTTTTTTCCATCTGTTTTAAACTGACCTCACACTGATCAGCATAGTTGCAGCTAGCTTTGGGTGTCCCTGTGCCATGCTCCGGTGCACTGTGCAGGTATGTTCATAGCTTTCTGTTGTATATTCACATGCCTTTCTTTTCCTCTTTCCTAAATGACAAGAAGTAGCCCTATGCGTGTTCAGCAACAATACCCAGTCATCTCAGCTCCTTCTGAGCTAGGAATGACACCATCTGAAGGAAGATCTTAAGAGCACAAAACAAACTGAAATAGATTCAGTGAAATAAGTATAATTTATTTATCTTTAAGAAAGGGAGTTCAGAAAAGGAAGAGTACGCACTCTTTTCTAAGGTCTTCAGAAAACAAACAAATATTGCTTACAAACTAAAATCTGTTTTAAGAAATAAAGGACACACTGACAACAGATGCAATAGAACCTGGAGATCTGAAGATATATTCTTCAGCTGTATTAGCATAATATGTATTGAGGTTATAAAGGTTTATACTTAACCTTATACATGATCAAGTGATCCTAAGTATTAAAACATAAGAAGCAGAAACTGTAATCATATAAAATCATGAGGAGGTAGGTGCTATAAATATCATAAGTACATCAGTAGAAGGTTCTCTAGAAAGTTTTAAGTAAAGCTAGGTATGAATGACCAACTGATTTGTTGAACTCTGTAAGAACTGAACCACTTAGCCTAACCTTCACTAATCATTAGAGAAACATGTAATAACTCCTAAAGATGCAATGTTACCAGAAAGTAAAACACTTTAATGTTTCTTGAATTATTGGGTAACATTCATTCTGGCAATAGGAGTAAGCATCAAGCAGTTGATTCTCCTTAAAAAAATACCCCTGAGATCTTTAAAATAAGATTCTTTGGGTTTGCTTTAGTTTCCTATAAAGAAAGAAAACATGTTTCATGCAACCTCAAAATACTCTGCCGTTCTGTTTACACAGGCAGCGCGCAATTTCCATCACTCAATTTATACTGTGACAAAACTCTTGCAATTGACTGCACTCCCCCATTTCTCTTTCTTGCTCACTTCCTTGACTGGAAGTGAAAAAACTAGCAGAGTAGAAGATTAGATGCTAATAACAGAAACTTTTAATGCCTCCATGAGACTTGCATTTTCTTGGGATGAAGTCTTTTCTAGGGAGTTACAATTAAAATAAAAGTCATTATGTATCCTGGAAGTTCTACTATGCATTATTTGAAAAAAAAAAAAAATGGGGGGGGGAGGAGGGGGTGAGAACCCTTGAGATCAAGTAAGCCATCTTGTTTTCCAGAAAATCCTGAATGACAGTAGAAAGGGCTTCAAATTGTTAGTCATTCAACTACCCTCACAAATATTCAATAAAGATAAAATAAGAGCTGGTCCCCAACTGACTGCCTACAGAAAAATAAACTACAGTTTATGACAGGCCTTAATGTCGAACCAGATCTTTGAGGTCTTTTTGGCAAGGAAAAATTGAGGATATTTATGTGTATAGATGACAAGAATACCTGCCCTAGCAGCCAAAATCATATTATGAGTCCAGATTGACAGAGAAGATGAATATGACATCACAAATAAAAAGCTGATATAGTTCCCCAGCAAACATAAAAATATGATGAAGTGTCAGTTTGCATTCTTCACAGTTTTAGTGGCCATCTCTTCTTCTACACAAATAATAGCATGCAACAATGGTCATAAAATCTCTCACAGAAACTTCAGCCCTGAATCTTCTCTCTCCAAAAGCTCCCCAACTCTGGGGAAATGCGCTCCCCATTCTCTATGCCAAAAGCACATTTCTATCACCAATAACTAGAAATAGAATCAATTTCTAAATGTTTTGGATATGTCAACCCTTGAATAAAGTTGCTTTTCTTCTAAATGAATCCTTATAGCCTGTATCATTAGAGATAGACTCAAATCCAAATATTTAATATTTAATCCAAATATTATCCAAATATTTACACTCCAGTGTTTAGCAAAGTCCATTATAGAAATCTCAAAAATGTATTTCAGTTGAATTAATTTGGGAGTTTTCAGAGAGGTTAAAAGAGGACGTTCTACACTGTCATATTTCTATACTGCCATATTTCCCCCTGTCAAAACAAAGCTTTTCCTATTTGGCAAGACACTTTCTTCCTGCTTTGCCAAAAGCGAAGGTGCAACTTGTGTAGGTAGACAAGCGATTGAGGAAAAAGTGGTAGCACCACCTCTGAAATGTCTGTTCAGGTCTGGAGCTAGATAAAGAAGAACTCTCAGTTCTCCAACTGCAGTAAAGCATCAGTCTCATGCTACTGTGTTAAGGGATTGGCTGGAAAATCCCTTTCCTTAGAGCAAAATCTGAAACAACAGTAACAGGAACATTACTACGTAGTAGCTTGCATTTCCTTTTGAACATCCAATGACTTATCTTTGGTATTTCCAAGTACAGCCGATTTGCACAAGTATTTCTGCTCACAGCTAGCAACGGTGTTTTATGGACTGCCTAACAAATGTTTTTATCTAGTGGCAAAATATTTTTGTTGCTTACTGTTCAGTGAATATAGACAGTAATCCCTATATTTGAATCAATCTCTAATTTTCAAATATTTGGAGCTAGCATTGGAAACTTTGTATTTTTAGGTCTAGAAACCCCCAAAGCCAATATATGCTATTGACACCTCTTTGACTGCAGCCACTAACACAGCTGGTTTAAAAATAAATAATACAAATAATTTTAACAGACATAATTTTCTAGAAGATAAACAGGAATGGCAAATATTCAACAATGCAATTACAGAGCAAGTCTTTGCATGATATTGTTTGCATTCTTCTGAAATACAGTTGATAAATTGTGGAAGACACCTGCCCCTCCCTCAGGACACTTCTGAAAGTGATATATATCTGTCCTGAGACTTCTCCATGAAACATTATTTTTGTATAACAAAAAACTACTAGAAATAAATTACTTGTATAATGAAGATTTATTTTATGATATATTGTCATTACAACTGTTTCTCTTCTGAGGCAGAATAAGTGAGAGTATATTCACAATTATTAATTATTTTCATTTAATGAAATACAGCCCAAGAACCCAGCAAGGATCAATGCCCTATTATATTTGGTGATTCACAAACAAAAGGGAATTAGTGCTTTCTCTGAAAGATTATGAAACTAAATTGTCTGCTCCTGCTTCTCTGCTTTTTCAGGGTATGTCTACATAATATGATGCAATGACATACAGAAATCATCAAACTAATCCTGAATGTGACAGTTCAAGTATCAGTAACAGTCATTTTAGGATGAGCTTCTGCCAAAAACTGATCTTCGTATGAATGAATTCCCACATATCATCCTCAGCTTCTTGCTCCAGCTGTCCCCTTTTCTCCTGAGCCCCACTCTTTACCTTCTTCAGCTCTTCCACTTTTCATCCATCCCCTAATTAAATCACTCTGCATTTTCTTCATTTTTCTCATTTCCTTTTGTTGTTCTCCATTATAAAATGGAGATTAAAACAATCACTGTTTCTGAATTCTCTTCAGAGGAGAGTTCATAAAGGTACCTCAGATCAGTTGCTGTGGTCTTTAAAAGGAGTCTCAGCTCCTTTTTCACAGATTTTAGGGCTTTGTTGCCTCATTGCTGGGTCCTGCCTGACTACAACAGCTCAGCTGCTCACCTTGTCTTTTTTTTTTTTCTTTAATCAGACTTACTTTTCTGAGGCGGCATAAAAAAAGTCTTCTGTTTTCAACCTTCTCTGGCTTCCTGTAATTCCTCTGTACACCCAAAATGAACAGTCTGGGTCATTCTTCCAGGAATACTAAAAGTCCCCTCTATATGAAGGTCTGTTGTAATTTCAGATGACCATCATCAATCACCATGAGAACAACTCTATATGAGGCCTTTTATAAACCTCTGGGCATCACAGTCTGTAGATGTGACTATACACATTTTTGCACTAAGGTTGTATTATTATGTTAAAAAACACATAATTTTCCTTGTTGTCTAACATGATACTGATCATCAGCATATTCATTACTCTCTACAAACTTCCACTATTTCATTCCACTGCTGTTACGCCTTACACCTACAAATAAGTGCTCCATATAAAATTTCCTTGGTTAAAAAAGTGAATCAGCGTATATAGTTTGAGTAGTAAAATACAAGACTAGCACAAACATTCTAAAAACATGCAATTCATTTACCAGATGAAGCTGAACTACTACTCTGACAATGAAACCAAGAACAAAATCACGTTTGCTTACATTTTGTTTCCCTATAACATATATTTTATCATGTTCTTTGCTGATGGCTTGAGCAAAACTGACACAGACGTAAGGAAGAGACATATCACCAATTCTACAACAAACAGCAGCTTGTTTTGACCACTTACATGCAGAAAGTAAACCAACCCTTATGGTAACCTATAACCCACCAAAACATTCTTGAATTTGTCTACGAAATAAATCACAATACTCTTGAATTTTGAGTTGAATTTTGAATCACAATACTCTGTCTTCTTTCAAAATACAGAAAACAGGCCTGTACTTTTACAGATTTTATACAGTCTTAAGACTGTTGTATCATTTTTCAACTAAATCAGATCCACAGATTTCAGGAAATGCACGTAAACCAGCAACAGTACTTCATCTAATATATCTTGGTAGAAAACAACTGAAAAATCACAGCATTATGAAGCCTAACTAGTGCAAACTCTGCAAACCCTTCAGTACTCAGCCTGGAGACCATGATAGCTATAGTTGAGTTTAAAAGTTATTTCTTATCCCATTCCTATAAATCCAAGAGGAAATTAAAATCTAAGTCACATGTTAGAAGTTTGCAGTAACTATCAATGTCTTTACATGCTTCAGCGTTTATCTTCATAACAGTAGTGTTCTTTGGTGACAGGGAGGATAACTGGGACTACAAAAGGTTGTTAAGAATAGCTGATTTAGACAGCAGTAGTTGGTTTAAGTCAAATGTTCCAGTCTTTCAAAGGGCCCCTGTTGTCCTTACATCATCTCCATATAACAAGAATGTGTGCATATAGATATATGTATAAATATGCACGCATGTATACACATATATGTACATACAGAGAGGCAATGGGCAAGTTAGAATATGGGAAATTCTGATTAGATACAGGGAAAAATATTTTTGCCATGAGGGTGGTCAAATACTGGCACAGGTCACCCAGAGAGGTTGTGGGATCTCCATCCTTGGATGTGCTCAAGACTCACATGGACACAGCCTGGAGCAAGTTGGTCTGATTAGATCTGCTCTGAGCAATGGGTTGGACTAGATGACCTCTGGAGGCCCCTCCTAGACCAAGTTATTCTGTGATCTGATGATTCCATGTATGTATAGATGAGTATAGCACAAATCTTAACATTTCTCAGTCAGTCTCTGAATTGATCTGCCTTTACCAAAAGTATTGAAATTTTTAGCTTCTCTTGCTCATCTGAGTCTCTTCAATGTTCTGCCCAGTTCTTTACCTTAGAGTTAACCATACCAATGTTTGTCATTACTCAAAAGGTCCTTTTGCTTTACCTCCAGCTTCCAGGACACTAGCTGAAGGTATCTCCTGTTTCTCCTATACGTCTGTTCTGCTTCACAATCATCTCATATGGTAATTTCACGGTTAATAAAGTAAGCTAATAAATAAGATTTCTGAATTTTCTGTTCACATTTTGCCATCATCTATCTATCTGCTATTTTGATGCAAAGCCTTTACCTCATTTGACGGTATCTATTTTGCTGGCTTTTTTTCACAGTGTTTAAAGGAACTCACAACGTCCCTTTTTTAATGTCAGAGACTAAAAGAGTCCTGTTCTGAGCTTTTTTTTAACTAAAAAAATGACAGCAGGAGACAATGCCAATTTTAAGAACACTAGTTGGTAAGTTTGTTGTGCCCGTTAGGAGTTTGGATTTGGTTTCCAAATCTTATAAAAATCTTCTTAACATTTCTGATACCATTTTCATTCAGGAACATTGGATAAATATTCTGGATTTGACATGAGATACTTGAACACTGTTTTGCAAAATGTGTTAACCCAACAGTCAAACTGTGGGCTGTTATATGCTATTACCACATTTTATGTCATACCCAGCAAACACTGATTCTAGATATGAGATTACATTTTAGTGATAGCATTTTTAACAGCTCTGTTTCATGGGAATAGTAGCTAAAAATAAATACATGCTTTTCCAATGTACACGAAAATTTTTGATCATAGACCTATAGTTTTCTATACTCATTGTACATTTTTTCCTCATCACATTCTCTACAATTGCCAGCAGATTTTATCTTATCATTTTCTTTACAGTATTTGTCAACTTGCTGAGAAATTGGCTTTTTCTTTGCTTTTTCTAAATTTTCATTTGGTTCTACTTTCTCTTTAATGATATAAATAAATAAATACCTCAGATACTTAGGGTACTTCAATGAAGGCAACTGTATAATTTATGCAGCAACCTCAGCTCGTAACTCAAGACAGATTTTCTTTCCCTCAATCTACATTTAATATAATCTTATAAACAATTTCAACTACATAATTCCTTGTTGCAGTTGACCAAAGCAGAGCAAAATATAGTATCTGTGATAATGCAAATGAATACACATTATTAGCTGTCCCAAGACAGTGGTTTAGGTAGAATGATTTCTTCCCAGTAATACATTTCAGTAAAATATGAAAAGAATAACATCTGAATCCCATTAGCAAGCTTGCTTATTTCTGTGTTGTGTAATGATTTGTCTAAAAGTTGCATGCAAAATGACTTTAAAGTTAATTGCAGAAGATAGATACTTTATATGTGTATATCCATATATCCATCCTTAAAGTATACAGAATCCATATACCATTCTAATGCTATTTTAAAGACTAGGTTGAAAAGAGATGACAAATATAAGTAATGAATAATCTTGGACCTGATATACAAAGTTTTCATTGCACACTCAGACAACTCTTACAAATTTCAAGGGAGCTCCATGGATCACATTTTTCAGATTTACTAATTTTCATCGTTATAGTATGCTGGGAGCAAACAAGAAGCAAAGGAAAGAAAAAGGAAGAGAATTCATTTTTGGGGGGGGTTGGGATAAAAATGTCAAGCCATGACTACTTACAAGATGACTAGTAGTTTGGAAATCTTGGGGCAGTCACTGATTATGCAACACAAAAAAAAATGGGGGAAGTATGAACTGATCATACAAGAACCTAGTTCCTGATATTAATACAAGTTATATAATTTAAACTGTTTTTACAAGTCTGGATACAAGAAAAGCAGTTTTTGCCTCTTCTGTTGGTGTTAGAGCCATTGCCTTTATTACCAAATTTGCAGAGTTTGTGAGAGGTTTGCTTTGGATTGCTCTGAGTGCTTACCCTAGACTGTCTAAGCAACCTTCCTCTTTAAAATAAAATAATGCAATACGTGTATAATAACAGTTCCCAAGGAAAGAGGAATATTGGAGAACACTTGCCTTTTTTAAAATCAGGTCTTTTGCAGTGCTAATCATCAGCTGAGCAAAATGAGAAAAGGACAAAGAATGGCTCTTTTTCTAAAAATGGAAGTTTTTCAACTACCTGAGTAATGAACTGATATGATATTTTTGCACATGGCTCTGAAGAAAACATCCCCATCAAGTGTGGAACCTGATGCAAAAAAGTATCTAAAAGCCTTCTTTTTTTTTTTTTTTTTTGTGGATATATGATTATTTACTCTTCTCCCCCTTATACATCCATCCATCCATCCATCTATCTATATCCTGGCACACTAAAGAATGAACAGTGAAAGTGCATATACCTTTTGTTTACCCTGTAGGCTTAACACCTTCAGCTTGATGGACTTGTCTGTGATTGCGTTGCGGCTAAAAATATGACAGCTAACAGCAATGACAGCCAAGCAAGCACTGCAATCTTCATCTACCCTGTGCCACAGGGTGTCACAGATTTCACCTTTTCTACATATGATCGCACTGACTCAGAAAAAGTCATCAGACTCCTACAATTTAAGAAGAAAACCACTGTATTCTCTTTAAGAGCTAAGCAGTGTCAAGCACTGAGTGAAATACACTGGACTAGTTGGCACTGTGCTGATTTCATCTTCATTGCACTGCAGTGAGGACAGAGTCATTACTCTTTAAGTTAGCACACAAATAAAAGGAGGAGGAGAAGGAGAAAATAATTGGTAGCTGAAAGTTCTGTAGTGCACAGTGCTCAGCAGACTCTGCCCCTACCTGACAAGCTAGGACAGTAAGCTCATTTTCTTTAAAGTTAAGACCATAAGCTTTTCCTTTGGACTAAAATTCTGTGCGTTTCTAGGCAAGACATAGGATGTGTTTTTGTTCTTGGTCATTTGATTTTTCATTCAGGCAATAACCATTAAGTTTAGTAATAAAAAAGAATACAAATACTCTGGGAATGACATTTTATATCATCTAAATGGTGGGAAAACTTCATATAACTGCATTTTCACCTGCTAATTCATAAGCCTATCACAAACTACTCAGAATGCTCCAAAAACCATGAGGCATTGCTAATAATATTAAGACTATCCCAAAGAGTCATAACTACAGACAACTAATTCTGAAAGAATTATTCAGTGCCACATTTCTGGCTTAAAAGCCACTCTGAAACTTAAAAAGATCTGGATGAGACCAGCTGTCTGTGACTGGATGGAAATCAGGTCATCTGAATGCAGCAAAACTGAACAGTAACTCTGAGAAGGGAGGTTGGCAGCAGGACAAACAGACACTTTTTGTCTTACAGTGACTTACAGACCAAATTAATAAACATGGATAACATCTTGTCATTACTCTCTCCTCCTCCCTAATGCTAGCACTAAATGATGAATGAACCTGAAGTCAAACAGGAATCCTTTTCATCCTTAGCAGGTTGCTAGACCTCAACCATCTTTATGTATGGAGCAAGGGAAAAGCTTCTGACAATGACGCATGAAGCAGCGCAGCCTCCTGCTCCCTCATCCTCAGGTATGCTAGTTTTGTATTGCTAGTGGGACAAAAATCATGATGCAAAATAAGCATGTAGGACTGAATATATAATACCAAGCAAGAAAGTGCTATTTTAAAAAAGATAAGGCAGACTGCTGAGTAGTTACTTCATGTCATGCCAATGCCCACATTTTCTTATGTTTTCAGTTTTGGAGAAAGCTAAGGCTCGGTTCCTCAGGTGCTTGCTTGCTGTCATGGGCGACAAGCGTGCAGGGAAATGCTCCCTTTAATATCAATAGGTGGGGTGAGAGCTGAATGTCAAATAGTATCCAGTCCCAAAGGTGAATAATACAGAAGGGAAAACAGTGACAACAGCAGGAATGTTTGAAAGTTTTCATGATTAATTTAGTTTCCAAACTCCTAACGCCCTGAAACCGTATTATTTCAGGTTCTACATCTGTTAGGTCACATGATCTAAACGTATATGGCTGTTGTCAGTACTTGCATGAAACACTTCTAAAGGAGCGAGAGTAACCTGGGTGATCCTGGGTTAACCTCTGGATTAGTGCAGCCAGTTGTGGGTTATATATTAGCAGTAAAATACAAACATTAGGGATAATTCTGGGGCAGCAGATACTGTCCTTCAAAGTTTATGCAAAACCAGTGGCCTGAGCACTTACTGTGAAACACTAGCTGGAGTTCATCTCTCCACTTTACAGTGTCCATCTCCCAAACTCTTAGTCTGTGATTATCAGTAATGAATTCAGCCTCCTCGTATGGGAGAAGCAGAAAAGGGAAATGCAGAACGACCATACACAAGATATATAAAGTTTATGTAAAAGAAAATACAGAACAGTTTATAAAGAAAGAGGGCAGAATACACTCACTGAAAGACTCCATCACTTTTGGCAGGCAAACTCCATTTCAGGACTGCACATCAGTTACTGCTGATGAGCCCAGTGGAGAGATGCAAAACAGGTAGCAGCCAGTTTAACATCCAGTCACTTGACCCTTCTTCCTACTGGAGTAGTTTTAATGGCCAAATTATAACCAGTAGGACTGAACTTCCTGACTTTTGGCTATTTGCTTTTCTGTTGCTGAAAGTTTCGGCTCAAATCTATCAATCATTTAGAAAAAAGTACTACCAACTATATTAAATCTAACATTTCCTAAGCTTTGAATGCTTGACTTTCTGTCTTCAGTGTTCCTCTTTATACAGATTTTTATTCTGTGCCGTTACATACTGAGATATTGCTAAAATTTGATTGACTGGAATTACCTTAATGCGAGGTGCCAATATCAACCTACAGATGAAATCTGAACGTTAACCCTAAAAGCGTACAAAAGACTGCCCAGATTTGTAAGAGTGCAAGAATAGCAACCATATCAAGTAATTCAAGTTGTCAGTGAAAAGAAAAAAACAAAAACCATGAACTAGCACAAACCAGTTTATTCCTTAAGCATAACTAAAAGATACGTTTTGATATTTTAACTTTTATAAAGTGAACAGATGCAATTATGACCGTTTCTATCTTCTGGTCTGTCATTTCAAAGATGGCCTTTAAGCTATGTGAAAATGTTGAATCATAGTTTTCAAAGCGGTGTGGCCCACTTCTAAAAAATTTCCTCCATTTCTGGGAAACTGAGATTCATCATGTCTATGCGATGCCAGGCAAAACAGCAAGACATCTCTAATCTTAGCAGATAATTTTCTGTTCTGTTCTTTCCAGTTTCATTTAATGTAAAACAGTTAAGTTTTCCTGTCAAATGCAGCCCTCTCTATTTTATCAAAAATGACTGTTTTTAAAGGTATTGCTTAAACATATGGCTGTGTCATATTAATACTTCATTTTGTACGCAGTCAGTCTGTCTGGATAAATTGAAAATTTCCTCATATACATTGGACGTTTGTAGACATGCATGCTCCCCGCTGTAACTTCTACAGCCCTTCACTTTCTTTTAGGTGTATTCATATTCGATCCCTTTTAATTCTTTAAGTCCTCTTTACCTACTGTTACAAATAATAAGTAAATATCATCAAAATGTAATTAATTACAGCCAATGGTAAGTTATCAGACTTTTTTCACCCAGTAGAATGTATAACCTAGTCCCTTCTGATCACAAACCATCCCTCCAGTTGCTGCCTAGATAGGAAGGTAATACTAAAAAAAAAAAAGAAATCCTCTTGCATCATTAACATCTTTTAATGAAGGACAGGAGAAGCCAGTGTAAGGTAACTAGCCAGTTCTCTCTGAAGCATCAGCTCTGTCATTGGGAGCTCACGTTAAAGGACAGATGGATTTTCAAAATTGCCTAAGTGAATCAGAAACTGAAATACTGATTTCAGTGGGAATTAGTACATACTATAGTATAGTATTAAGCCTTGGTGCCTACCCACATCTCCAGGAGTCTTCAATATCTTGTTATATCTGGCTACAAATGACATGCCCAGCATCAGGCACACTATATTGCCAAAGCCACAGGCCAGTATTTAAATATCCTCCACTATTCCAGCCACTAAAACACCTCAGGTCAGTCCCTGTTTAATTATCTTTTCCCACCACCCAAAACTTCTTTCTGAAATCTCCATTGCAGGAGAAGAGTTTGAAGTGAAGGAGTGATGTATCCTGTGGAGCATTCTGTCAAAGATCTAACAAAAACAAAAGAGAATTTTGCAGACTCTGGAGGAAGAAACTTTAATTTCCAAACTGTGACAGAGGATAAACAAGAAAATTAGGCTGCCTGCAGCCATTTGATTTATTCCTGAAGTCAAGACCCCTGATGATAAAGTGGTTCTGAATTGCTTCATCAACAATTTAGTTCTGCCTTAGTGACATACCAGTGTTATTTTCTTTTCCTTGCTCTCCATTCATCTGACAATTGTCTGATTCATTGTTAGCTTTGAAGCCACTGCTGTTCTCACAGATGTTATCCACACCTCTGAAATTTTTGAACTTGCTTTTCCCTTCACTTCTCTCCCCTTTTGTTTTCATTGCTCATTTCTTCCATTTGTCCAAACCTATAGGATCTCTAAACTCTCCCTCAGTTCCTCCTGATCATCTCCAGGACCATCAAATATTTCTTGAAAGTTTAGCAATCACATCAGTAGTCATAAGTATTGACTAACTAACCATCATGAAAGCAGGACACCCAGCACTTCTTGTATTTTCTATGCCATAATGTAGAAACCACAGGTGGACAGAGCTGTGATACACACCAAGCGCTGCATGACAGTGATGTCCCTGCTCTATTCTGTAATCTAATGTACACCCTCATCAGTAAGTGCTAAAGGAAAAACCTTGTTATATCATCTTTTCCCAGTAAATCCACCCACAGAATCATTTCATGCCTTCTCACATATTACGGCTGCTACATAAGAAAAAGTAAACAGCCTGTGGAGTAGAAACTTTGACCAAGATTCCCAAAGGAGTCTAGGCATTTAACTCACCGTAGGATCAAAGGAGATTAGGAATTTAAATTTCTTTGCAGATCATCACATTTGTTACTTAATTGGTATAGTTTATCTCTCTCTCCAATGCTATCAATTCTTTAATAAAACTAAGAACTGCATAAATGGTAATAATGTGTAATTTTTTTTCTTATTTAAAAAGTTTACCCAAGTGATTCAGTTGAAGAAAATTTTGTTTAACAGCTACCCAGGGAATTCCTTGTTGCTGATAACAGCAACCTCAGTTTATTCTCTCAAGATTGAGGCAATCTGACTTTCAAAGTTGATGAGAGTCTCTTCAATAAATAATCTTTTGTTAGTGAGCAAAACTAACCTTTTTTATAGGATTTGGTTCACTTCTGGACTGATTTCATACTGGCCACAAATAATGGATAATTTCAGCACTAAGGTTTGCTTTGGTGGGAATGCTCTGGGTGAAGATCTTCCACCTGTGCTTTTGTTTTTTTCTTCTTTATCCATAAAGCTTTATCATTACAAATATTATTACTTAATATTTACGTTGCAGCAACATCAAGGACCTCTCTTAAGAATCAAGTGCCACTTTACAAGCAGTGTAAAAATACACACAAATCTGAATTCCATACTTCATACAGGCTGCATGCCAATATCTACCATTTGGCCCAGTTACCATTGAGGTAATCAACATATTAGGCATGTGATAAATATCTGCTAAACTTACAGAATGCTCTTCTTTCTATTTTATTCAGAGAGAGAGAGGGCATGAAGGTGCTCAGCCTAAGAGAAAAAAAAAATGTTGTAGAAGGGCAGAGCTGGACCATAAGCTTGGGAAAAGGAACTGAAAGTGCTCTCACCTCACCTGCAGCTCCTGCAAACTACAGTCAGCTGCCATGAAGGCTTGCAGACTTAGTCTTTTCTCCTTGTCTTTTCAACAGGTCTTTTAAAGACAGCTTGCTGTCTTTAAAAATCAACTCAGCTTTCAAATAAGGTACAAATATTAAGCTATATTTTACCATTGGAACTTACAAAAGAACTCTCTTGGATAAGTGAATCATGCAGTTATCCAGATCAGAACAGCTTCTTAGGTCACCACAACTCCATTGCTGTCCCCAAAATATATTTATATATATATGTCAGTGGCTTATTACATCACTTGTAATAAGGTGATATGTAATTTTATGTCTGCTTTTCTTCTATTTGTGCATATTTTGAGGTCCTTATTTTACATATACAGTTTAAACTGCTTAATTCTCTTCCACTTATCTATTTTATTAAAAATTAATATTTGGACTTTTAAAAAACATTAAAGACAAAACCCACCCAGATTTAAGGTACATTAAGACTACAGTTTAAGCTAGGACCTGAGAAAAGTTATATTATAATTGAGTCTATAATTAACATAGCTAGTTCCGCATCTATAAAAAAAATTACTCATACAACTGAAAAAAACAAATCAAATCAAACACAAAACTTAGGACAAATCAAACATTCTAGGCTGCATATACAGCTTTAACCTGTCCCCTGTGCACATGCACCATGATACAAAGCTTGATTGGTCACTGTTTTGTTTTTTTGTTTTTTTTCCAGAAGACCCCTGCATCATTCAGTGTGGGAGGTAGATGATGTTCACTGAGTAAAACACTACTCACTATTCTGATGTACCCTCATGGTTCAATATGTGGGCCCCATCTTGTATTTAATGTGTATTTCAACTCTTTCTATAAAGACAGCATTTTCTTATTGGCTTTTCTATAGCACTTATTACTGTAGGAGATGATTGCTTCATAAATCTAACTATCTTTGCAATATCTCCATGAGGTGAACAACTGACATCATTCCCATTCTACAGATTGGATGTTAAGGCTGAGACATATAAGGTTAAAGGCACACACTCATTTTTAGTGCACAGTCTGAGATGCCTACAGGCTGATTTTTTTTGTTTTAGAGTACATAGCATAAGTTCAGATGGAAGATATCTAATCTCACTGACTCCAGTTGCAGCTCTGAATGTTCAATACTTCCACAAATTGGACCTCTGGGTCTCCAGTTAGGTACACAGAAAATTAGGATCAAACAGTCAGTGTGATCCACCTCTGAAAAAATGGCTTACAAAACTTGGTCAGCATCACGTGGGAATTCTGTTCCAGAGGCAGCGTTAGAACCTGGCTCTCCAGGGAAGCATTCTCCTGTCTTCACTATAAGATCCTTTATCAAACTGCAATTCCCTCCTTCATTTCTAATACAATTTCCAACTTCTGCAATATAAATTTGCAGACAATATTCTACTTACACTACATCATTGTGACTCAGTCTGACCCGTTCTTCAATGGCTCCCCAACCTCCTTCTTTAAACAGAGGGCCCTGCAATTCCAAATCTGAATCTCCTGGCTGAATCTCTCCCTTCTTCTTCACCTTTCATTCCCACAGTTCCCACCCAGAAGATTTCTTTTCCCATTTTACTTCTTTGCTTCAGGAAATACAACCTGCTAAAGTCCCATCTGGCCTCTTAGCCCAATTTGGCGTACACTCAGCCCTTCTGTTTTAGGGGACAATAATTTCTTCTAAAATAAGTTCTGATGATGACGTACGGCAAGATATGTGGCAAAAAGCTTTGTTAGTTTGTGCCTCAAGACTTGTCTGCTCAGTGTAAGCTGCAAATATCCCTGTACTAAAGGGAATTTCTACACTGTGCAGGGACACCCAGGTATCTTTACTACAAGGGCTTACTAGCCTCTGTGTCTTGATGCCAAGACTTTGGTTTTGGAGTTATCTCAGTTAGTACTTGCTTGAAGATCCTTGCATCATGTTCCCTTCTGTACTGTAGTAATGCCCTCAGTATTCTTAGCTAAGTTTTTTTTTCTCATCCTCTAAGGATGAGAAGACACACAATAGTTTATGAAACACTTGGAATATGTAAAGCAATATACACAAAAGCAAGAATCAAACTGATGTGATGTATGCTTTCACACCAATCCAGTGCCTGTCTGAGCTTTCCAACAGCCTGCTCTGTCCTCTCTAGACTCCCATTGCTATCACTAGGTCTGCCCACTGACACTAATACTCCAAAAGTGCTGTTGCAGATGCTGAGGTCCAAACCAGGAGCTGTTTTGCTGTCACCAGGACTGAGTACTGCTGTGGTGGAGGCCCTGGTTAACCTTCTGCCCCTGCTAAGGGAAGTCTGCAAGGTCTCTCTGACTCTGCAGCTCATTCGCTTTCTAGGTATCACTCAACCACCTTTGCTAGAGAAAATTCATACCTAGGGCTCCTCAAAATAATACTCAAAAACAAGAGGTGTGATGTTGGAATGGGCTAGATTCTGCCAAAGCTAAGCTAAAAAAAGAAAAGGATCTTGAACAAAATGTCCTTAAAACTACAATAAAGCTTTCATTTCTACTTTTGATTGTACACACTGCAAATTAAAATGTAATATTCAGTCCTAAAATCATTTTTCATGAAATGCCCTATAATATACAGTAGAGTTTTCATGAAAAGAAACTGAAGCCTATCCAGAAAAAATACAGCTTTATAAATGTCTTTCCCAAATGATAATGCCTTCTTCTTGTTTAAAATTTTGAATAAACAGTTGTATTTATGAAGGAAGCACTAATAGATTCGATAAAATCTCACAGTATACCAGGATCATAGATGTTATAAGAAAAGATTATCGAGTGAAGGCTGCTTATTAAAATATCATCTGTGACACTCAGAGAAGCCACAAGAAGAGATCAAAAGTCAATGTTATTTCCCCCATGCATTTCCCTCAGCACAAAAAGAAAACAGTCAACATATGGTACACAGAGACTATTATTCATGGCTACATGTCCAGTGCCTCAAGCAATGAAAAACATAAGTGCTCCTAATTCTGTCATTATCCTTATTACTATTACAATATCCTCCTTTCATCATAACCATTTTGTCACAAAACCAAACCTACCTCCTACCACACTGCTCTAGTGCCTGATGTATGAATCAGAAATCTGTGACTTAATATTTTTCACCCTCTGCCTAATTCTAGCTCTGAAGCTTGGCACCATGTCCAGTTCCTCTGTCTCTAATATTGACTTCTCGTTCTCTGTGGTGTTCTATAGTTCATCTTGTATCATAGCTCATAGTGTTTTATCCTAACAATGACAAAGCTTACTGTAGCAACAACTGTGGTAAAATATTTCTCTGCTTGATTTTCCCACATCCTCATCTATCATTTTTGAAGGTCTTGGAAAATTTCCTTTATTACTCTTATTTTGATTTTTTCATACTTCATTCTTCCTACTGTTCTTTTTTTTTTTTTAATCTCTGACATATCATGTGATTGTTGTAGGTCTACAGAAACTCATACAACTATTAATGAATACATTAGCTCAAGATGGTTTATGAGCCAATATTGATTCAAATATCAACAAGTTGCTATTAAAGGAAAAAGTGCTTATAAAAGTATGGATCCAATTGGTCACTGAGCATTGCATACCATGTATAACATGATACTGCCTGTCAGGACAAAATGGACACAAAAGGTTAAAACTCATAAACCAAGCATTCGCAGAGCACAGACAGGGGATCACACAAAATGATGATGTGTTTTATGCAGTAGGTTCATTCTTAGAGCATTTATGGGGTATATCAGAGATGCAGGTTTAATTCTCTTTTCTGTCTGAAGGGATTTAAACCCACATCAATTACCTCACAGTAGAATGCCCCTGTTACCAGGCTGTAAAATATTCTGGGGTAGGACTTCCTCAGTCCCTCTGTTAAAATTGTTCCACCTGGGATGAATCAATAGCTATTTATTAGATAAGGAACTAGAACCACTGTCTCTCACTGTCTTTCCCAAATGGGCTATAGGCTTTTAGTCTCAACCAAGAGGGCAATGAATATTTAATTATCTCATGCAAAGTGCAATACTTTCATCTGAAGTAGGGGAGAGAGCCCTACTCCATAATATCCTCTAAAACTAGTTATTAACACATTTTTCTCATGCAAGATGGATAATGAGGGTGGAAGTCACTAGATGAGCAACTTGAACTCATATCTCTCACAGTCTACAGTCAAATGCAGTAATAGTACTTAAAAAAGCAGAAAACCTGGGAAAAATTTAAGTTTTAAGTAATTTAAGTTGCGGGGATGAAATTAAATACTGTACCATAATAAATCTGTGCGAGCAAGACAAAGTTGCATCTGCAGCCAAAATGCTGGCCTTTCCTATTCGTAATTGTCTTTGCAACTTTAACATTCTTTTCTATAGTCCATTTGAATTCAAAACAGATATGTTTCTTAAATTTGACAATAACTGATATTATGGATAAAATGGTAATGAACATATGGGTAGGTGTTTTGCAGTAGGAGGAATCACAGAAATAGTATTTTTGCCTTCATTCTTTGGTAAAAATGGAAATATTTAAGTAAAAGACCTTCAAGACTATGGCAGCAGATATTAAAGTTAAGAGATTCTGGTAATTCTCATGCTGCCTGCTTGTAAACTACTCACCATTGTTTGTAATCAGCATCACAGTTGCAGTAGTACTTGGGATCAGTACAGTTGCGTTCAATGCCGCAGGCACATTTTTGAATGCCAGGTCCTGATCCGCCCCAATAGTAGTGCTTCTCATTGGCTTTTCCAACCCACCAGGTATATGGATTCCCTTCTGCAAGGAATAAGAACGCAAGGTTATGATGCATCAAAGAGGTAGAGTTTCATAATACATTAATTGGGTGTTTAATATGCAAACAGCATTAACAACACATAACTGGACAGCCATCCTGCCTAGCTGGCAAACAAATGCATTCATTATTACTGAACAATTCAAAGGGCGCTGCCAGGTGAACAAAATACATTTTATTTTCCATATTTACACTATGTATAGTTATTGAATTAATCAAATATTTTTTACCTTGTATGCTCTTTGTTTAGCTTTTAAATTGTTCTCTCTATGTGATGAAAATATGTGCGCGGGTTCCATAACTATTTCAAATTAATTTCAAGTTCATATAGTTAGCTATCAGGTGGATTATTCAGTATTTGACCACAAATGCTGGAGAGAGGCATTTATTTTCATTTTGTTTTTAAATAACAGCTTTTCACTGGAAATTAATCTGTTTTCACTGAAAAATAAACAAGTTCATCATGCTCTCTCCAGCTGGTCCAAAGCAAAGCTTAAACAGATAATATCAGACTCCAAAAGAAACAACAATTTTTAAACAATTTTTAAAAAAATTGATGGTTTTAGTGCTTGAGCAAAGGTCATCTCACCTTTGATATAATCATATTGCTTGGCACTAGGTTTGTAACTTGGTATTTTCATATGCTGCTATAAGTTTATTTCTAATGTTTTTAGACTAGCTAAGTCTCTTATGTGTAAACAAATATAGAACTACTTTAATTTCTATTTTATAAAACACCCTTATTAGAAAAGCTTCTTTTCATACCCCCAGTTCAGCAAGGCACTTAAATATGAGCTTAATTTTAAGACCATGTGAATAATTCAGTCAATTTCAATATAGTTATCTTAGTGGGTTTTCACAATAAAAAAACATGATGGAACTCAGCCTATAAACACGTTTCTTTACAATGTCTTTTTTTCTCCATCTCTACTGCTGTACACAGCATTTTGTCATTAAAGCAAATGAAGCCATTTGCATGTAATTCACTTATTAACACATTTTACATGTAAAATCCTCCATAACAGATATTCCATTTTTCTATCTTTGAAATAAGACTGAAATATTTTGATACTTTTCTGTCTGTACATCTCACTTATACATCTCCAAAAACCTGCATGCATAACCCTAAAAATAACCACCTCACAATTAAATTCCGTCATCTAGACCATAAATCTACTTCCTCTAGATGATAAATCTACTTTTATCCCAGCGATATGTTGAAAGTAATCCACACAGATCTTTAAAGCAAATTAAATTCTAGAGAGATGGAGAGAGCAACCAAATACCTGCAGGCTCGTTTTTTAAGAAAAAAGGGGGGGAAAAAAACCCACCTCTGAAAATACTTACTTCTTTTAATGCTTTTGAATTGTTAAACACAGTATAAAAGTACCACTATTGAAAATACAGTAATGTGACAAATTTGTGGTCGCTGAAGGTTTTTTTTTAGTTGTTACTATTGCTGCACAGTATGGCCGTTCGACTACAGAGCTAATGCACTGGATATGGTAATAGAATGACTCAATTCGAGATTCTTAATTGGCCATTTTGGCTTCTGTGCCTTGATTATAAAGGAAGGAAGGGCTGCGAGTTAGAAGAGCATGTTATGTGAACACGGCAGTAGCATTGCCAAGCTGTAATAAAACATATCAGATATGATACCCCGACTTCCAAAAGATTGTTCAATGAGAACCATTTAAAGGTAAATGCTGTCTTTCCCACAGTTAATGACTGAATTATTTTAATTGATAGAGGATCCAACTATACTATTAGTGATATTTGGAGCTGCTATCATATTTTTTGTCATCTTTGAGGTTAGTTTATGTGCAGTAGCGGAAAAACTATAGTTTCAGTCAAAATTCTGTTTGTTTACACATTTCCTATCAAGCAAAGGATTGCATGATTCAATCAGCAAGCACTTCACCAAGAAGCAAAATTGTTGACTACAGTACCAGAAGGAAATAAAATTACTTAGATTTGTCAAAAAGAGGATTAAAAATTCAGAAACAGGTGGAAATGATTAAGGTGGGTGAAAGTGATGGCATAATTACACACCACAGTGATAGATGTCGCAGAACACCATGACAGACACAAACAGAGCATGCTTTAACTCGTTTAAATGATAACCGACATACAGATTGAAATCCAGGATGCTTTAGACAGACATTTTTCAGATCTATTGTTTTCAGTGTGGATATACTGCTTTACCCCAGCTAGGGATCTGGCCCAACCAGGGTGCATGTGCCTCTGTTACTAAGAAAAAACTTATGACCAGGCTGAGGAACACAAATGAGTTTAGGAAGATACTAAGACTCATGATTAATTTCCAGAAAAGTCAAGGAGGTAAGCTCTGATTTTAGGGGTTTTGCATTCAGCATTTATCCTGGTAGCCATCCCCATGATCAGGAAGTCCCACACTGATACATAGACAACTGGTGGTCCTTGTGGACACTACGAATGGTCTATGACAGGAGTGTAGGTTGTGCTAGGGCTAGTGCCGGAGGGCACCTCACTTCCTGGCTCCCATCACGAGCTCCCATGCTGCAGGGCAGACTTTGCATTACCACGCAACCTCAGGCACCAGAACAGGATGATCCTCACACTGGACCACTCTGCTCAACAGCAGTCTGTGCAGGAGGCCCTGGAGCTGCTTCATATTCCACAGTTGAAAAAGAAGAAAAAGGTAGGAAGATGCTGTTATTCCCCATCTGCTCTGCGCCGGCCAAGTGAGAAAGGCTCTTCATGGCCATTCTGTTTCCCTTCAGCCAAGCAAACAAAGGGCAGGATTTTGCCTGGAGTTTATAAGCCCCAAATTAGGAATGCTATGCTATGCAGATACATACAGCTAGATGACAGAGTATGAAACACAGTAAAACTATAGGGTGGACTAATAGAACAACAGAAAACAGAGGCTGGAAGAAAGATCAATCATGAAGGGAACAAACCATTTAGAAATAGGACCTCACTCTCCCTCTCCCATTTTGCCCCATTTTATGCAGCTATTGTCTCCTTTTGAGAGTGTGAATGCTCCTGTTTTACAGTTCTTTGTTTATTAGTTCTGTCCTGGAAATTGCTGGAAAGGGCTGATACAAATAAATGAAGTAATGCACTCCAGCATGAAGACTGATCACTAACAGAAATCACTCTAAACATCAGAGTATTTTATCATACACAACTATTCTGCTAAAATATTAACACTATTGGTCTTGGGCTTTAAAAGTGAACAACTTCAGTTTAAGGAGCAAAAAAAGTGAAGGGAAAAAGTTTTATTTACATACATATATATATACACACATATACATACATACATACATACATATATATATATATGTTGTCAAGTGTATTGCCATGACAAATTAACACCAGAAGACATTTTTCTGTTTTTGAAGCTATCTTTTCTTCGCATAGAAGTAAATTTTGAGTCACAGGATGACATATTATTTTATTGTTAACAGCTTATTTTTTTCAAGGGTTTGTGGAGAAATAGCATCAGGACATGAAGGAGCAGTAGAGGAATTTGCTGTCTGCCTTGAGATTTTGATTAGAATCCAGTCCTGATGCAGAACTACTCTCTGGGAAGGAAACAGCTCTCCTTTGAGGACTGCTGTAGGAAGCATTTAAATAAGTCCATGTGTACTAAGTGTATGATCAAGTTGCATCTTCATTTTCCTTCTTGAAGAGAAGACCCTTACAAGGTTTCAGGTGCTTTTTATTCAGTTACTTAGAAGAAAAGTAATCATGCTATTGGAGTATAACATGGATACCAAAAAAATGGACACACACATCCAGCCCTTAGGAGGTACATTAACCTTACAAAGTTAATGTCTGAGGTGTGAAAGCAATCTTAGTGAATACTCTTTTAAGGGCAAAATAGCTCATCTTATTTAAATGGGGTATGATATGGACAGAGAAGTTTGCCAGAACATCAGATTCAGACCATATGGTTAGTGATTCAAATCTCGCTCTCTCTAGAGCATTTAGCATTCTTTAACATTTACATGTAACAGAGGTAATAGTGGTTGCAATGGCTTTGCAATGCTGCACTTTGGTGAAAATTAATGAAAAATATTAGTTCTTATTTAAATCCATGTACAAAGTTATCCCAAATTTGCAATAATTAAGTCATGGTTTTAACAAATCTGGCCATCAGTGTTTTCTATTAAGAAGTGCTCCATCTCCACAGAAAATTCAGAAAAGAGAAAAAGACTAAGGAAACCTCTTTGTATTCTCACAGACCTGAGTGTCATAAAAAAGCCATTCCATTTTCATTTCATAAATATATCTTTTTGTGAATCATTTCATTTAATATGAAAACATACACAGCCAAAGTTAATGTAGTATGAACAGAGCTCTTAACAGTCAATAATATATTTATTTCTAACATAGTAGAACAGTCTCAAAATATATAACTTTTGCAAGAATACTTTATATTCTATTAAGCAGTTAATAAAACACATTATTTTTAAATGCAACTGATTAATAAAAAATGGGATAATTTCAACATTTGGGGGCTCTTGTTTCAAAGCTGCTGAGTACCTATAACTGAAGAGGCAGTACTGAGAGATTTCAGATCAAGCAGTTGAATAAAGTGGACAGACACTCAATAAGCGCTCAGTATTCAGACGTTTCCATTCACAATACAGCCCTTACAGTGCTGATGACTGCATTTGTTACTCGTAAACTACCTTAAGAAGCTAAATGCTGCTCTTTCTTTCATCCTCGCTTCCCAATAACAAAGTTTCCTCCAGACTCCACATTCTTCTTTCATCAGAAAATACCATCTTTTGCAACAAAAAACTGCAAAGCCAGGCTGGCTGCCATTGCCACTGAAGGAAAAGGGGAAGAGCGTTGCTTTTGCAGAAAGGGAGGAGGCCGCCCTCAGCTCCAGCAACTACTCTTATGCTCTCTTTCCAACTTCCAGAAACAAGGGAGCAACAGGGTGATCATCCCAGGCTCTTCCCTTGGTTCTCTGTTCCAGGTCTTTCCCTTTTCTAGCACTTTATCTTTGGAGGAACAGCAACAGGAATTAATATTGGCATTACTGCTAAGAACGTGGTCCATCTGGCCCAGTATTCTGTGTCTGACAGTGACAACAGGAGGCAACGGGAGACAATATTTACGGACAACATGTGCGTTGGGCTGTTACTTGTGGTTCATTACCTTTGCGCTCCCTCAGCATCCAGTAATGGCATTATGGATGCTAGAGGGTTTATCTCTGCCTCTTCCTGTTAGTATCTGTTTATGGACCCACTGGCCATGAATTTGCCTAATCCCCTTTTGAACCTGCTTCTACTATCTGCATCCACAGCCTCCTGTGGTGAATCAAAGCAAGCTGCAACTTGCTCTGGCTAAGGATGATCCTACCTCTACATGCCAGGAAATTTTCCTCACCTCTTTCTAGCCTTTAAAATCAAAGAGAATGGTTTAGAAAGAAAGGCTAGGAGCACTTTCAAATCAAAGCCAATGGCTCATAACCTCTGAAAAAAAAAGAGACCATTAAAAACTGCTCATTGGAGCAGTTTACTTTAACGAATGTGTTTAGTTGATCCCCTACACACAATTAAGAGTTAATCTACTGGACTGGATGGCTTTTGAACACAGAAAGACGGAAAAAGGTGTTTGGATGATTGCCTTTTATTTTTTTTGAAATGGGACCATTCCAGTTATCAATTAACATCAAGGGTTCCCTAATAAATTTTAGGGATTGTCAACTATTACATTACATGCACAATTGTTATATTTTTCAGTAAACCTTCTTTTGTTCACTTCTTTGCTAACTGAACACATCAAAACAGCAGGAGTTGAATTGATTGCCCGGTTCTTACTATTTGGAAGGATAGGCCCAAAGATATCTTTCTAAATGGTTATAAAGTACCTACAGCTTTGGAAGCCTAAATTAATGATAGCTAGAAATGAAAGTTATATACCAGGGATAATATATGATTAAGGCATTAAAAAGAGAAAACTTAATCTGCATGTGTGGAAAGGCTGTTAGAATTCTTTTATGTTTGAATGAAATGTATTCTTTACACTTGCATTTTGTATTAAGCTACACTAAAACATACAGTAATTTTAGACTCACATGAGGCTAACTATTGGTTTTAAGTCATGGGTCATTAGAGTCTGTGCAGGAACTCTCACTGATATTGCACTGAAGAAAGAGGCACTGAAAGAACAATTCTACCTCTGTTTAAGAAGTTCAGCACGCTAACATGGCTCTGTGCCTCACGGTTCACTCTTACCTTGTTTTCCGTTGCCATCTTTTTTCCTTGCACTTTTATTTTACTTTCCTTGCATTTTATTTTGCTCACTGTTTTTCTTATATGTGTATTCAGTCTCTCTGTCACTGATATGCATGAGTACCAGTATCAAGCTGATTAGATGCTTTGCAGGTTTGCTGCCACTGCCTTGTGTCACGAAGTGCTTGCCTGGACTGAATGTGTGCCTGCTGAGTACTTTCATGAAAAAGCAGCGACTCCTAACTGAAAATACCGATCTGTAGAGCAGATTCTGCTCTTGTTTGCACCACAGGCAGATCTGTGTCAGTTTAAGTGACTGACTAAAAAGCTGAATTATTTGAAAATGAGAGAAGAATCTGTCTGGCTGATGACATTTCCGGATTTCAGTAAAAGTACCAGTGCAGAGGTGACTTCTTTAATGAAATAATAGTTCCTCTTCAAAGATAAAATGAATTTTTTAATGTAATATTTATACATGATAGTATTGAGGGTGTATTTCTTTTATTTTAGTATTTTCTCTATTTTCCTTTTCTTCAGTAATACTTTTTCCTCTGTCTTCTGTTACTCTGTGTTGTGCAATATATGCACATGAATTTCATATATGAGTGACATGTTAAAGGAAGTAAATTCTTATGTTACTATTGTCATTTTGTTACCTGATAAAACACTTTCCTTTCCAGCCAGCTAGGAAAGGGACAGATAAGGAAATGCTTACTACTTATGAAAAGATGTTGTATCAGTGGTCATCAGTCTCCTAATGACTAAGAGAGTTAGATTAGTTGCCTTATGGCAATATAAATGCAGCATTTGAACAAATGGGAAACAGCACAGAGAACAGAGATTTAAAAAGAAACCAACCAACCAAAACAACAGCAAAAGAAAGAACCCTTGGCAGCCTTGGAAAGCAGGGCTCCCTAATTTATAGCTGCTTGTGAGCTTTATGGAATTATGACCTGAAACTTTTAGTTTGTTATTTATGATAACTTTCATTCTGTAGATACTTGTGTTTCCTTTGGTTCTTCTGTCATGGTGCTAGTATCTAATAAATTATTTTTTTAAAATTTTTTCTTTTACTATGTCTACCCTGGAACATTTTGTTTTTCTTTATAAGTTCACTGAGGGACTTGGTCTATTTGACAGAACTATTCATTTACAAAACCTGTGTAAACTATGTGAAAATTTAAGATTTAAAGTCTGTTCAGAAACAGAACCATGAAATATGTAATCTCCCAATAAGCTTGTTAATACAAAAATTGATATGATTTGATGTATAAACCCATGGTCAAGGCTTTTACTATTGCAAAAATACCTAAAATGAAATTTTTTTCTTTCCTAAGGTGTTCAGAATTATGTTATACTTCAAAAGTAATTCCTAAATGAAAAATGTTGTTCATATTATAGTAAAAATGAAGATTAATATTGGAAATTACTTGAGAAAAGCAGACAAAATAACATCGATGATTTTACATTGAAATATTCATAAGAACATTTTCAATTAAGCCATTTTTGCTTGAGAACCATTGACCAGCTGTATTTATAACGTACAATGGGGCCTAACTTTCTTTGTCCCAAAACTCTGTGAAGATAATATAATGCATCCTCTTCAATCTTTTCTTAACAGCACTTATGAACTAATTTTTGCCCTTTTCCTTCACTGCCACTGGAGGCAAAACTAATGATCTCCCCAACGCAAACCAGAGGAGTGTCTATGACCTCCAGTATCAGAACTTGGAATCAGTGTTTTAGATATACACCCAGGAACCTGGGTTCTTAACTGTGTTCACGTCTCACCATGTCCCTTAAGCCTTAGTTATGTTTTGGTGCATAAAGACTGGAGGAACTGAGAAGAGTTTAAATTTTGTAGTCTATATGTGGTAAAGACAAGCAGAGGGGAACCTAGTGAAGTGTTTGAGCAACAAAAATTACTGCCTACTTGCTGGCACGCACGCCTCAAGTTGATTATCATGCACAGCAATGCATGAAAGTGTTCTCATGTCCCATTATATTTGCCTGCTAATTCTTCAAAGAACATATAACTGGTATGTATATATTGATTTCAAAACATAAAGCAGCGAATACAAAATATTATCCTGGCCATTAGACATTTGGCTAAAGAATCTTTTCAGTAAGGTAAAAGCACTTCTCCTGGCTCTCTTATTGAATAGATTTCTGTATTTTCTTTACAGTACCCTGTCTTTTTCTTAAAATTCCCTTCCCTGATCAACAAAAATGTAGGCAAAACAAACTTTTATTTTGGAATTAGCAGGCTACAAAAAGAGGATCAGGAGAGAGAACTATCATGTTGGTGTCCAATGGCATCTTATGACAAAGCTTTTTGACAGCTTTATTTTGCTGTTGGAGAGATTTACTCTTTGACCCAGCTCATGAAAAGCTAGTACAGTACAAATGATTTTCCCCTGTCAAGACTCATATCCCAAGCTGAAGCACTACTAACCAAGCCTGCCTTTTTATTTTTCTTGGAATCAAGTCTCAGCAGTGAGATTTAGCTGGGGAAAGAAGCTGTCAGATGTCTTTGCATACTACTATTTGATGTTTTTTAAAGTGAATTCATTACAAAATCACCACAGTCCCTACCATACCCAGCAATGTAGTGTGCTACACTTGCAGCTGTTATAAACAACTGTGTACTGTAAATTCACTGAATCGTTTGAGGCCAAAGGACAGTGTCTCTGCTCAAGCTAATCCTAAGCAGAAAAGGAAAAGTAAGTGCTTTTAGCCAATAATATGTCATTCAGAAAGAATGTATACATACATAAGTATTTTTCAAAAAGAGCTCATTAAAATTTTGCATATGTAATGCTGAAGCAATAGGGTTACCGAGCTTGTTCTGGGAGGACATGCAGGATGTCTATGCCAGGATGCTCAGGTGCCAGCAACAGCAAAGAAGGAAAAGTACAGTGTCTTGGTAGTGGAAATACAGGCTACAGCTCGCTCTGAATTTTACCCAGCAAGGCCATGAAGAACTCACATTTCTGTATCACGTTTGCAAAGAACATACCAGAGAGAAATCAATTCAGAAAGATCTCACAATGTTGCTAGAGAAGTGATTGTTATTTTGCGATCAGTTGATAAAGTTATGTCTACCCAATCTTGACGCACGGGTAAAAAGCATACCTATATACACATACCCATTACCACTGGCACTTTGCAGGTTAATGCAACTAAATCCCCTGAATTATTTAACTTCTTCATAGGGACTAAAAAAAACAATAGAAATTCACTGATGATATTTTACCAGTAAGGGAAAGCATTTTGAAATTTTCTGTGGCAATAGCTTCCTCTTACAGCAGAGATCCACTGGGAAGACTTCAGAAATTGTTATTAGAGCAACAACAACTACTCTTACAAGTAAGATTTATAGAAGGGGATTGTAAAATCAAATGAAAATTATTATATTAGACTGTGTAAAGAGTCATTTAAGCTGGCATTCAATATATTTACGTGGAAACAGGGCAAACAAACAAAAAGTTCTGTAAAAAGTTCAGTAAATGATACTGGTATCAACACTGACATGCTGTGATCACATTTTTAGATGAATTCCCTTGCTGTTAATAGATAATGACGACAGTCAAAATGGTCCTTAAATAAATTTAAAATAGCCAAATAATTCTTGTGATCTTGCTTTGCACACCTACACAAGGATGCTTTTAACCTATACAGAAAGGAAAATAGATAACATTCTTAACTTAGATGTACCTACATGATTCACTCTTCTAGCAACACTGTGCTTCCTGCTGCTCCATTTTATCTGATTTGCAGTAATAACAGTGTACATGGAACTAAATATTACGACTCCTTAAGAGCTGATGCCATTATTTTGCTAACAAATGAACTAAAATCAACAAAATCCCAAGGTAAATTAAGCTGCACTCCGAGCGAGCAGAACTGATGAAAGCTTTTCCTGCAAGCAGCCTTTCCTCAGAGTTGCCCCACCACTCTCAAGCCCTGCTCCCTTCAAACCATTGCTCCCTACCCCCAAGCACAGCTTCGCAGGAGTTTAAAGTGAAAGAAAAAAGCCATTACAACAGCCAGAAGACTTCAGGCTTCTCTTCACCCATGAGGACTCAATATCAGGCACTTCATACAGAACATGGACCGTGGCAAAATTGGAGATTAGTTTGGGGGAGCAAAAGGGTTTTCTGTTGTTGATGAGGCTGCTGCAGCAGCTGATGCTGCTGTCAATTCTCCTTCCCCACTGACCCTTCAGGAACCTCAAAACTCACAGCCTTACTTCTTCCTCCCCACTGTGGCTCCGCTGCTGTATTGAAAGCTATGAATTCTTGCTAGTTACAATGATATTCCTATGTCAGATCTCAGCATCTCAGATTTTTTTTTTTTTTTTTTTTTTGTTACACAGTGTGCATGCATAATTTTGAAAACACAGTTGGCACAAACATATGAATACAGACATTAGCCTCTTTGCATGGTAGCCCTGCTGCTCCCCAAATGCCTGCCATTCCAAAGCTGGAAGGTATCCTATCCTTCAGAAATAAAAATGAAACAAAACATGTATTACCATGACTTGTCATGTGCTGTGTTCCATACAATAATAATGTACCCTAAATGGATTTCAAATGAGGAAAAAATGACTAGATGAGCCTCAGCACTGAGGCTTACAGCAGCCTGACTACTGAGCATATTCAACTGAAAATAAAGGAAGCCACACTACACAAAAAATACAATGTTGGGACCAATAAAAATTAAAGCCAGAGGTCCAAAACCAAACCATCTGTTAAGCAATGGCTATTTGAGACACAAATGGAACATGTAAAAGAATAACACTCCCAAATACACTCTCCTGTCAGAATGAATTTGCATCCCTCTCAAGTTTCTATAGTCCAAACCCTTTCATTTCACAGGGTTTTTGATGCCTTTGAGATTAACCTGTAAGGTATTACAGATTATTATATCCTTTTATTAAAAAACAGACAAATGTATGGATAGCCTTTTAAAGGATATACTTAGCACACATGATTTTAGAAGCTGTATGAGATATGAATAATGCTGATGCCATTACAGAGAAATCTAATCAAATACGAATTTCAGTGTGAATGGAGAGAAGCAGGGAAATGGGGTAACTGATTTCAGATGTGTGATGTTTTACTTTCAAACAGTGCAATCTGGGCAAAATTGTTTTTGGATCCAATGTTGGGATATGATCAAAAATAACTAGAACCCTTTTTCCAGGTGATCATTTGTCAGGCTTGATGACGGCCTTGTGCTTTGCGCTATTTAGATGATTTCTCTTCTGGGTCAACTTGGGTCTCATGGCTACTGTAAGAACCATGTGTCTATTGATTTTGGGGAAACAGACATATATATCGATCGGGACTGACAACTGGAAAGGTTAGGTGATGTGTTTTACATTGTCAAACAACCACCTCTTGCAGTCTGAGTGCAGGGCACTCTTTTTTCTCATTGAAGCACATGGCTTGTTTCATCAGTGCAGCCATGCACATTAATTTTCCTATGTGGGTTTCAGATTTCTCCATGGGAAAATAGAAATTGGCTAATGATGCACCTTATTGAGGACCTAATAAAATATTATAATAATCTCTTACTCTACTGAGTTGAAATGGCATTTCCTAACTATCATTATACACTCAGAGGGCACAGGAATTACATTGATGAAGTGTATGAGGTACTCATTGCTATATTAATAGTAGAAAAAGAACTCCAATTTCACCGGCTGCTGTAAAACTTGATTTTAAAATCTTACATCAGAGCACTGATGTAAAGAACGATTTCCCTTGCTTTGTGTGATAGAATTTGTTGGAGTCTCATGCTCTAGAAAGAAAATGACATATTGGTGAAGGTAAACAAAATTAAAAGTTTTTCTGTTGGTCAATTCTTTGGAGTCTTTTTGCTCTGGCATGCGGTTTTCTTTTGTCAGGGTCCAGAGCACCCTGCTCCCCAGCAGGGCTTCCCTCCCGGCACTCAAGGCCAGCTGGCTGGTAAGAGAGAGCTGTTTGAGAAACCTCAGCTGCCCTTGGAGCTCCTCCAAAAAAGCTGGGAGAAGCCTCAGCAGAGGCTCCCCCCAGAACAGCTCTGCTAGGCAACGCCTTCTTCAAGTAGTGATATTAAGGAGAATAAACTGGATGACCTTGATTTGGACCTATGATTTTTACATTGTTGCCTGCATCAAATGTATCTTTTCTTCACCTGTTTCCATGATAATGGTGCTCAGATGTCTGTAGAACTACTGTTATCTTCTAAACAATGTCTTACAAACATGTGCTTTAGGAAAACAGATCACAACAAACAACAGTTCAATGCATTTCTGAATTTAGCTGAGAAAAATAATACTTGATATTAAGTGAGGTTTTAATTAAGAGACTCATACACACAAAAATGACATGGTTACTCACTAAATGTATGTAAAAATCAATAGATGAATCTCAAAATAGAACTGTAAACAAAAAATTGTCATTGATCAAGCTGTAAACAACCCAAAGTTAGGGATAATGGCAAATATCATTGAAGACAAATTACTGATACAAAGAGACTAAGCTGAACCACTTTCTAAGCTCAGCATTAAGCAAACAATGTGCCCAAATGAAAAGTCAAATATTTGGAAACAAAGAATTCAAACCATACTTTTAAAGTGGGGACAGCAGATCTGTGCTGGAAAGCAATGATTATCACCAGGATTTTAACACAGACTCACACCATGGTACTGAGAAAGTATAAAAAACTCCACAGATAATCCATTCTTTATTAATAAAAGAAACAAAAAATCCCACGCCCCAAACAGACTAGGATCAACTAGGGACAGAATAGTGTATTGTATTGGTCATATATTTCACACATGATGTGACTGTTAATGAAACAGCAAGTCCACCCCTTACTGCCAAGAAGAAAGATGAAAAATTGAGGGAGATTCAGAGTAATGATTTAAAAAACTGTTACAGAATGAGCATATTGAAGAGACTACAATCTTTAGTTTATCATACAGAGTTATCAACTTGTGAGTCAAAAAAATTTTGCAAGTACACTGTCATGCTGAATCCCAGTTAACATATTCTGCAGGTTCTCCTGCAGTGACCAGACCCACAAGGCCCAGAGCACTGCCAATTTTGGAAGTGAGATTTGGTTTAAGAGTTCAAAAACCCTGGAATAAAATGTTAAAGAGCAACTTGGTTACACTCTATAAACACCTACAGGGAAAGCAGAAATTTCAGAGGTTATTATGAAATTTTTCACTGTAGCAGACAAAACAAAAGCAACTCACCAGTGGAAGAGGAAGCCAGGCAATTTAAAGCTAGAAATAAAGTTCAGTGAAGTTCACTAACCTTTGGCACAATTCACAGAGCTATGATAGATTCTTCACCACTAAAAATTTGTATAGTGAAAAATGAGATCTTTTTTAAAACATATGCTCCAGTTCTACATAAACAGAAAATGCTATGCATGTTTTATATAGGAGGTCAGATCAAATGATTGTAAAAATCCCTTCTGGCTTTATAATCTACACTGTAAATAAAAGATACTGGCTACCTTTGAAAACTAGGAATCTTTGGTGATGCAGAATGTGACTGATTTTCCACTTGTACTCCACTTTTTTCCCACTTTTCCACTTGTGTTGAGATATGTTATCTATAAAATGGATACTTCACTGCTTCTCTGCAAACAGCACTGGATTCTTGTTTGCTTTTGGAAGTGAAGCCATCCAGTGTTGGTTTTGGAAGTTGTTATTTTTGTGCAGTGCCACATTACTACAGTTCTGCTTCTGAGAAGTCACTTTTCTTGTTATGTTTCATTATCATAATTTTAACCCTGATCAGTGGACACACATGCCCCAACATCACATGACACGGCCAAGTCATGCAGTTGCACTAAGCCCTCTCCTCAGCCTACTTAGGTTGCATCTACCCATCAACTCCTGGTCAAAACTTGCTTCTTCCATTAGTCCCAAAGAATCATTAAATAATTTAGAGTGGTGGTGGTTGGGGTGGGAGAACAATGACATCTGGAGGTCAACTAGTCCAATCAGCTGCTCAAAGCAGGGTGGGCTTCATATTTAGATCAGGGTACTCCCACATTTGGACATCTCCAAAGATGGGGATTCCACAACCTTTCTGGGCAGCTTGTCCCAATGGTTAACTACTCTCACGGTAAAGAACTTTTTCCTTATGACCAGCTGGAATTTTCTCTGCTGCAATTTGTGTCTATTGCCTCTTAGACTTTTATTGCCAATCTCTGAGGAAAGTCTGTATCTGTTTTCTCCAAAGCCACTCTTTAGGTAATGGAAGACAGCAATTAAACCTGTGTCGTTCCCCCCCCCCCCCCTCCCCGCCTTAGCTTTCTCTTCTTCAGGCTGAACAAACCTGTTTTTCTCAGCCTTTACTTGTACATCATCTGCTCCAGTCTCCAAACCATTTTTGTGAAGCTACCACTGCACTTGCTCCGGTTTGTCAATGTCTTTCCTGTGCTGAGGAACCCAAAACTGGACTGTTAAACTACCCAAGGTTCCTGCAAGCCCATTTCTCCAGCATGTAAATCTTCCTCTGAGTGACAAGCCTACTTTCTAGCACATTGACCAGACTGGTATTATTTGTGAAATAGCTGAGGGTGCATTCCGTCTCACCATCCCTTTTTTTTAACATATCCATTGAACAGTATTGGCCATGATATTGATCCCCGAGGAGGACCACTGGCCATGAGCTGGACTCTGAACCACTGAGTATTACTCTTCGAGTCCGATGTTCAGTCACTTTTCCACTCACCTTGTAGTTCAAAGACACCAAGCCTGATGACTTTCAAAGCATGGTGTAAGATTAGTCTCCTTTTTCAGTTTCAGATATTTACAACAGATCTGACAGAAAGACGCTTTGGTGTTTGGACCGAGGACCTCTAGGTTTTCGCACATACTTCATGTAACCTTTTCTCCTATTCTACTTTCTGTGTAAATATTACATGATTACTATTATTATTATCTATTTGGCAGAATTAATCCTATAAATTTAATCAGATAAAAATGTGCATATAACTCTCAAAGTGCGTGCCTTTTTCCAGCATGTTTTCCTGCAACAGATTGAATTTACCAAGATTTCTGTGCGACTGATGTATCATCAGGGTTCTGAAGTCATTTCATTAATGTGAACTTAGATAGACTTACCAAGCTCTAGCTTTTAACTTTGTCTGCATCAAACACCTGAGAAAAGGCCATTAAAATTATTTTTAAAAGCTTTTCCACTGTATACAGAAACTGACCTGTTTTCAGATATTTGTGCTATACAAATAGGGGCATTCGCTGTTCTCTTAAACTTGTAATCTCTTTGATGCAGATGCTGTCATGGAGGTATTTTTGGAAATATGCTCCATCTGTGCTAGAAAATTCAAAGGCTTGGTATTTCTCTGCCTGGGTCACTTAAGAAGATCTTTGAATTGGATGCTGTTGCAATTGCATCCACAGAATTGCTGTTTACCCTCACATTAAGCCATAGCATATCACATTATATCACAAACAGGGATGCAATTTGAGAGTAGTTTTAATATTTCAGACTGACTGCCCACAACTCACTGGTAGTTTTTAGACAGTGACTGATCATGAGACTGAAACTGGAAAAAAGAGATATTGATGGCTAAGGCATATGTGTTTCCAGAAAGAAACACTAAAAAACAACACTGTGCTGTGAACTTGCTGGGTGAGGTCCAAAAAGAACTGCAACCTGTGAGCCCACTAATGAGTAACTTATGAAATTGATTCTGTATCTTCTATATCACATGTACCTTTTGTTTATGACCTACTATGGTCACCTGTATCTTATCAGGAATGACTGTGCCTCTAGCTGCTGTCTCTTTTCCATGTCTTAAATTCTGCCAGTCTTTAGGAAAGCAGAGGTACTGTACAATCTGACCTAACAGAAATGGTAGCTGAGAGTCTAATTTATTGATGGATGATCTGGACAAAGTACTACATGTTTCTCATCAGCTTCATAGACTTTCAGAAGAGAACAGCCTTCACTGCTTTGAAGAACTACATACACAAAAGAGATCTTTTGGTACAGGTGCCCCTCAGCCAGCCTTTAGGATGTCTAAAAGTAGGGACAGATGTTGAAAAACAAATCCTGCTGAAGCATTACAGTAATTCTGTACACTGTACAGTACAGTGTAGCCCATGAAGAAGGTTGTTTTAGAGTATGCTTAATTTCCTGACCTACTGCAGACTTCCTGCATGACTTTGGACAAAACGTTCAATCTCTCAACATCTTAATTCACTCTGTAAAGTGGTTTCGCAGCCATAGTCATAAAATACTGCATTGTTGCTCAGATAAACACAGTAAAGCCTGGGTGGTGCTTGCATAGTAATCCCCCACTCCCAGCCAACCCTTAAAAACAGCAAAGAACACAGAGTTGCTGGCAAAGAACTTCAGACAGAACCACTAGTACGAACACCCATCATTCTTCAAATTACTTGACTTGAGGAGAAACTGCTGCCAAACCTACGTTAAAAGACAAACTAACCTCCCCCCCCCCACCCCCAAGGAAATACTAGGCTATTTTGTTATCACATTAATCAATCATTTCTCTGCTTCCTAACCCTCCCCTCATCCCTTCCAAAAGATTAAAGACAGTATGACCACTGTTTTTAAGAGCAAGAATTCAGAAACTAATTAACCAGTTTATGTTCACAGTAAGCTGGCAACCCAGCTCTGAAATGAAATGCACTTAATATCTTAGTCTATTTTACTAAACATGTAAGAACCTTATCCAACCTGAATATCATCATATGAGCTTCCTTTAGAATATCTGGTACCTTACTGAACCCTAAAAGGTACCTTTCATCTCCTCAGTACATAAAAGAATTCCTAGACAAGAAGTCAGCTTGGCCTCAGTCTAACTGTGCCTGCAAAATAAAGAGAAAATTCTTTCCTGTGTGCAGCAAAATGTCTTCTCTGATTACATATCACTGAGATTCATCACAGCTTCATGTACCTAGAATGAGTTATTAGTTAATTATTAATTATTCTGTCTTAGCCTTCGAAATAATTGTGGGGAAAAAAGGGAGAATCTGTATCCATAAATTTCACAGCAGGTCCTCCATTCTTCTGGTAATTTAAATCTTTCACCTCACATTTGTATACGCACAAGGCAAAACGGAATGGACATCTGTTATATAGAGAGAAGAAAGCGGGAATTGCTTGCTACTTTTAGAAAAAGTCGCATCTATCTGAAATGAAACCTCCTTGACGACACGAAAGGTTGCCTAAATTTAATAGTTTCCCATTTACTTTACTTTAACTTGGAGGAGCTGGTGATTCCTCTATCCAGATCCATCAGTTTTGCTGATGACGGAGGAAGCAGCCCCAGAGAGCAGCCAAGAACTCCAGGGAGGAGGGGTCTGCTAGGTGAGAGGGGTAGCTCCCTTCACACCTCCCTTTACCCTCTGCACTGAGATAGGCCCCACTGGAGGAGACAGCTGAAGGGATTCAAAGACACAGTACAAATAGCTGGGAAACCTGCCTTCAGACGGGACATACTTTTTTCAGAAGGAGAAATAGACTTGGGGACGTGCAAGACTGAGTAAAGTAAAAAGTAGTTTGCATCATAATGCAGAATTTTTCAGCTATTCCCAAGAAATAACCTATTACTCTAGCAGTCCAGGGCAATGCTTCTGGAGCTGTAAATCAAGCACTCTTCTTGAGATATTTGGCACTGTGCATGAAGCAGAATGCACTCTGATCTGTGAGCTATCCTGTGATGAGGTATGAAAAAGCAGTAATCAACTGCGAGTGAGCTGTGAGTCAAATTTATCAAAAAGAATTTTATTTGCCATTTTGTATATTCTCCAGAACAAACAGCTCAGATCTGCCATACAGTATGACTAGCTTTAGCACACCTAGTACCAGATCAGAAATGCTGCAAACACATGATGCAAAAGGTGCTGATTTGGTATGAACTGACCCTGCCAGTTCCAACTTGTTCCAAAGACTGTTATGGATTAAATTTGTACTGGCAGGCTTTGTGCTATATCAAGTATTGTCTTCCTACGCCACTCCAACTATGCGCCAGCTCATGTATCATCTGACATCTGTCCTCCTGCAGGTGACATAAAACAAGCATAAGCACATGAAACTCTTATTAACTTCATTATCATGTTCTCCAAAAAATTAAACACAGATTCAGTCATGTTCACATGCCTGAACTAGATCAAATATACACTGCTGGATCATCCAGTACTGTACAGAACTGATATTAATGGTAGTGGAACAGCCACAGACCTACTCTTTGCCAAGTTTCCAAAACTGCATTCCTTGATTAGAAACAGACAGCAACATCAATTAAGGCAGACTAGCAGGTTTGATAAATGATCAAAGATACAAAACATACTTAAAGCTCATGTCTACAGTTCCAGAAACATGCCAGATGTTCATTGAAACTTTTGACTGAAAACACAATAAAAAGAGGGGGAAGACTGTTTAAGCCAGCACTTTTCTAGGAAGATGCTATGGCACATTACATCCATCATGAAAGCTGACAGGCAGTAATTATTCACCATAATATTACATCTTTTTATTTTGTTTTCGTGAGCTAACAGTTTTGGAAGAAATATTCAGATTGTTGGGTTGCAGTATATTCTTAGGCTCCTGTAATGAGCAGCAAAGAAATTTGCTCTTTGCCTTAATCTTTCAATGCAATATTTATTCTTGTTGCAGAGATGGTCCCAAAATGAACATTGTCATTTTAATTAATGAGAAATAGGACCAGCACTTGCCACTGTGGAGAGGAAATACCACAGGATACAGTGCAGAATGAAGATGGAATATATTTTTTCTGCACAATTCAAGTCCAGTAAATCGGCAAAATCATAACATTTAAGCTTTACATTATTATTTATAAAAAGAGTAGGAAATAAAATTTCTAATTAATGGACAAATTAGTGAAATGCAAACAAGCATTTAAGTCTATAACTATAAAAATACAGTGGCTTGAATAACTGTAATTAATATATGGATAATTGTTGAATTAATGCCTGCTGAACATTTTTTGCTGTAGCAGCTTAGTGCTCTGGTCATTGAACTTCAGGATTTACTGCCATTTATGGCAATGGAAGATCTAAATAAACAAAAGCTGTTATTACTGTTGTCACCAATTGCTATGATTCAAGCGTGAGGAGAGCTATAACGTGCTCAGACCAAACTGGAATCAAATGAAAACATTTGGTCAAGATAAAATGATGACTCATATGCTGAAGAAAATGAACCTAATTTTTTTGAAAGGCCTCTAGGTATGGCGGGGAATAATCTTATGACTAGAAAGATATGTCTGATAAAACTGAACATTTCTTCAAACCTTTGTCAAAGCAAAATGTGGAGGGTCATGACAGGGTTAAACTGGTGGAAAGTTGCAAGTAGCAAGCAACAGGAGCCTCAGACATACATACCCAAGGACACTGGTGCAGCTGGGAATGATACATCCTGAGAAAGTACAGATAAACTAGCAGAAGCCAGTGGGAACGAAGGTTAAGGGCAAGACAGCTTTTCTAAAGAAGTAGCAAGGTACAAGGCATGATCGCTGCGTGCGTGATCGGTGCAATGATTGGCTACCTGTGACATAATCTGCATGATGACTGGCCTAGCAAAGTGTGTCTGTGAAACCACTGAAGCAGCTAACTTTTTAAATATGCTCAGAAATAAACAATAAATGTCTCAGGACTCAAACCCTCCTGAGTCCGTGCCATTCATCCGCCACAGCAAAAAGCAACTTGTGATGACGACTGCTGCTTCACATCCTCTTTTCCTCGTTTGGATTATGCCATGAGTCAAAGAGGGTCTTGATGATGTTAGGTGTTTTTCTTCTCTTGCTTTTGAATTTATAGGCAGGCTTACTCTTTTGGCCACGACAAAGAAAACTTGATTCTGATTAAATGCATTTCATTTCTTTTCTTTTTGAATTCTGGAGCTAACTACCAAATATTATTTTCTACTACCCTTTATTTGCCTTTATTATTTCTGTAAAGGGAATTTCTGTCAGAGATACATACAGAGCAAAGAGGAAAAAAGGTGGTCAATAAATCACAGGAATCTTCAAATTTTCATAATTCTATGCTTATTTATTTAGAAAACCTTTCAAGCTGGGGAAGGAATCCAAAGCAAAATTAACAAAATCAATGAAAAAAGAAACTCTATTGTATTTAAATTTATGTATGGAGTATTTTCATGTTTAGAGACTAGGCAGAAAACACAAGAATCCAAAATGGATTGCTGCTAGCTCAGTGAATTACAATATCTAGATGTGTACGTGCATGTATGTATGTCACTGTGAATTATTATTATGTGACATATATGTGTATATATGTGTGTGTATATTTACGTAGGTATATGCATATACTTATGCATAAACACATTTTTAGCAAATACACATTTCTGTTTTTTTTTTGTTTCAATTTAACAGCTATACATGCTCTACTTTACGAGAAGAGAAATATTTCTCATTCAGGCAATTCCGCCCTGCACAATAGCATCTGTCTATCTTTCTCTTCTGGTGGCCCCATAGTGACCAGTACAATAGCTGACAGCACAGAGAATGGCATTTCAGTTACAATGTTCAGCATGAATAACAGAAGCATAAAACAATTTACTGAAAACTTGTCCCTCTGCACTTCCACCAGGCCTGCCCAATGGCTGTCTGGAGCACTTATGTGACAGCAGAGAGAAATGCTTGTACTTCAGGAGTGCATTTTAATTCCTCTTTTCAAGAAGCTGCCTAGAAAGTGCTGAAAATCAATACTTGATAGCTCTGCAGTAGGTATTACGACTTCAGTCCCAATTACTTTTAATAATTTAAATAACAGCAGCAATAAGGAAACATGAAAATCTTTCTCTCTCTCACTTATAATTCCCAGGCGTCTCACACTGAGGACTTGCTTTTGTGCATGGGAGGTCATTTCCTGAGCTCTGGCACAACGTGCTCCTGATTGCACCTCTCTGGTGCTCAGGAGGGCTCACCATTCTCATACACTTCCTTCGCGCACACACAGTGGTGGCTAGCACATGCACAAATCTTGTATCTTCACTAAATTAACAGTCTAGGGTGAAATAAGCTTCAGAAAAACATAAACTAAACACATGCCTATACTACACATTACTGTGTGCAGTACACAGGTGGTGCCACACTTTGCACCAGTGGACAGGTGCAAAGCACAAATGCAAACCAGGGAATTGGCTGAACCACAGTTCTTCAGGAAAAGCTGGAAGGGTACAGAGGACCACTAGTGAAATCTGAGTCAACACCACCATGAGAAAGGCAAGCTCATAGGTATAAACAAAACAGAGCTTCCAAGAGAGGTAGAGTACTTCTTTCTCTCAATCTTTGAAAACTACATTACAGAAAAACCCAACAAGCAAAAAGAGAGAGAGAGAGAGAGAGAGAAGAAGGGAGGGAGAGGAGGAGGGAGGGGGAGAAGCAGAGAGGGAAGAAGGGAGAGGGACAGGTTGATTGCAGAGGGACCAGAGGAGAGCAATGAGAATAATCAGCAGTCCACGACTTACAAAGAAGATTAAATCAATTGTCAGGATTTCGCTTAAGGAAGAAAAGACTAAGGGACATGCTAACAGTTTTTGGATACAAAATAGCTTGCTGCGAAGAGCATGAGAGCAGTCTGTATTCCACTCATACAGTGGGCTGGCAAAGAACCAAACTGTGTCAAGGAAAACTCAGGTGGGACCTCGATGAAACCATCCTACTGGTAAGGACAGTGAAGCCCTGGAAGAGGCTACTGGGGAGATCGCGGAGTGCCCACAGTGCTCTAATACTGGGTCAGAAAGTGTCTGCCAGGAATGACAAAGGAGCAGCTGCCTCAAGAGGAGTTGGATGATCTCTTCAAGTTCTTTCCAACATACCTTGTTAACATACGTATCAAGAAACAGACAAAACTTCTAGTACGTGTGACGAAAATACATGCAAATTCTTATACTAGCGAAATTCTTCTCTGACTGATGACAGACAGAAGGAGAACATGGAAACAGAAATACATGGATCTGAATGATGGATTGTGACCTTTACCTCTGCACAAATAAAGCTTTCTAGCTATGATCTACATCCAGATCTCACCACAAGGCCTATCACATAATCCTTCAGTCCAGCTAGGGACCACATTAGACAGCCTGGAAGCAGACCCAGAGCTGTCCAGTCTTTAGACTTCTGCCCCTTCTTCCAAAGCTTGAGACACACTGGCTTGCTTGTGGCTTTCTTACTGTTAACTGACATTTAATACTATTTCTTAGCTTTCTATCCATTATTATCTGATGATGAACGGATGTCTTTGGCCAAAATCAGTAACACTAAATATCACTGTTGTGACAGAATTGCATAAATAACCACACTTGGTCTTCTCACTACTTAATGTGGTGCCATGAGAAAGAAAAAAACTTTTTAATCTCTGGAAATCAGGCCTTGCCATAAAATTTTTTTCCTGATTTATCCTAAACTAGGCAGTAAGAGTGCCCATGTCATGCACTAAACCCCGTCCTTTCATCCATTGGTAGGTGAGTGCAAAAGCTGGTAGTCTGGCTGACCAAAATACAAAAGGAAACAGCTGATTTCACGTGAATACCTGAGCCAAGGAGGACACGAGGACCATGTGAACAACCTCAGAGATGGTGTTCACACCTATTGGTCATTCATCTGAAAGAGCATCCTTTCCCCGACCTAGTTACACCACTCCATTGGGATTGCACCTCCCAGTGTTGGGATTTCTGATCATAAACAACTCTGCAAGGGGATTCTGTTCAGCAGTGAGAATTAGAAGTTACCTGATTTAAAAAAAAAAAAAAAGAAGCCAAACCCACAAACCCTGTAAAAATCCTCTTTAGGATTCAGAGAGAACTCATATAAGATTTTCAGTTAATGCATTATGTATGTGTTAAAGTGTTAGCAGATATTCCATTACATTTCTAGTATGCTGCTTAGATAATGATGGTTTAAAAACCTCTTCCTTCTAGAAAAGGCACAATAAACATAAACACACACATATTTATATTTGCATTATTACAATTGCCGTAGGGTCTAGCATTTACAGTGCTAAGTCTCTTTAACTGCCCCTGAAATTACAGTAATCCTAAAGCCCACAACTGTGCTGTGAGCTTTTATTCAGCAAGCACTTAGGCAGAGGCTCAGTGTCGATAGAGGGGCTCCCACTGGTTTTGATGAGCTTTGAATCAGACCCTAATGTTGACGGGCCTCATGAACAGGGAATGTGGCTGGGCAGAAGTGACTGCAGGGATCTCGCCTGTATTTCTAACTCTGCAATGCGCTGGTCTGTGGGCTTCCTTAGCTTCCTCAGGTCACTTCACCTTCTAATTTGCCCTTTTATTAAGAATGGGATCCAATTATTTACTCAGAAGACAAGGCGTTCTGAGCCAAACTGTCCCTAACAGTGTTTTTACAGCATCTAGCACATCATATATGATTGCAGAATAAGCTATAACTCATAACTTGGCAGGAGATTGGACCTCCTGATGTCCCTTCCAATCTGAACTATCCTACAATCTTATAAGAGCAGAACTGACCTTACATATTTTCTTGGAACATTGTAATACTACTTGCTGCAAATTTTTGTAGTATATTGCTCACTATTTATCATTAATGTTTGTAATTACTGAATAACATTATTAGCATAGGCTAATATCATTTGCTGTTTGTTTCATTTCTGTATTATTAGTAAGTCGTGTCTAAAACATCGTATTTTATTTCACCAAAGACAGCCCATTAGGGATCTATTCCTTATTAATAAATTCCTAGAGTACATTCTTCTCTTATTAATTACCAAATTTAATTATTTAATTTCTGAACTTGGCACAGTCTGAGGTTCTCACTCTCCTAAAATCTTGTCAATATTTTTAAAATTAATGATTTATAATGGTCAGTGGAGTATTGAACTCTTAACAGGACAAAATCTACCACAACTTTCATTTTTATAATTTGTATTAAAAATGAATGATGTTGGTCAGAATGACAAGACTATGCAGTTAGCTGTGCCCTCAGGATAGAAAACTCTCCTGCAAACAATCAGTAAGCAGGCCATCTAGATATTACAAAGGCACTGGGTAAAAGAATAAAATACACATTGCTGTGCCCACCACAAAATGCTATTGAAATTAATACAGTTGTATAAAGGGTTTAAACAAAACCCAAGATAAAATAAGAGGCAGAGAAACAAGCAAGGTTTACATGACAGGTATTGACATGGCTACAGGTTGAAATATGAAAAGGTGGAGAAGAAAAACCAACTGAGCAATGACAGAAATGGAACATAGGTTCTATTTAAAAAAATTGACCTGTAAAGATGTTCAAAACCTATCTTCCAACCAACTCCTGATTCTGCATCTCTTCTTCATGGAGGAATAGATTATATCACCTAGTCAATGGTCAGAGTCTTGAATGGTTTTGAGAAAGCATCCTCCTACACTAATCATGTGCTTTGGGAGTATGCATACTGTTCCAGTCCTTACCTCCTACCTTAAAGAAGAGTTTGTGTTAACGAACTTGAACAGGTGACATGACAGTCCTCAAAGAAGCATTTTGGTGAATTCTTTGTCCCTAATGCACTGTGGATTAAATTCCCATTTATTTTGGAATAGGACTACCACAGGTCTTCTACATTTTAAAAGTCCTGTTCAAACCCTTTTCTGGGTAAGATAATTCACAGGCACTGTACAGGATTGCTGCTGAAGGGTGAATTTCACCATCATGATACCTTAATTGTTCATTATGAGTTTCTGCCCTGCCAGAGAAAGGCTGAAAAACTAGATGAAACATTGGTCGAAAATGAGAGAACAGTCCTTAAAAACTTGTGTAAAGAATGTTTTCCTTTGTGCTTCCAGTTCCCTATTTTTAAGGCAGGAACCATACTAGTCACTATGCAGGATTACAGGATAAACAACAACTACAAAGGATTTAGAGTTCTTTGAGCAAAAGGTAATTAATACAGAATATTCAAAGAATTGTTAATTGAATATGCAAATTTTTTTGATGAAAAGATTAGTGTATACTGTTCTCACAACATTCAACCTTTTTTGTTTGAAATGTCTACCAAATTTCTACTAGTATGAACCTAATCTTTTCTCTATGGTATTTGGAAGAAATAGAAAAGATTTGCTACATTTATAAATATATGATTTACAACTGAGCGGATAAACTTCGCTTGTTTTGTAATACATTGCTAACTTTTTTCATTTCTTTTTCTGTCTTTATTTTCTTGCTTCTTAAAATACGGACAGACTGTATTATGCTCTTTTCCCCCTTTTCAGTTCAGTAACTCCATCTGGCATTTTTAGTGATCAGTCTAGCATGTCCAGTCAAAAATGGATTCTTGCAATGCTTTGATCAATGGATCTTTGAATACATCAACACATATTGCACATAACTGAATTGTTTTCTGGTATTTTTTGTTTCAGTGACTGTGAAGATTTTATTGCACAGGTGCTCAGCTCAGATGAATGCTGAGATGTAGGTAAAATGACCCAGATTCTGCTATACACTTACACCAGCATTAATATGGAATAATCCTTCAGAAGATCCAAATGTAGCTAACTGCAGACTCTTCTCAGATAACTTTACGACAGAACTATGCCATGGAGCAAGCACTCCTGAAAGAGCAATAAACCTCAGGACCTTGAAGGATGAATAATAAAATCTCTAAATAGGACACATCATTAGCTTTTTACTTCTCATTTATCAAATTTGGTTCCAAAATATTATTGTGACTATTATTGAAATTACTGTCAGATCCAAAATATCATTACAATGCTTCCATTTTATAAGCATAGTTGAACAACTGATGAATTCATTTTTTCTTTCTCTGGGGCTAGTCCTCCCCAATACTATGAAACACCTTCAAATCTTTTCTTTTAGTGGTTACAATCTCTCTGCCTCTCTTTCTCTTGGTTGCAATTACTTTAATAAGTATCATGCTGTTCTTTTCACTTGTAGGTTTTTTATTTCACCGCACTCAGCTAGAAGTTTCACTTTTCTCTATACATTTACTATTAGGAATATTACAGGGAGACAATCTAATTCTTTGTCTGATCTATGCAGAAAAATTTACTTCACAAATATGAACCATTTTTAAAGCAGCTTTATATAGAAATAATATATAGAAATCATGACCAGCACAATCTTTCTTCTCTCTCTCTGTCATTTGGCTGATTTCTCTTTACATCTGGCTATCAACACAAAAACTTTGCAACTCATCATCAGCCAAAGTTTATAAAGGCTCAAGACTCAAAGATAGATGAAGTCCTATAAGTTTTGTGAAAACGGAGCAAGTGAATGGAGATATAAACTAATGTCTATATCGGGGAAAAAAGGCAATATTCTGTTATACCTTCTGCTGGATAGCAACCATCTTACCTACCAGTAAAAGATTAGCAGCATGCTAACAGTGTCATGCTTGCCTCTAGACTATTAGGTTTATCACAGGAAATGTAGTGAAGAGGTAGGCTCATAATAGTGAGAGGGAATACAGTATATTACACAATTCCATTCATTACTTCCATTGTTCACAGAATTATGTGTTAATTACTATTAATCTTTTATTGATTCATTCATTTTTCACTTTTTGGAAATCAGACCACAAAATCCTGGCTCCAGCCTAGTTAGCTAGCTACCATTGACTTGACTGTAGACAAGTTTTTCACCTAACATGTCTTTCCTAAAGGTCAATAGAGCTACTTGGACAGCACAGCACTATGACTGGATGTTCAGAATCAAACACACAAGAGATGCAAGGGATAGGATACAATTTGGAAATATTATAACCTACATAATGGATACATGCTTTCTTATAATATAAAGTGTAATAAAGTGCAAATAAAAGTGTACAACACTTTAAAACAACCCTTCGGCATAGTGATTATCTGGACAATAATAATTACTAAAAATGAATATTAGAAGGAAAGCTCTTGACATAGAATACCACAGTATGTAAATACAATACTTTAGGTCTTTATAGGGCAACCTGCATAGCAACCATTAGTAAACATCTTACAGTTATTAAAAGACAAACTTTGATTGTCACTATTGGTAAGAACTATTTCACCTTAGCTTCTAAAACCATGTCTTACATTTTTACTGATGCCACACACTTATTCAAAGGGAGAAACTTTCGCTTGAAGTACTACAAAGTGAGAGATATGCTCCAAAGCATCACCTCTCCCACTTGCTTCCCTCTTTGTAGCCCAGACATATAATTTTTGCTGTTAATAGCAAAAGGCCACAGGCTTTGTACCAGCCTGACCATGTAGGGTCTCAGGACACGTCTGGGTTTGCCTTGGCCTGAACTGGTTGTAGCTTGTTTAACAGTTGCCAGTGGCCAAGAGATTGGTGCCTGACCTGGCCAGGCTTCAGCTTGGTGAATCCCAGAGCTGGTGAGGCCTGGCAGAGCCCGTAGTCCCTGCACAACAAGCAGTAGCCCTTTGGGGTAACTGAGGCTGGGGGAGCTGTTGGGCAACTTTCAACCTGTAGCTGGGAAGTGAGGAGAAGGAAGAAGACTGTGAGGAGAAAACAAATAAATGGAGCCCTAAACGGCCATAAGCATCATGCTCTTTCTAGAGAAGGACTCGGAGCGCTGATGGCCCATTGGGACTGACTCCTCCCCCCATTCTGTTTGAGAAAGACTAAAGTATCAAACTTGGCATCCAGGGGAGCATTGAAATAGTGAAAGGGAGAAAAAGGTAGACAATAGGAAGTTTTCTTACAGAATAATTTTAACTGTATTGTCACTGAAGCTCTTCTGCATTAGTTAATTTTGGGTTATTAGACTGTTAAAAGATTAATTGTACTAACAACAGATCCTGGTCTCCAGGTATGATATGGGTTCCCTTTCGCTCAAAGCAAGATTTTGAGTGTAACACCTAGGTCTCACAGCATAATAGCTTACTTCTGGCACCATGGCACTAGCTCACCTACTCTAGACCGCAAGCTGGGTTGGGGTGCACATGCATTTTATATCCCTCACTGTGCGTTAACTGAAAAACAGTATTTTATGTAGGCAGACAAGGTGAGGCTGCTTCTTCCCACGTATGGCATGTAGTCTTAGTTAGCACAGACTTCTTTAGCTACAGTCTTTTGTCTGTAGCTAGCTAACTTTTTTATGTCTACCTTCCAATAAGGAAACCACAGACACACATCTGAAATCAAAGTCATTATTCAGTTAAGCTTTCTGCCACCCCCTGGATCAAATGTCAAATTTCTCTCACATTCTCTTTTACTTTTCATTTTTATTCTTTAATTATAGCTGTTGCTATTTCCTTGCTGGATAAAATTATCACCTTTATTTTAGCAGCTGGCCTCCTACTCTGTGATCTTCCAATGAATTTTTTTTTTCCACTTTATTTCCCATTTTCTCCTTCCTGTCTCTACAAGGCTGGCCCTTTTACCATCTCGGTTTTAAAGACTAATTTAGTTCTAATGTGTTCTCTTTTGATTTAACCTTTCTCTTTCCGTTCACCTCTGTCTTTTCTCCCCATCTAACCTTTTCCCATTTCTGTCTTATTTTTCAAGGAAGACTATGTGATCAAACTATAACTTCTCATCTCACTTTATTTCTGATGTGCTATTTAATAGTCTTGTTTCCCTTTGGAAACCTACATGCTAATACAGAATTTATCTTCGAATATAGTGTACAAACATTAAATTTCCATGAAATCATTTTTGTAGAAAGAGTTATTAAAAGCTTTGCTTATTTTCAGTGCCATCTAGCTGTTCATCTGGACATATGATGGGACCCACTAGAGCAACAAGATTAGTGAAGGTGGAAGATTTTCTCAGTATGAAAGCACCCCTTCAAATTAAACATAAAGCATTTATAAAGGTTTCCTTTGTTGCTCATAGCTAACAATATCATCTATCTACAAGTTTTCACTCCCATATCACCAGGATATGTAATTGAGATACATTAGCGATTAGAGCTTGAATAACAGTTTATTTTAAACAAGGATGTTTAGTGTCACTGTATTCACTGTTGGTGACAAGTTCACAAAGGGAAGAATCATTGAATCTGCTGCACAGGCCCAGGGCATACAATTGCCTAAGAATTTTTAAGCATCAGCTGAATAGTAGGATTTCATCCTGGAATAGGCACATTTCCTCTGATGAGGATGCACAGTCCAAACTGAGAGAAGAAACAATACAGAGATAGACTTAAAAATTACTCAAAGTAACTTTTCCATTTCTACAGATATAACTGGCAAAGAAAACTAGTATCTAATATCCTCTAGCAATGAGGTACTGTTTGGGGAAATTTCTCCTTTTCCAGGGTATAGAGTTCCTCTTTCTGTAGCACTGAACAATATTGTGTTATCTTGCTTTACACCGTCCAGGAAGGCAAACTTGTCTCACGCTACAGGTAGCTGTTAGTAAGGAGCTGTTTTGTGAGCAGTTAACATTTCTTATTAATGGTAAATGTTTTATAGCTCCTCAGAAGTTAAGAATATTTTAAGTGGTCCCAGGAGATAGGTATTAAGGAGTAGCAAGGGCAGGGTCACCACCTCATACTTGATGGTGTATTTCAAAGCCTGTAATTAAACTATTTTAGCATGTTGGCTTTTAATGATGAAATTAGATGATACCCAAATCTGACTTCCCCAACACTTAGCTTTGTAACAGTTTCCTCTCATTCTATCTCTCCTTCCTCCCACATAGAACAGTGGCATGTTCTGAGAGCGAAACCAAGAGCATTTCAACTTTCTCCCAGCGTCTTAAGTGTTTTCCAGTAAGCCTTTCTCCTGCAACCTAACATAGAGTCTAGAGTCATTTCAATTAACAGAAGGAGGGGTTTTTGTGGGGGGAAGAGAAAGGGGAAAGACAGTTTGTTTGATTATTCTTCCTCACGCATACTGTTAGCCAGGCAGGCTCTTAAAAACCTATTTAGAATCAAATCTTGATGCTTAAAGTAACGTACCAGGAAAATGCTAGAGTCTTCATCACATGCAAAGCTTCAACGGATCTGAACCCATATGGTCATACTGTGTCAGGCTCAAGTATGGCTTGGGAAGACAAAACAAACACCTTCTCCCTCTTCTGCAACTTTGGCTTCCAGGCACACAGCAATCCAAGAAAGGAATGAAGCAGGGCCGTAGCAGGCATTTTTACACTCTGGTTTCTACACAAGCCACTTTGTAACAATAAGAAGCATGTGCCCATGCTACTACGAAAAATAAAAATGCCCCATCTCCTTCCAGGTTTTACAAAGTATTGTGCAACTACCTTGCAGGGTTGGATAAAGGGCCAGTGGTTAAAGGAGATGCTGTGCAGTTGTCCTTTACCAGGTGTCCATACCAACGGGAAGCTACTGCCAAATTACAGGCATACCTCGTTTTATTGTGCTTCGCTTTATTGCACTTCACAGATACTGCGTTTTTTACAAATTGAAGGTTTGTGGCAACCCTTGAGCAAGTCTATCAGTGTCATTTTTCCAACAGCGTGTGCTCACTTCGTGTCTCTGTGTCACATTTTGGTAATTCTCGCAATATTTCAAGCTTTTTCATTATTATTATATCTGTTATGGTGATCTGTGATCAGTGATCTCTGATATTACTACTGGAATTGTTTTGGGGCACCTCAAACTACACCCATATAAGACAGTGAACTTAACGAGTAAATGTTGTGTGTGTTCTGACTGCTCCACCGACCAGCCATTCCCCCATCTCTCTCCCTCTCCTCGGGCCTCCCTATTTCCTGAGACACAACAATATCGAAATTAGGGCAATTAATAACCCTACAGTGGCCTCTAAGTGTTCAAGTGAAAGGAAGAGTCGCATGTCTCTCACTTTCAATCAAAAGCTAGAAATGATGAAGCTTAGTGAGGAAGGTGTGTTGAAAGCCTGGATAGGCCAAAAGCTCAGCCTCTAGCGCCAAACAGCCAAGTTGTGAATGCAAAGGAAAAGGTCTTGAAGGAAATTCAAAGTGCTACTCCAGTGAACACACGAATGATAAGAAAGTGAAACAGCCTTATTGCTGATAGGGAGAAAGTTGTAGTGGTCTGGATAGAAGATCAAACCAGCCACAACATTCCCTTAAGCCAAAGCCTAATCCAGAGCAAGGCCCAAACTCTAATTCTGTGAAGGCTGACAGAGGTGAGGAAGCTGCAGAAAAAAAGTTTGAAGCTAGCAGAGATTGGTTCATGAGGTTTAAGGAAAGAAGCTGTTTCTGTGACATAAAAGTGCAAGGTGAAGCAGCAAGTGCTGATGTAGAAGCTGCAGCAAGTTATCCAGAAGATCTAGCTAGGAGAACTGATGAAGGTGGCTACGCTAAACAACAGATTTTCAACGTAGATGAAACAGCCTTCTCTTGGAAGAAGATGCCATCTAGGACTTTCACAGCTAGAGAGGAGAAGTCAATACCTGGCTTCAAAGCTTCAAAGGACAGGCTGACTCTCTTGTTAGGGGCTAATGCAGCTGGTGACTTGAAGCTGCAGCCAATGCTCATTTACCATTCTGAAAATCCTAGGGCCCTTAAGAATTATACTAAATCTACTCTGCCTGTGCTCTATAAATGGAACAACAGAGCCTGGATGACAGCACATCTGTTTACAGCATGGTTTACTGAATATTTTAAGCCCACTGTTGAGACCTACTGCTCAGAAAAAAAGATTCCTTTCAAAATATTACTGCTTATTGACAATGCACCTGGTCACCAAAGAGCTCTGATGGACATGTACAACGAGATTCATGTTGTTTTCATGCCTGCTAACACAAGATCTATTCTGCAGCCCATGGATCAAGGAGTAATTTCGACTTTCAAGTCTTCTTATTTAAGAAATACAAGGCTAGAGCTGCCATAGACAGTGATCCATTCCTCTGATGGATCTGGGCAAAGTAAATTGAAAACCTTCTGGAAAGGATTCACCCTTCTAGATGCCATTACGAACATTCGTGGTTCATGGGAGGAGGTCAAAATATCCACGTTAACAGGAGTTTGGAAGAAGTTGATTCCAACCCTCATGGATGACTTTGAGGGGTTCAAGACTTCAGTGGAGGAAGGAACTGCAGATGTGGTGAAAATAGCAAGAGAATGAGAATTAGAAGTGGAGCCTGCAGATGTGACTGAATTGCTGCAATCTCATGACAAAACTTTAACAGATGAGGTGCTGCTTCTTATGGATGAGCAAAGAAAGTGGTTTCTTGAGATGCAATCTACTCCTGGTGAACATTGTCGAAATGACAACAAAGGATTTAGAATATTGCAGAAACTTAGTTGATAAAGCAGTGGCAGGGTTTGACAGGACTGACTCCAATTTTGAAAGAAGTTCTGTTGTGGGTAAAATGCTATCAAACAGCATTGCATGCTACAGAGAAATCCTTCGTGAAAGGAAGAGTCAATTGATGCAGCAAACTTCATTGCTGTCTTATTTTAAGAAATTGCCACAGCCACCTCAGCCTTCAGCAACCACCACCCTGATCAGTCAGCAGCCATCAACATCGAGGTAAGACCCTCCATCAGCAAAAAGATTACGACTCACTGAAGACTCAGATGATGGTTAGCATTTTTTACAATAAAGTATTTTTTAATTAAGGTATGTACATTTTTTTTTAGATATAATGCTATTGCACACTTAATAGACTACAGCAGAGTGTAAACATAATTTTTATATGCACTGGGAAACCAAAAAATTTGTGTGACTCGCTTTATTGAGATATTCGCTTTATTGCGGTGGCCTGGAACTGAACCCGCAATATCTCCAAGGTATGCCTGTAGTACTTGCCCCCAGATTCAGGAAATTTTTGCTCTTTGCCAGTTCTGCCCCCTTCTTCTTATGTCTTTAATCTACTTCTTTTTTTTGGTCTACATCTGCTCCTGGACCTTCTCAACACATCACTAATAAGATGTTAAGATAAACGTCTAGGTGGAGTTCAGTTTGCAACTTTGACGCAGTTTTCCCTCTTATTGCTCTCATGAGACAATAAATTACCACGTAAGATAACTCATGACTAAGACTTGGCAGGTACAATATTCTAATATTTTCCTGACTTCCACAGAGCAGCTATGAGTTCCTAATAGCATTATAAGCAGATGGTTAATTGTCACAAAGCTGCATACTGCTAATTTTGAAACTTGCATATGTTACCATTTTCAGGGTAACACATGGCTTAAAGAAATCATAGAGCATTTATAATAATGCAAGGACAACAGCAGCAAAAGCAAATTCTCAAAATGTGGAGGGCTACTGTGAGTGGCATTTCTGCTTTTTGTGGCACAGTTTTTCAAAGATGATAAACCAGAAACAAGCTTTCTAATGAATGAATGTAGTCCCACCGGTCAGTATGAGGCGCTTCTGAATATTTAAAGAGCTGGCATTCACTCTCTTTTGCTAGGAATGTGTCATCTTCTGTTCTGAAAGAATTGAGCAACTGATATGCAACTTCTGATTTCTTCCTTTAACCTCCTCCCTCCTTTTTTTTAAACAGTGTATAGTCCCCAATTTAAGGTTATCTAGTTACCATCATTTAACATCCTAAGAGAGATCATCAGAAGGGTATGATAATTTTTTTTTTTTTCAGCCAGGCTACTAATGGCATGTTAAAAACATTCATTTGCAAGCCCTCCCAAATTTCTGATGATACATCTTGAGGAACTGAATATTGTTTTCCTTATTTCCACTGAGGTTTTTACTAATTAAATACTAATCATGGATAGAATGGCTTGATAAACCCAATGAATAAAGTTCATTGTTGGCTCAATATTTACAGTTCTTCAATTCATATTAATAACCTCAGATTTTATTTAGCTCTCAGCTTGGTGATTCAGTCTACCAGTTTCATTCTAATTTCTCACAACTATAACGAACTATACTAACAAAATCACTACTAAAGTATTTCAGTAATAGTGAAAGCTCTCCACTTTGATTTGCCAGGAATCATTCAGTGCTATAATTTTAAATTCAAAATTCAAATAACACACAAACATATGCATTCACGTATTCGTTTTACAGCTGAAGTTATGAGTGCTTCCCAAGATGAATTCAAGCTGATGGCAAACAAATTACACTAGAGAATTATGGCATTTAAATAAAAAAAATTGGAGATAGTCCTATACAAATTTGTATTATATATTACTCTGACAAAATGCTCTTAAAGTATTAGAGAAGCAGCATAGAAATTGACTTTTGAAGCATTTTCCCTTCTGCTCATCTATTTGATGTTATGTTTAGCCTACTGGTGAGTGATGCTGAAGACTGCTTGAATACAATGTGAGTTATAGCAAATGGTTTTCTTTTCACATAATTATAACCTCCCATGCTGAGCTGACACCACATACCACTTATCATTATTTTCTTTGTCAGATCCTGTAACTATATCATTATGTGTTATAGCCTGCCTATATAGAAAACAACAGTATTTACCTACAATAAGATTATTTATTGTAGGACTTTGGCTTTCAAACAGGCTATTTCTCCTCAATGAATGTAAACAAACCAAGCCTCATAAACAGTATATTTCACGATTTCGAGTTCCCCAAAATTGTATGGAACTTTGGCTTGTATCATATTGATAAAATAAAACAAAATAATCCCACAAGAAGGAAAAAAAAAAAAAGCTCTTGTAGCTGCTGTTTTTTTTCTCTTTGCCCCTCGACTGGCCACAGGTATAAAAGATATATATCTTAGAGAAGAAAAAGCACCAAAAATGCTGTTTGAATAGATGCAGAAGTATCTATTGTATAAAATATGTATACAAAAAGATGACTAATTACTTATCTGACCTTATCGAAGCTGGAAAAGGACATGGTAGGCGGTGAAAAAAGTCTGTTTTTAAACAAAAAAATCCACTTTTTTAAAAAATTCACAGCTAATAAAACATCCAAAGAATAGAAATTACCAAATGATAAAGTGAGATAGTTTTGGAAGGACACCACTGGAGGGGTGGAGGAGCTAGCCTTTACCAAAGAAGAAAAAATGAATGTGTCTATCCAATAAGAAATGAATGAAACCGAAGTATTTATGTAAGGAGAGAAATCATTCTTAAAGATATCTGGAATTGAGTAGAAAAGGGGGAATAATGTTCCAACTTCAGTCAGAAAACTATATTCTTGAATCATTTGCTCAATATAGATACAGCTTGCAATACTTAGAAAAGATACTGCAATATGACTAAGTGGCTGGCTCATGCTTTTCTTCTATGTGTGCGCCTGCTGTCCTTGTGTCCTTGCTGGTATTTCCATCCCTTTAGAATAAATGGTTGGACTTTCTACATACAGAATCTAAGCCATGTGTTGACATCTATTCCCAGGTCCTTGGATCCCAGAGTATTCATTAGGAATGTGATGGAAATCTTCCTTGAATGATGAACTTAAAAGATCTGCTTCTGAAGCATCATTAATCTTTCTAGGCATAGAAATCAGTGTACGATCACCATCCATTCACTATGACAGGTAAAATGAGCTTTTCCCCCAGACTTCTGGAAAACAAAAATGGTTTTAGAAAATGCACTCTGGTCATGATTCTGATCAAGAAAGGGAACATGATTCATATGCTGTCTAAAGAAGGCTCAGCAAACTCTATTCTGTTCAGACTTTATTCTGTGCTCATCATCATGAACATCCGCTCTATTCTCAGGACACGTAGAAGAACAGCTAAATTCTTGGGTGAAAAAGCCACTGGTGCGTGCATCCTAGCAGTACAATCTGAAATAATGACCAGTGGGATTTGGAGACTGTTGACAGGACTATGAAGATAAGAATAAGAGGAGAGAGTTCCTCAAAAATTTAAATCAAGATTGATGTTAGCTGGAATGTTTCACAAATGATTTTCCTCCCTCTTCCCCACAATGAATGTCAGAAAAACCTAGTGATAGAATATATCTATCCAAGATCAGAAAAAAAAAAATTCAAAGAATATGCCTTGTTGATTAGTTGCAGCTACCATTAATCTAAATCTACCTGTTTTCAGTCGATTTATCTGCTCTTCTTTAAAAACAAACAGAAAAGATGTATATGTGCTATAAAGGTAAAAGGTAAAGCTAGAGGGACGAGTCATGCATCATTCTCACTGGGTTTGTAGGAGCATTTCTAACAATCCAGGCAGTTTACCTATTGTAAAGTGAACTAGGAAAAGGAAAAAAAAAAGAATGGAAAATAAATATGGAAAAATAAGAAGGATGAAAAGGATATATAAGTATTTGATTCACTGTACCATAAAATGCCATGAACAGACTGACCTAAAGTAACAGCCACTGCTCTGGTTAAGGCAATGTAAGATGGAATTCCTAAAGCTTTACCTTTGCCATAATCTCATCTGCTACCTAATACTGCAAATGTCTTCCACGTTGCAGTCAAAGAGTGACCTATCATTAGATAAGAGGTCCAGTCCACGTAAAATGATCTTAACGACAGAAAAGTTCATCTGAAGCACTCTTTTTGCTTGTAGACTTGACTGCATTTTAGAACGTGACTGAGACCCTACATAAACCTGCTGTGATGGGTGCCAACAAAACACAGTGTAAAACTGGTTACCGAATAACTGATTTGAAAACTACACACACAATGTGAAAATACATCCTAAAATCTTATCTAACTCTTGGCCTTTGTCCACATTGGTGGGCCCCATATTAATGACTACTACAAATAAAATGAACTAATTACCTTATAAATTTCCTTCACTTGAAAATAGAACATGTTTACACCCAAATGTATAGCTGAATGAAGAAAATAAGCATGCTCAACATATTTAGCATATATAAAAATATATGCCAGCTCTTAGTGCTATTTCTGGCTACTTTCTTACTCCCAAAATGCTCTTTGAAACAAACAAATAAAAAATCTTGTTATTTTATTTTATTTTATTTTGAGCATTACGTGGTGTTAGTTAGTTCCATTCTCATCCCAGAGTAATTATGTTAAGCCCTTGCAGTTTGGCTTAGGGGCCGAGTGAAAGACCTGTATTATCTTAGGAAGCTAACTCTGTGCAACCAAATGCCCTCTGATCCTCAATTTTACAGACTCATTGAGGTGTAATTAGAAGTCCTCTTCTACGCAGACCTCCTGAAGTGCCCCTAGGCTGTGGTGCCCAATACATTGGCTCCTGGGCCACTGTAGCCAAGAGCACAAGAATGATGTGGGCTAAAAATTATCATCATCCCCACCAAAAAGAACTTTTATTTAACCTGGAATTATTTCAGTGATCTAGTATAAAGTGCTGCCCACAAACAGTCCCATCAGCTCAGGGAGAAGATTACAGTCATATGTGCCAGGTGCTGGAGCCACAGTCTGGAAGATCTTTCTGGGCTACCTTTATTTCAAAGTGTGATGTAAGAGCTCACTCGTGCTAAAGATGGTCCCAGAAAAGAGGCTAGAATATACATCACTTTTACTAAATAATTATTACACAGAAGTAAGAAGCAGAGTTACAGATTATATTCTCCACAATAAGACAGCTGTTGCAGATAGCATTCGTTGGTAAATAAGAAGTAGAAAGAGAGCTCATCACAACGGAATACCATATCTACTTTTCTTTTCATCAGTAAGTGTGTGTGGTTTTTATTTCTGCTGCACAAATAACTTCTCTGCTAATTTCTCAGGAATTTAAAAATGCAAAATTTAAAAGGCTATTATGATAGCACATTTAATAAAAAAATATTTTAAAAACCCTCAACACCCCCCCCCCGCTCCCCCCCCGGAACCTTACAACACTTGAATGGTGGGATTTTTAATACTTTGCAAGTGAAAACCAATCCTCCAAACCTTTTTAATGGCTTTTAAAAATTCTGTTAGCTAGAAATGCAATTTTCATCATATTTTTAGCCATTTCTAGCTGTATTCAGAATATATGAACTTAGTACTAAAGGAGCTATATCTACTACTCTTACGCCTAGTGCAAAGCAACATTTTAGAATAAGTTGACATCCATTTTAAGGATGTATCAGATTCAAAGCTAAGCACGTAACATTGCAATTCAATAATAGTGAAAAACAAAGACAGCAATATTTTAGAGGATGACACAGTCTTGCTAAGAAAAATGCATGCCATAAAATAACATCTGCCATCGGTATATGTTTATATATAACATAAGACTTCCAGCGCTCAGAGCTTTTCATTATGTGTTTATAAAAAAGCGCACAAGATAAACTAGGTACGTTTATTGCCACAGAAATCCACATACCTAGGGTTAAATTGAAATAATAAGAGAATATAAAAATGTAAAAAGAACTATACCAGACAGGAACATTGATCCAGAGAATATGAAAGAATTCGCTACTCTGTAGATGCATTGTTAGTCTATGTCTATATATGAGAAAAAAATAAACGATGTAGTTAAATCCCAGTCTTGTTTAAACTTCATGATACTATCTCATATGGATCTCAAAAAGTGATAAAATGAATACAAAAGTAAATGATAAGTTAGAAAATGCCTTGAGAAAGAATACACAGATCTTCAGGCAGTGCTCAGAATGAAGACAGGAAACAATATACACTGTACCACAGCAAAAATGAACCCAAGGAAGAACAGCACCATTACACCTAGTTACAATACTAGAGTTGTAAACGGAATATGCAGTAAATCAGAATATACTCATACCATGTGGCACTGCATCATTTCATTTAGCTGTACCTCTGACTACCACTTCAATGGTTTTCAGTTCTTATTTTCTGAACTACATTGGCTGTGCGTGAAGAATTCAAGGCACAGACAAAGCTTCAATAAACACTATTACTAAAAAATAACTTTCCAATGCTGAACCTGACACACGGAATCAGTGTGAATAAACACTTGAAGAAAAAATAAATTATGTTCTACTAAGCTGGGTTCAGTACCTCATATATAAAGGCGGTTTACCAGTTGCAAGAATTTTTTTGTTACGCAGAATTATTTATGAATAGTTAAGAAAGATTTAAATTTTGATCTCAGACACTGGAACAGTTTTCAGTATAAACATCTTTCATCATGTTTAAACTAGAAACATTATTTTTTTCGTATAATCGAAGAGCAAAGTTGTTCCAAGTTTAGCAACTGAAGTGAAATTTTAAATGAGTTTGAAGCTTAGAGTGACATAGTTCACAAAGACTATTACTTTGATATTTTAGGAGAATTTTTTGCTACTGATGCTATCAGTGTGCTCTGTAGAGTAAGCTCAAGAAAGAATGACAAAACCCAAGAAACGATGAATAAAAAAAGTGAAGTTGTTTGTTAATTATTAACAACTTTTAAAGAAGACATGAGATTTGGGAAAAAAGTTTTTACAAGAGCACCTCTATCACAACGGGTTACAAACAGCAACATGCTGAAATTGATGAAAAAATAATTTGTTCTGATTGCTTCATCATCATCACTCAATATTTAACACTCATCAGCTTCAAAACAGAAGCAGAGGGATTTGATGCAATGAGATTTGACTACCTTTTAGGAAAAAATTAAATGTAATATTTATATTTACTTGACATTCAAAGATGCAAAAGTGTTTTAATATACTTTTTTTTCCACAGCGAGAGTCATTATGAATTTGGGAAGGGAACAGTGACTAATTAAACATATAAAACATTACTGTTTCTTCCAGACGCATGACTGAAACTTTAAATCTTTTCTTGAAACTTCTTTTTCCCCAGAGAAAATAAATAAAAGTTCCAAAAGATTTGTTTGTAGCTTGTCTCACTCTAAAATTTATTAATTTGTGAAGACTAGTTTACATACTCTCTCCGTGCACAGGTAGCAATGATCTGTGGCTTTCTGTGAGCAGAATACTTAATTACAAAGGAACCAGAGAGCTGTCTGCAGCCACTGCAACTGCTTTAAATCAAACTATCTTATGGCACTAGGATCCATTTAAGGTCCGCAGTCATAACAAACAGCATCTTCTTCTCAAAGCATTAAGACAAGCCACCATAAATAAAGCTTCATTTGTAACTCAGTGTTCAGTTTTGGGCTCTGCACTTCAAGAGGACACTACAGCAAGTACAGAGTAAATCACTGACAATGATCAGAAATCTAGAAAATATTAGATATAAAAAGGACTGAAAGAACTGGGACTATTCATCCTCAAAAAAAGAAAAGCTTTGATGGAGGGGAACTGGACATAGTCATCAAACATTTAAGAAGCTGTCGGAAAGAAGAGAGGAATGCTGCTCAGAACATCTGGCAATGGACTTAAACTTCAAAAAGGAAGCTTCAGGCTGGATAAAATCCACCAGTAAAGATGGTGCAGCACTAGAATATATTGCCTAGAAAGGCCATGGAGAGCCATGGAAATCTTCAAAAAAAAAAAAAAAGTGCAAAAGGTAAATTTCTGTCAGGAATGACACAGGCATAGTTGACCTCCTTTATTTAATAGAGATAGGGATTAAGTGAACTCTCAAACTCCCTTCTAGGCCTCTCTTTTCTGTGACATTAAGAATCAGACTTTTTGACTCCTTCTAGACTCTGTGCATTCAGCCACAGGAAGGTCAGAGGTACGGACAGGGAGTGAGGACTCTACAGCAGCAGGAGGTAACTAGAGAGGGTGCTTTTCATGGGGACCCCTTCAAGCGCAGGTGCCCCCTAGGCAACGCAGTCCCAGAACACCCTGGTTAGCTGGATTTCTTAAACATGAGATGTTTGCTCCCTTGCCTGCTAAAAATGATCAAATATCTTGTGTTCTTCAATGTTACCTTAGTTGTCGCTAGTTGAGAAGACATCTTGCATTTATGGGTTAGAAACAACAACATCACAGGGTCATACACGTCCAGGGACAGAGCAAACCTGCTGTGATAGACGCGTGCCATTTCTCTGTACCGGTCAGTCTTCTGCAATATCACATACCCAAATGATAGCTAGAAACATCTGAACTCTAGAACAAATGGCACAAAAGTAACAAAGAAGGGAAAAAATGCTATCTTAGCTTGATATTTACGGTCACAAGTAACCTTGCTTCTGCAGAGAGCAAAATTGCTGCAAACAGAGCCAATTTTCCTGGCAAGCTATGGACACTTCATGCCATCATGCTGGTGATTCAAAACAGGGGCAGACTGAGGCAAACCGGTGACTTCAGCTGAATTTACAGGGCTTTGCTTCGCCCGAGCAGCAACAGCATTAGTGTGGGAACAGGCATGCTGGTTTTAAATTCTGCAGCCTGATGTGCAGCTCTTGCTTCAGAGAGAGATGATTGCTGCTGCTTTAGCTCCTGGAAGGAGTAATTGCCTGGTTCTATCCCTGCATCTTCTAAGAGATAATAAGAAAATCCCTTCTTTGTTAAGCAATATGCTAAGTTCTCGTTCCCGGCACGCTGCCGCAATAGAGGCTGTCAAAATGCAATTCTTTGCAATTTCTGACCTTCAAATATCAGTTCGGTCGTTAGAGCTGACGTGTTAATTACAGCCACATCACAAAGCGGGTTAGAGAAACTCAGCTCGATCTCAGAAAGACCTGTGACAGTAGCACTGCGTTTTTGATTGCTAATATGTACAGTTCTGCCACTACGCACGTTATGCCAAGGAACTATACTGCACCTTAGTGCATTGCAAATCACAGGACGTAACGTATCTACAGAAGACTTATATTTTCACACTTAGAAGCTACAGGCTTTTGATTCACCCTCCCCCCGGAAACACCTCCCCCAGTGATGGAGTATTAGTGCAGCTTATCTGCAAGGCTGGAAAGGATCTGCAGCTGCTTCTTTACCCCCGATCCTCCACAGGGGCTGCTCCCGTGCCATCGGTAACCCCACCGGCCCCCTTTTCCCAGGCTTCCCCTCCGCTTCACTCCAGAGGAGAGGTGCCAATCCGAGGGGGATAGTGCCAAGCCAGCAGGCTCCTTGGAGCAGGAGGGAGTCGAATGGCACCACGAGTGACGGATCGCCTAGACGTCAATTCTAGTTTTCAAGGTACAGCGTTTCTAAAAGGGTGATGGTTTTCTGAGGAGCAGTTTATTCGTGGGGAAAGTACAGCCATTCTTTGCCAGGTCAGGAGAGCCCTTACGGTCTATCACGAGCAACCTGCCACTGAGCACACTTTTAAGCAGTGAGTTTGAGGGGATTGTGCAGAGGTTTACAAGTGCTAGTGCTTCTTCCCCTGTCCCCCACTTGCTGAACGGTGAGAAATGTATAAAAAAGCTGTATAAAAAAAGCACACAACACGGCAGGCTGCTGCCAGTCTTTTCTCCACACTGGCCAAGGAGATCTCTGTGGGATTACACATCTCCCCCCCATTACTGAATTGAGTTTGAAGTCCTAAACTAGTGGTCTATACATCCAGAGAGAACAGAAATAGGGCTGCCTCTTGCCCTAAGGCCTCTTGCCTAAGACAGTTCGATATGAATTGCCTACCAGTGTAAGTGGAGACATTTGAGATGACATCGCCACCTTAAAATGGATCACTCTTTGCAAGCAGTGATCCATGAAACCCCCCCAGCTAACACTGGGGGTGGAGAGAAGGAGGTAAATTCTTCTAACTGGGGGATTGAGGTGCTAAAGGCAAAATATTGCCATGAAGAATAGGCAATGAGCAGAAGGGTCTGCTGTTTTATGTAGATAAGACTGTCTGTAAAGCAACCAAATTCCTCCTTGTTTACCAAAGAGACAAAGACAAACCTTATTCACCCAGGGGAGTTGGATTTTTGAAAGCTACACCCATTATTCAAACAGTTACGTCCAGTTTGCCTTTGTTTTCAGTTAACATTATCTTTTGTTGCAGGGTGTCGTAAAATATTACCAAAATTTTAAAAAACACAGAAAAAAGGATGTTTTCTTGAAAGAGGTGGAAGCTGTTTTGGGAGCTTTCCAATAGTTTTAAACTGCAAGTGAATTCTTACATTTAAAACCCCTGCCTACCTTTTGCTCATACTGCTTTTGCTGGTAACCGGATCTTCTTTCATCTCAAGGCCTGCCAGTCTCCATCTCCCACACACTTGCGGCACAGTTCTTATCTCACGCATGTAACTGCTGATGGCAGCGAAGCCCCTTTTTAACTGATGTAAGCAGGATCAGGCCTTCAGTATATGGACCTGAAGGCTCTTCAGCTCAAATACACAGAAACCGCTGGTACATCAGCCAAAAAGTCAGCTCCAGGAGTTAGGTCTCATGGGAAGAATGGGAAAGAACACGGTTCTTGTACCATTGCTTTAGTCAAAAGGCTACACTATAATCCTGTACTACTACATTATTCAAACATAATGGAAGAAATTAGAAATTATACGTACCTAGAAAAGGAAGCAGGCAGCATTTTGCAGAAATAGCCCTCAGGAGAAGCTGACAGCAGTCCTCCTCCACTAAATCAGCATATCCAACCAGATCAGTAATTAACAATATTGTCACTAATGACCTTCGGCAGCATGGCGGCCTGCTGATACCAGTTGGGATCCCTGTGATCATTATTGCAGAAGACAGGATAGGAATTTGCACAGATGGAGGAAATGGGGGGAAATAAGTGTTTTTGAGAGAGAGAAAAATAAAGTTTGTAGGCTAGAAAAAGTGACAGGTTTTGAACTGAAGTACCTGAAGTTTTAAGCTACAGTTCCAAATGTACTGCTTCTCAAGCATGTCACTTTAAAAAAGGAAAGAAAAATGCAGTTTGATTCAGTAGTTTGGAAATAACTGACCATTTTAAAGCAGAAGGAAATTATTGCTTATGATCAGCATCTTTAAATCTAAAAAGCAGCTGGGGCATAGATGGAGTAGGTCTTAGGATATTCAGATTATTCATTTGCAATTAACCCAAATGACTACTTTCTGTATTGAGTATAATAATCCTTCTGGTTGCTCATAAGAGAAAAATGAATATGTATTAAATGGGAAGAGGCTGTGGCTGAGAAAATGTGTTAGATACAAGAACCCATTCCACCTCCAATAGAAGTCTCTGGAAAACTGGATGGTTGGTGATTGACTGTTGTAAAACTTTGTATACAATTTCCCAGGGACACTTTTTTGAGGGCTAACCCAGGGGCTTTCCATAGCACCTTCTCTTAAGCACTTCTGAAATAACTTTCACATTATACTGGAAACTTCACCCAAAAGAATGTATTAGCAACAGGGTTTTGTAGGTGCCTCGAGACTAGAGAAGAGATCTCACAGATGAAATTACAGCTTAATTAAGCTGTGATTACAGCTTGCTTCCTGCCATACAGTGTCGTTTAGGACAGGCAAAGTTTATCAGCTCTTCAAGATGCCACTCTAGAGATAGAAAAGAGCTGACAGAATTCCCAGCTGTATTGTCACGTCAGCTACTAATTCATGGCGCAACAGTTGATTCGGCACTTTGCTCCATTTTTCTCACTGGCAAAACAGCGATCCATTAGCCCAATTCACATAGATTGCTGATTTGTTGAACTAAATTGCCCTCAAAGACACTTTTAGAGGACATTCCTGCCAATTTGCAGACATTTTTCAGAGGTATTGTGCTATAGGCATCCTCACCTCTGAGCAAGGTGAAACTTCGGTGCTGCTGCTAAGTTATTTGGGTTAGCAAAAATTAAAGCTGATTCAGAAGCATTGCAAAGGCATCTTATGAAACTGAACAGCTGGGAAATAAAACGAAATCAAATGTTGATAAATACAAAGCAATGCTCATGGGGAAAAATCTTAATTTTACATGCACAATAATAGGCTTTCAATGAACTTAAACCACCCAGGAAAGTGATATTGGTGTTGTAAAGAGGGAGTTCTATGAAAAATTTAGTGTGTTGAGCATTACGAACTGCTAAGAAAAAAGCGGAGAGCAAAACTTAAGACATCAATCTGCTGCTATATAAATGCACCTACATTTTAAATATTATCTGCAGTCCTAGTCTTCAAACCAACTCCCAAAGGTTACAGAAGACTTAGCAAAGGCACCAGGAAAGGTGAATGGATGATTCAAGGAATGTAATGGCACCTATAGAAGGAGAAATTGAATACAGAGTATTTCTAAAACTGCATTTCTCCACATTAGAAAAAAGATGAGTAAAAACAGAACACTGGCTTATCATAGGAAGTGAACATAGATCTGTTTCTGATATTATGAAAACGCAGGGTCATCAAGTGAAATGATCAGGCAACAAATTGGAAATGAAAGGAAGCATCTTTTACATACAGCACATACTTACACTGTGAAGCTCATTGTATGATGACATTATTGATACTCAGAATTTAGCTGAGTTGAAAAAAAGGCATGGCCTTAGTGACACACAAAATGACCCATTAAAAGGTTACTAGTACGAAGATACCGTCTGCAGTTCAGCAAGTCCTTGAGTCACAGACTGAGGGAAGCTGGCAATAACATCAAATACTTGCTTATACTCACATCTAGGTGAATGCTACTGGCCATTGCCAGACAGAAAATGCAGCTCTGGCTATTTTGTCTGACACAGTGTGCCATTCTTATATTCCCAGGCTCACTCAGTATTTCTAATTCATGTATTAAAAAGAGGAAGAGAAAAAATACATCAGATCTGCAGATGTATTTCCTGGAAGGACAGACTTTCACCAGTTTAGAAGCCAGTATTATGAACTGTCTGGACTAAGAGAAACAACAGATCAAGTTAGTCAGTGCAACTCCATGAAAAATCAGCCGTAAACTATGGACAAACCATTGACATACTTTATACACTGTATAAAGTATACAGTGGTACATATACAGGAGATATCCTTCATACAACTGTGCAATAAACAGGCCTCTTCCAAGTCCCTCTGCAAGTGTTCCTGCATGATATAAGGATCACTTTGATCTGAGCAGGTTTTATATCCTTGCTGAAAAGAAAGAGATCATTTCTGTCTTCACTCTTAGGAAAAAACAATTCAGACACGTTTTAGAGAAATGTGTGAAATCATCTGAAGTTATTTTTATCCCTGATCAAATACTACCTGCACTCAGACTTTCAAGCTCTGCATATAAATAATTAGCACAGACCACTGTCTACCCCTTTCAGTTACAAGATTTAGACTGGTATTTAAAATAAAATACAGACCTTGAATGACAATTTACAGAAAGAATCATAGAGTATTTTTTCTTATTAAGATCAGGTTAAAAATAGAAATTGTCATCAAGAGAAAAAAAGATATGTAAAGAGAAATAAGACTCTCATTTACTTTTTAAACTATTTTGTTAATTGCTCTCCCTCATAAGGTCTGTCTCTGGAAAATGAAACTTAATAAGGAGAAAGAATTATAATTAAGCATCTAAAAAAGAACATAGGTTTGGAATCAGCGTATCAAGGTCTTTGAAAGTACAGAAATACGAAGGCGATGAATATTAAGAACAGAAGAACTTTATGTTAACAGGTAGCTCTTTGTTCCTCTGGCCTTCATTTTCATTCATGCCCACACAAAATAACTTTTTTAGAAACTGTACCATGCCAGTCTATATGGAGAGCCTAATTATCTCTCACTACCAAAAGAATCCGTATTTTTGGCAAACTGTTGCCTGTGCCTTTATCTAGAGTTAAATTCAAACTATCCTGCAGAGATGCCCTCAGATACCCTGAACAGAGCACCCAGGAACACTCCTTCCTCTGAGTACTCTACAGATAATGTCATCGCTACTGTTCCCCTCCTTTCAGGGTAAGTTTCATAGCTTTACTTTTCTGATTTGAAACAAAATGAATAGAACAGAACAATACTTGGCTGAAATTGTGATTCAGTGAGATCATGTGAAATTAAAGGAAAGAAAGAATTAAGATTACTGAGGAGAAATGGATCCAGCAAATCATATTAGAAATGAAAAATATGTTTACTGAAACCTCTGATTTTCTGAAATAGTCTTAAAATATTTATGTCCAGAACTGAAGTAGAAAATCATAGCACAGACCATATACTACAGAAGAAGGTATAACTAGGGTAGGGGCAAATACTGTTTCATTATTACTTTTAAACATAAAAAAAATTTTGTACCTGAAGAAGTTAATGTCAAAATAAGGATACTGTTCTTCTCAATTGTACTAATTTTAATAATAAAATAGATTTGGTTAGGGATACAGATCTGTAAACATGCTCTGCATCATGTTATTTTATTTTGACCTCATGAGGTAAATCTCTGTATGATGACTATATATTCACACACATAATATATACTGTGGCATTAGGGATACTTTGTGCTCATCCAAAAGTATGTTACCTCTTACAGGTGGGCTTTTCAGTAGCCTCTGGATACCCCACTCCCTCTCAAAGTCAATGGGAGTTGGTCAAATAACTCTTTGGGCCTCCAAGTCTTTATGCTCAAATGATTTCTGTGGACTCAGGTTCCATTAAGAAATCATCACAGCAATCAAACTACAAATTCAGATAATCTGAGCAGTTTCTCACATTTCGTGATACTCAGTTATTCTACAGATGTTCTCACTATGATTCAGGTATAACTCAAAGGACTGGAAAGTTAAAGGTCATCTGACATACAACTAAAACATGCAGTTACCAGTAAAACAAATCATATTATTTTGACAGAAGCCTAAAAATTCATGATGTGAGAACTTAAAATTCTTATTCTGAAATCTTAAGGTATACTGACATATTTACACACAGATATCCCAACATATTTACACATGGGCAATGATATTAAGTATTTATGGATGCCTTCAAAATACATGCACAGTGAATATTTACCCTACTTTCCAACAAATGCAAATGGGTGTACAATCAAGAAATAGGAAATGGTTTTAATTACACACAGCATTTTCAGATTGAATACTGAGCCCTGAAACTGTTCCACTCATCTGTTTTTTTCAAATGAAAAATCTCACTTGTATCACAATAAGTAAACCTAAAGTCACTTGAATGAGAGCTCACTTGCAGTACTGGGTTGTTCAATTGTGACCATGCTGCTTTAAACTTCAGCAAAAAGAGGGTCACTCGGGAACTGCACCTGCATTGCCATGAAATATGCTTTTGAATCCAAAAAGCAACCAAAGCCCAGGATAACTGACCTCACACCAAGACTGACAAAAGACAAAGGAAGTTAAACGCAACTTAGAGCAGATACATGCAGGTAGGACTACAGGGGCTGCTTGCAGGGGAAGTGAGCACAACTTCATACACAGACCTGGTGAGCATCAGACTAGAAAAATGAAAGACTGATCTGGAGGATGCTAAAGGCAATAAGCGAGTGCTTTGGGCTTGTTTCTGATCTCATTTACCTGGTTTCTCAGTGGTGTTTTTCACTTACTTTCATTAATTTACTCTTTAATTACACTAGCATCAGAACTAAGACCCCATATGCAGAAGCAAATTAGGAGGACAAATTTTTCTCTCAGAATATGTCCCTGAATTCTTTGCCACACCAAAGTAGATCTGGCAGCTAAAGTATTGAAAACTGATCACATTAAGAAGCAATAAACTACATTTTAGGGCTTATCCTTTAGTACAAACTCAAAATTCCTCATGAAAACCAGTGGTCATCCTCCCCACACTGAGAATGCTAAGCAAGGCTTAAATCATCACAGGAATAAGAAGCAATTCTATAGGGAGCAATCACTCTGTAAACCAGACCAATAATCCAGTTGCAGGAAATGAATATTAAAGATGCAGTTTAACACTCATTATTCACCATACTTGAAATGTTAAAGAATATTTTAAATATGAATGCAAAATTATAATTACAAAAAACAGCATTTAAGAAAATGAGACCCTGGAACATATTCATGGTTGTGATTAAAAGTTTTAGAATTACTCACTCTGATTAATAGTGATTGCCTCTCTGTTCAAAGGTTGCTGATAATAGAGTAAAAGTGTTCAAGATTTGCTTATTTTAAGCAAAACAGGACAGTTAGTAGTGTATGCACTATTCGAGTACTGTTCCTTCCCAGTGGGGGCTGGATAACTGAATTTTGCACAACAGTTTGTACACTTATGTGACAGCATGTTTTTGAGCTAACAAATAAAGAGAGAGAAATATCAAATATAAAAGACAAGAAGATGAAAGCTGAACATTGAAAAGGAAATAAATATGATTCTGGTAACCAATTATCAAAAATGTTTACCACACTAGAGTTCCAAAGATATTCAAGATTAGTGAATTTTTTCGAAGTGGACTGCGGACAACTCACAACTTAAAAAATTGAAGCAGAGAGAACTCAGTGTTCATGTTAAAAAGATATTCATTTAAGAAAATTGTAATCTCCTAAAGCCATTCAATCAAATTAAGTGCAGACTTATGGAGAAATTTTTATCTACTGAAAGTATATCATTCCATTAAGTTCAACATTTCTGTGAAATATACTTCCACATATATTCTTTTCTAAGAAATGGGGAAGCCCAAGGTACAAGAAAAAAAACAACTACAAAAAGAAACGATGGAAATGATATTAAAACAAACTTTCCTATATTTTAACCCATTTTTGCTAGTATACCTCATATTTTAACATGTTGGTACTAGTATACATTTTATGTCTAAATCCTGTACTATTTCCATATAGATATTAAATTCAGTTGTCAGTTGTTCTATCAGGATACAGAGTGATTCACAGCTGTGCGATTACTGGCAAATTTTGCAGCCTCAAGACTCATCATATGAAATAACAAATATCTCCTTTTGGAATGTGTAAAATAATCCCAAAAATGTGTATCAGAAGAAAATTTAAACTTTAAAAATATCCAGGGCAATCAGAGAAGCCACAACAGGTATTAGCTCCTGTCCCTCCCAAGAGCCATTGCCTTAGGTACCTGCTTCTGTCCTTGTGAAGAACAGCTGTGGAAAAACAGCATACAGAGGAATAGCTCACCAGGTCTAATCCCCCAATGCGTTCAATCACCTCTGCTCACCTGCATGACCAAGGGAAATCTCCATTGCTTTCCAGTTCTTTGAGCTCAATTAAACTGGCAGGGGAACAACGGACGGAGCCGCATTCAGTTTTAGTGCATTACAGAGCCCTGTTTATTATACTCAGTTACTGGCATCGGGGACACACAGGCATCCTGGGAGCCAGAATCTGGAGAGGACAGTCAGAGAGGTATTGAACCTGGTGCAAGTTGGTCAGCAGAACTCTCCAATGGATGATGGGGTGTGAAAAGGAAAAATACTCCAATTTCTTACTCTATGCTGAATTTGCAAGATTGTTAGCTACCAGACCAGAATCAACCTTTCAAAAACTTGTTGCTTGTGAAACAAGCCCTCAACAACTTGTTCCTTTTGAAACAAGCCCATGTACCCTCATATTTTATAGTGTAGTATGTACACCTGCTTATGACCCACACTCCTCTTTTTGAGCTGGTTCTCCTTTTGCACCAGCTCTTAAGCAACCACTGTCAAACTCTGCCTTGGAGTGGTGCCATCTAGCCATTTTTAACATTTCAAATTTATTTAACGAAGTAGTCCCCATTTAAATTTATGGTTTTTTTACAATCAAAAATTGCCACAATGCAATAGCACAGATTAAACTGGTACTTTCGTATAATACACAACCCAATAGATTCGGTAGCTACTCCTGCACAGAATAGTCTGGCTGCAGTATCAGATCTTCTGAGTACAAAGAAAGGAAAATGAATAAACACCACTATTTTGCTGAATTTCTTCAATCTCAGTTGAACGACCAATGCTTGCTGAGCAAATTTCTTAGTACTGCTTCCAAGAACAACTGAAGAAAAAGATATTTTCATACAAGCATGAATAGAACAGAAGTATTTTAATTTAATCAGATGGACAAATCACTTTTATGGGATTTTCATTTGCACTTAAATGATGAATTTTGTAGGTTGCCACATTTTATAAAGAACAATTATATATAGCTGATAGACATTACAAAGCACATGAGCAACATGCATTTTTCATTCAGCAACTCTGCTGCTCCAAGGATTTCCTTAAAGAAAGAAAGTGCAAACTTGGGAATGTAAAAGGCTGTAATGTTATCAGAGACAAAATTTAGGAGTTTCAAATCTGCATGTCCAAACTTTTTTAAGAAATAACAAGGTTATATTCTGCCTATTCTTGACTCTGTTATAATGACTTAAATTTCATAAATCCAAAACGTAGACCTCAGAGGCTTTTTGACAAATGTATAGAACTTATTGCACTACTGAGAAAAGTTATAGTGACTTTATTTGTCATTTGGAAAATTGGATATCACCTTTGTTAAAGCTGACTATTTGGACTGCTTTTTAGAACAGTTTTTGTTCAGTAAAAAAAAAAGCGAAGTTAAGATGCAAAAGTTGTATCATAAGTGCTGAGGAAAACTTGGCAAACTTGATTTGGGTAGCCAAGGGTAGTATATATTAGAGGAACTCTAATATATTAGCCAGAGTACTTAATAACAGTGAAGAAAATGCACAGAGGAAAGAAAAAGATCCAATATAGCGGTCCCCTCCGGGACTTTTCCCAGAGCAATATCTGAGGACACCATGTTAGCCTGCATCCACCAAGCTGCATTAAGATAAACAATGTAAGTAACTGCTTAATAATAATAATACATTTATTTCTTGTTTTCTGCTTACACAAACTTCAGACATCCTGTAATAACAGGAATATACTAGCCAGAAGAAAATCTAGCAAAGGTAATAAGTGTGGACTGAACTCTGTCAAAACTCAATGTAATCTGAGAGTGACATCATCTATTTGAATCAAAACAAAACTCAAAAAACCCTTGTAATCCTGATCTGTATCACTGCTTTTTCCTCAGGAAAAGATTTTAGATATAAGTAAGCTTTCCTCCAAATTCAGAAATTAACATTATAGTTGAGCTACAGACAGATAATGCACATTTATAAAATATTCCTCCATCTATTTATTCATTTCATTTTAGTATTAGAGTAGAAACAGACTGGAGGAAAGGATGAGCAATAAATGCTATGCAGGTCACAGGAAGGCTTTATAGTCATGGACAATGCAGAGGTTATCCCAACTAATGGTAAAGCTCCTCTGTCTTCTGCTCAACACAGATGAGGTCGCTTGGCTGAACTGGGTCAATGCTGTTAAAACCAAAGTAAATTCAGAAAATGGGAGAAGAAATTTACATCTCTGATATTTTGTAGCAATAGATATCTCTATAAAATATATGTTGAAGAAATTTTTGCCATTCAGGGCTGTTCAGTCACCAAAATAGAAAAGACAATTTAGAAGAGTTAATTTAAGAATGGATTAGACAATATATTCTGGTAATTTCAAATTCTGCATTCATTAAATGTATTGTAATAATCTTTGAGAAAAATCTTAGCGGCATTGAGAATTGAAGAGGTAAGTGAATTAATAGTCTTCTTTAAACTTGTAAAGGCTTGATTTAAATCAGTCCTGAGACATCACATCAAATGAGTGAAGGGAAATGAGTTGAGGCTTAGATCTACTGAAGTCAGTGCTCAAGGTGTACTTCAGAATACTAAAAAGACCTCACTGAAAACCTTTGTCTACCTTAACATCTGTTGACTGGCCACTATTTGACTTAACTAGCTTTGACCTTTGGTTGGCAAGAACTCTAATGATGTTATTGTGGTGCTATTCAACTTGTTTATAAGCTAATACAAATAGCAATATTTCTAAGCATAACCACAGATTGCCTATAAAAATGTTTACACCTGTGAAGGTGCAATGCAGCAGGGACTGACAGCCACTGTATAATAATATTAATTTTCTTCTTTTTTGGCATGTTAGTTAATGGAGGGGGGGCATGCTTGGAAGAACAACCAGAAAGACAGAGTAGTTCAAGGTAAGCCACTCTTCAGTGTTGCTAAAGGACAACAGCTGATCTATTTACTGCAGGACTTTTGCCTTCCCTCCAGCTAGCTGATAAAACTGGTTGTCACTACAGCAGATCATGCCACGGAAGACAATAGCTCTGTAATGAAGCTTTAAAATGATTTCCCCAACAAGAGCCTCGAGTAGATGTCACGGAGAAGACAGACACATTCCTCTGTTTGGCATGTTTGAAGAAGTAAGGTTTGCCTAAATTAGAAGGTTTACCTTAGAAAACAGACAGACATTTGGAGTACTGTTTTATGTTTTTATTTCAAAAGCTTTCCCCCCATTTCTTTAAGAAAGCTATTGATTACTGTACCATTATACTACTGATTGCAGCCTCCCAAAGGGCTGAAGAACCCTTTTCAGTCTCCTCCAGACTAGCTAAAGTCCTGAGTGCTGCAATCCAGGATGATGATCACAAATGAAAAACTCCGCCATCAGACCCGAGTTCAATACAGCTTCAGGACAGCGAGGTCAGAGATAATACAAAGGTTTTGGTCCCATTTTTTTGCAACAGGTACTGTCCTGTATATGCAGCATATGAACTGCATAGTTTGAAAAGGCACTTATTAGAAATACTGTTTTGGACAAAACAAAAATATGCATGATAACTTTTGTCACAGAGGCACTAGTTCTACTGTATATTTAACAATTATATCCCAGCTGTGCTCACAGGTTCCTATCAGGAGAATCACAGCTTCTGCTAAGCGTCAACATGGGCTATCCTAACCAGCTTGGGGAATTATGCTTTTGAAGACACATTCTAGCTACAGCTAGCTACAGCTGCAATTCCCTCTGTGAACTTCTGGAGACACAGTTTTGAGCTGCTAAATGCCTCCAACATTTCTCTTCATTGGAAACTCAAGCAGCTCTCTATGGTCTGAATATCAATTTACAAAGAATTTGGGATCCTTTGAGATGAAAGGTGGTCGATTAACATCCCAGCAGCACAAATGTATTTTCCCTCTCCTACTCTGAATGCTCTGCCTGCTGGCATTTCCAAGTAGGGAGCCCATTCATCCCTGCTCCTCTCCACCACATGCAGGATCCTGCGGAAAGAGCTGAGCGTTACAGTGCCACTGTCATCGGTTTCCGTCGCGCTTCATCACCATTTTCAAGACACTGAATTATCCCAGTGAAACTAAATGCCTATAAGTTACTCCTAGGCACCCTGAAGCCAGAACATCTGTAGCGCCTAGATAAATCTAACCTCCTGCACAACATGATATTTAGATGGAAAAAGGAGATTGCAACTTTGCCCTTATGCTCTCGTGACATTTTTTTGAGATTTATTATTTGTGATTTTATTACTTGATTTGTTAGTATTCTTTAGTCTGGCTTCTCAGAGACAATGTATTAAAAAGGCAGATCAAAGCTCTTGTGCTTTATCAAAACCAATCAGTATTTTATTTCATTGTTCCACATACCAAACTGAGTCCTTTGGGGATGCAGACTGCATACTGTCACAACTTATGCGTACAAAGGAAGGAGAAGTAGGGAAAGAACTGCTCTATACAAGTTCATGAATAACAGTCAAGATACTGTAATTATCTTTGGTTTGCAAAGTACATTTGGTTTTGTGCAGAAGGAACTTTTACCTTCTACATATTCATTAAGATGTTTGCATTAAATGTTTTAAAATGAGTCCACTCTAATTTCACTGATAAAAAAAATGATTACTAGCTCCCATTATTGTCTAACGTGGTTGGCTAATTACTTATTATTTAGACTAAAAATGCTTCCACTAATGTTCTGTTAACAGCCAGCACTCTTGGATGTGCTTTTGGTAAGAAATCTATGTTTACGTATGTGCTTGGTTATACCTATTTTCTGAGCGTCCTTGATGAATTGTTGTTATGTTAAGCCTTGCCCTCCTTGTTAAATATTTTCAACAGGAAAATCTATGCTTATGCTGTGTCTCACAGTAAGCCTGAGAGTTGCCTGTATCTCCATGGACCCTTCTGGACTGCATGCGGACCGTATCCCAATTCATGCTGCAGATTCCAGAGAGGTAAATGCCAAGAAGGGCAGTTAGTTCCCAGAAACAAGGTCCAGGGTGACATTACAGCAAAACAGCTTCCAGCAATTGCTGGGGTCAGGGCAGGGCAGCTTTCTGCCAGCCTCTGCCTGCAGAAGTCTGGAATGGGTCCTGAAGTGGAAGGGGGCTAATGGGAAATCCAGACTGCCTTCCACCTGGGACCCCAATGGTTCTAAAAACATGCTGTGCATTTGGGTGAAGAGATGGACAAAATGGCCATTCAGTGGCTTTCACCATCATTTGCTATCAGGCTCGTGTTATAGAAAATCAAATGAAATCACGTCCTTTTAATGCTGTGTAATCTTTTCAGAAGTTCTTCCTAAATCAAAATATTTTTCCTGTAAACATACTTGACTTATTTCTATCTTATGGTCACAAATAAGATGATTTTCCAGCAGAAAATACAATGGAATACTGTCCTGCTGTTGATCACAGCAAATACGTAGAACAGCTGACTGTACAGGGTATGTTTTAACTGCATATAGGTTTTAGAGTGGAGTGTTACCACATCAGATGTTGTGAAAGAGCAACAATTAGGTCATCTTCTGGGGAGAACAGATTTTAAAAAGCATCTCCATTTTTGTGAAAATACAGACGTATGCACAGTTGGTGAAGGCAAAGCATTACAGACCTTATATAAATGATAGTTTTTCTTATTTTTCTTTAGCTCTGTTTAATAATTAAATGGTTATTTTCCACCAGTTCATAACAACCATGGGATCTTTGGAGCCTCAAAATTTAATATGAATCTCTAATATAAATATTAACACTGTATGTTATTCACAAAAATATATTTGGAAAAGGAATTACGTACACTAATCTATGTCTAATTTTTTATAGCCTTTTTGACTAGAATGTGGAATATCTTCCTCCCTTATCTTTCAGAAACCATTTGATAGCACAGAAATGATTCATATGCTAAGAAGAATTTGCTTTACGTAGTGCAATACAGAGTTTTTAATAGATCCACAGTAGTGATCTGGCCACCATAGTTACTTTCAGGCTTGAACCAATACTTGGATGCTGAATATCGACAAACTTCAGGTGAGTGGAGATTCAGACTCATGCTTTAACAAGAAATAAACAAAACCCACTAAAACAAATGAACAATTCATATTTACTATTACATTTAGTCTTGCTTTCTTAAAGGTGTTAGCTTACATGATAAATGAACATGGTGACTGAAATACAAAATTCTGTAGTTGGCCACACCTTTCCTAGACAGAGTAAGTTAGAAAACGTTACAGCAGTTTTCTTCCTTCTGCTCCTTACCTCTGCAAGGTTGTTGGGTATTCCCCCAAAAGAATTATCAAAGAATAATGCAAACATCTTTTTTTTAGCGGGGTGGGGCAGGCAACAGGGGATGCTTTTGGACTTTACACGACCACAAAACCTTGACTAAGATCAGCAACAAATGAACTAACTTTCATACAGCACTTCTGTCTCAAGTAGCCAACATAGTAGGAAAAAACTTTTGCTGTTGGACATTTTGGCTAGGTTCACCTATGCTCATCTGAACATACATATCAGGTATTAAAATTATTCATTATTTTCCCTTTAAAATAAGAGCCTAATGCTAAGCTCCTCAGTCAAGATTCAGAAATATAAATGAAAGTAAGAGATTTTCGAAAATGAGGGATAATCTAATTTGCACTTCCTTAGGGCCCAGTACTTTGGACTGTTAGGCTAGTGTGTTGATTCAGAATATGAAGAACCTGAAAATCTTAGCTGTGGGCAGACTGATGCCATTTCCTTGCAAGTCGTCTTTTTAAGTGTCAAGAGAGAGCTTCTGTACTCTAAAGATAAACACAAACACTTTGAAACCTCACCATAAATTACATATGTGTCTCAGATGGATGTCAAGCAGTCAACCAATCAGTTTAATTGAAAAGCAAACAAAAAGCTAGTCAATGTAATTTTAAAAGCTCCTGGTTAATACAAAACTAAGTGATGTTAATAAGAATAAATACATTAGTATCATAGCAACTAAGGCTAATTTTCCTCAGCATGTCTCTCTACTGACAGGTCTCTCTGGTTTTGGATAGCAACTCTAGTTTTCAAGCTGAGAAAAATTTCTAAAAAGGACATTTTGCTCCTTAGCAAACTTTAATTGCATTTAGTGATTTGCCATGTTGTTTTGCTTCTTGTGAATTGTCCACACTGTTCTTTCTCCTTGGTCTATCTTTAAAAATATGTTACTATAAATGAGTACTTGTCCCTAGCCATCTGTGAATTGCTGTAAACTACATACAGGATAAAGCCATAAAATAAGATTTGACCAAAAAGTCACTCCAGATTTAACATAATCTTTTCTGTCCATGGTGGGTTTTTAGCTTTGTTTTTTGTTTCAAGATACAGAGTGAAAGACAATTTCTTCGTCAGCATAAAATTTATCTCCTAAATTCAGATAGAATATGATTTTACAGTAGAATGAAAAACAGATTTCAAGGTTTATGTTGCTAGCGAAATGGCCCGTAATTCATAGATGTAATGTCATTTGGCCCTATAAATTCACAAAAGCTGTATGACACCTGTGTGTTGTGAGAATCTATGACTTGGAGCAAAGGTCCTATAGTGAACACCTGTAAATCCTTGCTACTGCTATCCAGCCTTTGGGCACAGGAGAAATGTACTTTTTAAAATCCATTTTTATAGGGAAGGTAATAATATGTAGATTTTAAAATTAATAAAATAATTAAATGAACTCTAGAAGCCTGTCACTCAAAGAAAAATATTTTCAGTATTGTACCAACAGCAACTGTCAGCTAAGTGTGAATTAAGTCATAGTGCATGGCTGGAAGACCTCTACAGAGAAACAGTGGCTGCATCTCTGATAACAAAATGAACAGTATCATTAAATATTTCCAGGAGCTGAAACACTATTTTCTACACAGCTAAGTAATATGAATAGTCTCTGGCATGTCTTTAGCTTGGGCTAACTAATGTTCTTCTAAACAATTTGGGAGCAAGATTCAGTAGGGAGGCAGGCAGGTTTAGTAGGATGGGTATTACTTGGCATCAGTACCAAAGAACTTGGCTATATTTAATTTACTATTTTTTGCTTCCATACAATATTATGCTAGTAAAATTCAAATCTAACTACATTCAGAGCAGTGGAGTTACACAGGTATAAATCCAGAGTCAAGTAAGAGAAGGTGAGAATCTCCTGTTCCCCCAAAATAGCCTACAACGACATCAAGAAGATATTGTGACATTCTCTTTTAATTGATCGTGTAAACGGCTTTTGTTACCTTGCCTTAAAAACAAAATTAAAATAACTAGATGAGCAAAGTTGTGGTTCCAACCTATTGCTGGTGGAATATAGTTCACTGAAAGTAACAAAAGGATGTGTTAAGCAAGGGACTAATCAAATGCCCTGGACAAAAGCTAGGCTAAACAACAAATTGATAAAAATAGTTAGCTTTTCAAAGTCCTCGTTAGTAAAAAAAAAAAAAAAAAAAAAAAAAAAAAAAAAAAAAAGCCTTGACTATAGCTGAGACAAAGATAGGTTCAGTGCAAGTACACATATGTTTGCACAGTGGCATTCATAGTGGCATACACCACTAATCTCAATAAATTATTTTTTCAGAGCCAATTTAGAGAGTGTTATTCTTATCCTGCACTGTACTGCTCTAATTAGAAATTTGAGCTAGCAAAATCTTTTTAAATTATATTTTGGCCATCGCTGAACTGTTCAATATATTTGTACATTACTTGTCCAGTGTTCTTAAAAAAATGTATTATTGACTTTATAATGCACAAGATGTCCATAATTTGGTGACAGCCAGATGCCTAAAACACCATGTATAATGGCTGGAGACTGAAAAAAGCAGTGAGAAGACAAAAGGGTGGTTATATCTTTTCTTCTTATTGAGGGCTTCCTTTACTGGCCATTTATTATTTGAGTGTGCAATCTGCACATAGTTTTGGAATTTCATCTGCTGTTAGCTGATCACATAACAGCTGTTTGTAGAAACATTTGTTTCCTTAATACCATCTCCATCTGGCCTAGAAAATGTGACTTTTGGGGTGTGGGATGTGGACCTTGTTAATGTAATTTATGCTGCTCTCAACTCAGGATTAGATTATTGCAATATGATCAACATGAATAAAATCTTAAATTAGCTTGTAAATGCTGACGTTCAGTGCAACACCCTTTCATTAATTAGCATCTCACAATGTGCAGTGCTTCAAGATTTACAGTTGGTTTAGCTGATGGTAGTTAAAATATAAGCACGCAGGACAGCAATAGTAAACCCGTGGCTTATGCGCCTAAGCCAGCACACAGAACTTTGCCTTTCCTTCTAATGTAGAGTTGGAGAAATCTCATGTTTTCCATACAGCATGCCAGCTCATTTCTGGCTCAACGTCCCCCCAGCACTAGATGCAAGACAAAAACAAGTGGAGGTACCACACTGGGGAGCAGGAGGTAAGAGCTAACGCTCCTCACCATGAATCTAGCACAAGGATGTGCCTTGATGACATGACCCCTAATAGCAGATGTTTTGGGCATGTGACATGAAAAAGGTTTGCTTTGTAGCTTGTCCTGTGGACCAAATGCTCCTTAGCCAATGGGATGCCTTAGGGCTGCTCCCTGAGCACGTCTTTCAGCTTAGTTTCATACAGAAGGCATTAAATGTGTGCTCTGGGACTGTTCCATGACGTGAACCAGAGCGCAATAAAGGGATGACCAGGAGATTGACTTTGGAGGTGCACTTTCCTGATCTGAACTATAACACTAATCTAGATGCATCTAATGTCTCAGATACCCTTTTAACTAAAATGGGATTAATTACAGTGCTTCACATCAACTTTGAAGTACTTTCAAGTCCACTACTATGAAAGCCACCAAATATGGTAAATACAGGATGTTTTTATTTAGAGCACATCTTTGCTGGTACAAAGTCATGAGATGAACACAGTTTGGAGAGGATCTTCATGGGACAGCCTTACAACAGTTTTTCATCCCATGAAAGTAATTTAGGGCCAGATATACCAGCAATGCACCCCAGCTGCTTTGCAATATTCCAGTGGCCCAAAGAGGCCATAAACCAATTTCACTGGTCTGTTAAGTCAGGTTCATGGCTGCTGTGTGCCATCAGACTGGCACAAAGCTGCTAAAATGTACTGGTGAATTTCTTTTATATTCAGTCTACAAAACAGTAGATAACCTTAAAGAGTCACATAACCTAAAGGAGTCACATATTTTGGCATATGCCAAAATAACAATCTATCTGGAAAATTTGTTACAAAGTGGAAACACAAATAAAAGGAAGTTGCTCATTCAGCGAAAAGAATGAAAACACTGTAAAAGGAGGGGCTCGTTCTCTTACTTGCATTTCACTTGTGGTTGTTGGTAAACAAGAAATAACATTCCCACTTGTCACAAAGGCAGGTACAGCCAGTAGCATCTAAGCCAGAACTATTCCATTCAGCCAGGAAGCACTTACTGAAGCTATGACATATCAAACAGGCTCTGCCGGGCACCGAGTTTTATCCCTACCATCTTTATAATACAACATGCTGTCTTGAAAACGTAGATACTTTCAAGACTGTCAGAGATCTTTTCTGAAGTCTTTTTTTCCAGAAGATGAGGAAAAGTGCGGTTTCATTGCCTTTTCCATGGAAACAGAGAAACTTTATTTTATGCAACTGGTATTATGATGGATGTTCTATGCAATCTGGGGTCCTGTACTGTAAGTGCAAGAATAAAGCTTACTAAAAAAATAATTTTTTCAACTGTAATTTAAAAAACAATTAATAATAACATATCAAATCACTGCAAATGTTCTTTTACATTGCAGCAATTGTCTTTCCCTCTACTTCCACATGTGCTAAAATTGTCTGTTTTAGAGATGTTACATATGTTGTTTTCAATCCCTACAAAGCTATTGACAAAAATACTGTGTTTACTGGGATTTTATAGGCTCACTGAAAGGTTAGCATTTCTCATGTGACAGATCTAAAGATATGTACTTAGCACAGACAATTCTTTATTATATGGAAGTTTTCAGGAGACTGAGACTATATATATTTACATAGCTATATACACTTATTATACCAACCAAATACTGTCAATTAGTTGCACGCCTACAGTAGCCAAGGCCTCCAACAGATGCTTGAAGACAGTTGTTTTCATGGATTTAACTTTCTATTCTTTATCTTATTCCCACTTATCCTAAATAATCTGTAATCAGAGCTGCAATAGAAAATGAAATAATCAGTTCGGTTTTACCTGGTTGTCTGGATCCCAGAGGGAACAGAATGTCAGTAGCAGTGACTGTAGTCACCTTAGGACCCCCCCAGGTATGTACATAAATTGGTTGCAGAGAAGAGACAAAGCTGGCTTTTATCTTTAAAATAATGTGACTGGGAAAATATGCTGGTAGATTTAAGTAAACCAATATCGTTTAGTCTCTGGCTTGGACAATACAAAACTTTCCCTTAATAATTAGAGAATATTCCAAAGGCCATGTATTCAAAGCATGAGGCTGGCCACTGTATTTTATATCAGCTGATGACTGATGAACAATATCTGCTCATGGGTAACTGTTAATAAAACCCCTTATGATGCTATGTGTGCAGAAACGTGACACTAACCACAAACCACAACCCTTTTCATTTGCAATGTAAAATGAAACTACCTTCATATCTTATCCTTCTAATATTTTTCTGCCTAATGGCAGTCATAAAGGGAGCATACAGCTTATTATGTGCAAGCTTGGAGTTCCATGACTTGGAAACTGTATGTAGCCACTAATTAATCTAGTTTTCATTGCTGAAAACTCTATCTTCTGATAAAGAGGTTCAAAGCTTAAAGATTTCATTTAATATGGTTCCCATGTAAACTGTACTGTATCCAGGCAGGAGTTCCTAAATGAAAATGGTACAGGAGAGCTCAAGTTTCAGGAAGGTGAACAGCAATGGGAGTAGTTAATACAGAAACTATGATAGTCACAGACAAAAGGTTATATACAGTCTTTAGATGAAATCCCAAAACTCAGAGTTGTGGGAACAGCAATCTAAACTGTGTCTCATTTTCAGTTACAGATGATGAGCACATAAACTTACTGTGCCTGCCCTACACTGAAAAAAAGTGTTTGTTATTTTAATGAGAAAAGGATACCTGTCCTCTCTATACTAGCCAATATGTAACCTACTTACTTGGGGTGAGTGAGTAGACCACAGTCTTTATAGGGCTTATGAAGCAGAAAGGCTGCAAAACATGCAGTAACTTTATGTTCCATTTTCTACTGCTGTGTGAGACACTTGGAAAAAATCTCCTATGACCCGTAGGCTTGAATATTTAGCTCATCAGTCTGATGGATCTTTGAATGAATCATACAGCCTTAGCTGTAAATGAAGTCATTAAGAAACTACGCTTAAAAAAAGAACCCCCAAAAATCAACCCCCTCCAAAACTGCACAGACACAATCAACACTCCTCTAAGGGTGAAATGATTAAAACTGTCCTCCAGTGTCTGATCTCAAAATACAGAAAATGACAGTGGCAGAAATTGAGGCATACTGTATTAAGTTATTGTAGACTCTGCTGCCAAAAGAAAGAATATCTGTCTGTCCACCTCTCTCTCTAATTTTCAGATTCATTTGTGCCCTCCTGGTTTTTATCTTTCTATATGTATTTAATTTATTTTCATCCTCTTAGATTCAGCATTAATTGAATTAAACCAGTTTGACAACAGAGCAACTTTGGTTACTCCTTTGATTAATACATATCTACTTCCTTATTGCTTCCTCTCAAGTTTTAAATCTTGATTTCCCATTTCTCTGCTTCCTGTGATTCTTCACAATGCAAGGGCTGTTCTTTGAATTTGTTTGATGCATGCATTTATAATTCCATCTGAAATACATTGCCACGAATATTTTATTTAAGAGATGGAAGCACACCTTTTTTTAAGGTGTGATACGTAGATGAGGGTCATTTTAGGAAGGAAGACATCATTTTAGCATGCAAATATAAGAGTAGGTTTGTATATCTCAAGACATTGGAATAATCACATCAAAGTAAGTTAACTCTATTTTTGAAATAAAATTACTAATGATCTTGACAAAATGTGAACTCATAGTCTTGAGATGAAGAACTCACTGCCAAGCCTTTACACAAAAGTCTTTGAAGAATCATGTTAACCAAATTAAATTTCCTCAGTATTTAAAATAGGTACATCATCATAATAGAATGCTGGAAGAAAATAATGGAACTATTTAAGCCAACCATTAAATCTGCAGTCATCTAGGCTTTTATTTTATAACTCTAGACATTTCATATCTTTCTAGATTGAGTGAAACTTTTAAAAATATTTTGAAAAGTCAGTCCTCCACAACAATGTGATACAATAACTAATAAAGTGGTTATGTAAACTTCAGGATAAATTTGAAGAATACAAGCTATAGCTTCAACCCCTCAATAGCGACAAGTTTTACAATGTAAAGAAATTCTGTTGGGAGCATAACCTGAAACTAATTCAAACTAAAATACAAAATGTTATGTTAAAAATTTTACAATATTCTTCAGTCTTCTCAAACATAAAGATAAAAAAGAAACCTTTCTATTTGACTGAAGGATAACATCTGTAATTGAACTTTAGCTAGTAGTAAATTATTCAGAGTCCAGTGGTAACAGAAATAATACATTGCCCTCAAGGTTAAGGACCAAAGCTTAATATGTTGTTGCACCACAGACTTCCTGCACGCTCTTGGATAAATTACTTGGCCTAGGTCTTTAAAGATGATGTCTCACACCCCTTCAGTCATTTATGGGTATTGCAATCAATGGAAATGAGGTCACTAAATTGTTCTGACTATCTGAACCCTAGTTTTTCATGCCTCAGTTCTTCCATCTGTAAGAATGTGCATTAACTATGGTAGAGTGCTCAGATACAGCAACAACAGATTGTCAAATAAATACATACAATGAAGACAGAAGAATTTTGAAAAATCTATCCAAAATTAATTGGAAAGACATCTTTTTGTGGTTGTTTTTATTATTATTAGATTGATTTAGAGATGTGGAAGTCAAAACATTGAGAAATCATGCAACCTGCCTGCAGAAAGAGAAAACTCTCTAGGCAGTTTCCTTACTGCAGAGTTTTATTGTATTACACCAACCACGAAGGACCAAGCTAGCTATCATGAAGCCAACCACGATCATGTACCTGACGCAGACAAAGAATCATGTTTTACACTGGATCAGATGAATTATGACAAAACTCTGCTCTCAGTTCAGGTTAACTTTGACTGATGTAGCCTGTCTATACTGATCACAAAATCCTGGTCAGCGTCACTTTATCTAACTTAGCTTCTTAGAGGCATGTTCTAGCATGATAACACTTTGCACTGAAGATAAGGTCAAGAGATTCTGTAAGAGAGAGTTAATTAATCCACAGATTAGGTTTTCAGCCACAAGGGAATGCTCCCCTGAAATCTTCTCCTGATAAAATGAGTACAAACAGGATCAGAGACAGAGCGAGTTAATATAGCAGCTTCTTAGAGAGACTGAGAGGTAGCCAGATTTTCTGTGTAGCACTGGGTTCATTAGAAGTTTTGTGTGCTTTCAGCCTAACCCTTGAGGACGGTAATAAAGTGCCACTAGAGGTCAGCATGAAGGTGAAAATAGTATTTAAATCCCCGTGGTTATCAAACCTGTGCTATTAGGCTCCCTTTTTCATATTCTCAAATATAATTCCCAACTTCTGTTAAATCAAGGTTAAGCAAAGTGTGGAAATGGATCATAGCCCTCTGTGGCCATCAATATAAAGAAATAAAAACAAAATTTATCTATCAGCAGAAAAAGTGAGGCAAGCATTCAGTTAGCTCAGTTGATAACAATTATTCACCTAGTGCAACACAATATGTCTGGCATTATGACTGGCGAAAATTTGCTTGTTAAACACAGGAATTACTGAATTTCCAATTTAGTTGCCTCATAATGCAAATATCGATGAAGAAATGTCTGCTACAAATCACTAAATATAGTTTAGAACAGTAATAATCCCTTGAAAAATCTTTCATTACTGCATTTAATGACTGGCTTATTAAGGGCTTTCAGCATCATACTGGTTCATTAGCTGTCAAATCAGCCATCAGTGCTGGCACTGACCAGCCCTATAATGATCATTGGTTATCCTTTCTACATTATCCTGAAAGAAGCCATTATTATAAAGAAATAGGTATCATAAGTTGGACATATACATTTAAAGTATACACTTGAAACTTAAACAAATATTTATCTTGGAACTTAGACACGTAACAAAGTACATCAGATCTCTATTGCAATCTAACAAGGATCATTTGCAGCTGTGTAAAGATGTTTCCCTTAGTCTCCTGAAAATGATAAGGCAAGGAAAGCCAGGTGGCTGGGATCAGCAGCGAGCTCCCTGAAAGCTGCAAACCCTGCCTGCGAATCCACCAGCGCTGATCCCCGTGTCAGGTCAGGAACCTCATCTCACCAGGGGCAGGCTGCACTCAAGCTAGCTGATTTGGAGCCACGTCTGCTCTAATCTAGATGATACTGTGATATAAGCTTTGATTTGTACAAGGAGAACAATAAAAATAACAGTAAAAATTATAAACTCAATACTGAATAAAAATTTTAAATGATGCTGATTACAAATAGATGTCAAAATCACCCTTGGAAAATTTTACCCACCTAGTTGAAAGTCTAATCGTTTTTGTCAATTAAAAGCGTTTTTGATTAATGAATAAAGCATACTGCTCTTTTAGTTATCATTAAATATCAAGGAAAAGAGTCGGATTGTAGTCTTTTGCCTAGAATATTAATATTTTTCATGGTAGCTTTCAGGAATATGAAAAAGACTTTCAATTCATACAATTAGCTCAATATGAAATGTGCCTGTTACTTAAAGAAATATTGCAAAGCTTTCTGTTGAGAAATCAACTACCTAACAAACAAACAAAGCCCTTTATTATAAAGAGGCGGGAGAAGCTAGTATGCTAAGCCACGGATCCACAGATTTGACTCTATCTTCTCCATTTATCCAAACCTAGAGTATCACAGTTGCACTCAGAGAAATTAGAAGCTATAGTTGGACACAAGTCAAAACCAGATTTCTGCAGGTCTTTTATGCTAGGGATATGAGAATTTCACTCTGTCCATCCGTTCCAGCCCACCACATATTCACCAGACAGCTGCAGAACATAAACTGTGGAAATCTACTGTTTGCTGTGCCTCACTCCTCTCTCCCATATTTCTGTTTCCAGTTGGAACTATTAAAATAGCAGCCTACCTTCTAACACAGGTAGTATACCTTGTAACCCTAATTACTCAGATCGTTTTCTGCAATTTTTCAATGATTTTTTGCAGTATTTAAGTAAAGTACAACTGTTAAGATGAAATTCTACTGGGAACTCTGTCTACATCACCTGGTCCCTGAGAGCGGAGAAAGAGTAGCATTTTATTTGATACTGTATTCTTCCTTAGGTATCTACGTCAGCAAAAGTTACCAAGATTTTTCTTGAAATAAATTCAGGCCATGCATTGGGCTCAATTCCTTTGTAAAAAGTTTTTTAGCCATAGGTCAGGATTTCTCCCCTACTGAAAAAATCCTTGATGATCTCCAAACTGGTGAACTTTATCATAGAAAGAAAATATCTAACCTAAAAATACAGGGTATTGATTCACTCATTCTCAGCAAAAAGTAGGAAAAGCACACTTGCTACAGACTGCTATTAATACCCTCCTTGTGGCCTCTTTACTATCGTATCACTTAAAATGGGGAGTTTGGTAAGAGTATAAATATAACTCTGGAGGAATATAGTTACTATAATTATATCCCTGAGGACAGGGGATGGGACATAGAAAAATTGTTTCTTAAAAAAAACAGAACAGGAGAGAGAATGAGAGGTGATTGTCTCATTACACCCATAACCTCTATTATTTAATTACTCTTATCACTTCAGAAGCAGGACCTCAAGAAATTACACATATTATAATAATTCTACAGTAATTATCTCAAAGTCACTTCAGAGCTGTCAGTAGTTGTAAAGTGAACACAATCATCTTATCTTGAATTGCTAAGCAAGAATCTCTTATCTACATATTATAGTTAAAATAGTAATTTACTTGAGACTTGCTGTCATTAGTTTGGGAAATAAACATTAATAATACATATGACAAAAATGTAATTTTAACATTTATATTAGTTGCACTCCTGTGGCAAGTCCCATCTTGCTAACAAAGGATTTTACACCTTTGTTAAGGTGTTGAAAACAAGACTGCAGAGTTATTACTGTCTTACAGAATAATTCAGAACAAATAAATTAAGATAAATGTTTCTTCTAAAGGTACCTGCTGTTTTGGATGTGTCTTTGGGGTTCCTTATAACCTGGTTTTCGAGAAGGCTAATCTCAAGGGTTCTGCATGACCTCGAGTTGGCCAACTGAGAACTGCATTATCAAACACATTTCTGAAAACTCAGGCCAAGCTGAACAAGACAAGGTTACATAAGCTTGTTAGGAACAGGGAAATAAAACTCAGGACCAGTTCACTTTTAGGTGTCTCTAAGTAGTATCTCACAAATTTATGAATGTAAAATGCAGTTAGGCTTCTGAAAACCTAAACTTGACTTTCAGATTTGGCAAATAACTAAAGTTCCTACTTGTTTTAATAAAATAAATAGCCAGTAAATTGTTCTGAAAATGAGCGTACTTCCATTATTTACATAAAAGTTGGCTCGGAGCCTAACTCCAGGTAATGAAATTTTTTGTTTGTTTTTTAAAAAAACATCAGCCCGGGTGTCCCACATCCTTACCCCTTCTTAGCCACTTTCCATAACAGATTGCAATGAAATATATTTCAGTACATTTTGTTTGCCATCCCACATGGTAGTTCCCATAGCTAAAGCTGTAGGTTATCTTTGATCCACAGCTGCAGCTCACAGCAACCCCAGATAAATCTCTGACCCTCACACCAGGCTGTGGTCCCCCCAGCAGGTTCTTGACTAGTCTCCAGCCTGGTGACATTTGTCTGTTGTCTATTTGGCCGGGCACAACCTACCCCAATGGAGATATGCCTGAGTGATTTCACCCATGAGACAGAGGCAAAACTCCGAAGGCCTTTTGTAGCTCGGCAAATGTCAGAGCACACCGAGTTGTCCCAGGTGGCAAGAGCAGCGAGCTATAGGAAAGGTCAGGCAACAGCCATGTGGGATGTACTGCCAATAACATTAGAGTAAAAAAGCTTTTAAAAGTTCATCCTTACCTTTTTGGTATGTTAAAAACTAGACTTTTTAGCTTATTCTTTAATATAAAACAATTTCATCACAACCCAGAGCCTGTTGCAGCCCATTTCAGAATTCTGAATTAACTTCTCACAGATCTTTACTAGAAGATTTGTAAGTTATAAAAAACTGTGATCTAAAGCTTAACTGAAGCATAACTCAGCGATGCAGAGCAAATAGAGAGTGTAAGATGCTATCTGAACATGAAAGCATAGTGCAAAAGGAGTCTCTATAGCAGCTCAGACCCGGATACAGAAGTTAAGCCAGACAATACGCTCAGTCATACATAGAGCCTGGCATAATCTAGCATGCCAGATGATTAAAACATGTAAACAGGTGACCCTCCATAAAACACTACTCCTCACAATAATGTACAAGTTAAGGAGAAAAGTTATACCACTTGACCAAGGCTAAAAAGACACTTAAAATACAATAAGTACGATTAACAACTCAGGGCTTCAGTGGCTACAAGCTACATTCTCAATCCCCTAGAACAAACTGCTTCCTTGAAACAAGAAAGCGAAGAAAAACACTCTAATTGAAAGTGAAAGAGGAATACAAGTCATCAGAAAATAACATTTACTTAAATGGCAGCAATTTATTCCAAGATAGTTTTGATCAAGGAGATGTATCTACCATGGATCAAAATTAATTGACTGCAAGCAAAGTAAAATGCATGAGAGCTGCAATTTGGGGGAGGTTTTTTGCAGTCCTGCCATAAAATATATTGAGAGTTATAATTCAAGTTTAAAGTAATACACTACACTTGCACACACACTGTTCTTTTTATATTAGTATGCATTTTGAATATTTATTTTACATTACACTGTGAAGGAAGCAAAAGAATAGTGATCTTTCAGACATCGTAAGGGTATTTTTGTATGCACTTAGGAGAGTTACTTTGAAATTCAAGTATTAGTTCAAAAAAAATCTCTTAATGGCAGTATTCTGCTGAAACACATTAATTACTACTAATTGCATATGCCAATGTCTGGCTTTTTTCCCCTCAGAGGTGCACCTGATTATGAACTCATTATGAAGTAAGAAATATTTGGGGAAAACTCTCCTTTATTTATAGAAGATACATTAAAATCAGTATAACTTCTGCAAAAAAAATTCTGATTTGCACCATGATAAAGAGGGGTAATATGACCCTAATCTCTTGAATGGAATTCAGTGCAAATAAATAATTATTTATTTTCTATTTTCCTGGTTATTTTTCACTCACCACCTAAATTTAAGTCACTACAACTATACACCCTGTACAAGCAGAGTATTTGGCTAACTGAAAGCTTTCTTGCATCAGCATTCTGCAAAAGGGCAACTCTGTAATCTTTCCTCCTCTATATTGGTCTGCTCTTGTCTACATCAAGTTATCAGGCATTGGTACACAGCATCTGTTTTCAAATCAGGTGTTTAATCATACACTTATTTTGAAGTGCTTACTTCTGTGACTTAAAGTTAAGCAGATGCTTAAATCTTTATGGAAATGAAACTTTACTTTTATCCATTCATTAAAATATTATTTTAGAAGAGGCTATTCTAAGAGATATTCCCACTGGACATAGAGCATGCTCCATATTTCTCAGAGTGAAGCCTCTCATGAATTTCTCAACAGTCCATTTTGCCCCCAAACTAAAGAAATAGCAAAAAGATGGCAATAGAAACACTTCTTTTTTTTCCCAATTGCTTCCTCCAGGTAATTGCTTAAAACTGTTTCTAACAGCGATGCATGAAATATTTCACATGCACATACACTAAGTTTTAGAATAACTGGTTTTGCCTACTTGTGAAAGCTCTATTTATAGTGTAGAAGCCATGCTTCTAATGCCACTGCAGCCCTGAAATAAGAAAAGATAGAAAATAAGGCTTATTAAAAATATCCTCTATTAATATCCTCTATAGGCAAACAGTTCAGGTCAGTGGTACTACCAGCTTGAGTGGGAAAATAATTACCAACTCTCAAGATGCCAAGGCAAAAAGGTCACCCAGGACCGCAGCACTGAAATTTCACTTGCCCTTCAGGAAATCACCTACCCAGACAGATAAACTTCTTGGAGCCAGCTCCTGCTTCCGGTAAGGACAAACAAGTAAATAAACGCTGCTGCTCTGCGCCAGCAGGAAGGAGGGAATAATAAAGCCCCAGAACCTGTAGATCTGAAGGGCTTTTCATAAAGCAAAGAACAAACAGAGCATGAGGTGTTACTCTTTAGTATAATAATGACTTTCAGCTGCTTAATCTAGATCAGCAGCCGCTATCAGTTCACAAAGTCCTTGTGTGATATGTGCTAATTTGTTGCATCAAAGTGAGAAACAGCCTTGGGAACATCTTGTATTGTGGTATGTACTAATTTGTTACATCAGCGAGAAACAGCCTTGGGAACATCTGTGGGAACATCCTACAGCCTGTGGTGGGGGGCATGTACCCCGCCTGAGAAAATTGAGCTGAGCTAGCGAAGCGGCAATGTTAGTTTAGATAGCCTAATATGGCACACAATGCAGAGGAAGACTCCAGCCTTCATCCCCACGACCACCAGAGGGCTGAAGAAGACCCCCTAGCAACAGCCGGCACAACCGCAGAAGTTACAGGAGGTGCCCTGTATACCCGGAACTGGAATCTCATATAAGGGGACTGTGAGGGGGGGTTGCGCGCGCCGTTGGTGGAGCAGGAGACTCCCCCCCGGCCGCCCAGCGCTGTTTTGCTTACTTGTGACTTGCTCAATTATTTTATAAATTGGAATTTATGCAACCCGGCCCGAGTGGTTGTCAATTTGTCACGTTTACCTATAACACTTGCCTTCTTCTTAAACCCTGAACCCTGCACCACATTTCTTATTTCTTTGTCTTTTCCTCTCCTTTTCTCAGAAGCTGAGATGGGGTGACAACATGCAACCTTTCTAAATCTGCAAAGACTGAAAAGGACATTTACTGTCCATATTGCCCATATGGCATGTCTTTTGAGACAAACTTGGAAACTCGAACTCTCCGAACCAACGATTTTAGCTTTTTCTGCAAAGACCCCTGCTTCTGTGTTCTGTCAGTGCTCTAAGATTCGTGCAGTAAATTCTCAATGCTCTGCCACTTAGGAAAATTAGGTATTTTCCTGATCATATAGCCCATTGACCCACGAACTGAGTCATAAGACTTAACTGAGGAAAGGAGTACTTTCCTATAGCTGCTGACTGCTTTGTCTCCTTTAACTTTCACGAAGTTTTGATGGATAGTCTTTGCTCAGGTAGGCAGGAATGTGGACTCAATAAGGAGTGGAAAATTCAATGGCAGTTCAAATGAACCCTTCAACTTGTTTGCTGCTACTGACTCAAATGAACTGCTTTTAGTGGAAAACATAGCTTAGGAGCAAGCACACTGTGAATCACACACAACACACTTTTCCCTGGATGATCCCAGGTACATTGTTGCTTACCCGTAATAAAGTAGGATGGGAGTGTCTGAGTACATCCGCTTAACTAAAAATTGCCCGTGTAAAAATTAGGAAAAAAAAAGAAATTCTGCTGGCCTTGTGAAATCGCATTCAAGCCACAAATAAGACATTGCTTAAGACAGCTCCTGTTTAATATTTGAGGGTTTATAAATTATTCAAAACATCTATTTTTTCCCCAAGACATGCCCTTCAAGTTTATTTTTAAATCTATTTTTAATGGAGATTAATTCCTTTATTTCTTGCCATTTTTTTCTAATTATGTCCTTGAAATTCTGATTTCAGCTGGCATGATATCAAGAACTTGATCATCAAAATCCTCACTAAGGAAGAGTCAGTGGCTTGCTGCATAGCAATAAGCGTATTTTTAAGTAGCATTATTCTGAATTTTCAGAGAACTGAAACACTGAACAATTTAGGCCATAATGGAGGGACCTTGGTATGTAATCTTGTCCAGTCCATACCCAAAGCAGAGACAACTTCAGTTAGGTCTGGTCAATATGATCCAGAACTGAGCAGTTTAAAATACAGGCAATATACTTTCAACACCTGAATATAACTTTTAGTGAAAACATTTGCATTTCACCTACAGCGTATTGCATTAACACATATAATCTGTGAGATACTGAGCAAAAGCAAAATCTTTGGAAATAGATCAACTCAAATAGAAAGCTTTTAAGTTTCATTAAAGGATGGATAATGTATTCAAAAGCCTATCCAGTAAAGGTGCATACTGTGGCAGGAATACTGTAGATAGGAAGATTTTAAAGCTCACCTTGACCATGCTGTCAATTGGAAAACCTACACAATCCAGATGCTTCATTCAGTTGAGGCACAACTAGATTCCTGATTTTGCAACGGTGTATGAGTGTAGAAGAATATGCCTGTTGTAATTATGCCACAATCTCAGTCAAGCTTCATATGTTTTCAGTTGTTGGATAACAGCTTACCCCTGTTTCAGGAGTGCAGTGTGTAGCACCCAGCACACATGGTTTTCCAGAAGCCTGGACCAGCCCGTCCACCCACTGCCTTTTTCTTCCTTGAAGGACCTTGTTGAGGACTCAGGAGTCACAAAGGGAAGAAAAATGGCTGGGGAAGATCCTATCAGCTTATACCCAAAGGAATAAATAAATAAATCACCTCATTGTTGGCAAATACAGTATTTGTTAATGTTACGACTACCACTTGCACCTATTTTACCAGAAAATTTGAGACTGAAAATGATTCATTTTTTCATAGTTTGTTTCACGTATTCGACAGCTTCCAGGTCTTGATTTTCTATTATCAAGAAGGATGAGGCCATGAGAGACCTTCTGCTTCTCCCTAATTCTACCAACTCAGCCACACTGAATGTTAGAAGCCAAAGAAAGCCTACCAGGACCACTGGTAAACTGAAATGTAGGAAAGCTTGCTGTGTGGCATGTTTTTTCTCACAGTCACACATATCTTTCCCATACTAGGAACAAAAGCTGTGAGGCTGGTGGAGCAGGTGGTGTTCTTCAGCGACTTTAGGTTGACTTTGCTCCATATTGTACAAGGTGATGCTGGCGGCCAGGAGAAGAGGTTTGACTGTCTAGTCTGTCACGTTCACATAATAATTACATGAGCTAAAATATGAATGAAAAATGTTAAAAATATTGAGTACTTCAAAGCAAAAATAAAACCTTTTGCTGTATTTGTCTTTGCCAAAACTTTTTTAGTATTTCCAAAAATCATTGCTATATTATTAAAGATCCTCATTGAGTTGGAAGGGAAAAACAAACAACACAAATGAATGTACAGTTCCTATTTCAGCCATTAGTCAAGTATGAGAGCTTTCAAAAGCAAGGACTGTGAAAAACAAGCCTCTCTCTCAGAAAAGTCCAGAATTATTTGCTGTAGTTACAAAAAACAATCTAAAACAAGCCAAAAAATCCCTTTAAATAAACATGGTTGCCAGGAACATCCCTCTGAACATCTCAACAAGGCAGGTCTAAATATCCCCAATTTTAAGAAACATGAACAAAGTCTGGATTGGATATCAAGCTCTTGCAATAAACCTTGTGTTTAGGTCATCCCAGTACATCTCTCTCTTTTTCAATACAAGAAAGACACTGAAGCTACTTCCAAATATCATTAAATGATCAAAAGCTAAATTTATGATAATTCTTTTACGTGTGAAAGACTATTATTTGCAAGAACATCAAAAGTTCCAAGATATCCATTTTCTTCCACTACAAAATTTTCTTGTTAATATTAATTTACTAAAACAAGTAGTTATCCAATTATCTTCACATTTAAATTACTTAAACGTCCAGGTCATAATTGCATTCATTAGTTGCTAAAATTGCACCTGAAAATGCTATATCACAAATATGGCTATGAAACATTTATGTTGTTTTTCGGTAATGGATATTTAATAATTTAATTTCATTATTAATATTTCCTAACGTGTTGTAAGCAGCTCTGTAAAAATACTCATTGCTAGAGGGAGTCATTTTATTTGGAAAGGAAAGCAACCACGGAAAATATCATTAGTTTTATTTTTTCCCCTTTTTGTTCAATGGCAAGGGTGATTGTCTGGCAAGCTGATTTTGCCAGTGGGCTGCTACTGTTCTGTGATCAATTTGAACAATTGGCAATAACTAACTTAAATAGAAATTTTGCGGTGCGTTTTAATGTTCTCAGTAGAGAATGCGACTTTTATTCTGTCTTACCAATATCTGGCTACTTCAGTTTGAAGACAGTATCCACTGTCTGAAACTGTTATGTTACTACTACTCTCACACTGAGGGAAAATTTAGGTTAGGAAGAGAAACCGGATTTAAAAACGAAAAATCAGTCATTTTAAAGAAAAGCTAACAGATATACCTATGCAGCTTGTATAAAACTCCCTTCAAAATATAAAGCTCTCATTGAAATGGTTTGGGTTTTTTTTGTTTTTGCTGTTGTGAATAAAATTCACCAAATTCTTTCTGAGAGTAAATTACCAAAATATCTGTATCTAATTATGAAGATGAATTACATGAGAATTAAATGATTTTGCAGATATATGCATTCAAAGGACAGCTATTAAAAATAAAACACAAAGAAAACAATTTATCTTCTTCCCAAAGCAAAGGCTGTCTTTTGAGTCCAGATTAGAAACACGATAAGCGAACAGTTTTGACAAACTCCACAGCATGTGTTTGCACACTTGGGCTAGTTATCAGGAGACCACTTCCCAACTGACTTGCTCTCCTCCTCTGCCATTTGGGTGGCCACTTCACAGAAACAACAACTGTTTAACATGAAACAAACACGAGACAACTACTGAAAAAATCTTGACAAGCTCTCCACTGTTAGAGACTCATGACATTTTTCAAAAGCTTTTCATTACACTGCGGTGATCACATCTGGAATTGAACTGCTAAGAGGACTGACACTGATGACCTACTTAATTACACAGCAGGCTGCTGCATCTTGAAACGTCTACTTTCCAAAACCCAGATGGACGTTTAGAGCCTATTTTTACTCTTATTCCCGGTATTGCAAGATGAATTGGCTGCCTGATACAATTATCTGCAGGCCTGTACAGTGTGATCACTGTACACATTGCACAGTGGAGAAGGCCCAGATTGAACTTGGCTCCTGGCTGATTGAGCAACTGCTTCATTTCCATAGAGGAAATGGGAATGGGATTGTACATTCACTCTTGCAATTAAACTGGCTCCACTGTCATAATAACTTGTAGCAAGAGCACTTCATCTCAGTCATTCTGGAGTCTTTAGAGCTTGCAGATGGCCAACAGCTCAAGGAAAACACGTCGTAAACTCAGGCAGGTTTTCAAATGGGTTTAAAAACATGACGGTATACTTTCGTTCTCTACCATGCTCACTGTTATCTTATTTCAGACCTTTTGGGTTATTTTATTTCCACAATCACCTCCAACATAAAACTAAATTTTATTTCCACGAATAAAAGATTGCATTCCAAGATTTTATTCCCAGTCTAGTGTTCCCAAATTAAGAGGATGGTTAGTCAAAGATGTGGCACTGGAGCTTTGGTAACAAAACACATTTCAAGAAGATGAGGATATATATCAAATTTGAAATTCTAGAGCTTAACTCACAGTCTTCTCAGTGGGATGGAGTTACTCCCTATTTATTCCCATATAAAAAGAAGGCAGGGAAAACATTGTAGAATCTGATCTAGCTTTCCATAAGGCTCCAGCTATCACAGAGCAATAGCAAGACAAATCTGTACTGGAGACACTTTAGTTTTATCTGCACTGGTAACTTCAGGTATTTTCCAGGAACATTTCTTGGTACTATGTGATCATCCAGACCGCTCCAGCTAGCACTCAAACCAAACAATTGCTATGCACTTTGGCAGCTTGCACAGTCCGGATGCCATTAACAATAAGCTGTTTACAAGCAGCTCCCGTGGTTTGGAGGCAAAGGCAGTTCACTAGCAAAGATGAGGGCTGCTTTGTGTCAGATAGCATCAGTGCCAGGCAACATCCCCGGGTGTTTAGTAAAGGCATACCCTTAGACGGTTTCATTCTCTGGGTCTGTTTTGGAATACTAGAGAAATAAGCAACATTCTTCTTTTCCCATGTGCTTCTTCTCAATATCAGAAAGTAGAGAATTTCTGTGAAAGTAAAAAACAAAAACAAAAACAAAAAAACTCCAGTCTAACGTATTTCTATTGATTATTCTAAAAATGAAAAGATATTAGATGGGTCAAACTTTTAACCATTGGATTTTTAACAAAGTAATTGATACATCTGTAGACATGCCTACTCTAAGTGTAGTTTAGTGTACTTATTGCAAGCCTAAAATATATGCATACATCATGCACTGTGTCATGAAAAGAGGTATCACTGTGTAGGCTGGTAAGCTGATAGGGCAGGGCGCACTGCTGTGCGGAAGCAATGCCTTATGCCACAGCAGCAGGATAGCTGCGCTGGCTGTGACCTGCATTAGCTGGCCAGGCCCCTCAGTGGGGCTGAATTGGTCTGGCCACAGTGGCATGGCAACGAGGCCACATAACCCCAAGAGAATGGCAGGAGTGGGTCCTACCTCCTCATCCAAGTACAGCAGAAAAACCAGGTCATGCTGCAGCTCAGCTTTGGGAGCTCAGCGCTTCCAGGCCTCATAACAGGATAACAGCAAATGGGGACTGGCACTAGACTTCCAGTAAAGTATGTGCTGGATGAGACTGCAATGTTCATGTTTCTGGTGCTAGCTTTTTTCCCCTCACTAAAAGATTTTTCCTCACCACAGAGTAGCCATACTCTAGGCTTCCTTTTTGCTCTAGTGAGCTTAGCCAGAAATCAATAGCAAATGGAAAAATATCAGTAGCAAGACCCAAGGCAAGAAAAACTAACACTGCCCCCTTTCCTCTTCCCCCCCTCCCCAAAATGAGGGGGGATAAGAACATCTAGGAAAGAAATACTTAGCTGGCTAGTCCTATCCAACCTGGAACTGTTTATTTTTCTCAGATCCAAGCCTAGTATTCAAGGCAATCAAACACTTCGTGGGGAGTCTGAACAAATTTCAGGAGACCAATGTGGCTAATATCCAAACCACAACATACAAATGAAAGAAACAAAGGAACTGCAGCAAGGTAACTGGCTTTCCCCAGTTAGGACTGGGTTGTAAAAAGAATAAACCTCAATGCAAACAAGGATATGCATGCATTTTGTTGCAATAAGAATACAGGCTTGTGCTTAAGAAAGTTCAGATTAGTTAAAGAAACTCCTAGGAAATGCAATGACAAACACGGAAAAATCTCAGCTTGCATTTCTGAGAGTCTGGAAGTGTCTCTGTCCCCTCCTGGCATGTTGTTTTCTGTCACCGTAACAGGCCTCAAAGTGTCAAAAGAAGGTAACACGTTTCTGGCCATAAGCCTAATTTCATATCCAACTGTGATATCAGAACCTCAAAATGGAAAGATTTCTTGCTGAGAATGAAAGAGGGGTGGTCCTTAGGAAGTGTTAGCAGAAGTAATAAAGCCAAGTAACAAAAAAGTGATGCTTTGCAAAAACCAATTTCTGCATTGAGTCACATGAGATGCTCACAGAAATATGAGAAAGGGTGGCTGCTTCCACACTGACAGCTTCTTGGGCACCGGCTTCCAGGCCTGCCTATAGCCCACCACCGGGAACTGAGTGTCTGCTCTCTCTTCCTTGCCTTCCCACAGCAGCCACAGCCTACCATGGTCTTTGTTAAATATAAGTTTTAAAATGAACTTTAAGAAAGATTCAAGTTCAGGCAGGCTACTTTGAGAACTAAAAGAATTCTTATTTCATAGATGATATGTCACCTGACACACGAGTGCTTAGACTGAGGAAAAGATCACAGTTCCTATTAAAGTGTGGTGAAGCTAAAAGTATATCTCAGAAAACAGACTGAATACAGAACATCATTCAAAATCGAAATGTTCCTGACGTGGAGAATTTTTCACTGTAAGAACAAAGATGACTGAAATTCAGCTGTATATGCATTGAGAATATGCCTATTTCTGTCCTAAAGATGTCAGATCCTTAGCCTTTGAAAAGATTACAGTGGCAATAACCTAGCTGAGAGTTGAAAGAGGACTATCTTCCTCGTTCAGTGAAGAAAAAGGAAAATACAAAAAGGACTATATTATGTTCCAGACTGAGACAGAAAGCAGAGGTAGAGGCAGTTCATCTCACCTCATGTCTTATGTAAAAAACAAAATACCGAAGCAACAACTATGATGCTGCACTGTCTCTGCAAAGTGACATCACTGATACTGTCTTGATGAAACTAGCAGTCAGTGAGGCATTTTTTATAATTATTACTATTAATATACTACACTATTACTATAATTATACATTACTATACTATTACTATAATTATAACATACTAAAACACACACACTCACACACACATATATAATTTATTAGCAACTTCTCCAGCAAAATACCAGATTTTCTCAAGGGAAAAAAAATTAATCTTAGCAAGTCTTAGAGCAGGTGACAAAATGACAAACAAAATTGAATATTGACGCATTTAAAATGATACACATGCAGAAACTCTATGTGGTTTTAGGCTGCAAGCAAAGAGTTGTCACTCAACAAAAAAACCCCTTGAAGCTGTAATAGACGATTTTTGAAAATATCAGCTTACTAGTGGCCACAAAAAGCAACCTGATTCATAGCAATTGCCACAGGTTGCTCTGGACTCCAAAAGTTGTGATATATTCAAAAAGCATTTATTACAGAGGAAAGATCTACTGAGGGCCATTATACTCAAATATATCACTTCTGGCTCAGCAAGCCCATATACTCCAAATTGCTGAAAAAATTTACCACGAAAAAAAATCACTCTGTAGCATCTCAATTCTTGATATTATCAAACTATTCAAAGCCTTCGATCACATCTGAATCCTGAAAATTATCTAAGCAGTTTTTTCCCATCTATGTCAGCTGAAACCTATGTTCATGTCATTTATATTGTCTACAACGCTTCAATCAGAAAAAGACAAGTGGGGGAGACTTTCTGAAATGAATGAGGTTCCAGAGGCAGTGGCAGGGGCCTGCTTCAATGCTGAGTGAACCGATCAAATGTCCCCTCCTCTCCAGAGGCTGACAGAGAGCTCTCCGGCAAATGCTAACAGTGGGGATACATTCCCGACACACAGAGATCTTGTCTTCAGGTCAGGCTCCACACTAGGTGTGCAAAGAGAAGGGCAAGGAGGATGAAAACAGATTGCCCAACTGATGTCTGTAACCAAAAAGCTAGCAGATGTTTTAGAGGGAGGTGCTTTTCCTCTGTTATTTACTGAGGAAAGAATTGCTCTTGTGAGATGCCTACCTCCACTGGAGTTGAGAAACCTAGGCAATTTTTTTTCCCCATCATTTTTCCTTAACACATCCTACCGACTACCTTGGCTTAGCTACTGGCTTCACACTTACCTTGCTTTCTGCTCTGAATTCTTTTCTTGAAACTCCTTTGTAGACTCAGCCTTTGGGAATAATGAATCACAGAGGTAACTTGCTTATAAAAAGGTGTCCATCTTAGAGTAAATTCAGAGACTGCAACCGCAATAACTACTATTTATCATCTTCTCTTTCCTTTTCTGTCATATTTAAATAAGAAATCAAAACACTGTTTTCAGTGTTGCAGTTCACAGACACTAGTAGTCGGGCTGTCTTCTCTCTGTCTCTCTCTTTTTTTTTTTTTTGCTCTGCTTTATAAAGAACACAGGATGCTTCTTGATTGGAAAATAAGAGTGGCAAAGACTAACTTAGGTTTGGTGTAAAATGACTTTGACAACATCAGCCCCGTCTCTAGGGTACAATAGTCTTTGCTATAATGACATTACTTGGCATAGTATGACTCCACTTACTTAGCAATGACTGAGGATAAGCCATGTCAGGGAAATGAATTATCTTGCTTCCATAAATTGTGTGCATATTTTAAGATGGATTCAATCACTTGGCAAGACAATGTGGCAGAGGTTATAGCATGGTTGCTATTGTGGTCTGTTACGTTTGATCTGAAACTCCAAAATTCCAGCAAATCCCAGGTAGGAAGAAATCCAGGGAGAAATTTGGGCCCAAATCAAATCTGTGGCAATATTCCCATCAACTTCTTTAGTGCCAGGATTCTGTTCCACAAGTCAACATCATCTGGTTGGGGTCTGCTGACATCTGTGGTATCGTCTCTCTAGAGCCTTTCACAGAAGTCTGTCCAATATCCTAAAATATATCGTTATGACCAGCAGCTTACTTTGCAGCAAAAATCGGATTACAAGGACTGTGGATGGTCATAAAATGATAAATACCTTCTCATTTCTAGGAGATCAATTCTATAGCCTGTCAACAAGAGGGAACACTTGCTTTACCAGCGGCTGTGTTTATGTGTAAATACTTGTTATTTTTTTAAATAAAATCCTGCAACAACAGTGAACATAAAATGATAGAAACAGTTCTAAATACGCAGTCATTGCCCCAAATACCAAGACAAAGTATTTTTGATAGAGCTTGAGAGGAACTTTCTGCAAGAAAGAAATATCTTGGGTCCAAGCAAGAAGTTATTCAAAAATGAACATCGAAACTGCTTTTCTCTTAGTCCAAGAAAAATAAGGACATTAAATTTTGGGCACAGCTTAATCCATGCAGAGTAAGGAAGTGTTTGCCAGTATATATTTCCAACATAAGGAACAGAAGAAACGTAATAGAAAGACCCTGGTTTCTTGCCTTTGGGCTTTGTCACATGAACAGAACAAAGGAAAGAAGCACCAGGTAATGCTGATCAGGGTCAGAAGTCCATCTGGCCTTTCGAGTTGCTTATTTCAATGATATTTGACTGACTCATTCTAGGATGCTTGTCCTAAAGACTTTGTTGCACTAACTGTAAGCTTGGCTGCACTGACTCAGAGCTTGTGAACCTAAACTGCTCATCTAACCTGCTGCTGATGAGAAACTAGCCTATCACCTAGCAAACCCCCCCCCCCCCAAAAAAAAAGTATTTTGTCATTTGTGTTAATGCACAGACCTTAATTCAGGGATTATACTACTTTGATCTTTAACAACTAAACAATCATAATTTGTGATTCCTGTATAAAATTCTTGTTAGGCAAGTATATATGTACTGCTTGGCAGTCTTGCCTAAAATTGATGCTTAAAGCCAAATTCAGCCAACAGATGTTGAAACTTTGATAGATGCTCTCTTGACACTATGCAACATCACTAATGTGAGACGATCTCTTTTTAAGCTAGTTGTTTGCATTATGGAAGCATGACCAATATACCCTCAAGTTCTAAAAGAAAATGAAGTCTGCAGTCCGAGGAGATTTTAAGATTAATTACATCAGGAGTTAAGGGAAAGATACAACTTGTAGCTACACTTTCCAAATAGTTGTAAGCTTCTTGGTAAATTTAGGTAATTAGAATGTTCGTCCAATCATACTCTTGCTAAAATCCAAATTAATCCATTAGATCTCATTTTACTACTTGAAAGAGTTGAATTAGACTATTACAACCAGAGCAGGGAAAAGCTCAATTGGCTCTGCATCCTGAAAATGCAGTCTAGATAGGGCTCAGTGTTCAGTTGAAAAAATACTTTAAAAGATTCAATTTAATGGCAGCTTTGAGAATATCATAAAGTACTCTATTTACACAGAGAAAACACATATGGCAATGGCATTACTGGGAGTGTAGTTTACTTGCATTGAAACAAAGCAGCAATACAAAGTAAACAGTAACATCTTTGGTTAGTTGTTGGGTCTTTCTTACCGCTAATAGCTTGCAAACCACTTTGTGGTGGTCTTTGCAATTTGCTTTTCTCGGTCTATTATGTGCTGCGGTAAAACGGGAGGAGCAGATAAGATGGGTTCCAATGAAATGCATAAGACCTGACTTAAATGCGCGTACGGAAGGGTCTGGGGCGTAACTAATCATTCTTGGTGAGATTCCATCCTGAACAGGGCAACGCCAGACGGGGACGCTGCTGCCTGATTGGATTGATGTTTATCGCCGGCTTCATGATTCCGGGGACCGCAGAGTCATACTGGAGGAGATGAGCACAGGTGCACAGAGCAGCGCACTACTGCATCCCGCTCAACCCCGAGGCAGGGCTGGCAGAGACCCTTCCTGACGGGGAACAAGTCAACACAGGGGCGTGGATCTTGTCATGGTTTGATTAGAAATGGCTTATAACAATGGGCTTGGTAGCACTCACAGTAGTGATAGCAATATGCTGCGGCTTGCTAATTCTGAATTATTGCTTACGGCATGTACGGGCTTAACTGCTTGATAGACATGAGCGCAGAGTATATCAATTAATGGTACAGGAAAAAGAGGTTCTAGAAAGGGGGGGAGATGTGGTGGATCTTGGGAAACTGCGTAGACAAGATATTTGCATGAGAAGCGGTAGAGTAGGCGTAGCGGAAGATCACGTGGTGTGACGCGCAGCCTAGGGGTGGAAATGAAATGCAACTGTATGTAAGCTTGTACGCAGCTCGCAATAAACGCCATTTTAGCATCTCTCACATTGAGGTCTGTGCTTGTGACCCTGCAGTAGGGGAAGCTGCAGTGCTCCCCTGGTGGCGGCATGGGACCGAGCGAGAGCACGGCAACAATTATGCTATCTTTACAGATTGTATCCATTATCCCACCACCACATCTAACTTAGGGTCTTACTGTACCATTACTTAAGTCCTCATTTAAGCAAAAATATATTTGAACTCATTTGTCTGTATTCTCAGATGGAGAAAAAAAAGACAGAAAAGACTTTTGTTTTCATTCTTGTCAACCTTTCTGTATGGGAAGTGCAGATCATTGGGACACCTATCTTAGCAACATACATTCTGGTACTGGGGCTGCTGTTGAGAGTAGCACAACATATGGTGACCAGAAATCACAGCACAGCACACCAGAAGCTACCTTCCCCTAGAGGAAAGTTTCCTTTAATGAAAACCAGAATAAAAGAGACTTGCATACAGAATTCATGGAATACAACTTGAATGAAGAACCATGAGAGTTTACAAAATGAACTAGAACAAATTTAAGTATATGCCAGCTTTATAAATTTCATATTTCAGTCATATCCTCCAGGGCTTTTCCCCTAATTAATACACAAGAATGTGACCATCTCTCTCCAAATCTGGGTAAATTAGTATTTTTTGTTTTGCTTTTTGTTCAATATCAAAAAGAGAAAATTTGTGCTATTACCTCCGCTATATGATGCTAAGGTCCACAACCAACAAGTGGCACAGGTTCTGACAAGAATCATGCTGACCACGTACTTACCAAGCAGAAAATTAATCCAGACAGAGCAAGCAGCAATTGCTACGTAAATATACATCAAAATAATGTTATAACAGGAAGAAGAACGGGCTTCCATCGGTTCAATGATTGTTTTAGCTTGGTGCCACATTGCCCAACACTGACAGATGCAGCCTCCACATAGATACTGTAACTTTTTACTGTAACTATCTGAGATAATGATTAAGCTAGCAATTAGTATAGAGTCCCCCTAGAAACATCAAGCTTCCATCAGATTGGTACGTAACAGTGAAGCATCAAGACTGTTGAAGACAACAAGCAACCAGTCACATAAACGAAGACTCTGAACTACAAAAATCTCTGCTAAGAAAGATAACTGAGCAACAAGATTCTACATTTCCCATCAAGAAAACAGTATCTGTCCAGTTACATGTTCTGACCCAGATGAGTGAGCAGATGAATTCACCACCAATGCTTCTGCTGTAACACACACAGTATCTAAAAGTTACTTCAACTACATGCAGTCCAGATTACTGGATACATTCAGTGCCATAACCAACTTCCAAAAGCAGATCAATAATCAACTAGGACTGAGCTACAAGCCTGTGACATTTCATGAATGAGTTCCAAACTTCAGTTGTGTTTCCCTTTTCCAGATGAGCTTACCTCAAGAGCCAATGTCTCTTGGTAGTAAGACCAAGTGGTCACCCAGAGGACCAAGGTGCCCAATTCCTTTAGGCATAAAATTACCAAAAGTCTCTACCTTCCATTAAATATCCTCACTTTGATATGAGTCTTCACTTTGTGACTCTTCTGTCTATCACTATTCTTTAATCGTCAGTAATCCAAACAGATAATTTCTATCTGGAGTACTGTTACACTGAAATGGGTCATTAAAGTACCACTATTAAAATATTTAGAAAGAAACATTTACTACTCTTCAAGTATTTAAATAAGCCAAAATATTTTTCATATTACAAATATCTAATTAGACACAAAAATCTAACAGTAGATACAATATGTTTAAAATATCTCTTTAGAAGCAGTGTCTACTACATAAACACTAATTTCTTGTTTGTCTCTTGCAAAAATCTTTTTTTCATCAAGTTTGTGGTTCTTATGATATATAGCAGCTGGACTACAAAATACAAGACAAAATTTAATATCAAATTCTTTAAAGTAAACTTCTGCTGTGGAAAATATTATTTTAACCTGTACACAGGTAATACCTGGATCTTCAGTACTTATAAATTACAGTAAGAAATTAGTTGAGAAAAGACCACAGAACACCACTATGCCACTAATTAAATCTATTGTATACCCCACATGTTGAATAGTGTATATAGTTCTGGTCATCTCGACTGCAAAAATATAGTTGAGTGAGACTAGAAAAGGCACAGATAAGGTCAACAAGAATGGCCAAAGGCATGGTATAAAAGCATGCACATGTTTATGACTCTTCAACTTCAAAGAGTGGTAACTGCAAAGATGACATGATTGATTTTCACATGTAAAAGGTGATTCATACAAATGAGAAAACAGGGAATAAAAAAATATCACTTTCTTCACAGCACAAGGGCTATGGATCAATGAAATCATCCAGCATAAGTTCAAAGCTAGTAAAAGGAAATAATTTTTCATAAAATGAATAATTTGGTTGTGGACTCTCCTGTTGCAGGCTAGCTCCTTCCTCTTGGTGGAGTATCTTAGGTTTTACATACAGCCAATGCTTCTTTTCAAAGTAGTCTAGGGGTTATCAGCAGCTTTAATCTTGCACCCCAAACTCCTCTAATCTCTCCTTAAACAGAAGACAACATGGCCACCTTTTTAATTACCAGAAAGCCTGTTTCCCTTCCCCAGGTCAACACATCTTTTTGTTGTACTGTGAGCCACCAGCTACGTGGAAGCCTCCTCTTTCCCTGCAATGGGTACCTGGCATTCTTCAGAAAGAGGGAAGCCTTCACCAGATCACCTACTTATTAAAATATACACAAATTTTAATACAGATATAAATGCTATCTGTATGTAGCTGATCCCTCGACTGAGATCAGAAAAAATATTAATCAGCCACTCAGGAAGATTGGGTTGACTGATCCCTTTTTGCTTTTAGTTCTATCACAACACAAAGACAAGATCTTCTTACATTCTTGCTTTAATTTCTGCAAGATCAGTCTGTCTAGGATTTTGCTTGAAAAACTTGAAAACTATATTATCTTTCTAAGCAAAGTGATTTTACACTGGCTAGCTCTAAGGAAACCAGTGTTATCCTATTATAAACCCACTGTAATGAAGTGAAAGATTCCAAATATTATACACTGTAAAAATATATGCATCACTGTAAGAGGCTGCTGCTTAAAAAGATTTGTAATTTCTTTTTTAATTAATCGAACTAATTATGGCCTTTGATTCATTCATTTCTTTCTTGTTTGATAAATCTCCTCTTCATATTATTACTTTTGTATTCTAACACTATTAGTAAGATCACATTCACATCTTACAGCAGTGTGGCTACACATGACCATTCAGAATAAACTGATTAAAAATATTTACCTGTTGTCAATAGATAGTATTACTCATACACACACTACTGCACTTTTGGAATCTTGATAGTATTTTCCTTTTTACCTTTGGTTAATGCTCTACAACTACATACAACTCCTGAAAACTCACAATATTCCACCTTCCCATGGTTTTCTGTAGTTAAAAGAGCCTGCAAAAAATCTGAGGTAATAAAAATGGGTCTGCTAGTCTGTTTGATACTTAAGACAGTTATACTGCCCTCCAGAGCCTAGCTGGCTATTAAATGCTTTCCAATCTCTTGCTAAATAATGTGGTTTATGAATCGAATGTACAGAGATTACACACTATAAATATTTTATCAGAATTTCATTTGCATCGAGTACTTTAAATCTTCAGGGTCTGCATTGTACTGACTGACATCATTTAAACAGGGCCTTGATAAGGCTGCTATCAAACACAGCCCCGCAGATGGCTGCTGCCACCTAAGAGGAAGGGTGGTGGATATGCAGCACAGGGCTGAGCCAGGGTAGTGGCAGGGTTTGAAAGGAGTCCAGGAATCCTCGTAGCATGATGGGCCCGTGGTGCCTTAATATTGCTTTGCATTTTCATCTGAAAAAAACAGATGGAAGAGGAGAATATATACACTGAATAGGTGTTAGGCTATTCTTCCAGTAGGGGGGAATTATAATACAAGCAGCAGGTCCAGGGAGTTTCAGATCTTCCAGCATCTGTCTCCAGATCAAGAATAAGTATGAACTTAATCAGTTTCTTAAATTTGGGCAAAATTCTCAACACCTTAAAGAATGAAGCCCAAAATTTGTACACTCACATATATAGCTCTTAAATTTCTAATTTGGATATAAGAATTTAATATTGAATAATATGAATAATTAAAGGTTTTAAGACTTGGTTTTTTTTTTAATTTTCCATAATTAAGCAACCAGTTGAGGATGATTAAGATACTTGGCTTAGGAGACCCATTCAGCTCTTAACTTAAAAAGAATTAATTTATTTTTAAGTCCATGTATTTTGTTTAAGGAGATCTCTCAAAATTTACATACACCAAAGATCCAAAAGATGAGTTTCGAATCTATGTAATCTGTTTTGAATAAGAAATACTGACCTTCAAGGACATGCTTGAGCGACTGCAAATGACCAGAATGCTATGAAAGCATACTGAAAATGAAAATGAGATCATGAAGGTTCCATGCTAGACTCGTTGCATAGGATTAAAAGATGAGTAAAGAGAGGAAGTACATTTGGAGAGGGAAAAAAATATAGTGCCATTAGTGGATTGGAGCATAGTATTCTAAATAAAAATGGACATATGCAAATGAACAATTAAAGTATATGCAGCAAACACAGAAGCTGAAGAATCTCGATTTGTACACAGACAATGGAAGCATAAAGGATGGAGATGTCTCAATTAAAGCATGGGAAATAGGAACAGGGAAGATGGGGTGTCTTAATTAGAGCACCTGTGACGAGATTTACACATCTTTCAGAACATGCAGCTCTCCCTCCAGCCCCAGAGGCCCTCGGCTGCCCTGTTGATGCAGTGTGAAAGGAATCATCCTGCAGCTTTTTTTTAATTGATATTTTGCACAAAAGCAGCTAGCCTAATCCTGGAGATGCTTTGCATTATTTTCCTGAGCAAATGCATAGAACTGTGAACACTCCCACTGAATAGTACAAAAGTGCGTTTTAGGTTTTCTCAATTGAAATAAATACCAGTGACTTTATAGAAAGTGAGAAAGTGTAAAGAAAAAACTGAATAAGTACAAATATTCCTGCAGAACTGACAAGGAAGATGTCTGAAAATTGGTGCTTATGACAGTTATTTCAGTGCAGAAATATTACGGTAACAGATAGCTTAAAATGATTTTCTGATCTGTGGGACAGAAGTATGAAAAGGCCTGAGGGCAGGTTCTCCTAGCGTGCCTGAATCCAGGGCTACACTTCAGTAGTGACCATTTTCTTCATTAAAGCTTTGTCCCTTTCAGGGTGGAGCCCAATATAAGTAGCAAAGAATACATTTACTAAGCAGTTGCAGTGGACTCGTACTGATTAGTGTACTTTACACAGCACCATGCACAGTTTCCTGCTTGTTCCCTGGTTCTCTTTGTGCCGCAGCTACGCTTTTTCTTATTGCACCACCCTGTTTACTTGTTCATGCAACACCTTGCTTTTTTTCCCCAAAGAACACAGCATTTAAAATACCTAAACATTTTCATCTTCATTTCAAGTCTTAGGAGCCCTCCAGTCCCTTCCATGACAAAATGTTGAATTCCTTGTTTGAGAGCCACTAGTTTAAAGAAAAAAAAGAACTTGGAAGAAGCCAAACAATTAACTTTAAGTAATTTTGCCTCTTAGGTAACTACTCGTGGGGTTCTTTTCAAGTACCAATGTACCCTAATATTTCTCTGTCAATATCTGAGATTTGTGTCTAATTGGGCTGCTTCAACATTAATAGCAATATTGTATTACAACTTCTCTGCCTTCAGCTTATTCAAAAAATTGCATATTCCTGCAACCCAATCTTACGCAGTAGATGTTGCCATTATTTATTCATGTAACAAGTCCTGTAGGTCCAATGTGAGATCAGTGTTGTGTGTGTTGAGCGCAGGTCTTTACACATACAAAGTTAAAAAGAGTTTCTGACCTAAGAACTCGAATTTTAAGTAGCATGGGTAAAAGGTGGTAGTTCCACAAATAATTTCTACATGCCAGGTCTCCAATAATCAAATGACTTCTTGCGAAGTTTGTGAAAGAACTACAATTCATTGAAGTCACTGCATGCTTGAGACAAATAAAAATGCTTTTAGACACACTTCACTAGATTTTGGGGCAGTATGAATGCTATTTGTAATGTATTTCAAGGCAATATAGAAGTTAACTATTGAAAAACACAGACAATGAATACATCTATTTACTCCCATATCACACTCTGCTCTTTTCCTGTGTCTCCAGCCTTTCCTGCAGCTACCACACTGTATTGTTTTACAGCAAATAAGACCACTACTGTTATTAAAAAATGAATAACCAAGAAAAAAAACAAGGAATAAAAACTACCATGTGTCTTATCAGCTCAAAGTACTTTTGTGAAACATTCGAAAAACAGCATGAAGGTAACAAGAAAATATTATACAATAATATCTACATAAAGAGAGGCTAAGATTCATGGTAGGCTAATGAGATTTGCCTGGGGGATAAGACCCCAGACCCATTTTTGTCAGGGATCTCTTCTTGCTTTCAAAACTTGAGTGAAACTACTGCATTTTGGGATTAACTTTGTCTCCGACTAGCATGTTTTTTCCTGAAGCACTGTGGACAGAAGCTGTCGTGTTATTCTAAGCAGCAGCACATGTCCTGCTCCCAAACATTCCTCCTGTCTTGTTACACCCCTCTAATGACACCAGATTTACCAGGAGACCTAGGATCCTTCCTTGCTTACTACCGTCATACACCTAAAAACAAGCCAGCCTCCTTAGTGGAAGTTTTGAGTGGAGATTGCTGTCTGAAACAAACCTGCATATGTGTAACTCAGGGTGCTATTTTATTTGCATCATTGATGTTATTTCACTACGGAACACTGGCTTTGCTAACAAAAGACTGAACCATGTTCTCAAGAGCATAAATTCAACAGGAATCACCCCAGGGGCACAGAAGGCAGAACCAAGCTAACGGTGCTATAGACCAGGCTAATGCAATGGCTGCTATTACACCACACACATTTCATTTCTATAGGAAGAGAGTGCTACACTGCAATTCCTATACAGCAATTTATCATGAGGATAATAATCTATTTATAATCTGTTTTCCTAAATCTTGAAACTCTTTTAAACTATGCAGACTTCTTTGACAGTATGTATACATATCTTTGCTAATATGAATGCACACAGTGCCTCCCTGATGTTGGCAACAGTCCTCTAGAGACCAAAGTAAGACAAATAAGCTCATTTTGTTTGTGACAGCAATGCTGGACTTATAAGCAAACACTTCAGTGAGGCAAAGTCAGGATATGTTAATCACATACAACAACTTGTTTCCCTTTTCTTCTAAAATCAATTAATGAGCTCTAATGTTCCACTCTACACAAAGAGAACAAAAAGTAATTTTTATTTTAACGACGAATTATTTCTTCCTGTTTAAGTAAGCCCTGTCCTTAAGGCCAGGCTCTCATGTAATCTGTTTCTGAGAAATAAAATTGATTGTACCTACTGGTTTATTCATATATCCTTATGGCATGACATCATAAATAGAATTTGTCACTCCTGAGCTTGCTTCTCACAGCAGTTGTCTTTAATGTCATTTGCTCAAGTAGCTCAAAGTCTTCATGAATAATTAATGTTTAGAAATCCACTGCAGTGCTGCAAGATAACCACTTTTCAGCCTTTGATTTCGAATAAGTCTTGACACTTTTGTTCAATGAAGAAACTACAAGCAACTTTACACCTCTGAAATTGTACAAGCATCTCCAGTATGAATATAACAAAGCAAAGACTTAAGATCATGCAGAAGCATTAGGACTAACTGAACAACTATTTTATTAACTTGTCCTTAGTATAAATGAAAGCAAGGAAGCAAAAGGCATATGTTTTCTAAGCTCTGCCTGACAAAATAAAATTTATCCATCTGTATCAACAGAAAGTTAAGAAAGCATGACACAGTGTCCTATAAAAGACTTTAGGTAATTAAAAATATTAATATTTACTTGAAAAGAGCTGTGTATTTATTTGGGTCGCAGTAGAATCCATTTTAGCAAAGCTTAAGGCAGACTCAGAATATGTTCAGCTCCAAAGGTATTTAGTCAGAGAGATCTTCTCTTTGGAATATATTGCAAGTCTTCCAGGCTGCTGATACTATTAGTTATAATTTACATTCTGTAGAGCTCAGAATCGCCAGTAAAGGATCCCCATTGTGCTAGGTAATTACTGTAACACTGACAAGGTACAATAAAATCCTGGAGAGTTGCAATTAGAAAAGAAACAGCTAAAAAAGAAATGCGGGTAATACAGGAGATGTACGATTAGGAAACAACAGCAATTTCAGACAAAAATCACTTTTCAAATTTGAGTCTGGGACATCACAAATTTAAAAAACAACTGCTTTGTAGATCGACATCAGTGATCCAGAGCTAAGCAGCCAAGACACTAACACTGCATGGAGTAGGGCTCAGTAATGCCCTCTAGCAAAACATACAGTAAGAATGAATTAACTAAAACAAAATAAAACAAAGTTTCAACAGGAAAAAAGTATTTCAGTTCTCCTGATGTGAAAATCTCCAAAGTGTACATTTAATTATTTATGAAGGCTGGCAGGTTTGTGATCTTACATACTGATTTAACATGGCATTCAAAACAGAGACCTTACAAGGGATCTCCGGGAAGAGGCCCAGAGCAGCACAGGAGCGGAGCACGCACTTGTTTCACTCACTAGGCAATACGTGTTCGGAGCTTTTTATTTTGGACTCAGTTCAGAAGAAGTTTCTCTTTTTAATAGATTAACAAAATTACTTTGAAATACATACTCACTTATTGCCCCCATAGGGAAATGCCTTTCCATGCCCAATATACCAAACTGATCAAAATTTCTTCTTTCAATATGAGTGTTACTCTAGCAACTTGGCTCTTCATGAAAACAGGTGCTGGTATACTTATTTAAAAATAATAATTTGCAAACCTATAATATTATTCTCCAGTCCATGATAGTGTCTTTGGGTCAAATCCATTGCCTCAGCAACATAAACCAAAGACAATTCACGCCAGGGGAAGCTGTGCCCTTATTAAGTCTATAGACACAATGCAGGGCCATGCAGAAATACCCAAAGTACCTTGAAGACCAAAAATATATACAATATATAGTAGTATATAGCGTTCTGTTTGACTGTGAGTATTCTTAGGCTGAGCTTGGGACTAATGTTTTGCTTTGTACATACCCAAAGAACCAAAGCTGATACCAACCCCCCCCCCCCCGACCCCTAGCATATTCAATTATTGTTGTACAGAATCATAAAATCTGACTTGGACATAATGCAAGCACAGACAATTTTCTTGGGATCTGACTGTTATTCTCTTCTCCCTAGTATATACAAATATTTGAGTACCGTCACAGCAATGATATGAAAGACTACCTTAAAGTGAAAATATTTGTTCCAAAACTTGACAGATTATGAGGAACGTTCTTAATCTGCAGTGTTTTAGAAATTTTTCATGACGGAGTCAGTGTTTTCATACCTCATTACACGCTGTACAATAAATCAGAGTGAAGTGACTGGCCAAAAAAAAAAAATAAAAAGTTCTAAGGGGCATGTGAAGGGAAAATAGCTTCTGAAATCAACCAAAAAACCCTTAAGGAGGTAAGTAAGAGAAAACTGCTTTCTCTCAATTTACTTTTCCTCAACTATTTTACTCAGGCTTAAAAAGCTCGCTTTGTTCCAGCTTAGACCATGGCCCAGTTTTTAAACTTCATAAAGCTGTGAATTTAAGCTGTAGCTCCATAGCCCAGTAAATACAGTTTTGCCATGGCTAGTAACAGGCCACAGGCATTGTACTGAGTTGAGGAGGCCTCAGGACTGAGGCTTGTCAGACTCTGCCTGAGGTTGCCTTGACCTACCTCAACTTTGTTTTTGCTTGGTCTTGCCGTAGCGCCATTTTTTCTAACGACAAGGTGGCTATGCCTAATTTGGTTTACTTTTGCTTATGTACATAAGTTATAACCGCAATTATTCTGTGTGGAATGGAATATTTATGAGTAATACAATAACACAGTGCAGACCAATACAGGCCTAGTATGCTAGCAGGGTCTTTGAAAAGTGGGGACACAGGGTGCAGCGTAGAGGAGGAGGAGCATAGGATAAGAGATGGGCACAGGCTGCCACTGGGGACCCGAAGGCTACTCACCAGTGGCCAGTTAAAGAAATGCTAGACCTGGGAGCTAGGCAAAATTGGTTTTAGGAGTGCCAAAGAGAACAGAGAACAAGCATCTAATGTATGTAAAACACATGATATATAGTAAATTCAGATGTAATGTGGAGTTGTAGATCAGTGAAGATGGAGAGAAAGATGTAAGGAGCAAGTCAGAAAACAAAAACAGTCCCAAGTGAATCCTAGAGGAGGAGGAAAGAGGGAACTCCACCAACATCCCACTTCTCCCAGCAAAAAACTTGGGACACTGATGACCGGCTGCAACCTTCCCTTCTGCTTGAGGAAGACTGGCACCATCAGCATTAGGACCCAGAGGGGAGGTGGAAGAGTAAGCATATACCAGAGAAAGGGGCAGATAAAAGAAAATGTGCGTAAAACGATTTTAAGTGTATTATTATCACCACTATTATTGAGATTTTGATTTTCTGTAACAGAATTCTTTATTTTCTTTGTCTTTAATATTTAGATCTAGACTAATAATTCTCCAGTTAGACTCTCAAGATTTCACCCACACATGGCTGTACATATGAGGTGCATTCCTCTTCTTCACATAACAAGATTTGGAGTGTAAGATAGCATTCCCAGCAGTACAGTATATTGAAAAATGTTCAGTTACATGTTAGTATACAGTCAGGAAATACATGAAATTCTTTTTACATATCATCTGGATAACCATATTTCTCAACTTGATTTATGATAAGTACATCTGATAGCATCAACTATGAGTAAAACTCCCTAGTACTTCTCATGAGGACGTGAAAAGGAGGAAAGAAATCTGATGAAGATTCAGAGTGTGCATATAGGGTGGGAAAGAGCAGAGATTGGGACTGGCTGGATAAAAAGGTCACAGAGCTAAAATAATTAGTCCAGGAGGGAGACTGGTACTGACAGGAAGTTTAAGCAGAGAACTAAAACCCAGCAAAACAGGATGAATGTAAACTAAATGGGAAGGCCAGAGAGGGTAGAAGTGAACTGGCTAGGAAGGAAATCAAGGGACACGACAGAGGAGTTAATGGGGAAATGTCACGAAGGTCAAGGAAAAAGGGAGAGGGCATAGAAACTGAAACAGAAAACCCAAATGAGGAGAACAAGACTTGATGAATAAATAAGATGAGAAGGGAAAACCTCAGAAGTTGAAACTACCTGTGTGAGAAATAACCATCGCGGTACTTGAGAATCACTGTGTAACCCAGGTTTTGCTAAGCATGTTGGCCAACAGATCTGTTTTAATAGTTATTGTTTGGTCTCTCTGTGCTCTGCTATACACTTACCAAGTAAGGTCTGCCTTCTCTAGCATAGATTCTATATTCTTCTGAAGAGGCCATTAAAATAAGGGCCAAAGAAGAGGGAAAAAATTGTTTCACACATAAAATTTCACGAAAAGTACTCTGTTATCTAATCAAAAGCAACCAAAAACATAACACACAAATCATCAGGTTGAAAATCCATCTCAAAGATATTAGTAACAGAAGAAAAACTATCGCAGTTCAATTAAGACATTTCCTGGCAACTTGCAGAAGAAAAGGAGAAGAAGAAAGAAAAAGATGGAATAATATTTTCCTACATTTAATCTCCTCTTAGGAACATGCTGGACACAGTTTCTTCTTTTCTCTATTCTTAATAGTTACACAGTACTTGTGTGCCAACACCATACCCAGCACACTGCAATCAATACATTATAGGGAGCTGTTTTGCACAAGATGTACAAAACGGACACAGCAGCAGATGTGCTGTACTGCTGAAGAAATATATTCAATGATATCAGGAGTTCTGGGAAGTGTCAAGTATAACTACATGAAAGAAAGAGCAGGTATTATATATTAGGTAATTTTCTTCTTTGCTGTTTGATATATTATAATTAGTACTTTAGCCTCCAAATCCATGCAATGCTATGGCAGCAACTGGAATGTTCAAGAGTTTCCAATTCCTCTCATTTGTCTACCAAGTTTCTAACTTCTGAACTGTAATGCAATAAAATATTTCTCTAGGAGCAAAATTAACCAGCCTAGAGTGCAACAAACCCCTGTCAGATAACCCTATATATCATAAAGACTTCAAACATGATGACAATGTCACTTTCCTTTCTGTTGTATCTCCTAAATGCTGTCAGAGGGTGAGATGATGGTGGAATTACTTCTTTTCTCAGTTACTAATCCTAAATGTTGATGGGTCCATTTCTTTATATATTCTGAGCATTGAACTTCTGACTTTACTCACAGCACCTCCCAAAAGATCATACGCAATGCAAAGAGCTCCACCGAACTTTTCTCTACCTTACTAATTGAGCCAATGGTACAACTTGAAAATTAAAGTACAATAGAGACAGCACATGACTGTATTTTTTATCTCCTGGCTGTTTAGAATGGTCTGTTTGTATCTTCAAAGAGTGTCAACACTGCTCAGCTTCAATTTGAAGTTACTCTATTCTGAATAGCTGCAAGATTTCCTTAAATAGCCTGCAGGAACAGAACCTCTAACGGAAGCTTGCAACTACCTCATTTAAAACTGCCATCCTTATTCTGGTGGTAAAATAGAGAAAACTTAAGGATTCTGATCTTCTGAATTCAGACTTTCCTATTAAAACACAGGATAAACAGTCTCAGGGTCTTTATTGCTAAGTCTGTTTTTACAGAATATTTTCAAAGAACCTGCATACGTAGATAGGGGATAGATAACTGAAATCGCAGCAGCGGAGGCTGACATATATGAGGTCTATCAAAGCCACCAGCACTCTTACCCTTTCACTTCACATCAGTTCTGTGAACCAAATAATGTTGTGCCTTGCTTTGAAAATACAAAACAAATGTGAACATCTAGCTCAGACTTAATTTTGGAAGAGGGATAAACTCCCAAACGAATGTGTACTTCCATGGTAGATACTAATGGAAAAGACAATGTTAATGAGCTCTTAAATTAGAAATACGTTAACTTGTTGGTGTGTATTTATCAGTCAAATGAACAGGTATGCTGGTTCCATTTTACTTAGACTTTCAGGGTTAAATACTGGCCTTAGTGAAGTCATTGAAAGTTCTGCCAAAAAGAATAATGACATTTTAACTTCTGTGTTTCCTAAGAGATGAGGATGAGTAGCATTTACTAGAAGGAAAAAAGGTTCTAGACCATGCCTGGTAATAATATTAGGAAAGAGGAGGTAAACATGCAAAAAAGATGCAAAAATATTAAAAGGAGATTCTTTTCTTTTTTTTTTTAACAAAAGCAATACATAATACCTATATTTTGTAGAAAACCTCTTTCCCATCTTCTTTTGCAGAGACACTTAGATGAGTTTCTACATTAAGGCTATTAATAGATGAAGAATAAGTTCTCTGATGACAAGATAAATAGGTATTGCACATCTCTATGCCACACTCACTGATGTGAGTATAACCAGAGGTTAACAGCAGCACCAATTTTATTTCAAGTAGAAGACGGCTACCTTGGTTAGTCTTTCAGAAAAGAGCTAATTTGTTGATAAATTGCTCCTGTCACATTCTTTAAAGAGGTTGGTAGATTGAAATAATAGAATGATCTTATTATTCTTCCAGTGATTTTACATTTAGGGGCCAAAGGGCAATACCTCTTAGATATATAAAAGAAACAGTCAGATATGTGTCCAAGCAACTCAGTCTAACAGCTATCAAAATGTTTTGATTTTTTGAAAATACTTAAGTATAAATGTGCTGCCTGCTAACTTTAAAATATTTTTAAAATTTATAAGAGATACTTTTAATGAGTTAGAAGAGTTTGATTTAACCTGATAAATTTAAATTGTGCTAAAATATATCCAAAACTTCCAAATGGTTTTGAAAATATTAGCCAGTTAACTTGCATTTTATTTCCTCCTGTTTCTTTCTCACTTCTCATTTTGGAAAGGACAAGGCTTTATTAGTGCCTTGATAAACTTTCATTGCCACAGTGTGGTTTTCCACTAGTTTCGAACATTAGTGCAGTCCTCCAGTAGTCGGAGCAGAAATGGCAGGGACTAGCAAAAACTGCACTGTTGGTCCTTGCAGGCAGGAGGAATTCAGCTGAGCCCTGGCTTCCTTGTTCATGAAGATTTAAGGCAAAAGACCATAACTTTGCAGTTCTAAAGTAATGTTGCCTCTAAGTGGCCTAATATAAAGACCACCCTCTCTAGAAGTGAGGATTTCTGTATGAATAACTAATTCTGAGATAGCCACGGGGATTTGCTAAATGAGGTTGTTTTTACACTCAACAAAAGAGGGAAAACTCTGCTTTTTGGTTGAAAAAAATAGGAAGAAATTGCACAGAATCCTCCATTTCCTCTGTTCATGTGCAACTGGCAGCAAGAGAGCGTGCTCTCAGCTGGTGCTTGTTGTGAACTATGGGACAGGAGGTGACTGAAAATGAATCCTCCCTGATTTTATCATTTGTAACCACCACCAATCTGACTTGCAGTTTAACCTTTATACAGAATATTAAATTAAAGATAATTAATGTTTAATTCTCTCAATTCACGGGTTAAAAAATATTGGTCACACTGTGTGCAAAGGCAGTTCCCAAATGCTATTTTCTCTCACAAAGTGAAATATGTAACATGCCGAGTCAGGCATATCATCACTGCCCATACACAAATACCCTGATACAAAGTCAGAAATGCTGCAACCTTGAAAGGGAAAGGTCTGATTCAAAGGAGTTAAAGCAGAGTAATAAATACAACATGTTTTAAAATTCTGTCTGTTTAGTTTGTAAGAATATAAACTAACCTGTTGATGAAAAGACAGGAGAATTTGTCCATCTGCTAACTGCCTTACAGAATGAGACTACCTACAACAGAAGGTAAAGTTTTCACTTCTGCAGCCCACATAGTGCTTTGGTTCATGTAACTTCACAACCACTTAAGCTCTCTGCTTTCCCGCTACACCCTATACAAGTGTTACTCAGCCAAAAAGATGTGGAAACCGTTCAAAACAGAACACTTGCACTGAAAGAAGACCAGACCTTATATGTTTCCAGGCAGCGAAGAGGCACCAGGATAGCTGGTAGGACCTCACTCTTCTCTTCTCTCCCCTTCCCTCTTCCCATGGCCACATAGCTCCTGGCCATGGGAGACGGCCAGACAACGCATTTCATTTTCCTTGTACCATTTTTTTTTTTCAACTTGCCATCCTCTGTATAAGTCTAGTTTTCATTGTAGCATGGTTGGTTATTGGTGGATTTAGCCCCTGGAATTCAGAAATCTGAAAAATTGGTACAATACAATATTATAAGAGGTTTAGGAAATGCCTATCAACTTACAGCATTATTTCATGAGAATAGGCTGGAATTTCTACATTATTCTCATATTACTTCTACCTCAAGCCCATAGCAGTATTCCTTAAGATTGACTTCAGTTTTCTTTCATCTTACTAAAGCAAATACATGCTACAATTAGTTTCTTCTTACTTGCATATTAGGTTCATAATACTATATTACAAAATTCCATACACATGTAAATTAGAGCTAATTGGACCGGCTCATCAATCTGTTCCCCAGTTACATAACAAAAATACATTAACTGAATGTGATTTATGGATAAGGTACTCATGAATGTTTGTGATGGAATTCATAAAGCCCTCATTTGCATATCCTAATTAGCAGTTTATTAATCTTAAATGCATACAGAAATTAACAGCATTTTAATCTCCTAAAATGCAGCTCTTTTTATCCTTTCATTAACAACCTTCAGTGTTAGTGTGAGACAATTTTTAATAGCTTATAGATTGTGAGTGCCTATTCACATATAAAAATGTACACATACATAAATGTGAGCAATTTTGCCTTCTCTTTACTCTGGAGAATTGCCATGGAGGACAGCATGGCTTTGTGGAGTACTAAATTCAAGTAAAAATAAATGATGGAGCCTTTCCAAGTAGATATACATAGTGCCTTTGCTAAGTGGTATCCTGTTTTAGAGCATCACATGTTAATTTTCCTTTCAGAACTTGATTATATGACATAATTTTTTTTAATTTGCATATTTTATTTATATTGTGTATGTTTTATAAACATCAAATATTTAACTTAACAGAGATGGTCAGTTAATTAACCTTCCTAAAAGTGAAATTTCAAATGCAATATATATTTCATAACAGTGGCAATATATATTTCATAACAGTAAAATTTTAAACAATATTGAGAAAGAATTTTATCCCCTTTATCCTGAATCCCAGGTGAACATAGACTGATAAGAGCTCTGCTCAGTGAAATATTGGGCAGGTGTGCTTTCTAATTTTATCTTTAGCAATAGGTCACTGCTGATCATTAGGCAATCCAGATTCAGAACTTTACAATTCTGCAAGTTGCAATTTGTTTTTGTAAACACACTATTTGGAACTCTGTATTTTATATTAACAGGATTTAATGCTTGCATTTCTATTTCTTCTTTCCTCTTCCTTAAACTCAAGTGCAGACCAATAAACTACCTAATTTACTTCCACACTAAGCAGTACCACTTGCAAATCACAAACAACATATAGCGAGAAATATATATATGGATGTATGTGTATATATAAGCACACACATATACATATATATATATATTTTTTTTTTTGACAAGAGTCTGGACTTATTACTGTGTAATGGGCATTCATTGATTGTATAGTCACGCAGTATGCCTAGGGAGGAAGACTTTATAATGGCACTGATCCCCTTCATTCTGTATAGTCATTCTAAATGAAATGCCATAGGGCAAGGTAAAAAATAGTGTGCTTGAGGCAGCACAAGGTAGAAATAACCCTTCCGTTCCTCTCCAGCTCCTGCTTATTCACCAGTCTAAGATGCTGTTAGTCATCCAATGGTGACAGTGGAACATGGAAAAGGTTTTAAGCGCACAGGATGGTGGGCGCTCTCCCTCTGTGCACTACCCAAACTGCGACATATACCCACAGCTTCTAGGTTCACTCTTGTTCTTAAGGTCATCGTTTTAGTCCATTACTCCCAGATCTTACTCCCACCAAGAATTCAATTGAGAGAATGCAATGACCAAGGAACTGCGATAACACCTTTAGACAAAACTCTAAAAATGATCACATATATAACGCTACAACAATTCTCCACTTAAAGAAAATGGTGCAAGAGGAAAGCCCCCTGCTGCCTCCCCCACTTCAGAAAGCATGTTTAAACAACAAATGCTTTCCTCAGCTATTGTTTTCAAAACATTTTGCAGAAATGAAGACCTAAGAAAAGCTGTGATTGGTGGATAAGAAAACAGTAACAAGATTTTCAAAATTGAGATAGGATTTTGGATGTCTTCCATTTTGGGTATTTCACATGCAGGGTCATAGGGCAGTGAGGAGGGAAGGAAACTGAATGTTCAGAAACTGCTCACTTTTTACTCTGGAAATTAGTTTCTTTTAAAAGGATACCTCAAAAGTGGAGGTACTAAAAAATCACAAGACATTTTACATATTTAACAAGGAACTTTAAGTGATCTGAAGTTGAGAACCTTGAACTTCCGGCTCCCAGGCCAGCAGAGCTAAGCTAAGAGAATATAATGCAGTACAACACAGAACAAAACAGGACAAAACCAGAGAAGGGTATGCTGTCCTTGAAGCCAAAATGTTTCTTTTTCAGTGTTTCAGAAAGGGATGCTCCACAAAGTAGATTTAAATGCAGTATATAAAAAGAGAAATTTCTTAATTCTGAGTTATTAAGATATTCTGCATAGTGTTATTCTTTCTCCTTTAAAATACATTGTGCTATCATAAGGAATATTAATTTGCGTGTATATGCACATGTTCAGTATTTACACTGTAAATGCCTCAAAACAAAGAAATCTTACTTAAAGTACACATTAATTTGACATCTACAGTTGAACATGGCTGGTTCATTTATTCAAAGATAAGTAAATACTGGTCAGGAGAGATGTAAATGGGGAAAACAGTACTGAATTTTAGTCTCAAGGATACTTAAAAAAACAAACAAACAACCCAACAACAAGAAAACCAAGCTGAACTTGTGAACTAATTCACATTTACCAAGTCTGGCTGTCCTGACATAGTAAAAATGTTAACACGTGCATAATATATCACACTGACTACAACTGACTACATTTTATGTAGATATGATTAACTGTATTTGTCTACTGTATGTGCAGACTAACTTCCAGTCCATTTTATTACTTACCCTGCATTTGTCTTCCATTGTCTGGACAGCATAGAATTAAATCAAAATATCATTTTCCAATGCAATTTTAATTTGACTAAGTGCTTTCCTTGTCTAATGTTTGGTACTGTAACATGCAATAAGACAAAGTGAATGCAATTCGGTAAGTTAAGAAGTTTTAAAAATTGCCAGTCATACATGAGGTAGAGCATCATCTATCAGACTGAAATTAATAATTTTCAGTGCATATTGGCTTAGGGGTAGCAACCCATAACTAAGTCAATTTGACAGCTTTCAATCAGTGAAAAATAGGCAATGTGACATTATCAAAACAGTACAGTGCAATCATATCTAATTTGATGTATTATAGTAACCACACAAGGATGTAGTGTTCATTAAATGGAATATAAGACAGACAAGTGTAAAAAGTCACAGAGTCTGTGCTATCCAGCTTCTTCAGATGTGTCATGAAAAGTGCCCTGCTTGATTTGTAACGATGTATGTTATAGTCTATGAAACAGTTCCATGTGAAGCATGCCTAGCTTGGCTTCAAAAGATGCACATTATCTTTCTTATTATCTTAATTTTTGATCTGCATAGGTTTGCAATCTCTTAACTTTTCCTTGAGAAAACTCACATTCTTGAAGAAAATAAAGCTTGAGCTGAATGCATTCTCGAAGATTCTACCCAACTTTATTTTCATCATTTTTCATTTTTTCATTTCATGAACCTGAATCCATGAAAAGACACAAAACAAATAAATTCTATGTAGATCACAATTTATAATTAAAAAACCTCTGGTACGGTTAACTATCCACAGCTGAATTTTAGCCTTTGGCTGGATCGGAATAGTTATTAAAAAAAATAAATAATAAAAGCCCATTCCTAATTTAGATTTGTCTAAACCTGAAGCAGAGCAAAAGGAAATAATAGACCTTAGAACCTGAATCTAAGCAGTTTTCATAAGATGCCAGCTGTTTTGCTAAAGTATTTTTCCTTGCAATGAAAGTGGAGTCATGCTTTTTGGAAGGTGAACAGAAATGATGATGATTTAGGGTTTTTTTGGTCATCATTTGGAGATCATTAGGCTTTGCAAGATTTGTAAGTAATGTCTAAGTTAAACATTACTGTGCCTATCTATGCAGGCTAGCACAAAGCAAAGAGCTGAGTACAGATGGGATTCTTTTGACCTGAGCGCATTTGCTATGTGAATTGGATAGAGATTTTTCATCTCCTGCATCATTCACCCTGAGCCAAAGTGATTCCCCAAAGCTCATTCATTCATTACCCTTGAAAACACAACAAAAACACAAGAAGATGGAAAGAAAACTATTTTGTTGATTTTGAATGCCTATAAAAAAGACAAAGATTTTCACTTAAAATTTTAAGTTAGGTTGACAGGCACATTCACTTCCTTATAGTCAATGAAGAATAGCAAAATGTTTCATTTCAGTTTCTTTGAAAACTTCGGCACCAAATTAAAAAGCTATCAAAATCTCAGTTCCTCCTATGCCTCTTAGGGTATTTCAAGCTGCAGAAAACACAAAACACTTACTGCAGATTTGACCTCAAGTAAAATTAAAAACCACCCCCCAGCCTCCTCCCCCTCCTTCCCCCCCAAATAAAACAACTCCCTGTTCACAAAGCTTAAGTGCAAAGCACTTATATACAAGACAGAATAAATGCAAAGAGGAAAAATCTTAAAAATCTAATTACCCATGTGGTCTACTATCTTAGGGCTCCAAAAGGATCAGAAGAACACTTTAGCAGCAGCAAATCTGGGGATGCTCTTACTCCACTGTCCATCAGAGTCCCGTATAGCAAGCCGAATACACGACTGGACATCAGGGAGAATGTCTTCTCCAGCTCTGAAGACCAATGGTTGGGGGCTGCACTAGATGGCCTCCAAAGGTCCCTTCCAAACTAAATTATTGTATGATTCTAACTACAGCTTCTGTAATAGTAACTTAGCACACATTTTAAACTTGATTAATTGCTGCAAGTCAGTAATAAAAACTATACACAATAGCCCAAGCCCAACTCATGCACTGTGGATGAAAAACTCCAAAATTCTGCTGCTGTCACAGAATGATATTAAAGCAGGGAAAGTGTTAGTATTAATTAGATACTAGAAGAAAAAATAAAGCTGTTTTATGGTTTAAATTTTCTTTGGAAAAAACCATGAACAAGTCAAGAATCTTTCAGAACCTTCATTTCAACGTGAACTACGCTGGACCTGTCATATAGGACTGAAAACACCTCAAATCCTTAGAGCTTCAGGAAGAAAAAAAATTGACATGATCATCGCTGAATTTTCTGATTCTGCATCTAATCCAGAAATCTTCAAATGCATCTGGAATGCCTCTTCTTTTCAATATAATTTCAAGATAATTTCCTTCCCACATAGAACTGAATATTTTGTGAATGCTCTTAATTTGTGAAATCTCTTGAGGGGTCACTTAGGTGATTTTAGTATTTTATTGAGCAGTTACAGCTACTGGTAGCTGGATTCCAGAAGAATTTTGCACCAACTTTTAAGATGGTAGTAAAGTTCAAGGTTACTACAGTGATGCAGCACCACTCTCAGGTTTGACCTAGATTCACTGAGCCACTGAGTTGAATAATCTCTGCAGTTGTACCAGGTACAAATCTGTACTAGTTTCCTGACCATAGACCTCATTTTAGTTTTCACAGAAAGGGAGAATATGGCATGCTGCTTCAGAAAGTCAGCTGCTCTATTGTGTACACATTTCAGATTTAAAGTTTGAACCTACATTGTTTTCCCAATCTGTAAAAATTGGCTTGGGTCATGTAGCTTCATATTGTTAGTTGTTCCCCTGGGCATGCTCCCTGGATATATTTATTAATATTTCAAGTATTCCCTTCTGGACATACAACACAGTCAAATACATGCAAATATATATTTTGGTAGAGAGATGAAAAGGTGAAGGTCATTATGGAATAACTTCAGTTGCCTCTTAACTAACCTCAGTGAACCCCAGTTTTCCTTCCAGAGGAACTGCCATATGCCAAAACTGAGACCACTCCAATATATAGGCCATTTGGACATAGGTTCAAATGTGAATTCAAGAGGAATCTGGTATGCCTGCTGCCCCAGAGACCACTCACTGAATGCTAAGTTTGAATGCTTACAGGAGAAAAAGTATGCCTTGCAATAGTCCTCAAGTATTCCTGCTGAAAATGATTTCCACTTTCAGTTGCAAGCAAGTAGAACAAAATCTGACTCTGGGTAGGTATTTATGTGGTAATTCCATTGCAACACTCATAAAAGGAAATATCAGATCACCTTGTGGGCAACTTCTCATTTCTTTGATATTTTTCAAAACTAACTTAGGAACAACTGTAATTGAAGATATTTTAAAAGAATAAAAAATGCATACATTTTACAGATGGGTGTTTATTCCTTTTTCTTGCAAGTAATAAAATCTTTGTCATTCTAATTACCCTTTAAATTTAATAAAAATGGCAGCATATGGCTGTTTACAAAGATCTAATTAGCACATTTCCCTAAATATGTTTTCACACTTCAAAATATTAAAATTAAAATGCAAATTGTAACATGCATATGAGAATTAAGGAGAAATAATTTTTTACCTAAATGCCTGAAGACAGCTGAATCCTCCTCCTGACTATCTTTCACCCTTCCCTTTGGTTTAGCTGAAAGGTATATTGACTAAAGATGACATTACCGTCAAACAGCCTCTTTGTTTGCCTCTGAAATCTTCTTTGCGTACATACTTCATTATCAAAACACTGGCTACCGATGACATTTGTAACAATGGAAGCGGGTGAAAATAAATTGCAGTATGTATAACCCAACAGTTCACCTGTTCAGGTTCTGGAAGTAATCCAGTCCCACACGAGAAACATTTTTCCTGCACATTTGCAACAATAAGGAAGTCAAAGTTTAAATCCCTTACACATGGCTATCTGCGCCCAGCAGTGTGTATTGCTTTCCATAGCATGAAAGTGGCTACATCAGACCACGTAATGGTCTCCTACGGTCTTATAACAGTTGGCACCAGATGTTTCAGAAGAAATGGTGGAAAGTGATAAAAAGTGACCATGTAATTCTATATCACAGTGGAATATTTAGGCATAACGGCAGATGATGCTTCCACTATGTTAAAAGATATATAAAAGACTGTAATTTTTACTCTAGCTTGTACAACTGTTGACGCAGTTTTTATTCATGCTATTTAAATGATTGAATCATTGTGGAAGTGGTCTTTTGCTGCATGAACTGAAGGACTATTTCCTCACAGGGCTGTAATATGCTTTCTGGGAAATAACATATTCACAAATTATTATGATGCATGCATTCTTTAATATATATAAAAAAAATGAAACTCACATGAAGCGATTAAAAAAAATCACTGAGATTTGCCATAGTAATCAACTCACTCTACCATTAGCCTGTCAAAACGAATAGCCATATTTGGGACAACAAAAGCCTGGCAAGACTGAGGAAGACAGTATCCAAGCTGAAGACACCCCACTTTAAACAAATATGTAATGAAATAATTGAATATATAAATTCACTCATATAGCAAAAGTAAGAATCCACTAAGAATGAAATACACACAGACCCACACAAAAACCACTGCAATGTTAGTGGCTTCTCTTCTGGCTGAAGAGAAATAGCTGCTATCACAGAGTGGTAATGAAGTCCCCAAGATTCATTGTTCTGGGAGATGTCAATACAGATATGGACAGTACCTCTAATACATTCATTTAGCTTACGTCCATCAAGATACTCACTGGATTGTTCAAGGCCTGACTTGTGCTGTTAATCTGGTTTGTATGCAGATATCATGGATTTAATAATTAGATTCTTATAACACCTTCCAAATGGAGGTTAGGGCTCTTTCACATTTTCACCTACCAGGTGAGGTCTCAGGACCTATAACATAGACCCAGTGAGTTTCCAAAATGCTTTGCTTGAAAATTCCACTGCTAGTTGACAGATTGGAGAGAAGACAAATGACTTTCTTCTAAAGCTGTTTCTGCACATCCTCTAACACCTAGATCTCCGTAACTGCTCTACCATGGCTGTAACTTTCTGAGTTTGAGTTGCATGTAGCTTCATGTTATGCAACAGAGTTCTGTACACCTACGCTAGGTAGACAGGGTACCCGAGAGGAACAGCCAAACAGATGGTAACACCCAAAATCTCAAGTGCAGAAGTATTACAAACTGTCCCTGTTATCAGCCCACTTCCCCTTTCAGGAACGAAGAGCTTAGGGAACGCACACTTTAAATGCCTTTTCACTGAAAAGAGAGAGCAAAGGACTCTGCCATAAAGGACTGCCCTGCACCTTGACAGAATATCTTTGCCTCGTAACAAGACAAGGGATGTGAAGTACGATGTCCCCAGGTGCCCACTTTCTGAGACACTGGCTTTGGAACAGCAAGGTAGAATATCTATTAAAATACAAGCAAAGAAAGATATCCTTTAGAAAGGAATGATAGAGAATCCAGCCTTAGTGGACTGGAAATTTCTTACTTGATCTACAAATACAATAACAGAAAGCACAGCGGGATCATGTCAGTGAAACTAAATTTAATAATTAGCATTTGCATGGTCTTTTACAGATAGCAAAATGCCTTTCTAAGGGGTACCATTCCCAGTTTTGTAGCTAAAGAACAAGCAGTACAGAAACATGATGGGTACCCAGTATCATACAATGAATCAGAGGCAGGGTTGAGAGCATGAACTCAGTCCCAGTTGTCCAATTACTGTATTTGTTCTATAATCACTATACACATCAAACTTCCTAGACAGGATGTGAAGCATCCTTTAAATGACAGAAGAAGGAAGATATCTTTACAACAGAAGCTTGCATACCATATATTTTCTTTGATGAAAGATTCAAACACTTTCACAGACAAATTATGACAGCAGTTTGCAAATAAAACTGTGGTCTTTATTTAAAGTGTAATTTCCTTTACAAACCAAACAAAATACCCTCTCAAAGGAGAAACTAAACAACATAAAGATCCCCGATTGGTATGCAAATACTGTTGGCTTCAGCTAGTAATAGATACTTTGAGGAGCTTCCACTTAAACACCAAGCATAAGTAATCATACTCAAAACTGTTTCTTCTTGTCTGTGCACTTTTATTACTTCTCTGAACTTGGTGTCTAATTTTATTCTTTGATTTATCTAGGATTAAGGTGTGCAGGGGTTATTTCTTATTAACCATGAAAAGAAAAAAAAATTGCATCCATAATTACCAGTAACATTTTATTTATTATTGGTAGAAACTTCATCAAACTAGGTATGGTGATGTTAGTAACACATTCAGATGTTCTATTCAACTGAGGGCTTTTGGGTTTGGGGTTTTTTTTTTCCTCCTCAGTAAAACCAAGTCCTTTTAGCTGTTGTAAAGAATTCTGTACTTTTAGAAATATCTTTGCACAGAAATATCTCTGCACAGCTTTATATCTTTGCTTTGAAAGAGAGAGATGAACAGAAATGGATTAAGCACTGTCTTAGCTGTCTATACAAGTGGACGAAACCTGCATGCTACATTGGCTTCCTTTCAAAATTCTGGATGGCTCAGCTGAATAAAGTCAGTTGCATGTAGTGACAGGCTAAGCCTAAACTCCTTGGGAACATACCCACCACTGGCTCCCCCACCACACTGCATGCAGCATACTTACCTCTGAGGCACCAACCTCCTATAGAGGCACTGTCCTCTATACGTGGATATCTAGTCTTTAAGAAGTTATGTTGATAGCAATACTCATATATAGCCTACATATATTAAAGCAATCTGTATTGTATCATACAGGTGCAATACATTTTAAATTTTGTTAGGAATTTAATGATGTTTCACATACTTGGTTAGGTACAATCCTACTGAGTAATCAATATGCAAGATTAAATGTTTTTAAAATGCCTAAGGCAAAGTGACAGTTGATTTATCAAAGGAATTTGGACCACATGCAGCTTCCAAACAGATTTTTAAATTCATAAAAAAAATACAGGAATTAAAAAGAAATCTATGCTATTGATGTCTCTGAACATGTTCAACTGTACCACCCCTACAGTGTTATCTATCATTATTATAGGCTTTCATGCTAAATGTCAAAGTACCACAAACTTTTTATAAATCTCAGATCTATAATTATGCCTGCTACATTCCTGGCAATTTGCTTGTGTTTTGACATGAAAACTATCAAATAACCCCCACTGTATCCCCTTTATAGTTCACAGAGTGATAGGTATTTTGTTTAAAAAAATTAGCCAGCTGGAAGGTAAAGTGATGGGGATTAAACTATATGTGAAATAATTATTGATTTTGAAGCCCTTATTATAAAGACTACATCTATTGAATTTGCTTTTCTTCTATTAAAGAAAACAAAGAAGAATAGGGAAATAACATCATCATAACCTACTACTTGCACAGCAATGCCAAAGTAACACGGGATGCTAGATAAAAGGAATCGCCTTTGACATTTTATTGAGAGCTCTAAGTCCAGATAAAGTAACAACGCTAATATTTTTTCATTTTGCTGTAAATATCACTATAAATCCCTAGCCTATTTGTAGATAAGTGCTACTACATTTTGCACATGTGGAACTGAAGGACCTCAGAGGTTAAGGCCAAACCTTTCAGAGCAATCTATAGTTTCAGGCACCCATCTCTGTGGACTCAAGCTACAGCTGACAATGAGCTTCTGAAAATTAAGTCCAAAGTAACTCTGTAGCACTCTGTATCTCTCAACCAAAAGAAGTACTGGGCATCCCACTCAGCAACTCTAAAGTGCAACTTATAAATAATATTTTAGAAATATTTGTCTGATAAGAAATAGGGAAATAAACTTTTCCCGATACTTTTGTTCACACACGCATATAGGCATTAACAGAAAAACACCACAGAATCAAAGGATTTAAGAGAATTCAGAGAAGAGTAGAAATTTGTATAGAACCCACACTTATATTTAGATGGCGTATGTTAACTTAAAGCCAATGCATATGCAAGATGTACTTGCTCCTTGGCAAGTGATTCTGTTGTGTCATTTCTTCTAGTGTCTCAATATAATTTGCTATTAGTCAAGGTTAGAGAATAGATAGTGAATTTGATCTGGGTGAACTGTTTTCAAGGAACATATTTCTCACTGAAAATTGTAACACGGTCATCTGAAACTACTCCATGCTTTGACTGAATGATCATGGGTAGTGAGAGTAAAGGCTAGAGCTTCAGCAAGTCACTGAAGGCTTTGACCTTTCAGGCACTTGTCTGGATACGAGTTCAAATCCCCTCCTCCCCATCTTTGCCACAGACAAAGGAAGAGTTCCTGCATCTCGAGTACCATGTGCCTGCAAGGCCACACACTGGACAAACTGCTGATCTGCCCTGGAAATGCAGTTGTGAGCAGAGATCTGTCACCTGTACTACAGAGTATTCTTGGGTGGGTTACTCACTCTTTATTTCTGATGCTGCTCATGAGGTCAGGGACTGGATCCTGCCTATTTCACCTCCAGATACCCGTACTAACTTCCAGGCCACTCATTAAAGCCTTTTTCATCTCTGTGACTGTTTCATACAAAGTGTTATACATGTTGGAGGATTTCTAAGACAAGACTCTGACGTAGTCTCAGTCAGCCTTGACTTGAACTGGGGAATCTTACTAAACTTGGATTTCTCTTTCCACAAGCCTTTCTAAACTACCAGGCAGTAGGATATTTAGTGAAAGTCTATCTTCTTGATCTACCTTTATCTACTTTCTCTATTTATCTTTTGGAATCGGCTCCCTTGCAATGCCTCACAGATAACAGCTCTATGAGCTTAGCAAGAACTTACGTGGGAGACAAAACCCAGTGGACACTTAAAGTTTAACATTAAATGGAATGTGAAACATTAAGAACATTTCCCTCTACAACATATCTTTCAAGAGCTCCCTCTAGTCTTTAAAACACCTTTCAGCAATATATAAAACTCAGGTTCCTTGATGCACCTGAAGGACCTTGTGCCTCTGGATGGATGCTTCAATTTCTATGTTATTAAATGAAAGAATGACATTAGATCTCCTGCCTTTTTGTCATTCTCTTCCATTGCTTTTAGGTCATAGTATTTCTTATTACACTAATCCAAACCTGAAATGTACCATTCCACATTTGAATAATATTTTCTAAGGAAAAACATGAACAAGGAAGCATTTCAGGTGAATCTAAACTGTTTTGTTCTCGATACATAGATTTGGCTGTCAAGCTAAAAAAAAAAAAAATTTTTCAATAAAATTTGATATGGGACTAGTCACCAACCTTCAGACCTGTAAGAAGGAAGGAAACACTTGAATTATTTATCTGGTGGATATGAATTTTTTATCCTAACTTGTATATTTTATATTAATTTATACAGTGTACATAAATTGTGTTAATCTTTCACATGCCTGACAAAATTACATAGAAACCCCAGTGAAGATGACAAAGTTCCAATCATTCACACAATAACTAATAACTAATTATTTCTTATGATGCAGAGTATATTTCTGTTTTATCTGCTTCTTGAGTTCTGGGTGAGTGCTTGTGTTGGAAATACTGGAATACTTAAAGGATATAGTAATTCTGGCAAAAAATTGCTCTCCTTGTTATGAATCTCTGGATGTTGAAGGGCTATAGGCCCCTCCCATTTTTCTTGGAGTTTCTCCCCTTCTCTCTAAACAGATGTTGGTGAAGTAACCATTTAACGTCTATGCTTTTGAATAAAAGTCTCATATTAGTAATCTTTCATGGGTATTACTCAGTAGAGGCAGACTATGTACAAAAGGAAACATGCAAATCTAAAATAATTTGTTGGGAACAGATCCCCTATATAGGAATTGCATTACTCATCATCAGCAGTCATTTCTAGTTTCCCTTTTATCATATTTTAACAGAGATTATCGCTTCAATGTCACTACCATGAATGAAATAAACTTGGACTATGAACCAAAGAGACAAAATAATCAAGATGCTTTATGTATGAAGTTCTCAAGCATTCCTTGTACTCAGTTGAAAATACAATTGAAAAGTTCAAACCATATAACTCAACATGCTGAGTTGAAAATACATGGATGTTTTACATTGCAGATGATGTTCCATAAGAGTTCCATGTATTCATATGTTGATAAATTCACTACTTTTTTTTCTTTGATTAAATTTTGTGTAATACTTCAGTGTTCTGCAGTTACAATCTGTTGTGCTTCACTGACCTCTCTCTCCAGAGCTGTACTTTCTTCTGCTCTGGAACAATTCCCAGTACTTGGCCTCTCCTTTTTTGCCTCTCATCAGGGCAAACAAACGAGGGTATAACCATCTATGAGTATTTAAAGGACTCATATAGTAGTAAGGAGAAAAATTAATTGGTGGGGTGAAAAAAGCTAGGCAAAGTAAAAGACCAAATTAAGTCAACAGAAATTACGGCAGAAATAATTATAATATTAATTAGAATGGTTTTCCAGTAGGAATGGATCATTTAAATATAAACAGAACACAGTAATGAAAAACTACACTGTTGGGACATCTGTTTTACTTGCAGGGCTGTACTCTGAGAGTAGAGCTGATAAAATTACCAGATTATTTTAATCTATAATTCCAATTATTTTATTATATTTTTATGTTTTATTCTGAAGAATGCTCTTCCATAACATCATCAACCTCCCTTTCAGCCTAAATCCCAGTATACTGCTTTGCAAATTACAAATGGTTGGGGGGGGGGTATTTATCCTTGAGAGTGTCCCAAAGCATAAATTAAAGCTATGCAAGTTATTGGCTTATACATTAAACAAGTTTCTAAGTCATTCACTAGGACATTTGTACACCTATTAGTTTTAATGAGGTAATTTTAGGGCAACAACAACAACAAACGATGTTGTGAGGACATCTGTAATTACAAAGGATTAAGTCGAGGCTATTTTGAATAACTTTGATACCTTATATTCTCACCTCCCTCCTGCTCCAAAACAGTATATTGTACTACCATAATAATTGAACAGACTTGGATGTAAAATCTTCAGAGGAAAATCAATTAAAGGTATTAGATAAAGACATAAGGATACTGTTTTCACAATCAGTATGTCATGACTTTTAGGATCTTTGATGAAAGTAAGGAATAAAATAATTTAAAAATGAAAATACATATACCTGCCTAAATTTTTTTCTCCCTTGGATTTTCTATCATTACCAATGGAACAGAATAATTAAAACCTTGTTTTCAATATAACGTAGTTAGGAAGAAAAGAATATACAGAGCTATAGCATTACCATAACAAACCTTAATGGAAAAGCTGCAAGAACATTGATTTGAGGATTGACATAATATTCAGTGAATATCTGAATTCATACAAACAGCAGAAAGATATCTCCTTCAAGATCAGCAGCAGCTTCCTTCCCCTGGTCCTAGGTCCTAGCCTAATTCCTATTTGAGTAGTTGTTTCCTAGGAATGCAGCAGCATTTGTTTATTTGTATACATAAATATGCAAACGCAGCCAGTTTGACACACTGCTTTAGCTGAATATTTTCGTGACTATGCACGGGAAGCCAAATAGCGAGGAGGCAAGCGAGCTCCTTTTGCACAGCACTTGAAGACTGGCAGAGCCAACGCTATAGGGCTAATCTCCTGCATGCGGCCAGGTCAGAAAGCAGCCGAACAGTGATACGGGGATGCGCAGGGCTGCCAAGGGGAGCTCGGCTCCCTCCCTCCGCTGCTGCAGGACACCAGCTGCCCAGGCTCCAGGGCCCCGCACACTCAAATCATGCGGCAGACTGCAAGCACCACTTCCACCTGCCTTATTCCTTGCAACACCAGGCCTCACGAGCAAATACAAGAACACTAAAAGACTGCGCAGTTAAAATATGTTTACAGCATGATAATCAATTATATTTTTAAAACTAGATGGAAATAGAAGCAGCAGACAAATTATCTCAATCCTTGAGATCAATAAAAATTAACCTAACCTAAACAAGATACCCTATGGGATTGTCTTCTGTTCTCACAGCATGCTGTTATTTTTAAGCCCCCAAAGTACGTACTTTTGCAAATTTCTTTTATAATTGTTTTAAGAATAAATTTACTAAACAAACTGTCCACATGGAAACAGGAAATGCAACCTCTAATCATTGCTACAGAAACAGAAAAATTTTAGTGCATGGGTTTAATTGAAGTAGATAGTGTACCTGAAGAGATTTTTTTCAAAATGATGGCATTGGCAAGTTATTAAAATATGAAAATAAATTGAGAATATGATTTCTGTAAAGTTACAGGGTTGGCTAACCATTGCTAGTAATTTCTTGACTAGTATTCTGCTGCAATAAATTGTCAAAAGTGATATATGTGGCTGTTGCACTATTTCCTATTCTGTTTTGTATTTGGTTTTGACCAAATGCCATCTCCAATTATTCAGTATCTGGCCGAATACCACAATTAGAAATTTGGCACATCCTTAGTAATTACACTCCCATGCTTTATATTTGGGAGGGTGGGGGGAGGAACCCTTCTGATTTTTACAACTAGTGTCTTAATTTAGAGCACAGTAACAGGCTTAGACTATTTTCCAGTGTAATATTATTTATCAAACCTTGCTATCCACAAATAGCTGGTGGAAAGATGCTTAAGAAAAATACACTTAAGACACGAAAACATTCAGACTTGTCCACATGAAAAATGTGCATGGCAGCCTAAACTTACAGGAAACATGAATGATATCTGTCAAATATGACTACAGAGAGAAGACAATTGATTTAGATGATGACATGTTTATAGACCTGATGTAACTGAGAGATTAGCAAAGCCTTCTGTTGGCAGTCACCTTCTTGGCAAGTAAAAGCTATGGATTTCTCTTCCTCTGTTAATTGCTATTTTAAAAATATCGTGACTTTACTTGTAGTGAGATCTATAAAGACTTATTCCTTTGGTTTGCACCTCCTAATATTAGTTATGCATTGACTTCAAATTCCCCAGATACAAAGGTGAGTCCCTGCTCTCAGCTGCACTCCTGTAACTTAACTGATGAATGTATTCTGCAGATACATTTGGTAGCACAGTCATCAAGCTGAGGCAGATGTAACAACACAATTTTTTCACAAATGAATATTCCTCCCTTGGAAAATAAGCAGAATATTTGTTCAGGTCTGCATATCCTTTCTGAGGTCAATGACACTTTTTTGGCCTGTAAGAAAATAATTGTTTTTCCACACTGTGTATTTTCTAATTGGTTTCAGTTTCTTGATTGACTTTATTTTAATGAATACACCTTAAAAAAGGACCGAAAAATACAGTACTTATGGAAAGGTATTCTATTACATGATTTGATATTGCATCATATCTCTAAGCATTATCCTGCATATCATGATTTTTTTTTTTTTTTTTTACAATATGCTTTTTTTCTGCTCAGCAGTGAATACAATTCTGAAAGTACATACTGGTCTGAGGCAATGACATTGCTCGCTGATCACTGCCTCACTTAATATTTCATATCTTGTCATTTTCCCATAAATTACCTGAGGATGCACTCTGTGTTAAAGCACACTTCAGTAGCAATCAACCATTTGCATGAACCCATATAAAGACCATTATTCCAATGCTTTTGGCACTATCATTAACATAAATCGCAACCTTTCTAATATCAGCTCATATTTACAACTGACAGGATGGAGGAATTAGCCATGTGTAGAATCATTCCTGATGTAAATCTCCATACTTAATGTTATTTAAAAAACATTTTCCAGCCAAAGCACGCTGACCTGTGGCTCTGGCCCAACAACAAATCCAAACAGCAAACTAGGACATTGCTATAAAATAAATTGGAAGGAAAGATTCTATAACACAAATATTGAAATGCCAGAATGCATGAAAGGAATCATCTTGACTATCATACATTTAATATTTTACTGACCAGATGGAAAAATATTAAATATACACACTAGTGCAAAGATGATGCTAAAGGAAACTGTTGTTGCAATACTGAGGTTTCACAGCTTCTAAATCAGAGAGAAAAAAAAATCACAGCTGAATTCACAATCAGACAGCTGTTCTTTTACACACGAGGTTACCACTGGGATCTTTTGTTACATGATACAGCCTTCTTTATGCATTTTAGTAATCACAGACCTTGTTAAATACAATGAAATCCCATTTTTGCTGTGTGAAGGCAGATGATCATGAAGATGATGCAAAGGAAAAATCCTGAAAGACAAGCTCTGCAGAATTATTTCCAAGAAGTATTATTTATCCCCTGTTCTCAGAGTCTCAACAAAAGGGGGAACTGGAAACTGAGATTGAACAGTAGACTGTGTCTAGGAACAAATAAATGAAATGAAATGAAAATATAAATGCTGGCTTCTCAAGGCCAGCAGCCTCATCCCGGAATTTAGCTCACAGTCTTTTCAGACTTAAATTCATTTTCAGCTGTGAAAACTCTTCAAGGGTCTTATATTCTTATAGGATGGGTCAGGAAAAAGTATTTTTATTTCTTTTCATAACAGTGACTTCAAAACTCATATTACCCAAGTTTTCTTGCAATTATTACAAGAAAATAAGCTAATTGTCATGGGCACAAGGCTAGAATTCCTCAAGGTGAGCCTCTGCTTATTAATAACCTCGGTAGCTAGGTGCCCATGCTATGAACTCTCAATCTTCAGATGAGCAGAGCCTCTTGGGGACCCTCTTCACTCTACCAGAAACTTCCCAAAGATACAAAAGTTTGTTTTAAAATCCCTTCTCATTACAGAATGCAGCAAAGCTTGAATATGTGCAGTCTCAGTGCTTCCTTCATCATCTTTTCTTTCTTGCTCTTTGGCGCAGTATTTGTCTATAGTTAGACAACCAGCTAGCCTCTCTTTAGAAAGACGGAAAAAATAGGAGGATGATACCTATATTGATGTTGGCAATCCACTGATGTAGGAGGTTGCTTCACATTCCCACTGACAAGGGGATAGGAGAATTTTCACTATAAAGTGACTCAGTTCGGTACTGGGAAAAGAAGTGTTTGATTTAAAGATAAGAGCAACACCATTTAAATGGCCACCCTTAATAGTGCAGCCGCCTTAACTCTGTAAGTCAGAATATATAGTATTCACCTATATATATATTTATACTCACACATCTACACAAATATACATGTTTATACATGTAACTGCACGAAGATACTTCACCATATCACACATCCATCAGTGCATGAATATTATTAGTTTCACTAAAGCCATTAACCTAGTCCATTAGGCAAGGGCATCAGTATGACACGTTTAGCCTTCAAAGTAAGCATAAGGTCATTTCCCATCCCCTCAAACAAAACTTTTGTCTGCTCTAGTGAGCAAACTCATTTGCCCCTTTTCTTGAAGGCACCCCTCTCACACACCATGTGCTGTGACTCTGGGGAGTGCTACTGCTTGACAGTGGCCATCTCAGAAGAACTGTACTTCTGAGCTGATAAGGATGTTAGGACACGCTTTCCAAAACTGCAGAGGAAAATATATCCCCTGTTAATAGGAGAAGTATTTTTATACAACTGCTAAACCTTATAGTAATTTAAATAATAGGCTTCCTCTCATCCCTGCCATTACATACATTAAGATATGAAAACACTTCCTTCTCCAAACTTGAAAAATAAGCCCCCAGCAAAAAAATCAATAACCTCATCAATAAGACTTGTAACGTCACAGCTCACCATAGATGATTTCCTACATTAAAAAAATACCACTGCAATTCAATAATGAAAAATATCTCTGATAACAGATACTGGAAAACAAATTACCTTACACTTCCTTTTTGAGGTTAGCACTCTAAATAAGGGTATGTTTTATTCAGTGATTTATTTGTGAACATAAATGAAGACAGACCCGGAAAATCTACCTCATCAAACTGTTTCTTGTTTCCAAGTTCAATAATGCTCCAGCTAGAAAATGTTTTCCTCTTCATCATTGTTTCTCTCTTTCCCCTACTGCATTACTGTCTGCTAAGTATATTCAAATAAATTACTGTTCTTCAGTCTGCAGTTCCTAGGCTTTCACGTAACTTACTTTACCCTTTGGGAGTTTAAAAGACAATTAAAAGTTTTGGTCAAATTCTGCTCTTTTATGCATGCACATGATAATCACTGCAGTAAATGTGGGACACAAAATTTTAGTGGATTTATGATGTTTATAGTGATTTCAAAGCAACTGCAAACATGGCAGGAATTGCTCCAAAGATACTTTGCTCTCACTGAGAAGTAGAGTCCATTCATTGCAGGTTTTTTTCCCCTGCATGACTGCACTAAATTCATCTACCCGACATAGTGTGAATTCCACATCCTTTATTCCTGCTAGGAGAAAAATTTGTGCATTGTTCAGCCATTGTGTCTTGACTTTGATTTCTGCCTTCCCTGTCCTCTGCCCAAACAGGATTACTTAATTTCTTTTCTTAGGTCTTCTTCACGTCAAAGAGAGGTTTGAAACAATGCTCTTGCCAACACCAGACTATTCTGTTCCTAACAGGGAGAAGCCCGTACCAGCAGTGATATAAAGGTGCACCACTTGTACTGCAGAGGGAAGTCACAGAATCGCTTGGGCTGCAAGGGACCTCGGGAGGTCTCTAGTCCTCCCTTCTGCTTAAAGCAAGGTTAACACTGAATTTTGACCAGGTTGCTTAGGGTTGTGCCCAGTCAGGTCTTTAAAAGCTTCAAGGAGAGGTTTGCTGACATAGTTTCTAACAGTAGCATTCAGACCACTTATTCTGCTGCTCATGACTTCATCTCTGCATTGCCTAAAACAGAGCTGTGGGACTGGGGAGCTGGCACCTTGCATTCCTCTTCACATTTGTGAATGTAGGTGCTAGCATAGCTGTGACACATTAGGTAAGTAGATATAATTTATACTCTGAACTCAACCCCAAGAGGCTTCAAAGACCAAGGAAGAGAACATAGAATATCTTATTTTTAAAAACATTAAAATTCAAATGTAACTTGATGCAAAACTGAGACCTTACGTCTCACAGAAATCCAAAGCATACGGAATTTTTCCCTTTTTATGTCTTGCTTTTCAAAGGCATATTTGCTACAAAGGGCAGGGAGGAATCTTCACGTCTGAACACTACCACTTCCTTGAGGGAGCACAAGACCTAGAGAGATTTGTGTCCAGAACAAATTTCGTGCAGAAATGTGAGACAGTTTAATGCAGTGGCTATGCTAAAAGTTTGGCAGTTCCTGTGAAAAAAATATTCATAAACTAAAGTACATCTACATTGCTGCTTCAACTATCCAAATTCTTCAAAGAAAAAAAAAAAAGATTAAAAATGCCCAGTCTGACTCACTGAATGGGTTTACTGAAACAAGCAGCAACATCTGTCACTAGACACTGGATTTTTTAAATGCATTTAACTAGCATTCCCATACATCGTTTACTGCTCCTGGAGAAATGCAGTCATCCAGTCAGTAGCTTCTCAGCAAGTACTAGGCAAGCAACAAGAGACTAATAGGGCATTGCTGACTTCATGGGTCATTTACAGGATCAGATAACTTTTTCTATTACCTGCAGTAGCAAATTGCCAAGAAAGATAGCCTTTGATATCAGATTTACAGTATGCATCATTATCAGGGACTCCCACAGTTGTGTTGTTCCGAGTCCAAGTTCAGTTCCCTAACATCCTGCTGAAGTCCTACAAGTATTTGAGAGCAAAATTTAGTCCCTGCGCCTTAAAAGCCAATCAAGCTCCCATTAGAGTTGATGGAAAGACAGTTAATTCATCGGCAAACAAGACCTGTAATTTGTTACTTAGCGCAGAAAGCCTAATGCTATCAAACGACGGCAGCACCTCTGTGTGAGTGTGGGCCGATGGCAGCTGTGTTTGCTTGTCACAGCACATTGGATTCTTCTGCAACATGGTGGCGGTCCAGCATGCCCTTCACATGGAAGCACATTGTATCATGGGGTGTAACTGCAACCATTTCACTTGGCAATGATCTTAATAAAAGGAAATACCAATAGTAATTGCTAGGTTCATTAACAATTCTGACAACTCATGTCCAGCTTACTCACGAATAAATACAAATCAACAGCAACTATGCAAATGTGTTAACTCAGCATGAATCTGACCACTGCCAATGTCCTGCAACCTGGAACTAATCTATATTTGTGTTAAAACATTTTTTCCCTTCCTCAAGCATGGATTTTGGTTGAAGAAAATATTCATTGTCAAATTCAGCATACTGAATTTAAACTAAACTAGTTTAAACTAAAAACAACAGAGGGGGGAAAAATCACAGAGAATGGAATTTATTGTTTTACATTTTGTAAACAAAATAATTCAATTATTTATATTAAATAAGAGTAAAATATGAAATGCATCATATAATTTGACTTGAAGATGTCAACTTTTTAAAAAAAAATTAAACAGATTTTTTTTTAAAAGATCTATTTTTCTTGACTTTTTTTTTTTTCAACATTCAACATTTCAACATTTTCCAGCATTCAGCTGACCAAAAATAAAATGCTCATGCAGCCATGTATCAGCTGTTGCTTTAGGAGACTAGCAGGTTGGCCTGTTGGTAATCTCAGCTAAGACAGCAGAGGAAGGTGCCAGAATTGATGATGATTGTATTACATGCAGCATTTGCCCAGTAGGAACTATACTGAGACTACCAATTCATCTTATCTTGATAGCTGAATGGCCACATGGTAAAATAATTTTCAGGCACTACTTTTCTGCAGGGGATCTGAAGTGGTTAGATCTAGGTGAAGAACTCAGTATCACATTATTTTCAAAATTTCTTTCACTTGCTACTTTTCAATTATTAAAAACAACTGCACTACATATCTCCAAAGCTGTTTTTTCTTAAACCTCTTCAGTCACAGACTTTGAATTAAATCTGTACATTCATTTAAATTAAAGTTAATACCTAAATTAATCAGCTGTCCTTGGCTGAACCCTCTAAGGGAAGCTGTCAGGTGCATGTCTTTTAAACTATTTCACTTGGATAATTTCACATTAGGGAGTGAAAAAAAGAACCAACCTCCAACAGCACATAAAGAGCTTTCATGTAGTGCATCCCAAAGCTGAACTCAAGGGTTCATAGCCATTTAAGGGAGCTAATCCAATTCCAAAGACACTTTAGATAAGGACATCTCTCTCCAGGAGTGAAATGTGGCAGCGTGAGGAACTTTCTGAAGTTCTACATTGATCAAAGGAAATGGGGGTGTAAAGTACCCTAGAACTTGTATGGAGTTTTCTATGAAATTGCAAACTAGTTAGTTCTAAAATTCTCTTGAATGAAAGCAACATCATCTCTTTTTTCCTTCAGCCAAGGACATGATCAGACACTCAAAGCCATTTTGTTCCTTTTCTGACCTATAATTTGCTCTGCATTTTCAAAAGGCTTCATTTTTAAAACACAGAATATCATACTAAAACTAATCAAAACCTGAAAACTATTTAGGTAGCAAATGAGCTTTTCATTATTCTACTGATTTCAATGAAGTTACACTAGATGTAGTTTTATTCAAATTTTAACTCTGAAGTACTGTCCAGTTTTTCCAACTGCATAAAGCTATTCAATATTTAATATTTTACACATCTTTCTGCACCTCTGTACTTTCTAGAAAGCTTCCATAGCACTGCAGTCTTATCTTAATTTCCCAATACTCCGCTAATATTATCGTATTAGCTTCAATTAAACCAACTTCAATTTGAGAACAAAATAATGAAGCTCTACAACAATTCCTTCAGTATATTTTCCTTGGCTGCCATAGGTCTTTCAGCCACCGTATACATAGTGATCTGGATTCTCCATCTTCTCCTAAAAATTGCACTGTTACCCCTTTCCCAGGCAGCTTTCAAGTTCCGCCATCACTCCACAGTACCGTGGCTGCATCATCTTCTTATCTCCACCTGCTAAACTGTGATCCTCTCTCATTGCCACCTATGTCCTTTAAAACTTTGCCCCTCTTCTTCTAAAGGATTTGAAATAGATTTGAAGAATAGCGAACAAACAAATCCACATACATATAAGGAACCTCAGTATTATTGACTATTTATGAATGAATCGTGTGGGAAATAAAGGAAGTTCTTTAGGATGTAGCACATACATATCTGGCTAGGCTTTCAGGTCAGTCTCAGATGAAATGTTTACTTTTGCATTATGATTTAGGTTTCACCTAAAACAGTACTTACAGGTCAAATTGAAAAGCTCTTGAAGAAACCTTTACAGTGCAAGTTTTCAACAGAAATCAGTTTCTTTTACCGATCAAAGTTTTACTCAAAACTACTGCAGTAATAAAACTAGTAAACCCAAAATGAAAACTGCATCTCTCTAAGAATATACGACATTTCAAGAAACACTCATCTGGGTGAAAGGTTAGCTCTTGGAAATATTTGAACTAGTTTTACTGCCAAATTTTTATTTTTATATATATATATACACACACACACACACATATACACATATATATAAACTAAAAAAAAGAAGAAATAGTCTGCTCAGTTTGAAAATCCTAATGATAGGAAAACATGAAAGTATGAGGAGAAAAAACATGAAATAAATTTGTTAGATTAATATTATTTATAGAAAGAACACTGCATAATGAGACAACAGACAAGGAATTTCCCTTAAATGTTAAAATGACCTATGTATATAAATATATCCCAGTAAAACACAATAGTCAGAAACAAAGCCAAATTTGTGTTGATAAATCAGGGATTATAATCTCTATTTAAATTCAATACAGTTTTTTTTGTAGCTCATTTTTAAGTTACAGAATCATAATAATGCAGGACAATTAAGACATAGTAAAACTACAGAAATGTCAATTTATTCCTTAATACAAGAGGAATATGGTGAAGGTCCTGTGCAGAGTTTATTACAAACCTTTTCACCACAGACTCTGGCCGAGTGCATCCTGTTACTGCAGCCCTGTATACACCCCTGTACAGGCTTAGGTGTGCCTCTGCCAACCACTGGAGATACTGATTTTGATACAAATTTTCGGAGTTTTGTCATGTTGCCTTTATAAGGAACAGAATATGACTCTACTCTTTTTCCAAAATGACAGTAATCTCACTCATTACCACATTCATCCTTTCAGTAGATTATTAAAAAAAAAAAAAAAGATAAAAGAGAGGGAGGGAGAGAGGGAGAGAAAAGGTGGTTTGCTGTAACTCCACTCCATTTAATTCAAAAAATTTATTATGAATTTTGCCCTTTGGCACAGACCTAAAGCTAACTATTGCTTCCCATCCTTCTAGAACAAACCATTATATCAGGAAGACTCCCATGATGCCCTGGGACTTGCAAACATAACTTGCTACTCCTTTAGGCTGTAGGATCATGAGAATGGTTTAGTAAAAGCTTCTGCAAAGCAAAATATATTCCTACAAGAAATACATCTCTGCCTTCCTTTGAAGCCACTCGCACATGAAAGTGTGGATGCACTCAAAACACGTATGCCATTTTCTCCCTGCTACTTCTGCTGCCCACAGCCAGGTTGTCTTCTGTGGCTCTGAGGGGGCTGGTAGCACTCTCCAGCTGTGCAACGGAGCTAGGGGTTCCCGGCGTCCCCCACAGCCCCGATCCCCGGAGTCCTGACTGCGAGGAAAGAGTGCTCTCCGGGGTATGTTGCCATTCTGGCCCTTCTCTCATTCCCGTTAGGGACCCTATCCCATTCACCATGGCTCCCCTCTTACCCATGTCCTTCCATTTGCCTTGGGAGGAGATCCAGATTTGCAGGACCACCAGCTTATTCAAGACATGTCCAGGCTGTCTTTGGAGACCGGGACTCTGAGGGGTAATGCCACTGTTCCTGCCCCGGGCTGAATACTGTCTTACTCTCTCTTAGTTTCCAAACAGATTAAATCTAGTGCCATGTACTGTTGTGTGAAAAGTATTCATTTTGATTAAAACCAAATTTTTTACAAATATCTGTTTTTGGAAATTTTTGAAATTTTTACCTTAAAATGACAAAGAGTACAGGGTGGTTGTATGAGGGGAGACTAGGAGGATGGGGAGACTTATGAAGCTGGAAAATGATGGCTTTAAGACACCACTATCTTTACTGACAAAAGACAGAAGCATTAGGAATAAAAGAGCAGCTGAAAGATGATCACCACTGTACTCAGTGAAAGGTATTGATTATCAGCCTGATTACAGGAGACAGGAACAAAAAGTAGTTCAGACCTCAGTAAGAGGTTGCTACCACCGGTGTTGCACTGCAATTAACCTGAGAGAAATCCTAAAGAATATCCTGAAGTAGGACAGAAGAAGTTATTTAGGACAGAAGTAGTTCTGATTACGCTTAACTTATCTACTCAAGATTTTGTCAGCAAGAAAGCACTGCTATTTTCCAGTAGTTGGCAAAGAGGAGGAGCTATTCTATCATCATTCCTCAGTCGCAACTCTGAGCAGGGGCTACGAAGTGTGGTAGAAAGAAAGAGAAAAAGAATTCTTTAACGGATTGAATTGACAGGATTTTTGGTTGTTGTTGCTGTTAGAATACAGACAAACAATGAATTCTTAATGAAAAGGTATATAACAAAAGGATTACCAGACTTAGCATGACATTCAAAAAACCCCCCACAAAGTTTTCTTCTTTCTGTAAGCAGTAGTTCAATAGTTAGTTGCACTACTTTGAACAAAAATGAAGTCTTGACAATAGTAATATTATAAACTTTGGAACCGCTTATTATTTGCCTGTGTTCACTGGAATTCATACACAAGTTTTTTTTGTTTTGTTTTAACAAAATGTTAACAGTCAGCCTGCAGATGGCACTCTGCTATATGCCAAATGATCTGACATGATGGGTGACTGGATTATCTTCCTCTTGTCCAAATGCCACTGTACAATAAGGAAACTGCATATGAATCCAAATAAAACCAGACATTGACATTGTGATGCTGAAAGCAAACATGAATCAATTACCTACACGCTTCACAGTGAAGCATCTGTGAATATTCAGTTGTTCTACTTTAATAATGAACCAAGTGGATGTTAGAGAGGAAGATGTTCTGGGGGCAAAACCTCAGCTTGATCACAGGAAAGATCTAATTTGTCTTTTGGCACAGACTCGCACAGTTTCCACACATTACTGACTTTGGGCTTTGTCTGTGTTCACAAAGTCTGGCTGGCATTACAGCTTTCTTTTACTTGAACGTGATTTTGAACAACAGAGCTAGCTGTCAGGATGATGGCCACAGATGAAGGTGCAGAACTAATCAGAGTAAGAGCAGAGATTCCTTTGGGTCAGTGAGATTAAACCAGCTCAGTCAAGATTTTTTTGGTTCAGTAAGATTAAGCCAGCTCTGTGTTTAACACAAGAAAGTTTGATCTGCATTGATCACTAGGCTGTGGCCAGCAATCCTCTGAACTCCTCAAGCCTATTACGTTCAAACAGACTCTGCACAGAAATCCTGAAACAAAACAAAACAAAATGAAAAAAAAACCACCACCAACAAAACCCCCAAATCGAAATGGAACAAAAATCCAACAGCAAAACTCTCATTACTTCCTGCTCCCTAGCATTTGGAGATTTTGTTAAGATATTTTTAGCTCTGTGGGTAAAAAGTAGCATAGTGGTGCAGAGTATCATCACAGATGAATTATCTTATATACCTGTCATTTCTGGGGGGCTCCTTGCAATTTCAGATATTCCAGGAAAGAAATTGGTTCAGTGTCTCTTCCAAACATTGTCACTACTTGACATAGCACTTTGCAAAAACTGATGAAAACAGAGTCCATGCCATAGGAGAGAGATGATTAAAAAGAAAAGTAGCTTTGATCTGTTATTTCTATGTCATTCAAGAGTAACACCGCTGTAAATACTATTTAGATTTTATGAAAGTGTATATGAAATCAGAATACAGACACAATACAACAAAGAAAAATGACTAAAGGGGAAAGACAAAAAAAAAAGCTTTTGAGATAGACTGATGTTAGCAGAAAGCAGAAGCACTGATTCTTAACAGGTTGGGAGAAAATATTCTGTTTAGTAGCATAGTACATTCCAAAATTCAGATGTTCTTAAACTTGAATAGCTATAATGAATTGTATCATTTGTATCATCTACACCAGCGCTTTGGTAGATAAGACTTCTTAAAAATAGCTGGACAGATATTAAATATGTTGTGAAAAGGGGAGGTAGTAAGAGCCATTTTATAAGTTACAAGCATCTATTGCATATCTGCAGTTTAAACAAAGCATCATCATCGTAGCTGTTGTTGCAATGCACAGCATCTGAAGCTGCCTCTGAAACCCCACTTTACTTGTGGAGCACATGTTTTATGGAGACCACACTGACTACCAATGCATGCCAGCTATTTCTGCAAAGCAGTACGGGGGTAGGCTTGCATTAGAAGGTAGCATACTAAATCTTTCCTAGTGTAACTGAGATAGAAGCGTGTACTAACTAGCTGCCACTTTCTGAAACTCATTATGCTTTAGCAGCTAAGTTGGTAGCTGATTTGAAATCTTTAGCTGTTGCTTGTGAAATGCTGGTCTGCATTTCAGTCTTCTGCAGCTTGCTAGAGGCTCTATCTTCATCATTGCACCTGCCAACAAGTGCCCAGATTTGAACCTTAATTTCTACCAGTAGATGTAGTAAGCATCTTACGGTGTTTTTTTGTTTTCATTTTTATCTGCAAATCCACTTTTTCAGAAAACATATTTATTGATTTTTCTATTTCTATTAATCAAGTGAAATCTCTTTCCCACTCATTATTCCAAGAATTAAAGATCGAATCCATCAACCATTTTTTCTGACAACATGAAATCCTTTAAAATAGTAGTTATCGTCCATATGCCTTTTCAGTAAACTATGCCCAGCTTAAAAATCAGAGATTATTTGTGTTCACCTTTTCATATTAAGCAGGTAATATGATCTCATATAACACAGCATTTAAAAAGATACATCCAAAAATGATCTTGTTGAAGTAATTCTTTCTAAAGAAGTGAACATAGTCTGGAAGTCATTTCCTTTTATATAAATTCCTATATGTATACAGACATATTTCCACAAGGAAATCTAAGAGTACCTATAGCTTATGCCATAAACACACGAGGACACAACAGTACAAGGGGACAATGTACTCCCCTCCCCCAAATTGCAACAATAATGACATTAATCTGGATTTAAAATATGGTGTATTTTTGCATATTTCTTTTAACCTTTAGTAAAATTCCCTCCTCATACACTCCTGGAAAGTGTTAGCTGGTCTAAGTTAGACACTGTTTTAACATTATTAAATGTATTCACCTACATATCCCATCTAATGCTCCAGCTCTTTTTAGGTTTGCAAAAGCAAGCAGACAGAATATCAAATCATTGAAGAGGATTCATGGAAAGAATGGGCTATATTACAAGGAAAAAGGAGAAAAAGTAGGGGAAAAAAAGGAATGTGGAATTATTTACAAGGTGAAAAGGGGAAAAGAAGTTAGTGTTTCAGGCACTCAACTTGAGAGATGATGCAGAAAAAAACATTTAACTAGACTGCTTTTACAAATAGGATTGAGCATACATAAAAAGTATACTGAAAAAAACCATATTCCTAGGAAGAGATGTATTTCGGGATGTTCATACCTCAAATTGCCACACCTATGTTGGTAACCCCACCATATCTATTCTCAAGTTTGCATGCATTCTGTAGTGTTTCAAAACTTTATCTGATGGAATGACGTATTATGAAACGTGTATGATAGAGGGTGGGATCTGATGATGTTAATAGCAACAGCAAATAGTGCTTACAAAGCGGTTCCAATATTTTCAAACCCCAAACATTAACTAAAGACTGCTTAAAGCCTTACGAGAGGCAGAAGAGGCTTTCCAAAGGCAAAACACAAACTAAAAGAGACAGCCCAATGGCCCAGCCAAATCAGCTGGGAAAGCTCAGGTTAGAATTTAGGAAACCCTAACTTTAACCTTCTGAAAATCTTTAAAAGGTACTGCCTCAAGAAATGAAAAAGTGACATCTCACCCATAAGAACAGGGCAGGCAGTCCTGTAGCACACTGTTTTCTAACGACAGTTGAATAGTTTTGTCTTCTTATAAGGCAACACAGGGCAATAAAGTAAAGGCCAAGAAGTCCATAACACATTAGAGCTCAGTCTCTTGATTCTCATGTTTTATCCACTGCACAGTACTACTTTCTCTTAATTATATACATTTACTCTGATTCCTCATATAGTTGTTCATGACACACACATCTCAGGAAAAGGCAAGAAAAAAAAGAGGGTGTTTTCACTATATATTTAAAAAAGAAAAAACCTCAAATTAACATAAATACATTAGTAGATGGGTGAAAAATTCTTGTTCATGAAATTCTTCATACACAGGATGACATACCACCTAGCTACATTATTCTTTGAGAAATTAATAAACTAAGCTGATTCTGTCCTTCACCAACAAAGATGACTTTTCCCCAGAAAGAACTGAGCTCATGAAGAAGCAAAGTCTGTGGACTCATCTCTGTGGAAACAACAAGCCTTAAATGGTTCTGAAGACAGTTTTTATAAAACAGGCTTCACTATAAACAGTGTAGTAATGATCACTTTCCTCCCTTTTCCTTTTAAGAAATAAAGATAGTGAATCTCTTCCCATAATAGGCAGAGCACATTTATGGAGAGAATGAGTATGAGAAACAACTCTTTTGGAACATTCTGCTGTAACTGCAAAGCTAAAACTCAGACACACCACTTCTTCTTAAAAAGGAATAGTGAAAGAAACTAGGGCTCACAGCAGTACAGCTATGCTTTCCCTAATGGGTTTCTAAAATTCACAAAGCTGTTAGCAGCTACAATTATTTCTAACAAACCCCCAAGCACTATGTAGCCTTTTTCACTCAGTGCTACGGGATTACATCTAATTCCCAGACAACAGCAAAGATTAACTTCAGAAATTAGCAAAACGAGCTCACCAGCTACAAGTATTAGGAAGTCAAAGTGAAGATAAGAAGCTCAAGGGTCTTGGTATCTAAAAAACTCAATGGAATAACTAAGAGATGAGCAAAGAGGCAGACTGAAATGAAGACGAAAGAATGGTGTACAACAGACTGTAAAGGACAATCTCTTTATGAACAGAAGAGCCCAGAAGCCCATTTGTATTTCATCAGAAATACTTAACTTGCAAATTAATAGTTTATCTGCTTCAATTCTATAGCAACATGACAACAATTATGGAAAAAGTGTCTCCAAAAGTTGTTGTTTTCCACTTACAGAACATGTAAATGTAGATCACAGTAGCAGATGAGGATATTGTTCCCACTACCCTTGTGCTTGAAAAATCACTAGAAAGTGAAAACAGTTTTCCTAAAACAATGATAGAAGAGCGGGTCAATCGTTAAGTTTCTCTAGGTTGGAGAAGATAGGTGAAGACTTGTGGGCTTGTTTTCTGAAAGAGCATAAAGAATTGAAAGTTGAGGTCTGAGCTAGTTTAGGAGCAGTTTACATTTATCACTGCAGGACAGCAGAAATCCCATTCCTCTGTTGGACTCCTTCTGAAAAACTCTTGTTAAGCAGGAATTATTTCTGTAACTAGCATTCTAGTTCAGTTAACTTCTAGAGATGTGGAAATTTAGATACAGAGATCTTATTTGGATGTCTACTTAATAGAAATACCATATAGCAATATTTAACTTTGTTTTTATCTCAGTCTACCATAAATCTTATTTAGTACTGTATTACAATTGCTTTATCGTAACTAAAACAAACCAAACAAATTAAGTTTTCTGCTCCATCTGTTAATAAAGATACTCCTGAATTCTTGAAGCTGCTGTCTCATTTCCTCCAATGACAACAGGCATGAAACAGTAATTCATGTATTGCAATAATTCTGCTTTATGCTTTTCATATGCTGCCTGCAAGCATCACTTTCCTTCCTGAATAGTGAATAGGAATAAAACTGGAACACAACACCAACAGATCTTGTTCTGTTTTCTATATCCATGCTTTCAGCTCCTACACTCTGCTTATTTGTTACAGCTCCTATATCTCTGAGAAATGACAGACTCACAGATGCTCTGAACACAGCAGCCTTCTTCCCTTCAGGTTCTCCTTCCCGGGGCGAAGGAAAGGATGACAGAACCAGCATGCTCTTCCCTCTGCATTTCAGAGGCTGAGATCACTGGCCCATGGACAACTTCACACCGAGGAAGTCACAGGCAAGTGTTATTAGGAAATCGAAAGGCAACAGAGGATGAAAATATCTAATTTTATTAGCCTACATTCTGCATTTTATTAGTATACTCTATCACTGTCCTGCATATCTTCTCACAGCAAAGAAGCAAAGTTTCCTCTTATAGAATTGATAAATGATTCCATATCCTGCTTTGCCTATTTCTCTGTGGTGAACTAGTGGACAAGAACATGCTTCCACCTCCAGGTTGCCATTTGGAAGCAAGGGAAATGTCCCACACATACTGAACAGCGTGCGGGCATCAAGAACTCAAGAAATGCTAGCTTTCTGTATATCCTCAGAACTAAACATATCATCATCTGTTCAAAATCGAAGTTTCCAAGGAAACAAGAAGAAGTTATCAGAAATGTAAATTTAAAAGAGCAAAACAAAACAAAAAAAATCTGGTGTTTATTTTGTTGCAAATTTACATATACATACACACTACTATTAAGCTGGAATTATGGTCCATGAGTTTACGATTTCATTCACATATTTACTATAATAGTTACTTGCATTGCCAAGAGCAAGCCTCTATCATGCTAATAACTGCCTATTCACAAAGCGGTTTGTATTCTAAAAAACTTATCTAAATAGACAACACAGAGAAAAATAAGCATCATCCTCATGTTGACTGAACTGAAAAAACAGAAAAAAATAAATTCTTAAAGTCACAGAGGAAATTTGTATCAGAGTTGGGAACTGAACACACTTCTCAGTATTTAGTTAATTCATGGCATTCAGTGAATGCAGCATGAATTGCATCCACTGTGGGCTCTCAGTTTGAAAATGGCTCCCCCAGAAGTTTATAGAGTACCTATAGTTTTATTGCTTACTATCTGTGATAAGAGCATGGTTCATTTTCAGCACCAATGTCTGGTTTTGTGCTCTCTTCAGAAAGCTAACTGGATATCTTGATTAATTTTGTTTTTCTGATGATCTTCCGTTAAGGTTTTGAAATAGACCCCTAGGTTTGAACATAATTCAAAACATATCGGGTTAAAAAACAAACAAAACCAAAACCAAATCTATCTCATTTCCGGATGGTCTTTACTTTCTGCTAGAGAGCTACAGTTCATCCCACTTTGAGCATGAAATTAGACTAGATGACTTGCTAAGGTCCCTTCCAACCTGAATTGCCTCATGGTCTTATGGGATTCCAGTTCTTCCAGAATGTTTTGATAAGTCTCTTATGATTTGATTTGCATGGAACATATTTTGTTATTACTGGCTTCCCTCAGACCAACAAAAGGGCAATGGCATTGTGACCTGTAAGATCTTTCCCAATCCTTAGTGTTAGCAAAGAATTTAATCTATTAAGGGGGATGTACATGTTATTTTGCTTGGATAAAAGTGCATGATTAAGAGAAAAAGACACGGAGGAATAGAGACTCAAAGTCTAAAGCTCACAATAAAAGAATGCAAATGCTTAGTCTGTGGAGACTGCTGTCTCCGTGTTGCTCTCAAAGCGCTTGACAATGAGAATTCTTTGACCACTGTGCCTGCAGCCAAAAAAAACCCCACAACAAAACATTTTTATTAATATGAAGGCTTTTCTCAACTACAGCATTGTGCTGCAATCTCCCCCTAGACATAGAAAACCATCTATTTAAGTTATTATTAGCAACAAAACATATACTATTACAATTGTATATACTTTTACTATCTTGTCAAGAAATGCATAGCTAAAAGCAGAAAAAGGTAGAGTTCTCTGATGGCCAGTTAATTATGTGTCATTAATAAATCAAGAAACTGCTTCAATCCTGATTTGGTTTAAATTATGTTAACTGAGCAGTTTCTCCTTGAGAAGGAATCATGTTGTAAAGTCATGTAATCCTCAAGAGGCAAAAAGGTGAAAGACTTGAATTCTTGCACTATCTTCTTAGTTTTCTCTATCGCCTTTGATGCAACTTAAAAGTACTGGAGAACTAACCTATTCTAAATGGTTACTTACTCTGAAAGGTATAAAGAAAAAGTTCTCACCTAGAGAAGCATCTGTGATCAAGGCCACAAATGCTATCCTGCTTCCACGAAGTCTGTAGGGGAGTGCTACTGGCTTCAATACAACCAAGATCCCACCTCTTGAGCAACACAAAATATCTGTTTTTTTTTCATTTCTTCCTGCGGGTACCATACTGCAGTGATCTATACAGAAAGCTCTGGGGTGGAAGCAGCCAAACAAGCACTTGGAGCTGTGCTCCGAGATGAATAGGGTGTCAAAATATATTTAGCAAATAAGGCAATCCTCCAGAAGAAGAGAGACTGAGATGAAGGAAAGGTTAGTTCCTTAGCTTAGAAATCATAGACTGAAGCCAAAAAGGGACAGCTTAGAAGAGAAAATGCACTGGCTTCTCCCCTACTTACAAATAAATCACTGCTGTACTATGTGTACAACCCACTACTGGTGTTATTCAAACAATGCCGTGTGATTCTTTGTTAAGATGACGTTCATTTCTTGTTTCTTTCTCCCCCTTACAGCAAAAAGAACTCTCATAAGAAAACCACTTTCTGGACTGAGAAATTGGGTAGTAAAGAGTTTAAGACAATTTTTCTGTTCTATAAAAAAGGTGAAAATGTGAAGCAAGCAGTATTTGCAAAATACATCCTAAAAAATCCTGAAAAAACTTAAAAATGCAAAGATTTGGAATTGATTGTTCTATTTTTTTAGTTCTTAAAAATTTTTTTTATGAGGTTATTTTCTGTGTGTTGCTAAATTAGTCTTTTAAATCTGGAAGAAAGGGCAAACACCTGCAGTTACAATATGCATCTATTTTATCAGGATAAAAAGACATACTGAAAAGTACATTTAGTCCTGAAATGACAGTCTTACACATTTAAAGAGGGAGAATCTAACACTGTACTCCATGTAAACCATGATTTTTTTTTTCAAATGAACATTATCTCCAGCTCATGTGCCCAAGTATACTTGCCTTCTAAAAACCTGCCCAAAGATGCATCCACATGTTATTCTTTTGAAGTACATGCAAGCAGAATGCTTGTATCGTCAGGAGAATCTAATCATAATACTTCTAGCTATGAACATGATTCAGGATCCTATACGTTAAGGCCCAAGAAAGAAGAGATTACTTTCCTCTGTGCAGAGTCTCTTTGCTATGCTAAATTAAGCAAAATAATAATAACAGAGACAAACCATGCATTAGAAATAGTTCAAAAACAGCAGGGAGGAGGGAGAGGAATACAAGCATTACAGTATCTATTAACTAACAGAATGCTTATGGAAATAGGGATAAGATGCACATGCATGCCAAATGAACCCTTATCTACTCCACCATAAGCAAATATATCAAAATGAATTCATGAGGGCAAGTAGCTTAAAGTAAAGGATAACACTGTAAGTATCCAGCCATTAGTTTCCTCTGATATGTGTTTTAATTGCACCAATCAAAATGAATTCATTTTGCAATCACACGAATGTGTTATAGGCTTCCGCTTAGACTTCAGTCTTAGTTAAGTACTATCGAAAAGTTATTTAACACTGAATGTTATCACACACAATTAGAGCACCCATAAAATATTTTTAACTGCATATTAAAAGAGTTTCTAAAATGAATTCCTTTCTTATATACTGTTTTACTGATTCTTTAGACAATTTTCAGCAACAACTAATACTTTTGTTTTTATCAATTATAAGTAAACCTTGTCGAGAAGGCACATTCAGCATTACTAGAACTGTTCTCGTCTAGGAGAGCTACACAACAACACAAGAAACTTGCAGTGAATCTGCTTGTAGGTTTTAGCACATCATCTTTCTGACACAACTACATTACTGAACATGCCAACCTCTACAATAGGTAAGGCAACAGATTACCCGCAAATGCTCCATGTATAAGCAACTGTTTCAGAGATATTATAGGAACAAATCCTTCAGCCCTCATTCAGCCAGTGCACCCAATGACTCTAACATATGATGACACACACCGACACGCAAGGATCCAGTCCAAAGCAATTTTTCAAAATCTCTATCAACCAAACTTTCAAAGTCATCCTGTGTACCAAAACCCTCCTGTTTTAAAGAGCATCAAATCTGAGAGAAGAATACACGGATCTGTGACGCTACAGCATTCATTTCTGTAGTAAGCAAGCAGACAAAATTTCCTAAGAAAAAAATTTCTTCTGTATTTTCACATATTTACCCCTTTCTGAACTTTAATGAAGGAGAACAAGAAAATGCATTCACTGAGTGGTCTAACAGCAATACCTACCAAGTTGTTTAGATAATTCTGAAGTTCTTTAATGCTGTATTTGATTGATATCCCATTCTCATCCTACCTGGTGTGTTCAGCAGCCGGGACATCTTGCAAAAATAGGAGATAAGCTGCTCGCAGTACTCAGCACTACTGGTGATGGCAGAAATCTGGTCCATAGTTGCACTGTAGTTGAGCTGCAGTACAGATAATTTCTCCAGGCTGTTGCCTCCCACAGAAGTCTTCGTTTGCAGGTCATGATACACAGTTGTCCATACTTTATCCTCTGAAAGGAAGAGGGGAAAAAAAGACAAGACAGAAATAAGTAGAAGACACTGGAAACAAATTAAAATAAATTTTGACCTTTTTACAAAAGGTGTTCTGCAACATGATTTGTGAGTGAGGGGTGGGAAAGAAGGGCATGCGTGTATACAGTCATCATGGGGCAGCATTTACTAAAAACAGTTTCAACAACTTTCCACAAACTGCTGAAAAGATGAAACCCTAGCTGCCTTTGTGGTTTTGATAACCAAAATGCTGCTTGCTTTGTAAGGGACAATATCCATTGCTTCTGTAAGGAGACTTCCTTAAATGACCAATAGTAACAGTGACTTGTGGAACTAATAAGGATTAGCTTTGACCAGAAATCGATTAAAAGGACACAAGGCAGGTGCTATAAAGACTCAAGGACTCCCTGCAAGGAAAATTCACTGTGTGTGGTAAGTTGCTGTGGCCTGGAGGGCAACAGCACTTTGTGATACTGTAATATCAGAGATGCACCAAATTCTAATATGATTACATCATTTAATGTTTAATACTAAAACACACTGTTTTATTAATATACACTAGAGTAAAGGTTTTGTACACTTTTACTGACCCAAGCTCTGTCCCCTGGGTAAAGCAAAACCACTGTTCATTGAACCTTAGTATTTTACAATAGAAGTACTATATGACCCCATTGATGGCCAACTTGTGGTTATAGTATGGATCTTAAGGCAAGACATAATAGAAGTGGAAGACAATGGAAATTAAAAGCTTCAGTATAGGTGTGAAAAGGTGAAAAGGAGGGGGGAAAGATACCCTAGTTTTTGGTGATGAGAAATAAAGCAGGACAGGCTGAATCTCATCCCTTCCCACAGCTTAACACACATACAAAAGGAGCATAAATATTCACCATAGAACAGAGACTGTATTTGTTATATAACTTTAAACTACTAAATAGCACATCCCTAGAAAAAGCATTACTACGATCCCTTTGTTGGTAGTTACCAGAAGAGATTTACAGTGAGATACCATAATAATGAAACAACACACCCCTCTGGTCAAAGATTTGTAGAAGCTGGAATGCAGTTTAGAAAGGAAATAAAGAAAAGGAACATAGAAATTTTCCCATACTAGACCTTTCATTATCTTTTCTCAGATGGACATTTCACAGAACTGAAAAATGAAAACAATTATCTGAAAGACACAGGTTTTTAGAATCAAACTATGAAGATTCAGTCATCATCAATGACGCTGTCTTCCTGTATGAATACTATTCTGTGGCTTGGGTGTAAAGAATGTATTGTTTACCTCAAGCTGATCAGTTAATAGTGTAAAAACTATCACAGCTGACGCTTGCTAGTCCATAGTGTCCATCTCAAAGAGCCAAGAACTGAAATAGGTCAATCCTACTCCACACTAGTACCAGGGACTGATAGTAAATAAAAACCCAGAACATTCTCTTCAGTTCTACAGAAAGTGTCCCTTAGCACATTACATTAAAGATTCCTAGAAGTGTATCAGTTTTTGTCAGTAATATTTATTGCGTATAGTCCTCTCACATTTTTAGGGGTATTTTTTAATTATTTAATTCTCTTTCTGCTGTTTTATACACTTTTACTACTGAAAGCCAAGCCAAAGAAACATGTCTTTTATTTGGAATAAGAAGCTCCGAACTTTAAGGCAAAACTTAAGAAATCTGTAAGTCTATTCCAGTGCCTTGAATTGGCTTGCACAAGATTTCAGTTTCCTGGATGAGCCACCGACACCTTGGCCCCAGACAGTTCACCTGTTTCTGCAGAGCAGCACTATTGACCACAGTTGTCCTTTCAGAGGCGCGCAGAGGAAAACTTGTCATGCTGCTACCTTTGCCGTATCTATCACAAACACAGACCTCATTCTCCAGGGAGATCATCTGGCAGTTTCAAAGAATACTAAGTCACCTAACAGATGTGCCTTACAGTAGTGAGAACCTAAGAGGTAGTGCATAGCAGTATGCTTTCAATTCATGTATGCAAATCTCATCCCTGTTAGTCTCTGCCTAGTCCCAAAACTTACAGCCAAATACTGCACTTCAATATTCTAACTACATGAAAATACTTTGATAAACTAGGGCATACTCAAAAGTGCTTCAGTACTTCTTCACCAAGTTCACAGAAATATTTTTACATAAAGAGTTCTGGGTGTGTCCCATAGTAAAGTTATCTTTCCATGCCATGATTATTCTTATCACCAGGACTCTGTACTCCTTAATTTTTTCCAGTCTTCATTTTCACCATATTGTGTCAGACTGTTTTTGATTACATGGAATCATGTGGACCCATGTGTTTGTAATTGATACAGTGCTAGTCTTGCTAATCAAACATTCAGAGATAAGGTAAGCAAAGCAAGACGGATCCTCCACAGGGAGTGCACATCACTAGCCAAATGAGATGAAATTCAGCAGGTGGTGCAAGATGGTTATTTTAATATTCATAACTTTAGTCCAAAGCTCCATATGAAACAATACTATTCTTCCACTTTGAAAAAAAAGAAAAGAGGCAGTGGCAGGGGAAGAAAAGGAATCTTTATTTCTGTATTGCTTTAATCCCACTCCAAAGTACTGAGGAAAGATTTCAGCTGTCACCTACCAAGTTATATACAGAATATAACACAGTTTTCTTGAAAGCCTGGGATGGAATTTTATTGCAGCTTTATTTTTGAGGAAGGGATTGAACTAGGTTATATATTCACTGACAGGAACGTCTCATTTTCGGCAGAAAGCACCATACATGTAAGAGCTCTAACTGTCCTAATATGTGACTTACTAACACAGTAGGTACACTGCCTCAGTTTAGCTTTCTCAGACTGGAGAGGCTCCTAGACTAGTCAGGAGAAGGCCACAGCAATGCCATTAGCAACAGAAGCTGCACAGGGCATTACGTCCCCAAATGGAGCTCCTTTCCCATACGGGCTTCCAGACAACACTGCACTGACACTTCCCCGTGGGGGAGGGAGAGGCTCAGGCTCTACTATGGCCCACTGGATGAAAGAAGATAGAGATGTACTCTTGGATGCACACAAGTTTCCTTTATGTAGAAAGGGCAAAACATCTCATGTGAGCAAGAGAAACGTGTAGAAAAATTAGCACCACAGACAGAACATGGCATGCGCATGTACATATACACAAAGACCTGACCAATTTTTGAAAAAAAAAAACCCACATTATTAAAATTTCTGGCAGTACTCCACTGTAGAAGGCTGAACTCACCTTACCTGAATTTTCTACAGAGTTTCAGCTGGGTTAATTAATTTATTCCCCTGCTCTCTGAACAAAAATTTGTGTGTGGATTGGTCAAAGTGCTGCTCTTGGCCCATGGAGGATAGAGCCAATTCAGGCAAATGCATCCTCTGAACCACCTGAGCATCTTTGTGTTGCAGTAAAAGTAAAGCACTACTAAAATACAAGTTTGTTGCACCTTTTTATAAATTGTTATTGATTTTATGCTTATATTTATACAAACATGCATAGAAAAGCCAATCAATCTCTTCCTGCTGTCCAGAAAGTGATGGGAGGTCGATTAGGGTATACCTAAGCGATGTAAGTCAACGTTTGTTTCTTCCAAAACTCAGTACAATGGCTTATTTAGGACCACAATAAAACAGTTTATGAAGCTAATTAAGTTGCTAGCCCAAAAGAAAACAAACAAAAACCCCAAACCAAAAAAACCCCCAAAAAACTCACACAGCTTTTTTCTGACAAATGATTTGTTGATAACATAAGTGTTGTGTAACATGGGACAGTGACCTCAAGCACAGGGTGGGGAAAAATTACATGTGGGTTTGTCAGGGAGAACAATATATTTAACAGAATAACCTCTGATCCCATTCTCTATTTTCTAAAGCATTATTGGCGATCTAGAGTACAAATATTTGAAAGGCAACACTGGGCAACCATTCCTGTTTAAAAGAGAAGGCTAGCTCCAATTTCATCTTCAACTAATTGTTTCAGAGACTGGTTCAAATGACCAAAGGACCCTAGACTTTCATAAGGAGAAAAAACCCACCGGATTACAGATGCACAGGACACACTCACTGGCAAGCCTGAAGGCAGACAGTGAGCTGTATCAGATGTACTGTGCACGCAGCATGGAAGCAGGCAACACATGCATGCCGACAATTTCTGATCATCCAGCAAGGTGGCTTGGTGGAAAAGCAGAAGCTGGAAGATCTGTACTGGCAGCAGCAGGTCAGAGACAGAGCAAGTGCTGAGGCTGAGTCTTGGCTGGGGCACAGGAAAGGCACTCTTTGTGTGGTTGGGGGGATTTTATCTTCTTCACACATTTTTCTGATTTAGCTAGAAAGCCGTGGCCCTAGAAAGCGAAGTCCTTGAGGCAAGAACTGAACAGATTCTGGAATGACAGAGTCTCTCCTCAGCTGCTGAAGCATCTACCACAGACACAAGCAAAAATCCTTCCTCCTCTGTTACCACTAGCCAACTCCTGCATCCAGTGCAGTCACACTCTTGGTGCTGGCCCCAGAGGTTTGGGAAGGAAACTGCATGGCAGGAATACCAAACTTCTGTATTTTATATAAAAAGGTAGGCATTCTCTCTATGTATGGTGATTCCCAACTACTTTTTTCCCTTCTAGTCTGGACTATTTGTTTGTTTCATCCCTTAATGTAATAATACTTTCCAAGGAAATTGGCTAGATATTTATAGTTTGAAAATAATGCCAACTTTCTCTTTTATGGTTCCAGTTTCTCAGAAACTGCTTACTTACTCAAGAATGGTGCCAGCTAGAGTCAATCAGTAATCGGCTCGAGAACTGCTGCCAGTTTCCATTACCAAAATGATAATGGAAATAACTTGTACTACCTGAAACTCCTACACCATTGCCATTTACTCCCATGTAATTGAAAACAGAACATGGCAGCTATAGTTAATATATGCAAATCTGAAAGAAAAGCTACCCTGTGTTTTCTGTCAATAGTACACAGAAATCTCATTTGAGGTTGATGGAAGTGAAAAATCTATCCCTGTTAACTGTAATTTGATATATATTCCTGTCAATTACAGTTACAACAATACTGGTATGAGTATTCCTCTGGTATGCCGGCAATTATTTTAAGAAAGCATAACATATGGCGATTTCTAACCACAAGTGTTCAGAGACATTTTGTTGGACAGTATAATAAGAAGTTGCAGAGCCAAATGTGACTTCCATATATCTGAAAGCCCCTTGAAAGGGCAGAGATCACTTAAGAAAACAATTATAATGATGTTAAGTAGCATCATTTATAAAATATTCTATGAGCTTATGACCTTTGTTATTCAAATTTAAAAACTACCTTAAATGAATTAATATTGAGCATAGTTATTAATATTTTAAGGATAATTATAGTATTCCCATACTCAAATATTACACACAGAAAATTAAAAGCTAACATTTATAAGAAATCCAAGCATATTTTAAACTATAAAAATCCAGTAACATTACAATGAAGGGTCTAAAAACAATTTAAAGCAAGAGAGAGTAAGGTTTTTTTGGTGTACGTCATGTGATTGCATGAGAGAGTTACTGTTTCCTGGGGGTCCTGACAATGTAGTTCTGCACCTTAGCCCATTTTGTACTGTTTTTTTGTTTGGTTTTTGTTTTTTTTTTTTTTTGAGATCGGTTAAAAAAAAGCTAAGCAGTGCAGTCAGTCAATATAATTGTTGGGCCTGGCCTTAATTTTGTAACTCATATATAGCCACAGAGCTTTCAAAAAAGACATAGCAGTTGAGCAAAAACCACGTAGGAGAAGCCTTCATGTTTATGTACAGTTCATATTTACACACGATATTACTTGTATCATTATAGCTCATAAAACCCAGGAGACTTATGAGTTGTCAGGCAGTTTAAAGAGCTGGGGTGGAGAGTGACCAAGTTCCTTTTGATCTCACAAAAATCAAAATCTCACAAAAAAAATCAAAACACCAAGAATTACCTGATCTGCTGACCTGACTGAAGAATACATTACGCAGCCATAATGAGGTAAAGCACTGTTACTAACTGGGTTAACTATATTCCATCCCCTCCCTGCCAAGTTAATCCTATGGACAGATTTCAGTTAATTTCAGATGTATATAAATTTTGAGCAGGCTGCATCATTCCATTATTAAAATAATTTAGGTCAAAAAGACTGATGTTTCACTTAAAGAACACCCCCCCCCCCCAGCTTTTAGCTCCATTGTAAGAAAACAATTTACTTGTGAAGTCTCAGGAAGGGAATTCTGTATTTAAAGTGGGTGCTATACATTTGGGATGGACCCATGATACTTTCCTTAGATAACAAGAGCATTTTAAGTGGAAAACAGAACTCAATATAGACTTGCAACAGACTGCTTTTATAGTAAGATAAACAAGAAAAGGAACATGAGCATGGAAAACAGCACCTGTCCCACTCTATGCCCTCTCTCCCCCCTAACTGTCCATATTTGTAGTCAAAATGACTTTTGCCTTCTGCAGAAGAGACTGGATACTTCCCAAAGACATTGGCACATAAGAGTTCCTGACTGCATTCACTATGCTGATCCTAGCTTTCCTGCTGAAGGACAGAGTGCCAACACAAGCCAACTGTAAACACCTCAGAAAAATAATGCTCCTCCAGGTGCCCACTTCTTCATTCAAACATGTTTTTTCTTAGTTCTCTTTTAACGTCCAATAGAGTGTCCCATTCATAAAGGAAAGAGCTATGAAAAAGTGCTTTTTCCCTTATTTTGTTTTTATCAGTGAAGGAAGAGAAGGAGCGAGGAAGAATGAGGGAGGAGTCTTATTTTCCTTGAACAGAATACAGAAAGCACGTAACCGTAGGTTTAATGATATCTCATCATTGAATTTGTTATGTAGATCAGGAAATTTATTAATAGACTTCATAACAGTTTTCAACATGAAAAATCTCATTAGGTCAAAACTGTTAAGACTTTTGACACAGTCATAGAGAAAACAGGCTCCCTATAATTTAGTACATTGCTCTGTGTTGAAGCACTTCCTCCCCCATGGATGGATATCATAGTGAAATTCGGTTAAGATTAACTTTAAACTGTCAAAAAAAAAAAAAAAACCCAAACCCCACCCACCAAACCCCCAAACACCGACTACCCATTTCCTCAAAAGGAAGCTAAAGTAACACTACCTTGCTGAGAACACTGCTCAATTACAGTGATCTATTGACAATCCTGCCCACTCAGACTCACTAACAAAAAGCAAAAGGGATTTTAAAACTTCTCCGATCACAAGCTATTTAAATGATGCAATCAAATATTAAGTAATTTTTCCCACTTCATACTTAACATGTTTGTGTTATGACAGTGATAGTATTTATCACTGTTCTGGAATTTTTCCAAACAGTCAATTTCTCCTATTACTGAACTTTCCTCATTCATTTGTTTGGTGCTCACTCAAACAAGAAAACTTGCTTCTGACAATATGTAAGCCTTGTTAATGATAATTAACTGGAAATAACTTCAGAAAATAAGCTTTGGAAAACATAATGAATATATCCTATAGGTATTCTTTTATTTTTAATTTAATCTTCAGAATTACAGCTATTGGGCTTTACTTTTTTTGGCATTAATGGTCTTATCTTCTTATTAAGATATTGTTTTATTAAAATTTGTCTCAAGAAATCAGAAAACTAGTTTCCTTTCTCAGAAACCATTTCTCTCTAGAGTTATAGAACACTGGCTTTTTCAATGGACACATTTTCAAGATCCAGAATTTGGCTGACAGTCTTGATAAATACCATCCAGTACGATGACATTCATCATACTCAACCACACCTCAGATCTCAGAGCCTCAGCGAAGATGGTTTTGAGAAAACCCAAGATTATAAAATATTTCATATTCCTTTGAAAACTGTCAGTACTCACACATTCAAAAGTAAAGATTACAAATCCATACTTTGGATTCTTGGTGCTTTCTTACCATCAGTCATAGGTGAAATTTTAACCCTCAAGCTGACTGTGTTTCTTCCAGCTGGCTATCTTTGCTTCTTGATCACTAGCACAACAGTGGCTAACTGTCCTTTACCCAAAACGTTGCTGGTTGCCAAGAGTTTTATCCAAGCCTCTTCCTGTTTGGCACACGTCCGTTTGCAGGAAGACTAGTGAGGATATGTGGTTTGCACTGATGACCATTACTGTGCTGCTGATAATTCCCATCTGTATCTTGTTTAAACCAGCAGTGCATATTCAGTATTCGGGTAAGATGGAAGGATGGGATTGTCAACTGGAAGCTCAGTGAATATAAATATAAGGCAATACCTACAACAGACAGGGGAGGCCACTTCAAGATGCAATGAAAATTATATCCATCTTCATCTGCCGCAGGGTGCTTTCCATTTGTTGTTAAGAATTGATGCCTGCAAGCCCTATTAGATTTCTAACTACTATTAGACAACTTTTAGGAATCCCTTTCCAGCCCACATGTCACCCTGGGGATATCTGCCTCTTTACTAGACATAGTGATTTTTACACCATCATCAGTGCGTTTGTCACTTCAAATTAGATTACTGCAATGTGCTTTACAATATGCTACACTACAAATCACTCAGGAAACTATACAAGACAGCCCACTTAAAAATGCACTGCCTTCTAGGGAGGATAAAATTACAGTGGTAATCATCTGTTCTGAGGACAGAGCAATATGAGATCTCTGATTTTATTTTCCAGTAAGAATATATTTGGTATTCCAATTTCTGTTGAATTGTGTGGGATGATACCGCAACAGCCATTAGCAATGTCATTAAAATATTTTTTTTTAAACCCAGCAATGTAGTATACAATTGATGTGGAAAAAAATTAAGAGCATACACTGCTCTCTTCTCCCTGCCTCCTAAATTTTTTCCCTGTCTGTCTCTGTGTATATATATATGTCATAATATATGTTTAAAACTATATATAGCAGTTTGAAACTAATTCAACTACAAAGGAGCTACAGTTGGTTTATAAAAATGAAAAATGTAGATTCCAGTGAAGTTGAGTGTTTTGGCAATCTTGCCAGAGATGTGCAAATGTCAATTCCACAGTAAAGTTACTGTGACAATATGAATTATATTGCTCTAATTTTACTAATGTAGCAAATGGGTTTTACGTTCAGAAAACTCCAATATCCAGAAGCAAAGAGAGTAAATAGAGTGTTCTCATGGACCAAATTCTACAGGAATCAGTGAGTTTCTTAATATATTTAGATGGGAACGGAACCAATTTCAAAACATATTTCAACTATTCCTGCAGTTTTCTCCTTCTATTGTTCCTTTCATCATTTCTTCATCAAAATAATAATTAAGCTTCAAGTTTAATTACCAACTACCTATTGGATATTTTCCTTTTAACTTCTTATACCCAAGAGAAAGAAACTGTACACTTCCCCTTGTAGTTATGTAGAGTCTTTCATAATAGTTCAGCAAGAGAAAAAGCCCTACTAATTTTGCGAACTTACTGTAATGTCGGATATTAAGGTTATAATCTTTTAAATTAATATGTAGTAAATAAATTGGATGCTTAACAAGATACAGTGGAAAGAAATGACCAAAAGCTTTAAGGGAAGTTACTGAAATGGTAGACAAGGGATATCTTATTTGGATCTCTAAAGATGATTTCAAACCATTTGACACAGTTGAATATATAAAGCTGATGTCAAGAGTATCTCAAGGAAATAGAATAAAGATCACTCATGCCTTTGGGGGGGACTGGAATAACATGAAACATTGGGCTACTGAAAAACAGTGCCTGTAAGGAAAAGGCTTAAATCATCTTTGGGACATAATGTAGAAGATGACCTTATATGGATGAAATAGAAACAAGAATTCAAAAGTGATCATATGTTGAAAGGAACAATAAATAAAGAGACATAGTACAGTCATACGAAGGAGGACTTCAATCATTTATGTGCCTAGCCCAACAGATGGCAATTGCAGTTCAGCTTAGATTAAGGAACATTAAAGTCAAGAACAAAGGACATAAGAATTAACAGTGTGGTTGTTTTCAGCACAGTGAATAGAATATAGGCAAGGGCAGGTTTTTTTTTTTTATATATATATATATATATTTTTTTTTAAGTTCAATTACTGGAGAATTGACAGCTGCTTCTACCTTCTGGGGAGTGGTCTCAGAAATAACCTGGTAAAAAATTGAAAAAAATGAAATGCATCTCCCTTAAAGCATCTTTTGGTTCATTTTAGCATCTCACTGGAGCATATGCACTTAAAAGAAATCAGTTGCTCCTTTTTCCCTTTACAAAACAACATCATAGAATTCTTTAGTAATGATCCTAAACAGGGCTTCCTAAAATTACCAAAAATATTACTGCAGTTCAAAAAGATTATATATAAGGATATCTTGAGAAAAGGGGGTCTAGGTACTTTTGCTACATTAGCGTGAACTTTAAGAATCCATATCCTGGACTTTGTTGACCAGCAACCTGAGAACTTGGGTCAGTTTTCATTTCTACACAGTTGAAGAGGCAAAAATCAAGACTCCTGGGGCTCTAAACTGCTTCCTCTAAATACTCTTCATCTTTCTCTCTCCTATCAACTTTTGAGTGCTTGGATCCTCGACATATCCTTCACAGATGCAACTTAATCCTCAAGAAGTGTCCTCCACTATCCCCTCTCATATCCAGCCATCTCCTCTCACTCTCATTGGACTCCTCTCATTTCCTCAGGAAAAGGAATATAATGCACTGAAAGTGGCCTAATTGCTGCGGCAAAAAAATGAATGTTAAGCAGCTTCCTGAAATGATTACAGTGAGAAATTCAAAAAGATATTTTCATGAAATACTGGGTTCCATTCACAGGAACGCAGCCTCCTCTTAATATTGGCTTTTTTGGCTATTTGCAACTGAACACTGGGAAAAAAAATCTGTGAAAAATTGCATTGTTAACCAATACACTTCCTTCTTTTGTTTACAAAAGGTGTTTCAAAAATGGAAAAATTACAGTCCAGAGATTTAATGCACATTCTTGACAGTATGTGATTAATTTCCTCATTATTCTGCAACACATATAAGCCTGATTTAAACTTAAGTAAAGAATCCCATTTGAAGAGAAATGAGAAACTTAGCTGCTTAAAGTTAAGGATGTGTTTTCTTGAATCAGTGCCCAAATGAATAACAAACACTGCTGTGATACGTATTAGTGTAACATCGTGTTTCTTGGTTTTTGACATTTCAGCACTTGGGCATTAGAAAAATTCAAAACACACTGCCATTAGTTGCCACAGGATAGAGAGCAGAATAACATTGAGCTCTGCCGTGACTGACAGAAGAATTTTAATGACTATACCACAGAACCTCATATAAGTCTCTATTCCTAATCTCTCAAATGAAACATGTCTTAAAACTCCACAGTAAGTCGTAGCACTTTATGATTTCATTTATCATAAAGCAGCCATGCATTGTTTAAAAAGACATTCTATACAAAGCTTTTTAGCACACCTGTGGTTTGAAATGTGGCATGTAAGGGCACTAGGAGAAAAGGAAAAGCTCATTAGTCTTCTAATGAAAGTCAGCAACTTTAAGGAAAGTCTGCTGAAAAATCTTTCCTTTGAATGCTGTGATCTAGTTCTCTCAATCTAAACCTAAGACTGAAGAAAGAAACCATAATTTACTATACTAAATTAAAGCTAAAGGTATGGCTTGGTCCCAAGAAAAGACAATATCACACGGATACCTATTAAAAAAGAATAGTGAAGGTCACAAGTTGAATTATTTTAATGAAAAATTAAAAATGCTTTAGAGTACTGTAGGATGAGGAATAAAGATTATGCTAGAACAGCAAGAAACTTTCAAGGCTCAGAAGCAGGAAATTCTTGAATATGAAATTTTTAATTCCTTCATGGCCCAAGGGCATGGCTTTATCTCTCCCTCTCATCCCAACATACCAGTCATCCCTACACTCGCTGACTCAGTGCAGGGGAGACTACTTCTTCCACCTGAAGGGATGGGCTACATAGTTCTGTTAAGGAGATACAGAACAGTATCTTCAGAGACTCCAACTATCTTTGCAGTACACGATCCATGAAAACAGTACTCTAAATTGCATACATCCCAATGCCAGTGCTGTATAGAAACAACACTTTTAAGAAACTCATGTTGTACTGGCTACCTTATTGGCTTCCTGCTAGCAGATGTGCAACACATCTTTGTTTTCAAAAAATTTTTTTTTTTTTTTTAAAGCTTCAGCAGTGATCGGATTCATGAAAAAGAAAAGCAGAAGAATATGTATTTCCATAAACCAGTTTCTCCTGCATACTCTAACTTCCCTCTACCATATCAGACCACGCACAGAAACCTCAAATTCTGTAGAGAAGATGATGGTGTACTGGAAGATGAGAACATTTTGCCTAGGTTACAAAAAAACAAAACAAAAAAACCCCCACACTTATCTGACAAGACTTCTTTAAAGAATGAAATAAAGCCACGTTCTTGCAGCAATTTCAACTCCCTCTACTCTTTTTCCTCCATTTCTGTATCCCCACTTTTAAAACTAATTTTTCTGAGGTGCTGAAAACTTTGTAGCTTAGGTCCAACAGAATTGAACAGCCGTTTTAATTATACGCCTGCTGGGGAAAAGATGCACCACACTGACTCTGCTCAGACTGAGGCTCCAAGCACACGCAGGAGCCATGACCACAGCTAGCTTCTTTCAGGAACAATGAGAAATTTTATTTGCAAGGGAACATCTACGTTCACGTCTAACAGCCTGACATTTTGGGACTATAGACAATACTACACTGGATCAGGCAAGATTCTGCATACAGTAAACTGTTAGTTAAAAAAAACAAAACAAAAAAACCCACACAATAGCAGCTTACCCATAGATTCCAACATACTTTGGCCCAGGTCTCCAGTATGGCCTGTCAGTGACTCTTCCTGACACATATATAACCCTTTCTCTTCTACTGGTAAGTAAACATACATTTCATCCAGCCTTGCTGGATGCTTAGCTTTTTTGAATATATTTTATATACAATTTTAAAGGATTTCTCAACTATTATACAAAAAGATGATGTTAGGAAGAAAGTATATAAGAATGAAGTGAAAGTGCTGACTGTAATGGAAACCATTTAGCAATCAACTGCTTAGGGGACTGCAAGTGCCTGCTCTAATTATGAACAATTTTCCTATTTATTTTATTAGGTTTCCCCTTATTTAACGAATAGAATGATGATTTCCTTGAGCAATAAAGACAAATTATGCCCTCGTTTCTATTCAAGCAGTCCTCTGATCTCTACAGGGTTCTGCATGATCAGAAATGCATTAAATTACCTAGGACTCAAATTAAAACAGTGGCTTCCAGGAAATCTATGAAGTTTTTCTTACCTATCAGATACAAATATAAGTTTACTTTTCACTTACATATAATTTTTGTTCAAAGTATATTCACTTTGAAAAACTGCAATACTATATGACAGATTTTCCTTATTTAATTAACTTCTGATGTTATGTACTACAGAAGATTATAGGTGTGACCCATCAACCAAATACTGAAACTGTATGAAGACTACTGACTCTGTTGGGTCTGTGCACATGCAGAAAACTATGTGCCTGCATATTGCCAAAGGCAGGTTGGGACTTGCACAATTAACACTGCATCTCTCTTCCATGCTAACTGAATGATTCAAAACACACGCACATGCTATTTCAGTGCAGAAAGAAATCAAAAGTGAGCACACAAGTTTGCCCTCAATGATTTAAATGGTCCAGAAGTTTTCCTCCGCTTCTTCAAAAGGGAGTCTGCTAATTAGGAGGCCTGTAACCAGGGTTGGGGGGGAACAGTGGGCATGAAAAAAAAAGAGAAGAGAAAAATAAAAGAAGAAAACATGAGAAGGAGGATGTCCAGCAAACAAAAGGTACTGACAATATTATAAAATTCTTAGCAGGCTCAAAACTGTGCGTCATCCCAATTGCAGTGAAGCTGATGCTGAAATTCAAGCATTTTGATAGAGTTTAACTATAATGTAATCCACTGAGTATCTATTTAACTAAAATTTCAGATCTTTAAGCATGCAATCTGGCTAGTTCAGGAAATTGATGGTAAGATAATCTTTCACTATTAACTCAAGAATTAAAATTAATCTATATTTCTAGATACAAATCTAACTGTCATGTACAGCAATTTTTTAGCCCATTAAAAAGATCAGTTCACAGAAGAAAGCCATCTACAAAAAGATCTTGGCACAATTGGCATATGCATAGTCAATCCATAAATTCTGTGAACACTAAATTCATCAAAAATAAAAGGTCAAATGCATTAAAAAAAACTAAGTGTTCCCTAATAATGGAAAAATCCTTGCGATAGATAGAACAGAGATGAACTGTCCAGAGGGACTATCCAGTTCTCTGAAGAATTGTATTAAAAATCCATTTTAATCCAGTCACTTGGTAGGTCTTCACTCAAGCGTAAGATGTTCTCAAAACAAGTCAAAAAGAAAGGTCCTTGAATTTCCTGCTTTATCTTCCCAGAAGAAGCAAAAAAAGTAAAAAACAAAACTTTTTTTAAAGATACAAAAGGACAGACAATTCAGCAAAAACTAGGTTTGCAAGAAAAAAAATTATGAACAAGAAATCCAGAGCTGGTTCAGAAATTTGAGTTTACCTTTTCTCTTTTATTTGCTCAGAGGAACATCAATAATGCTGACAATTGCTCTACATCAAATCTCCTTCATTAATTTGAAGAAATAAGTTACAGATCATATAAATTAGAAAAGATACGAAAAAGAAATGGAATGTGAAGAGACCTATACTAATAACAGCATTACAGTGTTAGTCATAAATACATTTAAATCAAACTATTAGTAACAAAGTTAAAGCAGAATTCTCCTAGGCCTATATAGACTGGAAATAAACTGCTACTTAAGTGACCCTGTGCAATACAGTGCTCGAAGTGACTACAGGGATTCAATAATATCTTCAAGGAAGATCAGATAATATCACTGTTTTAGTTTTTTATTTTGTCTTCAAGTAGTAGTACTTGATTTGAAAACATTAACATCTGATCCTGGAAATAAATTGTCCAAGTTTGGCAGTCAGCGCACTCTTAAAAGCATAAGATTGATTAGTAACCTAGCAAGAAGGCTGAAATGGCAGTTACTTTAATTTGATTCCACTATCTCCGATTCAGTGAATCAGAGCCGGTTGCTGGTCTGTGGCCTCTGCAGCACTTCTCTTCCACTGCACATGCCACAAAGCCCTGCAGAGTGTTTGACAGCATAGATTTGCAATACAGCTGGGCAGTAGGTAGCATGGTTTTAATGCTAACATGACAGTTGTAGCAAAAATTGGTGGCCATTGTTGCAAAAGTGTGCGTCAGGAAAGAAGCAATCATTAAGCATTGCAGCACACCATGGGATTAGTAAAGACTGCTGAAACAAACTTGGGAACACCCCTCTGAATATTAATGTTGATTAAGTAGGTTGTTCTTTTTTAATTCCCATGGGCCTATCCCTTCTAAGTAATGTAGTTTACACGAGACAGATGGACAAGCAAGCAGTGAATGTATGCCAGTGGACAAAGCAAGTTAATGAACAGAGCCCCTTGCTAATAGCAACTGTTCACCAGCACTACTTGCAAGTTTACCACATTTGTAGGTACTCTATTTAGTATAAACGTCAGTCACCTGAAAAGCCTCCACACAGCTTTTGGTTAGCAGCTTCCTGGCTCAGCTATTTGATTGTTAGATGCTCACTGAACAGTGTAAGAAAAAGTAACCATTTCTGCTTAGCTCTGTGCTAATTCCTAGATCAATACTAGCAATAAAGCATCTTCAGGCAGAAGCCAATGCTTGTGACAGTGTATTTGATCTAGACTCGGGAACAGTCGAAGTGTGAGGAAGAGAAGTCTCTATGCTCAGGCTCTGGGGGGCAAAGTCAGTTTTGTCTAACTCTTCCAGGCTTCCTGTTAAGCAGTTTCTACAGGAATAATCTATGGGCTATGTGAGGAGTGCACTACTTCCTTGCCACAGATTATTGCCAAGAAGTGAATCCAACAGAGCAGTGAATCCCACGGACCTCCAATAAAGTAATTTCCAACGCTGTCATCTATAAGTTGTTTCACAGCAGTATTTTGTACTATTACTACAGACAAACATTGTATTTTCTTAATTTCTTTTTGTGATTAAGGTTAAATGGTTTTGGTTAAATTGTTAATGGTTAATTAAGGTTTTACAACTAAAGGTTAGCTTCATTGCAGTCAGACAATGCTGGGCTGAAAGAAAAATCTAAAATGATCCTTACTTGTGACCCACAAATGCTTTCCAAAGTAGAGGAGAAAAAAAGTACTTGGGAAACCCCATTTCCTTGGAGAAATATCTCAGGTTTGGAATACCATGCTTCTCAAAAACTGTGGTAATAATAAGTAGACTAACAATGACTAAAATGAGGCAACTGGCTAAGGTGGGACACTTTCTCAGTACTGTGGGGTTTTTTTTGTTCGTTTGTTTCCTTCCCCCCCCCAAAAAAGTGTCATGATTTGGAACTGCAGCTCTGGTTAATTTATTCTCACTGGTTTTGTTAAATTGCTTACTATTGAATGCTTCAATATGTGTGGAGTTAGCCTCATAAATCCCATACTGGGGTAATGGAAGATCATTAGCTCAGTAGTTCCCACTCAAGAAAGCATGTCCTGACACAATAGAACAGACACATACTAGATAAAGCCAATATTTTCAGGCTCCCTGCAAGGATCTGGGCTTCACAAATGGGAAATCCCTAAAGCAGGAAACATTAAAAAAAAAAGTTAATACTGGATCATGAATGGGAGCTCTAAACACAATAGAGGCCGACATAGACACCTAACATGATATTAAAATGCCAAACTGCACCCTAACTTATGTATAATCACACATCTGAAGTCAGGCAGACTTGGCTTTCAGTACATTAGATGCAGCCCCTTATACCTAAGAGCTTAGAGTCTCTAAACAACAGACCTGGTCCACTGTATCCACAGGTCATTCCAAATGAGAAAGTTTGCTTTTTAAAAATTTTCCAGCTGTAATTGTTCCTTACTCACTGCAAAACATCTCACAGACTGCTCTTTCGCCCTGGATGGCTGGGCTATGGTCATTAAACCATGCTGACTGCTATCACTGGTTTGCTTTTAGCTTGCAACAGAACTTATATGTCATCTTTCCTTCACCTGCTGATGATATGGAGAAAGTGGTAACTCAGTAGGTTGCAGCCAACTTTGGTTCTCCCAGAAAAAGTCTTTCTTGATTTTCAAGGACATTAGCAGCATGGTCTCTTCATAGCATCTTCTCATTGACCACCATAGTTTCAAAGAAACAGCTGCTTTCTGAGGCCTTGGACATAAAAATCACCAATTTCCAGATGATCCTGGATAAGTCTTTTTCACCCTTGTTCACATCACTCTACAGGCTTTTTCCTCCAGTTCTACCTGTCTCTCTTGCCTCCTACCAGATGGACCAGAGATGGAGGTGAATTTACAGCATACTGTAAATCCCATGCTACATGCCCATTCTGGAAGTTAGTAAAAAACTTCCAGACTTCCAAATTTTTTTTTTTTTTTTTTTTAAACACAGAGAAGTTTTCTGTTAATTCACATCATAGTTATTGCACATTGGTTTTCTTGTGTAGACAAGCAGTAAGACTGACTTATAATAAACTCTAAACACATATACGTGATTTTGGTATTTACCAGGAGTGTCCAAACAAAGCCTTCACACAAACTCTCCACCATACAGTAAACTCACACCCATCCTTACTTTGCACTAACTTCCCTTGTTACAGGTCCTTAGAAGGAAGTCACGGGAGAGTCGCTCAGCACATCTGACCGTGTAGGGGACTCATATGGGCAGTACTTTCCCCCTGTGTGCGTACGCACACATCAAGATGGATGTCTACTGCATCTTGTTCATTGGTGAGTCATTCCCTTCTGAAAAAGCATCTGCACCAGAGCAAGCAGGAGGAAGCAAAAAGTCCTGAATTTTTCATGGTAACAGTCACAGCACAGCTAACCTGCTTTTCCAAGTAAATTAATTTAGAGAATTAAGCAGTGTGCAGCACTGCACCCTGAACACTGATTAGGGATTTTAAGTGGAATGAACCTCTCTTCTCATTTTTTGTCTGTATTCTTTTCATCCCTCAATTATGTATCTTGATAATACATGAACTTAATTCACCATTTGCCATTTTAACAGGATTTTAAACATATTTCCTTCAAATTAATCTGCTCTGTGGTTTTAGTTACTTTGATTCTGGTTTTAAAGAAAATGACAACAGAAACCATTATTAGAACAGTTGAGTGGTTTTCTTCCTAATCCCACTGTCTGTCAACAAGACAGTGCTAGTAGTTAGAAGCAACCAACACTGCATATGGCTTGCTCAAGAGCCATCATTTGAAATGTTTTTTCAGGACAAGGAAGCCTTAAGGAGGAGCACGTATGAGAAAAGTATTTCTGTATACCAGAATCCCCACCTGAAGTTCACAACTCGCACCTTCCAGGCTTTTGATGCAGTGCCTCTTGATCACTTGGCTTTGCTTGTTCCTCAAAGTCCACAGAAACATAGAGAAACCTTCTCCAGTGATGTTGGGGTGGGCAGAAATAAACAAAGGAAAAAAAACAAAAACCCAACCACCCAACATCTGCCTCCACCCAAACAACAGAAAAGTCTTCCAGAAAAATGTTACCATCAAAACAAAGTAAAGAAATAACACTTCTCTCATGATTTCAGGGGCAAAGCAAGAGTCTACCCTTGATTTGATTGATGCGAACAGAAGCGGAAATAAAAGCATTATGGAAAACGTAAGCTTAGTTTGAGCTCTCAAAAGCAGTCTCTACAGAAGCAATTTTCTACGGATAACTGAAGCTCATCACTGGCCTCAAGCAGCTTGTGCCGAGTTCCTCACATCTCCAATATACTACCTGGCAGGGCGCTGGGAGGGGAGGGTTCAAAGTTAGATGTTTGCCTCTAATCCTCACAGCAGCAGTTTAAAGTAGAACTAGTTTATGGTCTTTCCTAGTATACAAAATTCAGACAGACAAAAGCACACAGCAAGCTACCTAACGCTCTTAGGGTTCCCCTGCGGCCAACCTGTGTAGCCAGCTAGCAGCTAGACAGCCCTCGCTTGGCTTTTTGGTGCAGTTGGATGGTACCTTCCATCATCCTATTTCTAGCCATTCCCCCTTTCCTCTATTTTTGTGTCTATTTCTTAAAACAGAGACTGTATTGTAGGGTCCTGCAATTCAGTAAGAGTTAAATAAATAAAACACTAAATTTCAGTTAATAGCTTATTACAAAGTTCCCTCCTCCCCTCCCCCCCCCAAAAAAAAAAAAAAAAAGAGAAGTACTTCTGCTTGTAGATGTATGTCCTGTGAGGCTGATGCTCCAACTGTTAGTGCTTAAAATACATTAGGAGGATGACATGACACAGAAGACTTATTCCCACATTGCCTTATATGTCGCTGCAGAGTTTGGGGTGGAGGAAGAAGAAAGTAGGAAGAAACGAAGAAAAGTAGTCAGAGGGGAAGAGATGCTTCTCATATCTGACAACTTGAGAAGCTAGCTTAAATGCCAATACCCAAGTTTTGTCCTCTACCGAAACGGAGCAAGTTGAGAATCTTCTCTTGGGGACAGACCTCAGAAGGTATTTTATGTTTTGAATGTTTTCTCTGCAGTTGCAAACTGGGCTAGCTTTTCATTTTCTATGTATACAAGGGAGACTGGAGAGAATATATGAGATTCTAATGCCATTTACTCCAATCCCTAAAGTCATGATACCACATTTTTGTTTTGTGAGGCGATCAGGTATTGATTCACGTCCTTTTTTCCCAGCAAGTTCCATCATTTGTTATAAAACAAATTATTTTGAGCCCTGAGATTATTAAAACTTTCATTTCCATATAGACAGAGTTCCTAGGGCAGTGTAAGTTCCGAATACCTAAGCAATAAAGAAATCTGACCTCGCAAACACATGGTGCTCGAGTGCAGCTTTACCAGTGGGGCTGAGGAGTCTGTAGTGTTTTCCCACTTCCTCCAGGGAAGCCTGCCATGATGGCAAACTCACATGCTGTCATGGGATGCAGCAAAAGTCTGCACTCACTCATGCCCGCAATCCAGCTTGTGGCTTTAACTACTCAACCCCAAGCAATTGCCAAGCACAGGAGTGCCTAACATCACCTTTTGCCGTGCTAACCCGAGACAGAAAAAGCTTCCCGATTTATTTCGGAGGGATTCCAGATGACAAGCTACAACTAATCAAGATTTGAGTCCAAGCAAAGGCTGGTAATTACAGTGTGCAAACTGTTTGAGGCTGGCTGCAAAGCTTACATCCAGCTAGGAGGGAAAAAAGAACACCCCCCCCCCCCAAAAAAAAAAAGACCTTCCTTTTACCAACAGCTAAATACTGTGCTCTAGAGCATGGATAAGAAAGGCACTAACCAGTCTGTTAAGATACAATTGAGTACTACAAAGAACTTTTTCACAGAAGTGCTAAACTCAGCATAAATTAAAAGTAATAATACAATAGCAGAATGCAAAACAAAAAGATGCATTTATGAAACCTAGGATTGAGAGGGCATGCCTTGTAAAAAAGAACACATTTTCTCCCCTCCATCCCAAATCAATAAAGTAAAATTGAGGTGCAGGAAATCTCAGAAGACAAAGGCATGAACATAGTCTGCTCTGCCTGCTGGGACCCTGCAGGACTGTTAATTTACTCTGAAGCTAGGATGAGGAGCTCTCTGTCTTTTAGAGTTTTGCCATCAGAGACGCTGCTTTCAACATGATCACCTGCTGCTTCAGTGACTAACATTCTCCTCCTTCCTTGGTATCTTTTCTCCCTTCAGCATAAAGAGAGTCTACCTTGGTCAGCCAACTGGCCAAAAACAAATGTCTTGAACAGCTTGATGCTTACACCCCCTTCTTCCCCCTTTCCACTCCCATCATCATCTTCAATCTCTCTCTGGTTGTTTCTGGTCTTGTTTCATCTTCAAGGAAATAAGCTTGGATACCAACGAGAGCAATAACAGCTTCAGTCTGCCTTAATTATTTGTTCCTCTTTCTCCCCTTTAAAGGTCATTTTCATTTCCAAAAGCATCCGGCAGACTAATAAAAGAGTCTCCAAAACAAAGCTTTACAACTGAAATAAAAATGAGTTAAGAATCAAGACTTCACTTCATATGTCATGGAAAAAACAGTTGAAGTGTTTCAACTTATATTAGTGAGAAGACTTTAAATACTTGTAGTGGAAGCTTTCTGCAATGAGATTACACTAGGTAAGATCTCTACTTCCATTATTGTGCAGCTACTTAACATGGTCCAATGACAAAACTATGCTTATTGCCTTTGATTGGGCTAGCTATGAGCCTTTTGTATTTAAATTAACAATTAACAAAATACTATTTCCCTCCTCTATCAAATTTGATAAGCTCCTCGCAGGGGACGGGGGGGAATCTTTGCTAAATAAGAATTAAATCACTAAATTCTACATTTCCTACACATACATAATGTATATATGTATGCATAAAAAAGTTGTGGTACCTTGGAAGTTCTGAAAAATCAGTTCTCAGGGAAAATGTCTCATCTTAAAAAGTAATTATACAGATATGTGCAACAGAATTAAATGTTTACCACTGTTGGGGCACTTTGCATCAGTATGTCATGATAAATAGCACATTTATATTCATGCCATACATTTCTACATGTCATAGTAAAAAGCACTCTAGTGACCCACTATTTACAACAAGGAGAAAAAAAATCACAGGATACGACAGTTATGGTTGTTTAATGCCTATTCACAAAGTCATTGCAGTTATCATTACATGTGCCACTTGTGTTAAAAAAAAAACAAAGAGAGGGATGGGAGGGAGGGTGAGACTGGGCAGAGAAAAGACCCTGTACAATTGACCTAAATGAGGCAGGCTATGAATATGCATAATGATTTCTAAGTGTTTGAAGATGTGCAGCTTTAGGCAAAGAACTGTACTAGAAAGGGGATAGGGCAAGAACCATTCAAATGGAGCTATTATGCTTGCAGCTATTTGGATACTGAAATGAGGTAAAAGCCAGATTGCAGAGGCAAAATAACTTCAGGACCAACAGAAAGAATAAACTGACATATCTCCTAGTAAAATAGATCATGCAACCTTTCAGCTCTGCTTTGCATCAGTGGTTTAAATGATGAAGCAGAAGAAGCAGCAGAAAGACTATGACTTCCCAAGCCTAGGCCTAAAGCCTTAATGAACACCAATAGAAGTGCTGGTCAGCCTCTTTCAGGGACAACCCACGCAGCCATTAGCATAAATTAACTACACACCTATGGTGTCTGTGCATGGGTCCTCTGCTTCCTCCCACCCCTCCCGTTGGAAGAGCCTGGCAGGACAGACACAGCAGGCATAAGCAGGTTAAACAAACTTGACCTGACCTCCTTCTGAGGCAGAGGGGGAAAAAAGGCAAAAGAAACAGATACAGAAAAAACAGGGAGCAACATTAACTTATTTCATGTGTGTCTCTCAAGAGAGCTGAAAGGAAAATTGAGAAAGGAAACCAAATCAAGCCTAGAGATTCAGAAACACCAAAAGTCACTTGAGCATAGGATGAAGCTATAATGTACTCAAAGTTTAAAAACTTCCAACAAATATTTTAAAATAGCAGTTCTCTCCACTCCAGCTATTGCCGTAATGATAATCGAGAAAAACAAAAATGGCTTTAAATTGGCTGTTGAGATAGGTACCTTTCATCTTGGGGAAATCCTACCTGAATCCAGAGCCTAACTTTGCACTGTGGGCCTGTCTGTGAAACAGGGTAATAATGTAAGAACCCAGCCTAGAGATGACAGAGTTTTGGAAGAGTTCCCTACAGGGCTAAGACCACAAGTTGGCCTCACCTGAAGAACAGTCTAATTGTTACACAGAATAACACATTACAGCTTCAAGGAAAAGTCTTCCACAAGTACATTTATTTGAAAAGTTTCAGCTACTACTGAGTGAACATTTTCAGTTTTGTTTTTGAAGGAAGAAAAACTTCCTAGAATTTACATAGTTTCTACTGATAAATATTTGGAAAACTGCTGAACAGGAATTACAATTTTTCAAATTTTTTTTTAATACAACAGAAAAATATTTAAATGTGAAATATCAAACTATGAGGACAAAATTTAAGAAGTGCTAGTTTCCTCCATTTTTGAAACGTAGAACTGTAAATGTAAGATTTGCTTGAGAGAAGACATGGACTAAAGTGGGGTGAGAGGTTTTCTTCGACAATACAAAATAGTTTTTAGGCACCACGTATAGCTTCTGGAAGTGCATGTGTTTGTGCACATGCATGCATGTATTTTTAAGACTTTGACCACACTCTTGAACAGCCAAGGATATCTTAGAAATGAAAGCATTTTTCAGTTACCACAGGGACATCTGTGAAGGGCAAGCCTCATCAACATGACACATGCCAGTCTACTAAATCAAGACACACTAAAGATATTGACATGAATTATACCCAGATATATGCCCAGACAGCTGTCTACTGAACTGTAATTTTCTCTTCAGTTTTGAAAAAGGAGACTTTATTGACACATTTAGGATCTCCAAGACATTCGGACTACAGAATCTGCAGGTGAAAGGATGACATAATGGTGAAACCATGAAATTTGTGATAAAGTACTCTCAAGAGGTAGAGATCTAGTTTGCAGATATACAGTTCCATGGCTTTTTAGGATATTATCCCTCCTCCTGAAGGTTTACGGTCAAATGAGCATGCAGCTTATTCTCCGGCATTTTGCACTGGTAATACTATGCTATAGTAAGCGTGATACCAGTACATAATTGTTAAGCCATTTTGTTTTCAGGAAAATTGGTTCTTTCTTTGCTAATAAACCCAACCTTCTTGTGGACTTGTATTCCTTAAGAGCCAAACTAGTAAGTTACATTATCCTTTTAGTCACTAAAATGCTCTTACTTGACAGTTCTACCTGACCGAAGCAAGGAATATTTAAAGCATCTATTAGCATCTTAAGTGGTGCTTTAAGATAGAGATGTTTATTTAATAGAGCACTACATTCATGTGAACATTCAGATTTGATTCTCCAAGAAGAAAGTGCAGTTGCCAATATTTAAGGATGTCTCTACTAAAAGAGAATATGACTAACCTGCCATATGCAGGGATCAAGTGCTTTTTATACTCTGCATTGTATTCACTGTAGATAGGTCTGTAGGTTATTTAGCTACATCTTCATTAAAAAGTTAGAGTAATTCAATTAATTTAAGCACCTTTTCAAATACAGTACTAAGGCCATAAAACCGCACATTTTTGATACTAGAACTATTTGATAATTCTGTTCTTATTCTAACATGTTATAGTACCTTTTGTCATATTATGAGATTTGGCATTGCTACAGAGTGCTATGGAAATAAACTATTGAAGAAACATAGTTAAGCCTTCGTTCTGTCTCTTTTTTTCTAGTTCCTACATTACTGATACTATTTTACATCAATTCAGAGCAGGGTTTAGGGAGTTGTGAATTTTCTACTGAAAAATACATCTTTCTCCCCCGCCCCCAAGGTCTTCAGTGTTTAAGATGACTGCTAATTAGAATATCAACACTGTAACAATTGGAATGTACAGGTACTTACAGTATGTATATAGGTGATGTGCTGTAAATATTTTGCTAAGCTATCTGAGAATAATGATTGTCAGAGTGGCCTTCCACTTTTAGAAGTGGAGATTAAAATTGCTTCTTGTCAATTTTCACATACTTCTTGCAGTCATTTGCATTTTAATGGAGAAATAGTTCCATCAGGTTCTTATTTTTAAATAGAGAATTATATTCATGTTAATGCAAAATGTCTTTTTTGTAGTAAAGAGTTGCTGATGAGATCAATACCATTAAAATGGAAAACTTCATTTGGATATGATCTACACCACGAAAGAGAACGAGCAGTAAATCATCTATCCTACCATTCATGATATCCTCCTACTGGCTAGGAAAATTATGTATATACCTATTCCAGAAACTGTGCTGTAGACAAGAAACATTAGGAAGATGAAATCATTGCTTTTAATTTTTTTGACCGTTTCCTTTCTAGTTTTGGACAAACTACTAGGACATTCTGCTGTGTATTTAATTTTAGCATGAATGACTGATGCCATAGTCCTGGATAGGTGTACTTTTTCATGCCTAACACCATTACTGCAGTATATTTTTACTTTACAAGTTACCCTTGAAGACTACTTAAAAGCTATAGCTAGTGCTGAACGCAGCAGTTCTTTCGAATAGCAGAAATTGCTGTAATATATCACAAATTCCTGGCATTGTTCCCCGAAGTGCCTGCCTGATTAGTTACTGATACAGTTCAAGGTGCTGGTTATGATTTAAAAAGCCCTAAATGGGTAAGGATCCACTTATCTGAAAGATTGCCTTTACACCTGTGTCTCAGTACGGATTGGCTGGCCTGTCTTTCTGGTCCAAGAAAGATTGGTAAACCTCCCAGAGCTTAGATCAGGCTCTATTTCTAGGGCTACATTTATTATTCAGACACAGAACTTAATGGCAATATTAAACAATGGTATTCTCCTGCTCTCCCACAGCCTGTCTACCTAGGAGCACTTGCTGTGGGATCTGCTGCCTGTGCACCCTTTTGGGCATTTTTTTGGTCTAAATCTGTCCCAGCCAAGTCAGATAAAGGATAAAGCCCACACCCAGGTCCAAACACATATAGGTCTCTGCATCCAGGGAATGCTCTATGGGATTCAGGTACTGTGATCTCTAGAGAGGCAGAATTACTGTTTCAACCTCTGATAGCACCTTCAGGTTCTTGTTGCTGATCCTGAAGTCAGATGAATCAGACATGTGCCAGGTTTCTAATGCAACTCTTGAACTCATTATGCAGACATTTTAGGAAAGTCAGGAGACATGTCTCTTGAATCAGCTGCCCAATATTTCAGGGGGGAAAAAAAAAAAGGAATACATGACACAGTCATGTCATCAACAGATCAAAGAAAAATATTCTCAGAGAGAAAAAAACCCACACCCTTTGTGTCTTTTCATTATCGTATTTTTCTACCTCAGAATGGCAATGCTGATGATTAAGGCAGGATATCTCCTGTGAGAATGTCCAGATGGAAGATTATCCATGCAAAAATGGTGTTAAAAGCAGAAGAAGTTAAAAAGAAATCAAATTAATATAATGCATATACACACTGTCTCAGAAGTTAAGCAAGATAAGTCAATCTAACCCCAGTTAAAAGAAAGATGAGAAAACAGACAAACAGGAAACCCCAAATTACACTCATAAATGATTTCTATTCTCTGCCTATTGTGGTCAGTGTGGGAAAATCAGCAATAACTGGACAGAAACAAAATTATGACATGCCTAGAAAGCTGCCTTCTCAAGTACCCCATGAACCAGACATTACTAAACTAGTTTTCTACAAATATGTTTAAATACAACAGTTTTGGTGACTGGCCTTTTTTTTTTTTTTTTTTTGGATGCACCACTGTGGATACAAAGGCCTTTTAATGTTAATAGATGTGTTTCAAAAAGTTTATGAAATGGATCAGCTGCTGCCTTTCCCAGACTATGCTGAATGGTGACTGCAGTTTTGATGGTCTCTCTCATCAAAAACTTTCGGCAACTATTTTTCTTTTGTCAAGAAGAGCTACATTGAAAAAAAAAGTTTTAAATTAGTAAATACAATGCAGTTACCTGTCATGTTGCAGTAAACTTTCAAAGGTCCCAGTGCCCCACTGCCATCTGGATCTATCCAGTAGTTATTTGAAGTTTTGCCCAAATGTTTGTATGCTTCGCACGAGAGTTCATAAATAGCTGGAATAAAATAAGATACAGCAATAAGGATTTACAAATCTTGGAACAGAGGATCCATAATGACAATATATTGACATTAGATTCCTTATTATATCAAGAACTGTACCTTTGGCTTAACTTCAATGTCACTGACATTCACAGAAAACAATGTGTTTCCAAAAAATACAGAAGTTATTGAAAAATCTTGAGGCATACAGTTTTAATTACTTTTGCATGTGAAAGTCAGAATGAGAAGCCAATTCCAACAACTTTGAAGAACAAGCAAACAAACAAACAACAAAAAAAACCCCACAAACACTTTCAAGAGTAACTTCAAACCTTTTCTGAAATGGCTTTGGGTCACAACTTTGATAATATACCATGTCTGCAGTTTTATATTAAAAATGGAGGAGCCTTCATTGATCCAATGCTTTTCCCCTCTTCTCCTTTTTTTAAAAATATATTTGAAAGGTTCAAAAAGCTTTGAATTCTCTCAGCAATTTTTGGAATTCTCCTGGTTTTATTACAATTCAGAATAAAATCAAGTTTCAAAACAGTGACATTTCTCACTCTGTAATACTCACCCTCTGCACAGCTCTGCAGTTAATCTATTATGTACCTACATAACAAACTCTGTTCCAGCAGGATCTAGAGTGTTCTCAATATTTATTGAGGAAGTTTAAGTATGATTGACTTAGTTTTTTTTTATTATTATCTTTAATGATTGACTACTCCATACTGCTTTCCATTTAAAGTTGTAAAACTGCTTGTCAGATTGTGTCATGATGAATAGTCCACACATCACAACATAATAAGCATCGTCAAGAGAGATTTTTCTAGTAATCCTCGTATTTTCTTTGAAATGAATGACTTTCATGTAGAGATGTATATTATATATGGATAAGTCACTTTATGCACAGAAAAGGTATATATCATTTTTTTTAAAGAATTTGGGGGTTGGACTAGGCAACCCAAAAAAAACCCAACACAACATTTTTAATAACGTCTAATGCTTCTCTGTTGTCCAAGGATCAGAGAGTACAGCTTTTTTGTTTGGAATCAACCAACAGCTAAAAAAAATTAACTGTTTGTTTAACCAGACTTCATAGCCACTCTACAAATTCAACTAATTTGTTGGCAATTCCTACAAGTGATCTCCTTGCTATGACTGGCCTTATTTCAAGTGTCCATAAGCAAGAGCTGTTCTGCTGGGCTCCAGATAAGTGAGCAACAGATCTCCTTCCCCCCTGCCCCTCTCAAGGCCTCCCACCAACTATCAAGACACAGGAAGGAAAGGGGAGTTGGGGGCAGGGGGGAGATCTCCAATTCTGACTTGCCATGAATGCCAGACAAAGACCATGCACATGTGTGTAAAGAGAATCTCTGTCTATGCCAGAGAAGTAATTTTTCTGGAAAGTTTTACTTATTACAGGGCCGAAGTCAATTTTTTACAAGTGGACACTTCTAATTAAACAGAACTATTCCAAGCTATTTCCCCTCCCTGGTCCCCAAACTAAGGTCAATGGATTCTCTATTAAGGAGACTCTGTGCCTGTTTTCAGACACTTTGTGCTGATTTTCAGTTGAACGGTATTGTTAGGGAATTCAAAACTAGTTTTCTTCTGAAAGATTTTTCTCTACACTCTATCCAAACTGAACCACAAAACACCAACTCCATTAATATGATTGTTATGATACCGAGTAACAAATTTTAATAGGCACATTCAAGAACAAGCAGAGAAGATTACAAATACTATTTACAGTCTCCGAGAAGTTGTGTATTTTTTTCTTTCTGAACAGTTGAAAAACCAAGAGAGCTTTGTAGTATCCAGATCTTTATGAAGGGCCATATGGCTTCTTTCTCCAACATTGCACCTTTGGGAAAGACCAGCTTATGCCATTCCAAGTTCTTTAATGATTTTTCTGAATTGTAGTAGTATCTCTATATATAGTGTTATATAGAAGACAACAAATGAATAACTTGCATTATTTCATCAGATATTCATTTATTCCTAGATACTAAATACTTAACAGAAACTTAAAGGGTCCACATGCATCCTACATACAGGGGTCCACATACCATTTCCTATTTCTCCCATTCCAGAAGAATAGAAGGAAGTAGGTAGTTATTTAACAGTGCAGACCAGGATGCTTTTTAATAAGTTAGCATTTGTGAAGCTTCACCATTTTGTTGAACACTGCACAATGGAAATGAATCTCTAGCTCTTTAAATGAAGACAAGACAGTGGGATGTTCCAAATAAATTCAAGATATGAAAAATGTTTTTATGAGGGTCTGTAGGTTCTTGGCTGACTTTATGTATATGTAGATGCATACCTGAAGACCTTAAAAGTGGGTTGTCAGGAATAAACAAGAAAAGAAAGGGTAGACTGGCACAAAAAACTAACATACCAAAACACCTAACGGCATTATAGGAACAAAATGAAAGGGATAAGTGAAGTATGCATACTGAAAAAATATCTATTAAGAAGCAATAGGAAACAGCATACAATCATGTTCTAATGCATGGAGAGACTCAACGATAGAAAAACACTTTTACGTTGAATTCAGATGGCAAAGAGAAGCCACTAACAAACAGCATGACAAAAAGCAACAAACATCAGGTAGACAAGGCAACTTTGAGGGGGTGGAGAGCAAAACATGATATAAAGATGACAAATGGTCGACAGTTTTTGCTTTTCAACCCAGTGGAATTACAACGCCAAAAACGTGCATTTGTTTTCTTGGTACATGGTCCAAAAACATCATGTGTATTCCTAAAAGGATTCAGAATAGTGCTAAACTTTAAAACCGTTCAAGCCAAGGGCAAAACTCACTGCCCTGCTGTCCAGCCAAGCAATTTCTAGCATAATATGTCCAGGTGCTAAAAAAAATTACCTGTTTTCTTTCCAGGCAGAAGGATTTGGGGGGGCAGAGAAGGGGGAAGAAATGATGGCAGGGGGGAAAAACACACACCACACTGCACCCCCAAAACCTACCAATGGCATTCTCCTTCATATCACAAGACAGACTGCCAGTAAGACATATGAGATGAAAGCCTGGATAGGATAGAACAGTAATCCAAGTTCTGAGGGTCAGGTAAAAAGCACAAATGAACAGAATCAAAAGCAGGAGAATAAGAGCAACAAAATGATGGTATAGTCTTTTTAAAGTTCAGTTACCTGAACAATACAGATCAAACCAAGACCACTAAAACCACTTCAAGCTAAAATTTGAAAGGTCTTGGTTGCGTTCTAATGTGGAGTGAAAAGAAATACCAAAAAGAGTCTCATTTTAATTTCTGGAGTGAAATACCAAGCTGCTTTAACTGTAGGAGTCTGGGCAGAAAATCCAGTCATTTTAATCAGCTCACAAAAGCAACTGCCAGTGCTTTTTGAAGTTCATCATGAACCAGTGTGGGCTTGACCACAGCTTGATGGAAAAAAGTTTCTTTTCCTAGAAAAGTTGCAACAGACTAGCAAAGCAGAACAACAACAACAAGTTGTATCACCACAAAAATTAGCATCATTTTCACTATAGCATTTCTCTATCAGTTCCCTCTTCACTCTTTCCTGAGGAATCGTTTGCTTGAACCCTAGGGAGGTATTGGTGGATGGGGAAGACGATGTTTATTTCCTAGCTTTAGATTTCTCAATTTTAAACAGCTGGGGAGAACCAAATGGTTCAGAAAACCAATTTACAGGAGAGCTTTCTCCAGCTCCCAATTGTTAGCTGAAAGTCAGAAATGGTCAACTCTTCATACATTTCAATTGCTGTTTGCTCACTGAGGGGAGCAGATGTTCTTAATCCTGTTTTCACTTTGACTTGCATAGAAAAATAAAGATCAAAATAGAGTTAGCCAACAGCAGTGCCAGCTGGGAGAGAGATTCTGCTTTGGAAAGTAAAATAACCAAATGACAAGAAGGATTTCACAACTCTGTCACCCTACATGAGGTTCTCCTAGAGCTTCAGAGCTTTGTTTAGCAAACTACAGTTTTCCCAATGCTATGTAAAAGCACAGCTTTCATTTTAGGGCTGACAAATAGCCTCTTTAAGTAGTAAGTTCATTATAAATAGGAGCCCTAGCCTGACAGTCTGCACCATCTGACTCGATGAATATGTTAAAATACTGTAAACGTCTTTCTGTCAGTGAATGCAGCTGCTGCAGGGGATAAACTCCCTTAAAGCACTATTAATATAGCAGTTAAGTCTCCTTGGCTTTACAGCAGCATAAGGAAGGTACAGATCCATATAAATTGATGAAGTGAAATGACAGGAAAAGTGACAAAAGCAGGAAATGCATCAGATGCACAAAGTTTAGCTAGATCTCTCCATGACTTTAATCTTCCCAGAAAAATCCAAGCACCTCCCTGACCATTTAGTTTCAGTATTTATGTCCTTCAAGTTGCTATGAAGTCTTGAGCCCCTTGAAAGGGGACAGAAAACAAACAGGTAAGAAAGGGGGAAAGAAACAACTTATCTGAGAAACAGGAGAATAGTGAAATGGCATATCTGCAGTCACAGAAATTAGCCCTAGTTGCAAATTCTTTTCAACTCAATATACTATAGCTAGAATTGTTGAGCTAAATTGTCTTTTACAGTCTTAGTTGCATCATTTCTCCAGAAATGAAGTACCAGAAAAATAGGAAATGGGAGTTAAGGTTCAGAAAATACTGAGATTATTCCTGATAACCTAAAAACTCCACAATGTTTCAGCACTGTTCATAGAAACCAATTTTTATTTTTTTGCATTCAATAAAGTACTTCTCTATTCCATTATTTTCAGTTAGGACACTGAAAATTCTCAAAATACCCAAGTTACCATTACTACCTAAATATTAACCTCATATGTCCTGAGCCTTTTCAGGGATTTCTTAAAATGCATGCTTTTAAATTATAACATTCACAAAGTTGTTATCTCGTTAGCAGTCACAGACAAATCTTTGATAATAATTGTAATTATGCTTCTGCAGTGTGGTAGTAAAGAGATAAGTATCCTGCATTGTAATATTTAAGAATTTTTGAAGCCAAACTTGCATATTAATTACTGCACTATAGCAAGATTGCAACGACATCTTCCCCAAGATGGGCCATTGTATTAAAAGAGCCCCACCACCACCTCTGCTACAAGTGTTTTCCCCAGTCACTGCTATCAAGCAACCGTCATATACTTCTGGAGTTCATAACGAAAAACTGTTTTGCTTGTCCACATATACTATGAACTCCTTGAGTTTATTTTGAAGAAAGGAATGAGTTCCATTTGTTGCTTTATTACAATATATATTCAGAAGATCAACTGCAAAACTGAAAACACAAATGCTTAAAAAAAATAAACATGTATATACACTGTTAGTTTCTGCTCAGTTAGCAGAACCTTCTCTCTGTTCAGTACCACAATAACAAATCTATCCCACCCATATTCATCCCAAAGCTATACTGGTGGAGAAATTGCATCAGAGACTTTTTATTGTAGGTTAAGTGAACCAGAAGTCTCACCAGGGCTCAAAGCAAGTTACATACTGGAAAAAAAAACCTCTTCCAAGTCCCAGATATGTAGTCTGACATTAATGCACTACTCATGAGATAACCTTCGCCTTAAGAAGGCATGAAGCTGAAAGCTGCCAGTTTGCTCTGCTACTTCATTTTTAATAGAAAATAGAAAACAAACAAAAAAACCCCCAGCATCCAAGCAGCAGTATTTCTATGTTATTATTCCACAGGAGAATCACTGCAATGGTCTGACACAAACCTTACGCCCATTGTTGTTTAAAGTTTGGATATGAAAATACCGTAATTTGGAACTCCATCCTTATAATCCTTAACAAGCAAAAAGTCAAATAAATTCCAAAATTCTGTTTCCAGTTATAGTCAAATTAGAATGAGTACACAAGTGTTGTTAGAGTCTGCCAAAAACACAAGCGTCAACATGTATTTTACTTTTATATATTTTAAAAGTAAAACACCCTTCTTGGATATGATAATGAGATGGAAGTATTGCTCAAAGAAATTCATACTGTATCAATGTATACTCCCAAGGTAATACAATAAAACTGCTATGATGGGCAATTTTGTATCCAAGCTGATAATGTTTGTTATGTTTTTAATTCAATTTCTTTTAATGTCACTACTGTTTTTAAACAAGGACTACTGCAAATGGAAATAGAAATTTAGTAAAACATAGTCATACATATATTTAACAAGTGAGTATATTCTTGGTATGTAAATCCTTCCATAGTTTCCCATGTGCATGTACGCATACATACTCCTTGCCAGATGAGTCTTCTCAAACACACACACACAAAAGCTGAAAATTTAACTAGACCGAGAAAGTTTAACTAGATTGAGACTTTACTCATTAACAGACCAGTAACTTAATATGATCTTAATTATCTTGAGCTTGAAATGGTTTCAGAAGCAGCTTTTGTCAAGCTACCAAGTGATAATGATGCCCTTCCTTATCAGTTGCTGGTGGCAAAGCAGATGTGATTGCAAATTGCTGTTGAACATTGTCAAGTCCCCCTGATTCCACCCTTTCGGGCTGTGGGTTTACAGAAGCTCTAAACACCCTCAGGTATGAGGGCTGAAATCTAAACTAAACTGCAAGTCAAAAACTAAAGAGAATAGGGATGGAAGGAAACCATCAGCACTGTGATTTGAGATGCATGTGCAGTTCTTCATGTTGCAGCCCAATTCAGCACACCAACTTATTTGTCCCAAGTGTAGGCGCATTCACTTAAAAAGAGCACCAGAACCTTAAAAACCCAAAACAAAAAAATCTGCATAGAGGATTCTAAGGTAACTGAGGCTTCTGCTTTTGGATTGTCTTGCAATTTTTGTTTACTAATCATTTTAATTTATAAATATTAAAAGAGTGTGTTCCTGCATGCAGCTAAAAACCCCTTTTCAAAAAATTTTAAAGGATTTTTAAATCCAGCAAGAATAGTTGCTCAAATATCCCCTCTCCACAAACAAAAAGGGGGAACAATAATAATAAAAAAATATAAACCATCCTGGAGCACCACCAATAGCTCTTCAAACTAAACTTCAATGGACTTTGAGATGGCAATCTCTGCATGATAAGAAGGAAGATTTCAGCCAGGAGCAACTCACTGCAAGCCAAACAGCCAAATTTCAGGTACTGACAGCTCAGATGACCTCACAGAATGCAGTTGCCATAATGAGTCAAAGAATAGGAAGAAGCATTTTAAATAAGCGATAAGCCTCTAATATATATGCTATACAAGTCTTCAAAGTTTATCACCTAACACTCAGAATCAAGGAGGCAGACAGCTGGACACACTTGTTTTGTGTTCACTGTGACGCACACTGGAGCAGGAAAGTACAAGCACACCACACTAGCTGCAACACCAAGGTGCCAAGCCCAGCTGACACACACTTAGAAGAGGCGCCTGAACATGTCGGTAACTGCAGCAAGGCCCATATGCAGGAAGAAAACTGACAGCTTCTAGAGGAGTGGCAGGCAGAAGGCAGCATTGCAGTCCGGTTTTATGCACATCTTAAATGAAAGATGTGCATAAAAGATTCACTTGGATATTTAAAGTTCTTATGGGGAAAGAACAGATGTTTTCGTTTTTTGAAAGTGCATTTACTGCAATCCTAAATTTTCTAAAGAAATACAACAATTTGCTAGATTCTGTTACAGCCAAATGACTTGCATTCAGGGAAAGCCAGGAAATAAGGAAGGGTCCAAATATGACATGCATTTGTCAATGCAGTATCACTGGTGTATTAACAACAACACAAATCAGAAAGCCTACATTTCTTGGCTTAACATGCAACTGAAAATTTGAGGAAACTAAAACCTGTCAAGCCCCTGTGAATAATACGTACAATCTGTTTCCTCATGGTGTACCCACGAGAATATTTTCTTCCCAATTTTAAAGAGACATTACTAGACATAAACAGCCACTTTTAGCAAAAATGCAATTATCACATATAAATGCAATTGGAAATTTTCACTTTAAATAAGAGAACTTGAGAAGACTGCAAGGCACTGTAAAGAAGTCCCCCAGAGCATGGCACATGACCATTAGTATATGTTGTATGTCTGTCAGCTACCTTAGCCAATCATTTTTACAGTTTTATTAAAACTAAGACTTGTAGATTCCCAGCCACGACTATGTTACCACCACAGCCAGAAGCTGAATCAAGGTATTTCAGTCCAAAAAGCACAAGCAAGCACAACTCCTGGCATCTCCAAACACTTTTAGCTTGAAATGAAGGTGTGATTTCATTCCCTGTGATACAATCATTGTGGGGGCCCTTGCTTAGCTCTCGCTGTTGGCCAGTTCAAATACACAAGTTCTGAGAGTTCAGAACTACTTCTTTGCATTGTGGCCACATGAGATTAATAAGAGCCTATAACACAGGCTCAGTTGCAGGAATTTTTTTGTTTGTTTTTACAAAACACACAGCAGTTCAACAGCAAGATGATTTAAGAAGCCTTAAGGGCTTAGTTCTGCCATCACATCAAACAAGTACTACCTCATTCTACAAGACGGTCCAGGAAAAGGTGTTCAACCAGGTCCAAGTTATTTTTGGAGCAATGAATGCCAAGGGAAAAAGAAAAGTGTAACATTTTTCTCCTAATTGTAAGTAATTTAACAGCAGAATCATGTGGCTGGGAGGAACCTCAAAGATCATCTAATCCACCTGAGTCCCCAAACAAGCTCAATTACACCCAAGTATCATTCCTGACATTTTCCAGTTCAAAATCTCCCCTAACATAAATCCCACAGCCTCCTGAAAAAGCCTGCTCCAGGGCTCCCCCAGCCCTACCACATCCGTGTTCCTCCCTTTCTTTCTCCCCAGACTAATTGCTCTGCAGAAATTTGAACTCATCATTTTTCATTCTACCCACGATGGATTTGGAGAACAGCTTACTCTCCTCCTTGCAGCAATCTTGTCTATTTGCAGACACGCATCTCTCCTCTTCTTTAGGCTAAACAATCCAGGTTTGTCAGTCTTGGCCATTGGTCACGTTTTCTAGGTGACATAATTTTTGCTGCTCTAGTCTGGACTCTCCAATTTTTTCCAAGTACAACATACAAAAACGAACATCACCCCACAAAGCAGGATTAACTAATTTGCACATCCTACAAGTTACACTTTTTATTTATCAGAATTGTATTTTCCCTTTCTACATTTGTAGTGGACTACAAGTTAAATAAGTCAGCAATAACTGTAAAGTCCACTTCCACAGTCCATTTCTGATTTTTTTTTCCCTCCCCTGCAGTGGATTGGGATGGTAAACCAAGAGGAAGAATTACCATGATTATGTTTGGACTCGTATACATTTCTGGCCAGGCTGTATTGGCTGTCATACAGCTATAACCTTCCATCAGCAAATCTCCTTTGTGACTGAGCACCAGCAATCCTCCCACTGCCACTGATCGAAGCTGCTGCATTCTCAAAGCTTGGGAGCTATGGATTGTCTCCCTCCCAGCTGCTATACAGGCCTCGCCTTCTCCCTCTCCTTCCTACTGTGAGCTAATGAACTTATAAAGGATTCTTATTATTAGTGCAATATTCAAATATGCCTCTAGAAACAGAAAGGAAATTAAAATAGAGAAAAGTAAAAATAATAAGATGCGTGGAAATTTGCCAAATTTGTGTCAAGTGGACTCTAGGCTCATTTATGTCAGTGATAAACAAGACAATTACTATTGTGGTAACAAAGGAAAGAAAGTAGGGGGGTTGCCATTAGGATGATGAATAGAGCATGTGTTTCCTTGCCACTGGGATAATGAAGAAGATTACTGCTACAGGGGTGAAAACTGTAGTTTGAGTTACCACACAGTAGTGCAACCCAGGAATTTTCTGTGAATACAGAATAAAAACATCCCATCTATGGAAAAAACAAAGGTGCTTCTGTTTCTCCGCCAATCTGATTTTTTTGGGGGGGGGGGGGAGAAGGGGGGAAGAAAAATGAATTTAAGAAACCAAGTCTTATCAAAGATGAAATTTTAAACAACAAATTTAGCAGTGATTCTAAGTTAGAAGCCATAGATTAGGCAATTAGCATCCTTGTTACAGTGTCAGCCTACAGACATCACACCAGAGAAATCTAATTAGACACCAATTTTTAACAAGGTGCTTTTGAGAATTAAGTCATTCAAGGATACACAAACATTTTTTAAAATTGCATTCTAATATGTTTCTTTATGGCTGAAATAAACACTATTCAAGATGAAAACATTTCGATGGAAGAACTGCAAGTCATTCCAAACATCTCCATGTAAGGCGCACTGTAATTTTAAAGCTGGATAGTCCACCACATTCGCATAGCTGTAAAGCGTAACTAGCATTGCTATCCACATAGATTCACAGACACTAAATAATGCATTTTCTAGAGGAGCTGAGCACTTATTTCCACCTATAGAAAAGAACTAAAACATTACAAAAACAAATATTCTTCTCAACATTTACATTATTTTAATCAAAATGTTCTCTAACAACATAATAATTTGCAAACAATGTATCATCTTCTCATTTCAATTAGTCACTAAGTAACTTGTAGTAGAACTCAACTTTTTTAACCAACTTAAATACCTCAGCAGAAATATCTGCCTCATGTTCCTTTTTTCATATTTTCTGTCCACTACATTCAAGTGGGAATGACTGTATCCTGGCAGCTTACTGGGAATCATTTTCACATCTCATTCAAGTAATGGATGAGCTGTGAAGTTAGTATCATGTTAGATGGGTACCTTGGAGGTTGCGTTGGCTGGCACACTCTCTCTCTTTCACCAAGATCACTGCATTTATTTAGAATGTTTGAGGGGAAAAGGAATATATGGAAAGTATACAGTATACGCATTTCAAATAGCATGCTAGGTCAGAATAGGGGATTTATCTCTTGTAAACATTTCCCCTTTCATTTATTGTTACCATTAAATTTCTTACTAAGCCCTGAATCTGCAGGCTGTACTCAGCTACGCTACAACAGAAAACATCTCCCTTCTCTGTGATCAGTAACATTCTGCCTGATAAGTAGCTCAAGTGATCAGGAACTGGGTGAAGTTCCCAGCTTCCATGCAATGGAGCTTTTAATCTATAGAATGCATTTCATAATCATCAAACTGCTGGAAGAAAGAAAATACAAAGAACAGGTGAAGAAAAAAAAAGCAGATTAGAAAAAAACTAAAAAGGAGGAAACAAACTGCTGTAGTTGATAGACAGCCACAAAGAAATTCAGAAACATGGAAATGCGAAGAACAAAAATGAATTTGAAAAGGAGAAGCACAGTTAAGAATTTCAGAAATACATAATGCATGGTAACAGATAAGCCTGCATAGCTCAGCCTGAGCATGAAGTATAGAGTGATTTCTGTAGTGTCTTAAGTAGCTGTGGCAGATGTCTTCAAAAAAAAAAAAAGTGTGAAATTGCACGTTATGTTTTCTTGATGTTTTACAACATATATTAGCTCCTTCTGAACCTAAAAATGCTAGGCATATTGAAAACATGCCCATATAAAACAGAGTAACCACAGCTACAAAAGATATTTAATCTAAACTCTCCTAGACAAGTGATTAGGGAAATTAATATGGAAGTGATAAATGAGTTAATGTAACAGCTACATAGGAACACAAGTGCTTAAAAATTTGCAATAAGATTCAAAGAAAGAATTTGGTTCCAGTAAAATAAATGAGTAGTATTAGACAAGCAGTACAGCTGACCCTTCTACTGAGAAAACAGAGAACTACAGTCAAGCCAATTGTCTAAGTCAACACATTTAAGTACTTCTACTAATATCAGCACAAACTGTATTTAGGAAACACTAGCGTATTCCATGTTTTAGTAATGTTAGCTAAAAGCAAATATACCTAAAGGATTCCCCAGACCTCACCAAAATATCTGAGGAGTTCTACTGCTTTCCGCCTGTCATTCCACCATTACTTCTGCCAAAAGACTTCTCTAAACAGGAAAGTTATAGCTGTCTAAGCTAAGGTGAAATATTAAGGTGACACTTATGGAGCATGACTGATACCAAACCCCACCTACTCCTGCTAATTTATTTTGGCCCTACTCCCGCTTTGTCTCCCATTTAAATTATGGCATATTGGGAAGGAGTTTAAAATAATAATAATAAAAAAAACACCACACAAATTGCCAAAACCACCACAGCTCTTGCCCCGACTGAGAAGGGTCCACATGGATGCTTAATCACTGAGGAAGACATGTAGAACTGCCAAAAGTTTCCACTGTAAACAAGCTTGAGTATACTGGAAAAATGAATACAATGAATGGTTTAAAAGTCCCCATAAACAAAAAAACAAGTTGTGTCAAAAAGCCCAACGCATTTAGAACATATATTGTATGCATAGAGTAATTATTTTCTATGCTTATTTACTACTGGAGCCACACATTACTATTATAAAGATAAGTGCTGTCATACTAATAATTAAGGTAAATTATAGCATACAAAGCACAAGAAGTATCTTAGGGTTTCACACCACTTAATCTAAAATGTCTATTTACACCATGTGAACCACATGAAACACCATTAATATACAACAAAAGAGCTAGGAAACTGAGCTGCCATGTTATGGAGCTAAAAGCACATGTCACACCTACACAGCTCAGGAAGGCATGCAAGTAACATTAAAAACACATAGGATAGCTAAGAGTGTTTTTAGATGGGGTATGGAAGGTCTCATTTACTCCCCAAGAAGGTTGTTGTGGACTGAAAGGGTGCCAAAGAAGAGTTGTCCTGTCGTGGCATTAAACAAAGCACACTAAAAACCACTGTCTTGGAGATGATGGTGTTGTAGGTTCCCCAAGGAAGGTAATACAGAGGGCAGACTAGAGAAAGATGGCTTATGTTCTGCTAAATATCTGTTTTCCCTGCCATGTATAGTAATACCTAGTCCCTTTGGGCCTCCTTATTCTAGAGCTTCCAGCATGAGCTCTGCCACAAACAGCCCTTTCCCACTCACCTCCTACACAATATCCCTGCTACCGTTAGGTTGACCATGATTGGGAACATTTTGGTGTCCCACACAAAGTTAGCCCTTGCTTCCTCTCAAAGTTGTCTGTTCATTGCTGCGTTGCAGGATTCTCCTGGCCAATAACAACAATAAAAGCTTCAGCACAAGTAAACTTTAATGTTAACACTTGGATATAATATTGCCCTTCCAACCTCCGGAAGCAGCAGAATCTACCCAGACAAGTTAGGAAAGAAAGGGCAGTCTTCTCTGAAATGCTCATATAATCCAACTGCTTCTTTTCAGAAGGGGGGGGAGGGGGGGTGACTTTTAGAAGAAGGTAATATATAGATTTTGGGGCAAAAACATAGATTAATTCTTGTCCAGTTCTTTAGCTCATCCCAAAATTAATAAATTCATGAATATTTGTAGTACTGTTTCACCTCATAAGCAAACTAAGTCTCCAATTATTGCTTGTCTGGCATAAATTACACTTAAGTTGGGGATAGAAAAAAAATTAAACAAAGACATTAATGCCCAAGCTTCTAATTATGAACATGAACTTAAGTTCATGTGCAATGACTCTCCTCTTCTTCTTCAAGTTAAACATCATACATATTTCATTACATCCTTAGCATGTCATACCTCTCATACAATGCAAATGTCATTTCAGATAAATTGTGAATACACATTTTATCTATCAAATTCGGCACAAAGTACACATAACAGACTGCTATACCTCCACTTCACCTATTTTCCTTTTTTCTTCCTTTTGTTAGCACCAATTCCTATTAGACTGTTACATCAATTCAAAAAAAATTTGAAAAGACCTTTTTCACACCCTCTTGTTATTGTTTGTGCCCCATTTTTGTCTTTTACCTCAGCTTATTCCCCTCCTTCCTATGCTGTTCTGTATAATATAAAAGTAGAGATGGAAGGGAAATACTAATACTACTATTCCAGATGAGGTTCCTCTCCCTCCTTTTTTCCTTTTGATGAATTTCCACATTTTGTCCTTCCTTTTAATTCTTTTTGCCTTTGCTCTCCATTTTCTTTCACAAATGCACTTTTCACAGCTGAAACCATGAGAAAAAACTACTAGATGTGAGTCTCATTAAAAGAGAAAACCCAAACAAAACATGTCAACAAAAGTTAGTCATTTTAAAAGTGGCAGACGGAATGCAGATTGATTCAACTCTTCATTTTCACCCCTGCCCCCCTCCACACAGAGGGAAAGAGCAAGGAATCAAATAACAGATTTTGTGACTTAATGAGAGTAAGCTCCAAACTTCAGTGAGAAGATGCCCTCTTACCAAACTGGCAACCAGACCCCAGGAGAAATGACCAGCCCTTCCTCTGGTCAGCAGAGGTCCAGGGCATTAGCCCCTGCCTTTGCTTGTTGGGCACAAAGCATAACCAACCCCTGCACAACACTGTTCTGTTACCAGGCAAGAAACTACTAAGCTACCTCAAGGGATCAGCTCTAATGAAGCTAACAGTACCTCATAGGAGAGGTCTGCTTAAGAGTAATCACTGGGGCTCTATCCCAAGTTGCTCATTGCAGAAGATGGGCTCAGTTGCCTGTTCCCCACCCTAGATGTAAGCCTGAATTGGTCTATATAGTTTTTGCATTTTCCAGGCTACGTTCCAGAAGAGGTGACGGGCTCCTGCTAAAGGCAGCATAGAATTTCTCCAACACCTTGGGGTGGTCAACAGTCTCATACTCAGGGGTGGGCAAAGAGGTGATTGCTTAGGATAACCTACAGGCAAAAGCAAAGATTTTGCAAAGTCCTTGTTATGCCCCTCTTCTCCAGTCACATGTACAGGGAGCAGCACAAAGGTCTTCAGGAGTTTGCTTTTCCTATTGTACTTCTATCTGCAATAGAAATATCTTATATATTCATATAGCCAGATCACACAAAAACACCACGTGTATAAGGCAGTAACTGGAGGCAGCCGACATTTTTTGAAAGATCACCTCCCTTCCAGTAAAAATTGGGAGTTTTTACAGGAGGGGGGAAGAGTACTCATTTCCTAATTTTCTTGAATAATTTGCTTTTTGAAAATAGGTTCATTAGTTCATTAAACATTAGCTCACCCACATTTAACATGTTTCCAGTTTGGTAAATGATAAATGAGGGTCCGATTTAATATTGATCAACTGTTTTCATTAAACTTTTAGAATGAAAAGGGATCAAAAAAATTTTTTTTGCAAGCTTTCTTCTCATTTTTTTTTCCAAATAGCTCTTCTGCTTTTAATGTTTTCATAAGTCTAAAAGCACTTACAAAGAGCATCATTATTCCCACTGTAAAAATAAGAAAAAAAAAAAAAGAAATTACTTGCCCAGAAATTACATCACTGGGAAATGCTAACACAAAGGACTGAATCTAAGTATGCTAACTCTCATTCCACAGTCCTATCAGATTGAACTTACTGCCTCCCACATATGGCAAAATTTATTAAAATGAAGAATTTATCAAATCATTCTACACTTAGTTCATAAGTATACAGCAAATCATTCTACAGTTAGTTCATAAGTATACAGGAAGGGTACAAAAGCTAAATAATAATGTTTGGTTAGCTGTTGGTACATACTGCCCTTTTAATGGCAACCATCATTTCAAAAAAAGTTTTCTTCTCCTATTTTGAATTTTAAGATCCCTTTGGGGGGGGGGGGGGAAGCTACATGCAGAGATAAAAACCTCTGCAGACATGTCTTTAGTAGAAGTTCTCAATATTTAGACCGCTGACATATCTTTACAGTTGATCTTTGCATTAACTTCATTCTCTCACATGACTGAGAAAGCCAGAATTACAGAGCAACTTCAAAATGTATTCTTTATAATGGCTGCCAGTGGGATTTTAATATCAGCACCTTAATGCTTTTTTCAATTAGAGTGTTTTAACAGTGAAGCAAGCAATAACCTAGATTGTTTTAATGGAAAAGTTTAAGAAAAAGCTAATTAATTTTGAAGTCTTTACATACAGCATCCTCTTTAAGGCTATGATTAATTCTGACTATGATTTTACAGCATACAGGAGTTGTTTTAAAGTTATCTATTCGTAATTACACATTCTCTTTTAAATGTCCCCTGAAAATAATATTTGTTTGTGCATTCTGCATGACAACAGAACACAGGTTATAGCTGCCTGCAAGAAGCACGCTCATTAATAGCTCCACTTCCCCAGACAGGGGCCACAATTCTGGCATGTTGTTTGCTTAGATTTAAATTAGGTCACTAAGTTAAGGGATTGTGAAAGTACTGCAAACTAAACACTGGCTTCAGACTCTTATTGAACTGGATCCCAAATGTATTTCTCCTGCCTAATAGGAATTTTGCTTAAAAACTCATGACACATGATTCTATTTTAGAGCAACGTATAAACAGCCCAACTGTACAGCCAGTTAGAAGCCAAAGCCCAGCTTCAGCCATCGCTCTCTCTTGCACCTTATCTGGTAGGGAGGCTCAGTCACTTTCAGTTCACTTCTTAATTCCAACATGATTACTGCTCATTGACTATTCATATTCTACTTTGCATCCTAGTGTTCATTTTTTTAGCTTAACCTTCACCAAGTAGTACTGGTCCTATTGCTCATTTTGAAACTGCAGCCTTCTCTGTCTCAAACACTGATTCCATTTGCTTACAATAAAAATGCAAGTTGCTTCAAATTTACTACACATTCTGCATTTCATATCTACCTGGTGCCAAGCAGTTCTCAGTTCAGCAGACAATAAATTTGTAGCAGCCAACAAACTAACTCCAGCTTACAGCAGTCAAACTAAGAACACACCAATTTTTAAAAATAAACACTGGAACACAAAACAGGAAAAACACAATGACCCCCTTGCCTCCAAACTAAAAAACATTAATAGAGCACAAAGCTTTTCTTTTCCAAGTTTTGCAAATACTGGTCAACAATACAGCCACATGGGGCTTAGGTATGTTTTATGTGAAAAACTATGTGAAAATCTAGACTAAACCACCCCCCACCCCTCCCCAAACTAAAAAGTACATTCAAATAAATAAGAGATATTAGAAATAACCAGTAATAATGGTCTGCATCCCAAGAAGAGCAAGAAATGCAATATGTTAAATCCCTTAAAAGCCTTATAGTAAATATTAAGAAATGAATGCACATAGACTATTATAAACTAGAATGACATTTCCTCTGAAAAGCTTTATTAGAAGAGAGACCAGTCTCTTCAGGAAGCTAGCATATTGATTGTATGATCCTTTTAATAAAGTCTTATAAACAAAAGTATAATTTCTTTATAGAAGAGCTCCAAGAACTGCTATTTTCAACATTAAGGAGATGAAAACCCTAAAAATGAAGTTTCACAGAGAACACACCAAACTTACACATAGCATCTGGTCAGTTCAGACACAGGGTGTGGGAAAGGAGAAGACAAGACAATATTGATGCCAACACTGCAAGCTGAGAATGAGTCACTTGTTGGAAGTGCTTTCTCAAAGGATGCTAAAAGCAGAAAAGACAAAAGCCTCTTTCTAGAGAATCAAGGGATTCAAGCTCATGTTTTTCCTTATTCCTCTAGGATCAGCATGCTCAGACACACATACACACACTGCTGAGCTTCAGCACAGCATTATTTACCTCCTAGCATCTACTTTCCTTATCCCAGGTCACAAAAGCAGAGTCTTAAACTAGGAGTCCTCAAGGACCAACTCAAAAACCCGCAGCCCCTCTTCTTACAGCACCCAGCACAAAGCTTCCTCTGCAGGAACAGAAGCAGAGGAGCCACTCACCTGTTGGCAGTTGTTCCCCCAACTCCCAGTAGTAAGTGCATAAACATTTTCCACATTTGCAACCTTCCCCAAACCAGCACCTCCCTCAAAGCTATTCTTCTCACTACTGCAAACTTACTTTCCTCCACTGGCAACTAACTCCAGAGCTAATGGAACTCCCACAGAGCTCACCATCCCCACATGCACACCCACAGCAGCTGTGCTCCATCACCACAGCTGAGGCAGATCACCTCAGGCACCTGGGCCAGAGGGTAGGAGCAGCTCCAACCTTCCCCTTCTGCAAGCACCTCCTTCCTCTTTTTAAAACCCAGCTGCTGGGATTTCCAGCAGCTACCCTGAGTCTCCAGCTTATTTTTCTCATTCCTCCTTTCAAGCAATTCAAGCAATCTGTCTGCCATGAAAAGGGTTAAGGGGCCTTGCAAAGCAGCCTCCCATGCCTTAAAAAGCCAGCTTTTTGTTACAGGGTGCAGTCCAGAACTGTGCTTATTCTTCAGGTGTAGGCCAGGTTACAGTCTACCAGGGTTGTTACTGGGATTTCAGTGTAAGGCTTGGATGGCAGTCCTGTGTTAATCGTTCAATTAAATGAAGAGCTGAACCTGTGCTGAATCTTACTAAAATCAGGTGCTTCCATATACATGGGTCTGTTGAAGGACTCTGGTAAGAAAGCAGAGATGATGCTTTCTGCAGAAGGCCCAATTTTGCCTCTCTGAGATTTGTTCACTCAAGATGCCACTGACTAAAACATCAAGTTTCACCAGTGAATGTTCAGAAATGTCAAGGTGATAGTTTGCCACTGCTCTGCACACACATTTCCACTGGAGAAATGAGAGGTAGTCAGTTTTGTGACAAGTCTTCTCAAAATATAGGACATTTCTGATTAGGCTGTATCTTCCATCTGAAATGAATTAACAGACAGAGCTCTTCCTGTCTTTGGAAAAAGTATTATTTCACAAGGAAGTCTTCCAGAAGACAGTCTCTGAGCATAAAAGTATTTATGGTTCCTCTATAACTTTTTAACAGAGAAAGTCATACAAGAAATATGCTTAAGCTCAGGAAGATAATGCAAAAATGATTCAGTTCGTTATATTTAAATGCTAAAAACAATTTATTTTGGACTTAAGGGCTGAATTGGCTGGGAAGACAGTATTAAATCTACTCAGATATGATGTGTACATCATCTTGGCTCAAATGAGCAAAGTTGTAAATATAACAAATTTATTCTCTATTTGAAAAATTAATATATCGTGTCTTTTTTTGTCTTGTCTCTTAACAACTAAGAATTTAGAGAATTAAATTTCAAGAATAAAAAGTGTCCTTCATTATCAGCACTGGTTGCATAACCCTGACATACTGGGCGTTTTTCCCCTTGTTGGGGCCCTTGCGGTCCTTCAGAACAACAACCTATATGAGATATAGAGTATGGAACTACACTGTTTAGGATTAGTTGCTTAGCACAACTTGCTTAGCATTAGTAGCTAAATTTGCTGAAGCCTTAGGCCTCAGGCTGTAGCCGTTGCTACGTGCTTTAAAGTAGTTTTACCAAGGACACTGGTGCAGCTGGGAATGATACATCCTGAGAAAGTACAGATAAACTAGCAGAAGCCAGTGGGAACCAAGGTTAAGGGCTAGACAGCTTTGCTAAACAAGTAGCAAGGTACAAGGCATGACCGCTGCGTGCGTGATCGGTGCCATGATTGGCTACCTGTGACATAATCTGTATGAACCACCAATCAAGGGCCAGAGCGCCGAATACCTGTACCTATAAAATAGGCAAATTGCTGAATAAAGATGGAATTGAACCTGCATTCTGTGAATGCGTATGATTCTTTCCCGTCACTCCCGTGGACCGCGACACCCCTTTAATTATATTAAGTCATCTCCATTAATCAAACACTTTAAAAATGCCCATAATTTGTCTGTTATCCTGGTAATACAGAAACCACAAATCTTTGCTAAATATTTTACTTCCTATTTTACACAATAAATGAAAACTTGGATGTAACATCCAATTTTTTTTAAAAAGTAATACCATTTCACTGGGAAAAAGGTAATTATACTGAGTGATTTTTAAAAACTTCCAAGGAACTCTGCGAACGTACAAAGGCTGAAGACAACCAATAGTAAAAATAGTAACAGTTATGAACAGAGATGTACAAGTCAGAGATACACATGCACTTAGTTAGAAAGCATTTTCTAAGGCATCATATCTGTGACCCTCTATGTCATTCTCAAACAGAGGGTTTTTTCATAACCCCACCCCCCACGGACACATATCTTCAGTCAGCCTACCAAGTTTGCACATGAAATGCGAATTTATCAGGCTGGCTCATTATCTTACCAGTACCCAAGTAACAGGAACAGAGAACTAAAGAAAAAACAGGGAAGCACAGTTTTAATTTACTCCTTCAAAATAGATTTTAATTGGTGTTTTAATAAAGATATCCTTTTCTTTATAAAAGCAACGAGGCTCAGAGCTGGCAGGACTAAATTTTATTAGCTTGGCTCTAATAAAACTGCCACAGAAGTTAATAAGAGTTTTCAACAAATAATGAGAGTAGGGCTGAATGCTAGGTTTCATGGTGGATTGCAGTGTCTTTCATTTTTGCTCCAGGTTGTTGGTTAAAACAGAGTCTTGTCTGGTAGAGAAGAAAATTTATTTCCCATCACTGACTATTCAGTGAGCTATGCAAAATGCATTAGGAATTTCAACCTATACTCTAAGTAGAAGGCTTACCTATTCTTACAGAGAAAAGCAATTGTTAATATGGTTGGTTTTATGTTAATTGCCAAAATGCCAATGTCAGTGGAGAAGTCAGAAATCTCACTGACATGAAGGCTGAGCTATACCTCTCATCTCCTGATGCTTCCTCCAGGCCAGGAATATGATACAACTGCAGTGTTGCTTGCCCTAACCAATGGCCATACGATCCTCTTAGGACCTAGTGACAAGACCTTGTGTTCTGTGATCCTACCTGGAAATCTGCTCTGTAATCTCATATAGCAGCTAAACCAATAAATCTCATTATCTCTGAAATAGTTAGGCAAACAGCAGGTGATCCAAGAATAAAAGATCCTTAAACAAGTATTCTCTGAGTATTTTCTGCAAAGGAAACAGATAAGGAGCAGAGGAATCTCAGGACAACATTCATTTGATATTATGAAGCATCAGAAGTGGCAAGCAATATGGATATGCACACCAACCCGGTTTGGATGTGGCCTGGGCTGATGGTGAGGAGCAATACTGTTCAATCATGGCACCCTTATAATAAATAATAATATTCATGTGGCACAGCGTAATTTACTGCAGCATCCACATTCTGTGCAGAGGAAGCAGCGCTTTAAGGCTGCGCTGTACAATATCTGTACATTCTTAAGTGGCATCTGTAACATCTTGCTCCCTCCACTTCTCTGGAATCTAATCAGAAAGCTAAGCTAAAATTAAAATAAGAGAGCGAGAGAGAGCACACGCGTACTATTCCTAGGAAATCTCTTTTCCTCCTCCTGGAGCATTCTTTGTAATCTTTGGCAGTTTGAATACGTGTTCTGCCTTTTCAGGGAGCAGCAGGAGCTGGGCTGGGCTGCAAAGTGGGGACGACCGGGGCAGCCCCAGCACAGGCGATGCCCTCACTGGCAAGGTGCTGTCTCACTGTCCCTGAAGTGGGCCACACTGAAGTGAGCGGACAGTTAATAGCCAAGAAGTGTGACACACTGAATGAAAAATACTTGAATATGTTTAAGTTTTCTTAAAGAGAGGTTTTGCTATGTCTAGCAAAGTGAATTCTGCTGCACTGGAAGTTGAAGGGGGAAGTTATTCTCTGTTTTTTTATTTTTCTAATAATAAGCACCACTTTCATCTAGTCAGATGATAGCAACTTTAGAAGTTTTTGTTTGTTTGTTTTGTTTTGTATTTTTGTCACTAATAACAGTCCATATTCTGATTATCTAGGGATGATTATTCTGCCTGAAGGCATCCAAGTTGCCTGTGAACATTCTCCTGAGAATAATTAGGGTATTTATATGTCCATGGTTATACAACCTGATTCACAAGAACCTAAGCAGCCTTACTATTAGTGGACAGTCTGGCCTATTTCACTCAGATTAGGCTGAATAAGTAAAATAACCCACAGCATTGTTTGTTACTAATCTCAGCAGATACATTTTTTATAAAAGATTTCTTCTATTCTTTACTCAAACTTGCCCCTTCCCTTTATTAAACTAAGAAAGAAAAAAAAGCTTTCATACAGTTAGTTTCTTATTTTTGTGACTCAGTTAGAAATCTTTTTGCTGATCAAATAATACATTAATATGTATTGTGAAACTGTGAGGCAATTGCCTTTTTCTATAAAAATCTTTAATTTTCTAACAAGCTTGTTTGAGATCACAGACAGTAGCCATGTTGTTCTCAGAACTCCTCCGGTCTTTATTGAAGAGGTAAAACATATTTTGCTTATTCATGATGACTATACATCTGTACAGTGTTTCTCTTCTTTTTTTCTACAGGTCAAAGTTCAAAAGGTATTTTTGCCAAATTATGTATTTGCTCTTTTGCTATAGAACTACATATTGAATTGCTGACAAAGAAAAATCATTATCACATCCTTTCTTATCTCGCCTTAGATGTAAAAAGTCCAATGTTTCAGGTATTTTCTCATTTATGGAAGTACAAGAAACACCGTTGTTGCAACTAATCAGCAAAGATCTTCCTGAAGGTTAAATCATCCCAGACTGTGCAGATTAAATTTGCTTTTCTTATTACTTTTGGCAATAGTAATTTTGGCAAGTTACTTCTGTATTTTGGCAATAATCATGATCAGGAATCAAAATTAGTTCACTGCCCATACATAGCTCATATAACTCTTTGCGTTAACATTTCTTATTCAGAGTTTGTTTCTAGATCCTATCAAACTCACTATTAAAGCAATATTTCATTTCAGAAAGAAGTACATATGCCTGGAAAAAGAAATATCAATGCTCATTAGGCTTCTGGTGACATTTAATGTATTCATCATTTCAAGAGAAGATCAGTGTTTTATCCTTCATTAATTTTGAATCACATTCCAAAATACAGGATCACGTTTGTTCATAACAAGCTATGAGGAGACAAAGCTAAAGAATTCAGAGGTCAGCTTCTTTTATATTAGAACTAGGACAGGAATCACCACATTGTTGCAAAGAGTCATTTTGAAAAAACTTACAGCATATTTTCCATCTAAAAATGTACAAGTTGCGCATGTTGTTTCTCTCAGTTGTGTATTCTCTGTATATTCTGATTCTATTTACATCTCCCTCTTTTAGTGTCAAGAGTATGTAAGATTGTATTTTTTCCCATGGCTTTTATAGAACTAACAGATAACGGAGTGTGGGGTTAGCTCTTCCTATGAATCAACTGAAGATTTACAATCCTGTGAAATATTCCTGAAGAAAAGCAGGTTGTACACCTGTAAAAATAAGGACACTGTTTGTTTAAGGTGAAATGTAAGAAGAATGGAACTCGTGTCTCACATGAGTAAATATGGATAGAATTAAGATTAACCTCTTGATGTAAATTGGACTCTTTCACTATTGGAAATCATAAAGAGAAGGCAAACACAGTCAAATTGTTTTTATAGATAGTCCTAGATTTCTCCTAAATCTATCAAAGGTTGTGCAGGAGGTGGTAGATAGATGTGTCATAGTCTTGGTAAACCCTGTCAATAAGTCCCTTAGTGTACTTCTCTTACACATAGATTACAGAGAAAGCATGCATTGAGCTAAGTATTAAACATCTCAGATGAAGAAGCTTGAATTATTAGTATTTATCCTGATACATAATCTGTAAATTTATACCACTTTGTTTTAAAGAAGCTGTCAACAGCCAGAAGGATCTTAGAACCTAGAGTCAGCTGTGTAACTTGCGCAAGGTGCAGCAGAGAGGTGTTAATTGAAGAGCCTGACAGAGCTGGGGAGAAGTAAGGAGGAAAGTGAGCTCCTGTTCTCAATGGATCCAGCAGACATCTCGTAAGAGACACTGAAAAAATTTAGCTCTAAGAACTCAGCATGGCAGGGCAGCCGTAGGTAGGCTATAAAGGTTAATTAGTCAGAGATTAAAATGTAGCTGATATAATAAAGCTGGTAAGGATTATACTTACTGTTAATTATAACTTTAATCATTCATTTTTTAATCATTGTGTAACTTTGTTTCATCACTGTAAAACATGGTTTTTAAGTAAATGTATTCTTTTATCTTTCATTCTTGCCTAATGTTAAAGCTTATGCTCTAGTCTCATATTTGCCAGGCTACTGCATTCCTTTGGGCATTAAATATCTGTTAGCCAAGAATAATCTGGCAGATTTCTAGGGTGTTCACCGCGCATTGAGAAATAGGACTTTCCAGAATTTGTTGGTCAATTTACCATTGAATTGCAGAGAGCCAGGGGTAGCTGAACAAATTGTTAGAAAGCAGAGACAGCTCTTTCAGCAAAAGGCAGCTTAAGCCTCTTTGGCAAATAAGAAGATAGTGGACACAGTGTCTTAAGATTTTGGTGTGTCTTTGCAATATAAAAAGCTTTTCTGTTACAGTGTCCTATTCTGAAAGGCAAATTATTTTGTGATCTCAAAATAGCAAATGTGCTTAACTGATGTACATAATTGGACATATTCATAATTATACTTGTTATATCAGATTTGTTTACTTCTTTGGAAGTTTTACTTCTGTAACTATTTTGAGAGTTATTTTATAGTTTCCACTATGCTTAAGTCCCAGTCTCCATCTTGCTACACTAACTGTTGTTTTCACTACTGTCGCAGAGGAGTGATGCACTTCACTTGTAAGAGGGAAGCAGCACTATATTTATTGCAGTAAGATAGTGACTTAACAAAGTTCAATCATAAATAAGAATGATTTAACGAGGTTCGATTGGCAAGGCTCACTCAGTTATTTACTGCATGAAGGACAGGGTCAGGTGCATGCACAACGGAGACCCTCCCATTGAGTCACAAGGTTCAGAAAGGACTCCCTTGCTTTCTAAACTCCTTCTGAGAGGAGCCTAGGTGTGGCTGGATCCAGTCCTAGTCCCAAACTTGGTCAACGGTTCATGCCTAAAGTAGTGTGTGCAAAGGAGACCCTCCCGTTGAATCATGAGGTTTGGAAAGGACCCCCTTGCTTTCCAAAATCCTTCTGAGAGAAGCCTGGGCACAGCTGGATTCGATCCTAGTCCCAGACTTGGTCAAAGGTTTATGTCTAAGGGATTATGTGCACAATTAATCAGAGATATAATTTAGCAAAGTTTCACAAGGCTAGCAAGTTTCAGCATGCTATTAGTCACTTACCAAGGATCTGTCACGGGTAAGGAATCTCTCAACCTCAAGGAGTAACCTTGAGAGGCGTCCCTGCTCAAGGGGAGGTTCTGCAGTGCAGCCCACTGCCATGCAGAAGAGCTCAAGGGGCTCTGGGCTGCCCCCTATTTATGGGGGGAAGATGATTGACTCATAGTCATATTTGCATGCTAGACAGGTCTTAGTTGGCTCATGCTCAATCAGCCCCTACATATGTGCTGTTTACAGGGAGGTCAGGTTGAGGGGGAGAGAGAGCACATCAGGGGGAGGGGGGGAAGGAGCAGACCGTCACAACTACCATATGATAAAAATATTATGACTGGACCTGTGGGAAACAAAGCCATTTTGATTCACAAAGGTTTCATGCAAACATTTTTCTCTGTTTCACTTCAAGGAGGTCATCTCTTGAGGTGTCTTTGAATTTCAACTTCAAAGGTACCTAAAACCCCAATCTGAAATGCAGCCAAGGCAGCAAAGCCTTGCCTTGTTTCAGGTCAAAAGCTCAGGAAAGTGCTGAATTCCCTGACCAAAGCAAAAATCAATTCACTGACAAAAAACTTCAGTAACACAGAATTACCTTGTTCCTTTAAGTTCAGCAAAGCTCAAAGTCATGAAAATCATAAGGTACAGAGTTAAGGCACCCACTAATGGAGTTTTGACTCCAAGGTCTTTAAGGATTGCCCTGTTATACCCATAGCACACACTCTGGAAACACTAAGAAAGAAAACATATATTTTACTGTAGAGTGTAATACCATTTGTTTTCTAACATGATCTTATATTTAAGTAAAATGGTACTGAACAAGTGCTACCTGCACTTAAACACTTTCCTACTCCATGGAATAATGAAGTCTGCTAAACTTTACAACCTCTTCATGCAACCCATTACGCTGTTTAAAATTGTTTTCAGTTATTTTTACACCTCACACCACAGTTATCATTCCAACCTCCCTCCTCTCCCAAAATCTCTGTTTTGTACTGCTATTGTCACAAACATCTGAAGTCAAAACTGAAAGGCAGCACACCAAATATGACTAAATATGCATAAACACTGCACAGGTAAGCAAGGACAGATGGGGCCAGCATCATCATAGCAGAGCTAAGGCCCAAGATCTCCTGGCAGTGTAACTACAGCCTTTGGCAAGCTTCAGCAAATCTCTTCGTTATCTGCAGCTATAGATAATACTGTGAATATAGCTGGAACATGCTCTAGTAAATCCTGGTAGCTATTGCCCACTCAGTAAAGGCAGAGTTAAGGTCTCAGTCTGTGCCTCAACACTGTAATTTTTGGGTTTCACTCTTTTGTGTGCCATTACATTCCAGAAAGGCACAAAACTACATATTCTGAGAGGACATCTGATGAGCGTATAAATTTCTGCTCACTTTTTTTTCTAAGCAAGAAGACTTTTAAAAGTATAGCAACACATAAGGTAAAAAAAAAATTAAGTCCTTTAACCAAAAAAAAAAAAAAAAGAGCTTAGCCATCTTTTCAAAGCAATACAGGCAAAAAGGATTATTTAGAAACTTTGGTTGAATTAGAAAAGTAAAGGTTCTTGAACAATGTGTCTCCAAATGACCTGGACAGCTGTAATCCCATAGACTTTATCCATCCTATAGCTGAACAACAGGACAATAGATTTTAAATCCCTTTTTGATGCTGCGGTCCAGCAGTGCCATTTACTTGCCTTATTGCACTATTTTATCCATAAAAGGCAGGTGAAAATGCTATTAAGAGAAATGTTCACAGCTCCTTGGATTATTATTTCTTTCCTTTGTAACGACTGAGATATCGGGAAAGTGATGCCATCCCTCTGTCCTTGTTATTTCTCTTTCAGACTCAAGAAGGAAACCTAGATTATACTTATTTTCAGAGGCTCACTAGATAAAGCATACTTAATTAACTAAGCTTCCATTCTTGCATTTCTCCAGTGAAATTAAATATCTTAACAGTCCATCATATGCACAAGAAGCATATTTTTCCAGATGGCTGTACTAAATCAGCAAAAGCTCTAAAAATATTAGAGCAGAAAAACAGATATGCAAGTCTTATTTTTCTTTGTTTCAGCAAAATACTACTTCACTCTAAATTCCATATTTTCTTTCCCAAGATTAGACGCAATGCTGACATCACTATGCACATTCACTCTTGGTGGAATAAGTAAAGGGCTGCCCAAGAAATGTCTCCTGTAGCATTGATCTCTTAAATATCTCTCTTTAATAAGCTTTCATTAGCCTTTTAACTCTTTCAGTTTTTATAATTCAGTAGCCAGACCAATTTACTATAAAGATGAGACACTCCTGTATTCACGTGTCAAAGAAAAAATCTGAATTCTTGAACTACCTGTTCAAATGAGAGAAGTTAAACAACATTCCAGTATTTAGTATTCCTATAAAATGAAGAGGCCACAAACACAAACTTCCTGTTAATGCCTCCTTCTGTCTAGCTGATTGCAACTATCAGCTGAAATTCATGAGGTGAAATTGTGGTCCTGTTAATTCAATGAAAAACTCTTCTGTTTTTCCTGCAATGGAACTATGTTTTGCCAGGTATGATCAGCTAATTCATCCCTCATGCAGTAAGTATGATATACATCAACTTCTTAGGTCTTTCTTGGACTGGAACATGGACTAAAAGTCTGCATATACCTGTATATGATTGTAAAGTTGTCACCTTCACAACTATTTTGTGTTCAAGCTGTTGTATGCTTATCTATAAAGTGGTGGAAGGAGCACTCAGGTAACTGTATTTCAGTCAGCCAGTAAATATGACTTGCACAAAGCAGGGTATAATGAAAGACTTTATAAGGAATATAGTACTACTATTTGTAACTCAGGGTGAAGAATAGGAAGAGGCTGTTCTTAGAAGTGCTCATGTCCTACCAGTGTATCAAATACTCTGCTTTCAGTACATGTGGGAGAATGCCACTGGTTTCAGTGGGACTCACAAACCCCAAAGCAAACCATTAGTACTGAGACCAGAGATTTGGGAAGCAGTACTGCAATTTCATTGAGCAAGTAATGGAAATTGTATCCAGGCTGTGACACAGGATCCAGGACAGGCCTGGAAACATCCCCAAAATAGTGGTGTCCACAAATGGTGTTATGCAGGCCCACTCTCTCTGTTTCTCAGCATTACCTGGCAAGGCTTCCGCAGCACTGGCTAAAGAATATCTGACAATCAACTTCAGTGTCCTACATATTCACAAACATACAAATCAGTATGAGTCAGTACAAGACTGCGTGGCATTCTAATGTCATATCAGTTTGTATCCAAAGTGTGAATGCCGACAATGAACTAATCTGTATTATGATCACCTTCTATACTTCTTTTGTCAGCAAGGTCTTCTTAGTTAAATAGTAATGTACATAAAAGGTAACATGGGAGGAAAGAGCCCTTCATGGAGGATTTTGCCATTCAGTGTGTGCGTGTATGTATGTATGTATATATATATATATTTCTAAATATAGTTACTATATAAAATACATTCCCTCTTACATTCATACTATCATTAAAAATAGAAGAGTTTTTAGTTAAAATTCAAACACCTTTGAATTGTTGCTATTTCCTCATTAGTTTGCTTTCTTTGATTAAAAATAACAGAAGTCTGCAATGATCTTTGTAACATTTTAAACAGCTGTAGTTAGATATACATGTGTATGTACAGATATATATGTATGTGTGTATATATATACAATTTTTCATATATATGATTTTTCATATACATATATATATTTGTATAAGTACACACACGCTTGAAATTTACCTCTTCACCTGTTCTGAAGTATCTTTGCTTTCTCCTTAACATTAAGATGCGGTTCCCTAAGCAAAAAGTGGAGAAGGTAAGGACTCAATATGTTTTCTGAATCTTCTAGATGTTTAGAATACACTTTGCAGATGAAAATCTCACTTTAAATGTATGATAGAAGGAACTGAAGACATATGTCACTGTCACATACAGTTCAGAGCAACTGAGCAACTGCACCTTTTTCTCTTCTTTCTTTGCTTTAATTCTGTAGGACAGGTGAAGCTCATAGAAAATATTGTTATTTGCAAGACTTACAACATGAATAAATAATTTGATTTTAAAATGGCTAAAACATGTTTCAGGATTAGCAACTCAAACCAGCACTTCTAATTGTTCAGCAACTCTCCCTAGCAGTTTAGGGCAGCATCACTGTACTTGTTTGAAACTCCAACGTGCAATTGCTGACAACGAGTTTGGTCAGGACACCCAGCTAAGACAGCTATACCGCTTTGGTCCCTTTGCATAGTGCTACATAAACATACCCCTATGTAGACAAGATGCAGTAGGATTAAGACATAATTTCTTTACAAAAAATGTTCTAAGATCTATAACAACCAGAGGAAGACTTTGACTTTATATTTCAATCAAAAGACATCAGTGTCTTCATAGTCCATCACAATTTTGAAACCGCAGCATTGCTTACAGTTATGACAAGTGGCACCACTGTATCCAGTTCCATCACAAGTGCACTTGAAGCTGTCCCATGTCTGGGTGCATTTGCCACCGTGTTCACAGTGATTGGGCACGCACCTGTCAGGATGAGATGCAAAGACAGAGAGAAAAATCCAAATAAGCAACAAGATTTACATATGGCCAAACTGTGAGCTGCCCAAGCAGTATATCATGTCCTTGCCTGGTAATCAATCTTTGTTATTTTAGGCAGGTTAGTAGAATTTATAGCAGAACGCCCAACTGCACAGAAGATGATTCGTCAAGGCTCTGCTGCAGCCCCTTTACAAACAATAAAAAAAGGAAAACAGAGGTGGTATACATTCACCCATCATAAATTAAGTTTTTAGCTACATACGACCGGTACTTAGCTGTCAGAACAAAAAGAACATCACAAGTCACACCTCCTTCTGCTGTGCAGGTGGTGTCATGCCTCATGGACCCCAGTCCCACGAGTGACTGAAAGTTAAAAAAGAATGAAAGAATGCCAGTGAGCTCCTATTTACTGGGATAAATGGGATAAAGCAGAAGCAGGTTGCCTGCTGGCTAGGATGGAAATTACTAAAGCTGCATTATTAAAACAAGCAAGATGCTACAGGCTTCAGTATGAAAGCTGTAGTCAGTTTTCCTTCACAGGGATTTGTGGCAAGCATGGTTTGCCTTTACCCCACCCACTGTTGCTGGAGAGTTGAAGGAGTGCCAAGGAAAAAATGGAACAGCAAAAAGCAAAGTTACAGCCGAACATACATTTATTGTTTGATATATCATCTAAATGTGATTTCAAAGATTTGAGTTCACCAGTTTCTTTTCTATCAAAGATTGTTAAAAATGGGAATTACCGTATACTTTCACCTTTGAAACTATTAAATTTCCTTTCTTGGAGAGAGGCTTTGAAATCTTATTTCAAAGAACTTATTTTTTCTCTTTATTAAATTGGTTATAGTCAGACTCAGTACAGGCTCTGCATTTTTGATCAAGAACTAAAGGAATTTTCCTTTCATGTGGAGTTGGCCAAATGCAATTTACAAACTATACATTTTTATTATTACATTAAAAATAAAATGAGGAGACCACCTATTAGACAAACAAATGAAAATATTTTTGGAAATGCATTATAAATTAAGTATTTGTATCTCCTCATGTTCAAATTAATGTCATACATGCCTCAACTACGAAAAAGAACCTCTGGCAGGATATGTGTTAAGAGACTTGGTATTGTGTTTTCAAAGATTGCTTTTTTTGCATGCCAGTAAAAATACCTCAGAATATATACAATACAGATGGCTTATATTCTATATCAGACTACAGTATTCAAGGGTAGATAGCCATTCATTAACTTTTTTTTTTTTAAAGTTCAGAAAATACTGGAATCGTTTAAAATAATGCTTAAGGAAATGCTCTTCTAAAAGAAGTAAAGCATTAAAAATTTTTATTTTCACAGTAAAAATACAGCAGCAGTATTTGAGGCAATTATCACAGTTCAATAAATTACAGTTTAAACATGGTTTAAGTGAATTCATTTAGCTTTGTTATTGTGGCAGGTTAAATGCACAGATAGATTTGATTACTGCAATTCAACCGATAGGTGATGAGTTTCAGTTGTGTTCCCAACTCCACAGAAGAAAAACCATTACCATATAATGGAACATTTCTAAACAACTTATGAATCACTAACAATTTCTATGAATCTATTGTTGGTGAGTACAAAAGTAAGGAAAGCAGAGAGCAGTGATACTTCAAAAATAATCTCACTAAAGTAATTTTTATTCAAAGATATAAACATCTAGAAAAGTTCATAAATCTGAATATGCCTTCTTGTTTTTTCCAGCCTTTCAAAATCACTGCTTTCAATGTATTTCCTTCTTTATTTACATTTGAACATATATTACTTTAGAAGTATTTTTCCAGTGACCAAACTAAACATTTTTCTATGTGAATTTGGCCAGATTTTTATATGAAGTCTCACTAGTAATGCCAGCAACTAGCTTCACATTTTAGTACTATATAACTTATTTTTATGGCAGCATAACTAGTAAAGATATTGCTGTATTGACTATGTAATGAGGTAAATGACTTAATGTAGGGAAATATGAAAAACAGATATTTATCTGTAACATTTAATGGAGCATATTAAGTCAAAAAGATGGAGATATTCAACAAACTCCCTGATGATTATTTTAAACTTCGAGTAAGATGGTTGAACTAACTTAGTCTGTGCCTCTGGAATTTCTTTCATAATCATCAGTTTTTCCCTGTACTAAATATGATGTTCACAGAATCACAGAATCACTGAGGTTGGAAGGGACCTCTGGAGATCATCTAGTCCAACCCCCCTGCTCAAGCAGGGTCACCTAGAGCACATTGCATAGGATTGCATCCAGGCACATTTTGAATATCTCCAGAGAAGGAGACTCCACCACCTCTCGGGGCAACCTGTTCCAGTGCTCTGTCACCCTCACAGTGAAAAAATGTTGTTAAAGATAAAAATTAAATAATGGCCTATATCAGGGCTGTCTAAATGTAGTTTGATTCAGACTGTAGGATCATTTCCTTAAGTCCTCTTTGCACCCTCAATTTTCGGTTAGCTTGTTTATCAGACAGAATTGGAAGATTTATTTTTTGTTAAATCCATTAGCCAACTTCTATAACAAAATCTGCCCCTCATTTGTCAAATTTGTGAACATGCCTTCCCCACTGTAATTGGGACTACAGGAATTTTTGGTAACCAGAATTCAAAAACTACAAAAAAAACACAATCTTTTGAATTCAGTAGAGGTATCAAGGGAAATATAGTTTCTAACTGTAAATCCCATTATCCTTCAAACATTTTTCTTGCCATAGACTGATCTTATTTCAATGCTGCTAAGATAAAAAGTATCTTGTCTATGTATTTCACTGTAAAACTTGCTAAGATATTTGTATTTTTGAAATTAACTGAACATATGCCATTATGAAGTTTATCTAACTTATGCGTATCATTTAGTATATACACATAACATACTCAAAACCAATTCATGCTCTGTTTACACTTCATTTATGCTGAAAGAGTATGTTTCTAGGTAATTCCATTCTTTAGTCTCCTTTTAGGAATAAGGCTGTATTTCCATTAAAAATAAGCTTGGCATAGTAGGAACAGATCAGCAGATAAAGTTGCTGGCCAACAGCTAGGGCCTTGCTTCTACACTGTATGCCTGCTGAAGGTTCAACATTTCCTCAGAGAATTTATGTACAAATATCCAGTACACTACCAAGTTTTCTCCCTAGCCCTAGACTGCCAAAAGAGAAAACCATGAATAAGATGCTCATGAAGCCAGTAGCAAAACCTTCTTTGGCTTCTTGGAGCAACCAAGAAGCGCACTGTGACCAGGCACATTATCTTATTGTCAGTCAGGCTGCTCCCACGTGCTTTCTTTACTAAGGAACTTTTTCGCATCACATCAGTGGATAAACATATGTCAGATGATAAGGAGGGGTCTGTGAGTCCTAAGGAAAAAATGCAACAAGGAGCAGAATGCTATATCTGGCCTAAGCTCTGTGCCAGAAGCATATAGAGCTGCCTGTGCCAGAGGAACTGGGCCTGATATAAGGCGTTCCTTTTGCAAATTATATCAGACTGGGAGAGGCTGTGCTCTTGAGCACTAGAGATTTATAAATAGAAAATATTCTCGGAAATTAGACTGAAAAAATATATAATACAGCTAGGACATGTGAGAAGTCCTACACTGAAGTAGGAAGAATTAACTGAATGACCCTAAAATAAATGAACTTAAAAAAGCCTAGTTTGACTGCAATCCTGCAAAAAGGGATCTGGGGGCTTTCACATACAATGCTAAGTCAACTCATCATACTATTGCCAACAACAACAGCAAAAGGAATAAGAGGAAGAAAATGAATGCCATAATAAGGGTATAAACAGGAGAGTCTTATGTAAAACCCATGAAGAAGTCCTCAGATTACATTCAGCACAAGTGAGCACTGGCTGGTTTTCAAACCAGCACTAGCTGGAAACAGGAAAGCTACAAACTGTTCTGAATGTCCATTCAGGCAGGCAAAGAAGCAATGAGGTTTATTTGTGGTAAGAGGTATTGTAAGAAAAAGTCAGAATAACACATGTCAGGAATGGCTTAAAAATATTTGGTCCTGCCTCAAGACAGAGGAATGGCCTTAGAGATCTCTCCAGATTCCTTTCTGATACAAATATTTTCATATCCCATAGGAAACAAAAAGCATTTCTTTCTAGTTCTTAATTTCTCATTATGTGACTATATTTACTTAGTTTTCTGACCATGCTATTTAACCTTTGTAAATCATCAGGTTTTGGTCACTATCTCAGTCTTTTTAGAGGAGACTGTCTCCCAGGGGAAGGATATTTAACGTATTAACTAGCTCCCCCAGGCAAATCGTGTTCAAGGCATACAGTAATTGACTTCAACTCTTAGCTTTAAGAGTTTATTTGAGCAGGAAGATAAAAAGTTATTCTGTGCAGGAAGCAAAGTGTCCTGGTGGCCACAAATACACTGTGGAATAAAGTCTCTCAGGACTGAAGAACCAGCACAAACCTCACTGTTCTTCATTGTAACTGCAAGACAGAGTGCAAGACAGAGACCTTTCCCTCTTTCCCTATTCCTTTCCCTTCCTGCTTCCCTTCTCTAGAATAAGTGCACACTACAACTTTCATATATGTGTGTGTGTATATATATATATATATATATATAAAAGTTTATATATAAACTAAAACCAACAAACCTAAGAAACACTACCAAAACAAAACACTCAACTGTGAAACTATTTCTGCACCTGAGAGGACAAAAGGAAAGAATGAACTACACATGAGAGATATTTGTCAAATATTGTTTAATACAGTACTGAAAAGAACGCAAATGCTACAGTGATTAGGTCAGTATAAGAACTTATACAAAGCAGAACAAAATGTTAAAGGCTTTTTATTATGGAAGAAAGCAAAATAACCTGGGTTGAATTATTCTTAACAAGAAATTCAATTTTTTCCCTCTCATCATCAAATCCCTGTCTAATCTTGCTCCTGCTCATACCTTGTCTCTCATTTCCACCTGCTCTTTTATCTCCTCCAAATTCTTTCTGTCCTGCTTTTTTGTCCACTTCTCTGCTTCAGAACTAACAATCTCATCAGTATATTTTGAATGGCTTTACAGTACTTTTTCCACTAGCTGCTCTTTTTACCTCCTCCAGACATTTTTGTAGAACCCATACTCTTTATCACTGTTTTTTGCACAGATCCTTCAAAATGTATAATGCTATCCTTGTTGAGTATCATTTTCTGTCACTATGTAGCTTATGTAAACATTCACACCCATGCAAAGACTGTGAAAATGGGCTTGAAATTTAATCCTTTTTTCCTGTACAAGGTTACCCAACTGGTCAAGAAGACAGTGAGAGATCAGGCCTATAAAAGAACATATAAGGAAGACAATTTGTAAGAGCAATAAAAAATCCTTTCAACTTACAAATCACCATTTATCAAAGGATTTGAGAACACCAGGCTAACACAAACTGTCAGTCTGAATCACTGAATACAAGTAGCTTAAACTAGTAACAGAATCACAAAAATATTCTAAACCACAAAAATATTCTAAACCTGCATCTGTGTACAGTGAGTAGCTCTTTAATGAGAAATAGAATGCATAAAGCTAGTGATGATAAAAGCAGTACTGAACAATAAGACAATCAAATTAAGGCCATACAGCTATTATAGAGTGCTATTGTATCAACATTAGACTAAAATTACCTGTTCTCGACATATAGCCTATGGTTTCTAAAGAGGCCTAAATAAAAGCGAGAACAGGTGATCTAACAGTTAGGATTCTCTTTCATTTTTTCTAATGTAACAAAAGTTTAATGTGACTTTGAGCTTTTTCAGCAACAGGACTTGCATCTCATATGCAAGGCAACACAAAGGGCAGATGGGACAGACTGTAAAATTCATTCTGGTTCACAATAATTCCCAGACCAGTTTGATTTGCTGCTGACTTCTAACCTAATTGTGAATAGATGCATATAATTAATGAGGGCAGAACTAAACAATCCTTCCTGAACCAAAAAGGACCTATCCTTTCCTTGTCACTTACTGTAATACGTGGACTTCCTTGGTGGACATTATTAAGCTTATTCTGTCAAGAGATTAAAACAAAATGCTTGGCACTTTTAAAGACTGTGATTTACAAAGAGCAAATCGATATTAAAATATGCAGGGACATTTTGTTAAGCAAGGTTCCTTTAGGGCATATTCCTAGAAAAGGCTGCCAAATAGTTTTTCACAGTGTTATCTCCAGACCACTAAGGTGCTGTTCTAAGCTGTTTGCATTAGAAGGATTAATGAAAGACTAATGCATCAAGAAAAATAAAGCAGTTAACTCATTTGGATTAAGTCACCCTCTTGGATTTATGCATTATTTGTTTTGTGTACTATAATGTAGGTACTTTATTCCTTTCTTTTCTACTGCTTTTAATTTTCAAAGCACTTTACAGCTTAGTGCCTTGAAATGAATTCATGCTGGTTCCACTTCAGCAGTCACGGGAACTGGATAACCCACTTTTCTGCATTTGTTGCAGAAACCCTTCTGCATCTGGTTATGCGTAACCCAGGACCTAGGCTGGCTCATGCCTGGACACCTGCTTCTGCCCAACCCAAACTGCTGCTACCATTGCCAGAGCAAAGCAGGAAAGGGTAAAGGAGCTGTTGTTACTAATGGAAAAGGCAATTTCCCAACCCCAGTGTCCCTCCTGGCAGTTCCCAGCAATTGCTTCAGGTTAACAGAAGGAGACCAGCTCTGTGCGGAGTTGTGGCAGGAGGAAAAGGAGGAACTGGTCTATTACTTGGTCACTGGTCTACAGGGCAGCACTATTATTCAGCGATTCTCCATCTCTTCCCCTCCCCACCCCTCTAAAAAAAAAGATCAGCTGGGTGGAAATGGCCCACGGACCCCAGTCCCCAAGTCACAAGCTGGACTATGTTATAATAATCTTACAGAGGCAGAGGATAAAACCACAAACTTACAAATAATATCCAGTTAAGCTGTATAAAAAAGGCAAGATGTGTCACACAATGTTTTCAATGTTTTCAATATTGACTTAAGTCTGCAAAACTGGTCAGAAGATAAGGAAAAATAAACTTCTATGAAAGGCCAGCTACTAAAAATGATCTACCATACAAGAGCTACTCTGTGTAACTTAATTTTTGGATTGGTATATTTGATTTTATTATTTACATAACTATGTAGAAAAAGTGGCAGTTAATCACTATCCTAACTGTGCCAATGTGGCACAATTCAGCCTCCTTTGTGATAGGAGAAGATGTGTTAAGCACTGAGAATCCCTAGAAGAATCTCATACATTTTACTCACTAGTTTTCAAAGGAATCCTTTAACCTCCTTAAGTATTGCCTTGCTGAAAATCTAACTGGATTAATTTTGTATTCATGTAATCACTTTTTTTTTGCCATTTCAAATAGCTAAAGAAGAATGCACTGGACTTGAGAACAAATCATGAACTTGACTCTTTGATGTCTTGTTAATTATTTATTACTTCTACATTTTACTGCTTGAATCACACAGATCTTAGATTTTAAGATGACAACATCACTTTACAATCCATTTTAGGCATTTGGAGAAATTTTCTCTTATTCTTTGGAAGATGATCAGAATTATCAGAGCACATACACCGTTGAGCAGCCTAAGTAACACAGAACAGTGACTACTATATTCCTCTCTCATAACCATGAGTGATCATGCATTGAATCACCAGGCAAATGCACGATTTTATGGAGCCTTGTTTCAAATGATTTTACTCCTAAATTTATCTTGTGGGGAATAAAGAAACTGATGATTAGAAATCTTTATATGTTTCTTCCCATAACGTAAAGAGTCAGTAATAAAGATGACTATACAACTGACTGGTGTTTTTGTGTTAAAAGCCCCTTGCTACACCAGACAGAACTGGGTATGGGCTGTTATAGCCCTTGGCTATAAAGCCTCCATTCCTTGTGCAACTGTAACAGATCACACACTTAGATTTTGCTTTACCTCCTTTAGTCCCCAGTGTCTAAATCAGGGACAGCAGCTACATGAGCCACAGTAAACTTGGATTTTCAAATGGGTGATAAAAGCCTGATGCATCATATGCAAAGAGCACAATCTGTTAAATATGTCTTGCTTTGCAAATTTATGGTGTATTAATCAGCTTGATGGTCATGAAGCTATAAGATGCCATCAACTATTATTGATTTAAGTACGTTTGTGGCTCAGAATCCTATTTTACCAGTCTGGCTATGACATAATGAAATGGAGCATTATTTCATAATCTGTGGGGTTTGAGCTGAACATATTGAATGTCAATGCCCTTACCATTGTTATGGCATTGTGTTTAAAAGGGAAGTTGAGGTACTAAATGATTTAACACTACTGAAGTGATCCTGAGCTTGTAAAGTGCAGATTGCCTGAATAACTTTATTTAAAATTATTACAAAATGGTGGTGCTCAGAATTACTGACAAGAGCAAGTGATCTTTAACTTGCCTGGCATGAATGACTTGTGATTGACCTAAATCACCATCTTTTTGTGTTTTATTCTTTATCGTAATTTTTGTCATAAATCTGGCCACTCTCTTTACTTTGATAGACCCAATCTGGATGTTTCCCAGAAGATTAACTATCTTACAAGCACTGATTTGGAAGTAAAGCTAGGAGAAGTCCTGATTTCTTTACAACTATGGATCCTGCCATTAATGTTTAAATCATAAGTTGTTAATTCCACTGGATGGTTCTGGTAACAATATGATTCAAAGGCTCTGCCCTGTGAGTGTTGTAGAAAACACTTCCTGTCTGAATACAGAAGGTTTCTCCTCTTTAAAACTGAAGTTAATGTTTCTGTGGCATTTATTAATGAAGACTGATATAAATGCCAGCTTCCTTATTAATTCCCTAGCAGATCACATAAGTTAAGGACACTAATTTCTCCTACCTTTGAGAGCAATTCAAATCTATCTTATTTCTGGGTAAAGCAAAACGACACCTACCAAGATTATTACATGTCCCACTGTTCCACAGAGGAAGAGCTGAGGTCAACGTGCTGCCTCTGCTGTACATCCCTGCAGACTCCTAGTCTGCTAAATACTGGCCAGGATGGACAGACTAGGACCTCTGAGCCACAAGTTGAAATTTGGCTTAGATCAACCACGAATGAATGCTGTTACTATATAATTAGATGTAGATGGCATTTACAGCTGGCTTATTTTTTCACATGGTACATCCTCTCTGAGATAACCCATACACCCACAAACCTGAATGGTGTGTACATCATTCATTACAGGTAATGCAACGTGTATATTCACTTTTAACTCTCTCCCCCTTCTCTATGCACATTTCTCATCTTTTTGTTCACAAGATCTTTCGATCTGAAAAAGGATTTGAATTTATATTTCCACAGGGTTTAATCACAGTAGATTTTTCTCCCTCCTACAATCACAGTCATCAAGAACAACAATGATAATAAATAGTAACAAAGAAATGAATTAACTTTTTACACTGCACTATTCCCCTTCAGATCATCATGGAACATATTTACATTACTTGCTAAAATCTACACAATCTGCTCTTTCTCCTTTACTGAGACAACTCTGCCATCTACCATGAATAGCAATATGCTCAGCTAAAATAGCACATATAAGATATTAGGCATATAGGTTTGCCTGGCTTCATCCCCCTATCCTTTCTGTGTGTGCTTAGTGCACATCAGTATTTTATTCTTTTATAGATGCAGTATAACATTTTTATAAATTGCAATATAATGAGTGTTCTACTCTACTTTTAAGACATCAAAATCAAGGATGCTCCAATGATTTAGCAGCTGTGCTGCAATGCAGTCACAGCTCTGTGATAAATATATAAATACAATGCTCTACTCACAACCCATTATTCAACTCATTTTCAATTTGCTGAAAACAGATATGTACAGTAAGTAATAAGCAACTCATTACCTAGCACTTGTGCAATCAATTGTCTTGAAGCAAAGAATGCACATTCTGTTGAAGAAATAAATAGGTGTGAGTATGTGCATGTATGTGCATGTGTGTTCACATATCTGCATTTGATGTCCATAAAAATACTCATATACTTTTATCCAGGAATGGTGACAATTCCAGGCTTCTGAAAATGGACAACACTTTCAAGAAAATGACTTGTATTAAGAGCAAAACTGTTCTTAAGGAAAATATAGCAATGAGGATACAACTATTTTGCTAACATGTACTTGACTTTAAAAATTGTGATGACATGAACCTGATATGCTTAATTTTAATTACAAATAGCCTATTTCTGGGAATCTATTATTCTACTTATATAGCCTTGTGATTGCCCTATAGAAAAATTGATAAACTATAATTTGCTTGTAGTTTAGAGGCTCTTGATTCTATTTTTCTGCTTTTCAAGCACTGCAATTTGTGCACCATAGTTCAGGCTCTGTCAGTGTTTCAGTTTTATTACAAGTTTGATTTCTCAAGGGTTTATATTTCAGTTATAAAAATTTACTTCAGAAATTCAGCACACAGAGCATATGCCAGAAAGGAAATAAATAGTAGCATACTGCCAGCACTGGTGCCTGAAACAAGTCATGCAACTTGTTTACCACTTAGTATTCCAGGAGAGTAAGGACAGGCTGCTAGTTTTATTGGTTTTATTTTAAACAGAAGAGGAAAAAAAGGAAAATTCCCCACACAATATTTTGCTTTAGCTCTCCAGACAGTTTGACATGAAATTTTTGACACTTCCTTGAAACAAACTGTTCAGAGGAGAGGGCCAGATTTGATTAATATCTCAACTTGCGCAAATGTTGGAAAACATTTTGAAATTCTTGAAACATGCCATTTTGACAAGTTCAAAATGAAGACTGTCTTTTTTCAGTTTAAAATAATTTTTCATTTTGAAATGTAAGTTAAAATACACTATACGGATGCCACTCTACCAAGCCAAGTAATAACATCTTCCAACTCTCTTCTTCAAGTTGCAAGTACAGTTCCAAATTTTTGCCTGAGGAAGCCTGAGGCTGGAGAGGTTGAATGGGACAGTATGCAAGAAATAGTGGAAGGGATTGGTGCAGCCTATGTAGATGCACAAATAGCTCAACTGGGAATAAGAAGGTAGCCTGAAAGTCAAAAGACCTGATACAAGAGCAGCCTAAACTGGTTGTGGATCTTGCCTGTGCCAAAGCTGACAAGGTTTAAAAGAAAAAAAATCTGATACAGAGAGAAACTGGATTTAGAAGACAAAAGCGTGAGATAAAAAGGTGATGAGAAAATAAAATATTTAATCACAAATGCTGACACTGTTGGGGGGGGGATCAAACTGTTAGCAAAACAGAGATTGGAGGGCTGCTCAAAGCTGTACAAGAAAGGAACAACACAGACCCCCTAGAAGAGAGAGGAAAGAGAGAAACTACTGCAACCTCAAGTGCCATTCTTCAGTCTGTGCATATATCTTTGTTGAAAATTAGAATAGATCCATCTTACTAGAATAAATAAGATGGATTCTCAGAAAATCCTTCAGGGGCTGCAGCTAAAGAACTGATGTAATAAGTCTATCCATTATTAACCGCAACCAAGGCTTTGCTTGGAGAGGAACTTCAGGAGGACGGTTCTGAGTAATAGTACAGAACACTCACTCTGTAAAGAGGGAAGGCCTATGAAGAGAAATTTGGGGCATGTCAGACTGAACTAACCTTTGGGACAGCTTGTACTTTCATAAAGAAGGTTTAAAGCAAAGGAGAATGATGAAACTAGGACCTGGAAAGAAGACATCCTGGCAAAGGCTGTAAAACAGCAGTTGCTGTATCAAGCCATACTAAAACTCCAAAAGAGGGCTGATACTGGTCATTTAAGAGACCTATAGTCTGGACCTATGAAATCATTGTTATGGTTAGCATGACACAATATAACCAACTCATTCCAATATCAGCATACTTGCACTTGTGTACATGCACTCAAAAAGATCTCTTTGTCTCTCTTTTCACTCTTTTTAACTCAATGTGCTCTGACTGTTTCAATGGATATCTGCAAGGGCCTTCTGTTTACCTTATATCCAAAGAGATTTGGTGCCATATGGTGCCTAAAAAGAAGGAAGGATAGTCATTGCTGCAAAAATGACAAGTCTTTTCATTGTTTTAACTGTTTACACAGTGCCAGCTATATGGTGATGAATATAGTGCAGGTCTTACAAAAAACTTCTCTGTTTAACCAATAGTTTTGATAATGAAATACCACAAAATTAGCTATGAAAACAAAAACCTGTAATTGATTTATTCCATTCACTTACCAGAACAAGTTCGTGGTTTATATTCAATATTAGTGAGACAAAACAGCCAATTGCAAAGGATCAGTCATCACCTGCACAGCTATTATAAAAATGTTGTTTTAATTTCTCCAGAGTTTTTTTGCAATGCATGCTACAAGGACAAGTAGATTTAAATGACAGACCTTCACTATTATCATTTTAATACAATATGGACACAAATATCAATATTAATATAATGAAAGGTTGACATAGCTAACAGTATGCAGTATTAAGATAATAATGCAAGATTAATAAGGAAATAAGATGATTATATACACCATGTGGACCTTGTAATAATGAGAGGCTTATTAAATCCTTGAGATGATAGCTGGTTATTTGCCTTCCAGAAGAAAAAGCCTTCTCAGTCATTTGTTCATCATAAAACATACATTAAACAGAATGTATAACTAACTGTTTTAGGTTATTATCCTTAAAGCATATAGGCTGTTTCATTAATGCTTTTATTTACGACCACCTTTCTTTCACCATAAAATTTTGCTCTGTCTAGTTAGTGCTGGCTCCATAACTTTAGCTCAATGCAAATATCTCAGCGATCCCTGCTGCTTCATCTCCCTGTTATACAAGAGATTAGAAAGAAATGCCAAAATGGCATTTTCCACTGCTCAAGTCTTTTTTTTATGGAATGTTATTAGTATCAAGAATCTTGTAGCTCTTTTCTCCTTCCTGAATGATCTGCTTACATTTATGTGCGACAGGTAATGTAGGAGTGATCAGAGCAGGGAAGGGACATCCCACATGTTCAGTCATGCTTCTGGTGAGCTGTAGTTATAAAGTAATAAATATTTTAAGCTGTAGCAGAGGGTCTCAGTTGGAATAACCTCTGCTCAGGCACCACAGGCATACATGCATGCCTCTTTGTTCCCTCCTCACTTTCTCTACCCTAACATACGCCATTAGAAAGCTTAAGCTCTAGTCATTTTTACTAGCAAAGATACCTACGTTATTTGGACTCTCACTTTCAGTCTCTTTTCTTATTGAGTCTTATATTCTTTCCATTTTTTCTCCTGACTTGACTTGATTTTGACTTCTGATTTCCAGATATACTGCTCTGTTCCCATTCCCCATTCACCTGAATGCCTACTGTTCCTGTAGTTTTCTCCTATTCTCCTAGTTGGAGTTCTAGTCAGCATTAACAATTCTAGCAGTGTATCCAGCCAACTTAATATATTTCTCCAGGTCTGCTATTACCATCAGACATACATCTTTTCTTTCTACATTTTACTACAATGAATATCCATGATCAGACAAAGGAATCTGTAATAATATCCTAGAAATCTTTGTGGAACCCAAAATTTTATTAGTGAGCATGGCACTGAACATCTGTATTTACAGGATGTCCTCAGATGTGCATAATTTATTCATGTCCTTGCAGTGAAGGAACAAGCATACAGGTAGATTAAGTCTTACAGTACTAATGCTCTGATGTAGCCAGAAAAAGTGTTTCTGGAGCAAGGACAAAGCAAACCACATGAATCAGCATTTGCAAATCTGACCTGGTGAAATTAAACAAGGGTTTTGTCATTTACTTGGATTTGTCCAACAGAAGTAAGCCAGTTAAGCTTTGAAAGCCTATTACAAATTCCACTGTCATTCTATAAAGCTTCCCTGAAACAGGATTTCTGAGCTAGGTACCCCTGGTAGGTGTCTGCGGTTCCTGTATCCTATATCCAGTTCTGCAAATTAAAGCTGAAGGGTAAATAATGAAAGGTTTACTTTCTACTGACACAACTCAGAAAATGGTCATGTTCCAAGTTTCTAAGGGAAATGTTCCAAGTTTGGAAAAAATATTTCTTATTCTCTTCCTTGATCACTGTAACAACTGTACATTCCTGTGTTGCATGGCAAGATATTTTTTTGTGATGTAAATTAAACTCTTGCTCATTTGCTCTCTAGTGCTCAGATATGGAGTTTGGAAATCAAAGTTATACTGACCAGTTGCACACTGTGGCATGGGACAGCACATTTTTCAGTATAAAATTATGCAACCAATTATATTAAAAATAGCAACAGATGAATCAAGATCTGTTAAGTAGTCTGCACTTAATTCTTAGACATTCACAAATCCTAAGTTTGGTTGCCAGCTTTCCACTTAAGAAATGAAAGATTTGACCAAGCCACGTCAAACCCACTTAAGAAGAATTTATCATATTTTAGCTGAGCCAGTCTACAATGGATGAGAAGTTTAAAGCTTCAAATTAGAAATACAGGAAACTAAGATTTAATAACTAGAGATTACTATTTCTCTAGCACTTCAAATCAGAAGAGCAATAAAAAGTGAAACAAGTGTGAAAGCAGTAAACTGCATGGTTTTCTGTTCTAATCTATCAGATACCACATTGAACTTATTAAACAATCCTTAAAATGTGAATCATATTTTCAAAATGCTATTAGTGGTATTCACAATTAATGTTTCCTGATAACTTATAAGAGTGTGCTCATCAATGGCTTTTTTGCCTAAAAATAGAAAAAGCCTGCAACATCTTAGCTACTTTTTTGTGAATGATGGTTCTCAACTTAATTCTTTAAATAGACAGTATGTTTCTTTAAGCTATATGATAAGTGAGCAGGTGTTATCTCCTATTTACACAACAAGCTATAGTGAAAGATTGAAGTATGACTTGCTTCTGTCACAGAGGAGCCACTTCTGCTGCCAGACACATGTGCAGAGCTCCGGCTGGAGACATCCGAACGACTCAGCACAAAGGAATCAAAGGTCTAAGCTGTGTTTAAAGAAAGTACTTAATTATTCAACGGGTTGAAAGAGGGATGAAGAGCTGGCAACCTAAGGCCTGTGTGAAGGTAAACTGAATGGGTTCATATTACACAAATGAAGCACATTTTGAAGAGTTTAAGTGGTAGAATAACAAAACAAAAATCAGTTCAGTACTGAATGAGAAGTGAATGAGAGTTTTGCTGCAGTGTTTAATGGCAACAGGTCCAGGCTGAAATTGCTACCAAGTCCGGAAAACTTGGAAGGGGTGCTCCTAGTGCTCCTGAAGATGTATAAGTTTAAGATTTTTAATGTATTGCAATGAATTAGGAAAGAAAAGCCACAGGAGTTATCAAAAAATGGAGAAAAATAAAGTTTGCTAGGTGTCTTTTAATGAGGAGTACTACTACATATACTTGAAACTGTGAATTACACTATGACTGGGGTTCATAGCAACTTCAAAGAGATATTTTACCAGGCAGATGCTGAGCAATAAATGCTTCAGTTGTTCTGCGGGAAAAAAATGTCATAGTGTTTAGTCTTTGAGAAAACCCCAGTGATATACAGCTATTGCACAGGTACCAGGTTCACAAGCTGCATCTATACCTGGTTCCACAATAAAAAGTGGATGCAAATCGAATAATGTTATCATTATGAGGAAGCATATACAACTGGAAGCAGAGCTAATAACATTTCAAAGAGTGAATATGTGGGAAGGATAAACACACTGTTTAACTCAGAGAACGCATTTTTGGTCTTCATGAGGGCTTGTGGGGGCAGTGTGCCAGGTGCTTGAATGCACTGAAGTATATACATCAATGCTGGGGATTTATTGGATTTATATTTTTCTAAAAATAAGGGTCTAGGTATCTTCCAAAAGAAAAGTGTTTACCCCAGATTTCTCTCTTCCTTCAGAAGTCTTCTTCCTCCTTTCTTTAAATTTCATTACGTTTTGTTGTTGTTGGGGAGTGAATGTTCTCGTTTGAACCAGAAAGTTGTTGCTCGATAAAGTAAGTTGAAGCAGTACAGAATCACTGTTCAGTTTAGAGATATCAAGTGGATCCTGAGGATGTGATTGCCTTCTGCTTTTCCCTTTGGGGAGTACTGTGCATCTGTGCAAAATACCTGTTAAGTGACAGCAGAGAACTAGGGGGAACTTACTGGTATTTTTTGGTAGCTAAACCAGCTTAAGAAATGTGTACCTTTTATTCTTTTGCCCCTTCAATGGCTTTCACCCTACTTTTTTCTATAGATGGTTATTTTAAAGCCTAGCATATTTCAGCAATCTTGTTTAAAACTTGATCCTTAACAAACAGTTGCATGAGCATCACTGAGGAAGCCCAGAACTGTAGAAGTAGAAATGAGTTGTAGAAATTTTGTAGATCAGCTTTGCCACCAAAGGAAACCTATCTTGTAACTACAGTATTAGGTTCCTGATTTTAGAATATGATAATCTGGCAGAGATCATGTTAGTCTAATTCTCTTGTGAGCCACCTCCTTTCATTACACTAAGAGCCTCTTAGCAGTTCTGGATCCTCCCAGCACTGTCAAACACATTAAAGCTGAAACTTTGCAACATGTTACAGATCAGAAGAGATAAATCAGCTACCAAAACCTGCCTGAAGTTTTGTAAGCTACAGAAAAGGATCTTTATAGTAAGTTACCAGTCTTGCAAAGATAGGTCACATTTAAATTATGAACTAATGCATTATTTATATTGGAGAGATTGTAACTCAGAAATCACAGCTACAAACAGGAAAAAGGTCTACGCAAGAGCAATGAAATTATACTGCAATTTGCTCAGCTACAAAGATAAATTATTTCTAAACAATATATTTCATAAATAGTGGTGCTACACAAATAAGCTATCCCTGAATTATAGGGGAACAGGAGAAAATGCTACAAATTTCAGTGAAAAAGTGTGGTTTACAAGATAATGACAGTTCTTACAGACAGAAGAATGCATGGTTCCCAGTAGGTTACAAACTACAATTTAAGCCAGAAGCTTCATTGACAAAACTTACTGCTGGAATTCTGAAGTAAAGAAAGAGCCATAAAAACACATAAGAAAAATACTAGGTATTACCAGGTTTAAACTGGAAATCTATGACTTAGGAAGAGTAAGTGTATCATGCATGAGATGGAGAAAGAATACTAGCAAACATGTAATCTAGAAAAAGGCAGATAACAAAGTTAAATAAAGAATTCTGCTTTAAAATCATCTTCTTTTCAGTGAGACGAACACTGAGCTTTAAGAGTCTATTCACATTTCCCCATGAGGGGCACATGTTATTTACAGTATAGTCAAGCCCAGGATGCACAATTAATTTTACCTGCAAATAAAGCCACAGATAACAAAAACTTAAGACGCAAGAAGTGCTGTAGACAAGTGAAAGGCACATGGGAAAATAAGCATGGCAGATAGAGTTACTGAGTTAGGACACATAGCTTAATTACGCTATCCTCACAAAAAATACAAGATCATTAGCAGCCAGCAGAGGTAAGTACCTGAGTTTTATTACTCACAAGAAACATTAAAGATAAGTGAACATATGCTTTAAAATGTCAGTGTCTCATTCTGACCTCTTCTTAGGCTGTCTATTTTGTTACTCTTAGATCCTAATACATTTTAATTTCTTCCATGTTCAGGAAGCTTCCTACAACACAACAGTCACAACAGAGTTGCAGTGTAGATGGGGTCAAAGAATCTTGGATTAGTTTTTAAATATACTGTCCTAACAAAATCTGGGACTATAGCCTAATTCATAGACACAGGTTTTATTTCCATCTGCAACTATTAACAGGCTCACTAGCCTGAGGATGATTATCAGCCATGCTGGTGCCCCTCTGGTAGCCTGGTCCTGTGGGCAGGTCTAGGGAGTGAGTCCCTGGAGGGAGGACTTAAACTGAAAGCTTTTACAATGGTCCCATTCTCCACTGTTGCCTAAGGCGTGCCAGTGCTGCACTCTAGACGGGGCCTCCTCTGTCACATCACTTACACACACTTCACCCACAAACTACCGCAGTAAGGCTGAGCCATGCACCCTGCTATAACCTTCCACACATTCCTGAGCGAAGGGCAGTTCACATTCATTTCACCACAGCAGCATGCTTGGACAACCTGATACTTGTGATGCGCAGGCACAGAAAGAGAGGAGCCAGCAGGAACAAAGGAGTGATCAACAACCATGATGCCAAGTGCCCAGCTCATCTTGCAGACTATGATCCCAGATAGAGTCTGATACAGGCTCTATGCCCTTTTTCGATCCACTGAAAGCACAGTGAAGTGGTTGGAAGGTATGAGCCAATCTCATGCCTGCTACCCTTTGGCTAATCTTGGAATCATACCATTCTCCAGACACAGGCTCATCAGCTCTGGGTTGCTAATATCAGGATGCAAAAGGCTTCTTTAAAGGTCCTGTGCCATAAAGTGATGCAAACTACAGAGAGAAAGTATGCATATTTACAGGCTCTAATCTGCCTATTTGGTCAAAATTAGTATAAAGCAGACTAGCCTTTTATATCATTTGAAGATACTCTTACAATGGCTTTGGTACATTTTAAGCTCTATACTACCTGCCCATGTTCCTCCCTCCTCCCTTTTTTGCCCAGAAAGACTTGCATACTGGTAAACTACAAATATGGTTAGCTTTTGATATATAAACCTGAGGTATCTCTCACTGCAAGGCCTAGTCATTTTTTGTGCATAGCAACAGGAAGACCTTAGAACAAAAAATTCTGCTTCCTTCTGTCTATCCTTCAATGAGGAAAGAAACAGTTAATGTCTGCTTTGAAAAATATTGAGATCATTACATTTGAGCACACCACATAGAATATAGAGAACAGAAATAAATGAGTATCCTAAGACCACATCACTTTGTTTTATTACGAACATTCCCATTTATCACAACTCCTTTGCAACATTTTCTAGACTTAGGATAAGACAGTGCAATGCAGGGTTTGAGAGTTATCCACAGAACTTGAAAAGGCGGAAACATGTTAGAGTTTTCTGCACGAATTTCCGATCATATAACTACATTTCATTTCTATTTTTGCATTAATTTCTATCCTTGTAAAAGAAATAAGAAGCTGAAAATGCACCATGCCTATAATTACTTTAAGCTATTGAAATCATACTAAATACTGTACTCAGTAGGGAAAATTAAACTAGCTCTTTAAAAATTCCTTTTTTCATTACAAAAAAAAATCATAATGTGGTGGGGTTGTTTCAGTGAGAGCTCAGAACTGTATTATACACAAGACCCTGTAGCAAGCAGCAATCTCAAATAACTTCTCTCCAGGAGGATGATTAGTTCAGACACATTGAGGAAGCAATATGATGCCAGAATTGATGGGCCTTGGAACCATCTGCAGCTCTGGAGGAGGAAGAGGCAAACAACTGATCCTCAGACAGATTCAGGTGTAGTGAGAAGCCACTTACCTACAGGTGATTTTCTGTAGGGTGAAGCTAGGCAGGCAAGTTATCGGTATATATATCCACACAATCAATCATCCACCTAGCTCCCACCTTCTGTAGCAGGTTAGCCAGAGGAGAACATACCATAGCTCTCGTAGAAGCTTAGTTTCTCTCATCATGAAGGATATTCTTCTCCTTTGATGGAAGGATACTGATTAGATCCAAACTGATTTGGATGGTGTTATGGGAACAAATACCAGGACAACAGATGGTATCACCTCTAGTTAAATTTAATGCTCTTTCATTCAGATCTGAGGAGTGCTGGGAAGTTGCTTCTCAGTATATATCAGCTGGACCTTGGCCTCTTTAGCTGAAAATCAGCAGGGAAATTTTGAGGCCAATATTAATGTTGATAAATGTCTTCCATTTTAGAGGACTGCAATATTCCTTGTGCCAAAAATGTTTTCGCAGTGATCTCTCATGTCACCCTTTGGTTTAATGAACAAATAAAAATCTGGGAGAATGTGATTAGCTGTATATCTTCCTTTAAAACTACAGTCCCTGGCTTTGCCTGCATCGAGCAGGGGTATGGAAACTAGGAGATCAAACCAACTTAGGAGCAAACAAAAGAAAACAGATGTGCTATGAAAGAGCTGTGGAAGCATTTAAGAGGATATTGTGGGGTCCTAGCAGTACCTTCTATTGGGACCATAGCAGACTTCTTTGTTAACCTCATATTTGCAGTGCAATTTTGGAGCCACCATTCTCCTGAATTTCCAAGTGACGGGAGTCCTAGCAATAACTGATTTCTTCTATCTGTGGCTGGATGGCACACTTCTTTACTATGAAAATCTGCAGAATGATTTGTGCTTTCTCTATAATCAGACTCCACAACCAAACTGATTATTTCAATATGCTGTCAAGAGGACATCTTGGAAAAGTATTTCTAAATGTTGCTTAGTATAGAAAGCAGGAGCTTATTTTGTAAGTGGGAGAAGTTATTAAGTGATATAATGCTCATGAAAACAAATAGCTCTATTTCTGTACAATAGAGGGCAACAGATTAGCTATTCTCTCCCTGGAAAATGATCTTTGGAAAACTTTCTGAAAATATCAGCTTAGACTTATTAGAGAATGAGTTGAGAATTCATGATTTTGAAAGCAACATTATGCCAGTGGAAATATCCATGGTGCTCCACCTTTTGAACACAGCAGGCATTTCTTGCTATCTCATCTCAAAGAATAAGAAGAGGTTAAAAGGACTCAGAAAAAGACAGCTAAGAGGTGGCACAATGCAAGCCATGGCATGGCAAACTGGAACTAGGAAAGAATACACATCAGTCTCACCATAAAACAACTAAAGAGAACCCAGTGCAATTACAGGCAGCAAGGTCAGGACAAAAAGAAGTCCTTTCTCACACTATTCAGCTGTGGAGATCATTAGCATTGGATTTCAAGGGGGTAAAAAGCAGAAGAGGGTTTCAAATAGAGTAAAAAAGATCAGGGAAGATAAACACAGATGCAGCTTCTGGTTCATGATTTCCTTAAACTATTGATGGCTGGAAAGTAGGTCACGGAAATACCATTCTGCTACTTGAATGTTTTCCCTAAGCATGTGTTGGATGCCATTGTTGGCCATAAAACACTAGAGCTATTTACTTGATTTTCCTGGTATCCTTTTGGGAATGTTATTGTCAGGGAGGCAGCAGGAGTGGGCTGCTTGGTAAGGGAAGGGGAGCTGGGAGCTTAGGGTGAAAGCAAGGCAGGCAGGGCATGGACCTCACCAACAGGTCCCACAGTACTGCAGCAAGGCAAGCCGGACAGGTCTGGGGATCTGGGCTGTCGTCTAACCTGGTGACAAGGCAGGTCTGAACTTAAGTCAGGAGATGAAGTCAGTGAGTCAGGTCAGGGCTCAGCTCAGCGAGGTACGCAGCCAGGCACTGGCACAGCTGCAGCATAGCTCAGGCGGAGACCAAGGATGAGAGTTGAAGCTTAAAAGCAAAGAAGGAACAGGCCCTTGCTTCTCACAGCTTTTTTTTATAAAGCTCTTCCCACAAAGACCCAAAAGCTGGCCCTGAGCCCAGGCAGCCAAACCCCCACAGATGGTGGGGGAAAGAGGTTGCACTCAGGGTTCTGACAGTTATTTGGACAGTGTTTCCACACCCCACCACCACCCCACCAGTTAGCCTGCATGCTAGCTAGGCTTCCTGTCATATCGCAGGGCCAGAACATACTTTTTTTTAAAGCGTTGGACTCCATTTACCTAAGATGTAACCTCCTTGCATTCAGAGCATATATTTCTGCTCCACTGTTATTATTCCACTGGTTTCAGTAGTATTTTTCCTCCTCATTTAAAAAAAGCAGGTTACCATAGTGGCTGATGTGTTTCCTTTCATCACTCATAGCCTATCATTACGACCTGCTATGTTGTTGGTGGGCACAGTCTTTGAAATACTCTCCTTTCAGAAAATTGTCAGAATAGAGCATAACAAACTTCAGGTCATGGTATATGACTTTTTTCATTGGTCAAACATTTAATTAACCATTAGATCATTTAAAAAACAGCAAAGGGTGTGCTGGTTATTTTTCATTCCTTTCTGAGGGATGTAGTCTGTTTTAATTACATCCTAAACTGGTAGAAGCAGATCTGTTACTGAGATGATGGGTGCCTCTGCAAATCTTTAAACGTGCAATTACATTCATTTTTGCCTTCAGACCCAAAATATACAGCAGCATTCTCACACTCAGATTTCATTATTAACCTGCTTGTCTATTAGCAACTGCCCTCTTCAAAGAAAGCCATAGAACTAGAGTTTTAAGAAGTTTATGTTTCATTAAGTACTTCTATTTCTTAGAAATTTCCTTGAGTTTTTATGGTTCAGCAAACACTCTCAGCTGCCAAAATGCTTTCAGATTCTCCTTAATAGAACTGTTGGCAGAGTTTTAACATGTGAAAATTGCTTGGTTCTTTAAATGTTCTATGCCGCAATAATTCGCTTGGCAGTTGGCACATTTTTTAAAAATACACTGAGTGTTTCCTACTGAAAACAGAGTAAAAGTGTATTATTTGTACCTTAGCTTCACCTCCCTTCACACTGAATTGTTTCTTCTCATGAAAAGAGAGCCTCTAACAAGACCCTGTACCTTCTCCTCTCCACAGGAAGGTGAAACAAGAACAAGCAGGAGCCTCACATGACTCACTAAAGATGCCACTACAGTGATGGAGCAGACAGCATAGTCACAGAATACAAGGCTGAAGGAAAAACAGCATTATTTCATTGTACTGGAGACAGCTGCCAGGTCAGAGAGGTAGAGAATAAAGTCTAACTCTAGGATTTGACTAAAAGGAGGAATTAAAGGCCTTGCAACCGATTCAGTGTGAAATATTCCCCCCCACCACCCTCCAATTTTTTTTAGCATTTATTATTGCCTCTTAGATGCGCTGTATTCCCTTTGGCTTCAATGAAGCATGTAAGATGAGGGGAATTTAGAGCAGGAATCTCTGAATTACCTTCTAGATACTGTTTATAGTGATTGCAATGGAAGCCTAGGGAAGCTAGCTGGCAGATCTGGCAAGCTAATAGGTGTTTATAATTCAGTAGTGTGAACATACATTTCACCCTGCATGGATTGTCAAAAGCTGTAGCCAGACTGGAAAGAGACCACGATGGAACCGTGGAGGAGGAATTACAGGCAAGTTTTGTAAAATTTCCATTACTATACACAGCCTGCCTGACAAATGCTGAAATGTAACTCAATTGTTCATAAGAATTTAATATTTTCTTCTCTCATCTCAAACAGTCTTTCAGAAATTTTAGTCACTGAAAATCAATACATATTAGTGAGTGCCAGTGTGCTCAATACTGGTAGCATTAAAAATGACTCGGGGATAAAAAAGTTTTAAAATGTGACAAAGGGCCTTTTATATGGACAGTATGTACTAACCTGAGGGCAGATCACAGAAAGCATTACCATGTTAATGAGATTTAGAAATAAAATATGGGCAGCTGTGAAATTCAGAGGATCAGGTGGATTTCACTGCTTTAAGAATCTGAGCAAAACAATATATACATCATATATTTTTCATATGTGAACACAGAACAGGCTGGATAGAACAAGAGAGATCGTACAGTGCAGATGTGACATATACAATTTATAAATAATAGCAGGAGAAATGGATAGAAGATTATATATCTTTATTTCAGTAGAACTGAAGATGATGAAATCTGGATATTTTATCATCAACATTACAAATGTCATCCACAGGTTATCAGCATTAATTTGAACATAAAGCCATGACGCAGTTGGCGCCTAACGGCACCAAGATCATTATGAAGACAGATGTTGGGCTGAGGGCACATTTAATTAGATTAGCTAGCTACATTACTGCGTGAATTACTATTTCTACTTGCTCTGACTAACAAATGGCTTTAAAATATTGTTAACCACCCATTCTTTTGCATGTTGCTTTTAGCAAATGCTGCACTCATTTGTAATATCCTAGTACACACATCCCTTAACTTAGGCACTAGAATCTGGCCTTCAAATAGGCTTAGTGATAGCAAATGTGAAAAGGAAGTGGAAAGATGTCTCAAGTAAAATCAGGCTGCAATTCCATTAAGATTAAAAACGAGGGAAAGAACTGCTTTGTTCATGATAAATTTTTGCATAGAGAATACACTTAGCAATTATCTTCAGGAAAGATGATGGTGAATTCTAGCTACAGGTGCACATAAATTTCCATTTACTTGCTGCTGCTTTCCACCTGTTTACCTACATACTTACCTGCTTACCTACCTTTAGTTAGAAATTTGCAAATACAAATTAGAACATAATGTTTCCACACCGGATTAGACCAAAGATCCACCTGGTGCATAATCCTGTCTTCTGCAGTGGCCAGCTGCACATGCTATGAAAAATAGATACTACAGGAAGGGCATGTTGTAGAGTCATCGCTTCCTTGACATCTCTTGCCCTTTTCTGACAACTGACACTTTCATCATTGAGGGCAATCTCCAGCCACTGTAGATATCATTCCATTAACATGAAAAGCTCAAGATAGACACACAGAAACAGAGGCAACCACAGTCATAAGAATGTTTGAAAACGTTACCTTAACGCTCAAATGCTATTATACATAACATCATTTGGGGCAATTGCTAGACAAAGCTTTCATCTTTTTTGACTTTAAGAGGAAGCTTGTCTGAAGTAAAACAGTAGGGGCAGGAAAACACTGCTTGGTGTAACACAGCCATGCTCACCAACAGTTCTGTCAGCCCTCCTTTGGGTTTCAAGAAGCTTTTTTCATCCCCATGTCAGAAAAACAGATAAGGTTAATGGATGATGTATTTTCTTAAGCATGTTTTTCAGCCTCGTAATACTGCCCTTTGAAATATGGAGCACACTCTCTAAAGTCATACAGATAATAGTTTACCAGAGACCTTCAAAAAGGTGGTTGATGCCCTTGCCTTTGGCTATCATTTCTTGACTGTGTCAGATAGGAATAAAAAGAATTGCTCTGTAAAACAGGTGATTAAAACAAAACCAAAAGCAAAAATACCTACCACCAGCACTACCACCACCAAGGCTCTTCTGTGAATAGCAATGAAACAGACAGAAACTGAAACTGATGGATGAAGATGATAATTCAAGCAATGCACTGCAAAGGGTAATGGACAAAAATTGAAGTCCTTGCCATACATACTTTTGTAAATTTTCTAGAAAAGATGTGCACTGGCCTGTCAGATGCAGGCAGGTTTATTTTTTTCAGTTTTCCTCTTGATATTTGAAGAACTGCTAAGTACTACTAGAAAGTAATTATTGTCATTTAATCTTGTTTTGAACCTAGGGCAGGGTAGCACAGCATTAATTTCTATTAGGAAATTTTCTATCAGTGCCACTAACTCTCATTCTCTTTGTGACCTTCGTTTCTCACTCTTTACTGTTACAGATGCCAGCTTTATCAGTATCTTTAACTAAGGGATGCTTTTAAAGCTGCTATTTTAGTACTATGATTCAGTAACTTAGCTTTGCCAAGAAGCTTTTCAGGTCTGTGTATCAATAGATTTTGTCCAGATTCCTGGGTAAGTAGAAATCAGTTAGAAGAAAATCCTGAGTGGTAAAAACACAGCAGAGATTGAAGTCTGTTTTTAAAATTACATTCTGCCTCATCTTTAAAGAACAGCAGCCTTCTTGCTTGTCTGTTTCCTTCCTTCACAATTTCCTATCAATTCAATTTAAGTCCACAGCAAAATTACAGGATCACATCCATGGCAGATAATCTCAGATCTTTCTATTAGAGGAGAAAGATTTTCTCCTCATTTTTGCTTGCGTTATACTGCTGACTTGAATGGAGTTATCCCAGGATATTCCACATTATTTGAGAAGAGAATCCAGCTTCTTATGTTTATATCAACATATTTTATTTTAGACACTGGCAAGAATTTTCAGCTGAACAAATAGCAAAGTAGGTTTTGTTTATCCTTAAATGAAACTGTTACAAAGCTTCTGAAAAGGTTTAAAACAGCAATTTCATTCAGGATGAGGAATCATTAATAAATGAATAGAAAAATCTTACTCGTGCCCAGAGACTAGTTATTTCACACTTCCAAAACCTTAACTTGCTCATGTTTTATGAGTTTCATGCTTTAGGTTACAAAAGAAGAGTAAAATAGAAGGATATGTAATTGTTACATCATAGTATTTGACAGAATCTTATTTTTAAAAGAGGATGAAGAGAATTAGGACTTGATTTTCAAACATACTGAACACTTATAGTTCTTCTTCAGCTGGCATTATAGCTGCTTAGTGCATTTGAACAAGGAGGCTCTCACCATTGTATTAGTTAAAATACATATTTGAAAGAAACCTCATCCATTACTAAAATGTTTAATATTAAAGTCTAAGATGAATCCAATTTGCTTATGTCTAGTAGAGTAGAAAAAAAGCATTAAATGGAAAGAAGAACTCATAAATGTAACAAAGCTGAACAGCAAGGGCTTGAAACAGGGTCAAAAACATTTCTTAAAAGTAAAGCTAATATCAGTTGCACTGCAAAGGATGGTATATTCGCTTGGAATATACCTAAGAATCTGCCTCAGAGTATTTTGGATCATTACTGGACACTATGATAATCCTCCTTATAAAGGATGGAGTAAATACATTCATCACACTATATCAAAAGAATCATCACACTATATCAAAAGAAGACAACTCTGAACTCTGTGATTTGTGTCCATCATTTACGTAACACTACTGCCCAAATTCCTTGGGCCCTGGCAACAAAAGAGATGGAAGACAGAGCGAGATTATTGCCCCCCTCTCCCAACACCACTTGTAACAATACTTGTAACAGTAACAGTACTTGTAACAAGTACTACAACACTACTAAACCCTTTGGGAGTGGGGTCAGTGAACATGCATCTCCCACCTTACAAGCTCTTTGCTCTCCAATAGATCCAACACAGCTGAGGAGATCAAGACTTTTCACTGTGGGACTTCATGAGACAGAGAAGGCTGCAAACACAGCAGTGATGGAGAGTTTTGCCTTTTCAGCAGAATGATCCACAGAGCTCTTCAGCTCTCAGGCAAAAGCAGGCTAGTTTTGTCAGGAGCTCTGCTTAGAGGGCAGATCAGAGATCAAACCATCAGTTAGTGGGGCTGGCTGATGAGGAAGGGGAGTTCTACCTGGATACTTCAGTTAGGAACCACACAGAGTGCAGATGTGACCTTGGTCTGCACAGGGCTGTGACCAGCTGAAAAGACCCTTCAAAGGACTTTACCACTGACCCCGTCCCTGTGTGCCCTGCTCTGCTCTGGCTTTTGCTGGGAAGCAGCACGGGCAGTCAGGGTGAAGATGCTCTGTAGAAAAGGAGACAAGATTGGAAGACAAAAGGGGAGGTTGCGGTGAGAGGGTGAGTAGGACTGGATCCCACAGAGCCCTTGCAAGATCCCAGGATTGGCCAGGAATACAAGGGCAGTATTGCTGGTTAGAAAATTTTGGCATATACAAGAGTGAGAGCTGTGATGGCACTGCAGTGAGACCACTCTATATTATCTGTCACTAGCTACTAAAGACACTGAATTCATTTTTCCAATCACTTGTATATAGGAAACATATAGTCAAGCAACCATCAGCTGTCTGTAAACGCTCCCTTGTTTGAAACCTTGCTATTGAAGATCACTGCAAAGAGATGAACAAAAGCTCTCAAGCAGAGAGAAAAAACTTCACAAGAAAAGGTACTGACAACTATGGTTTTGTATCAGCTAACCTCTAGGATGTGCTTTGCTTCAAATGGATACAGTCAAAAAGAAAATTTTCGTGAGCTTCTTACAATTACTTATGCATAAAAATGCTACTTTAGGTCCAGGATTTAGTTCACATGGGACTCAGAAAAAAATTACAAATACTTATTAAGAGAAGAAATGGGCAAAACAATGAAATCCTAAGCTCAGTGAGGTTAACTCAGCTTCCCTGTCTTTTCCCTTTTAGCTGACATAAACAAACCTATTAATTCACCATTATTCCTCAGTGTTTGGTTTCCTGCATAAAAATCTTACTGTTATTTTAATAGGCTGTATTCTAGACTATCATCCTGGTCTCTTAGATCTGAGGAATGTAATCCACAATGCCAATGATAAAATCAAAATTGTTACATGCAGTTGAATACCAATAAGGATTAAATAGAAAGGTCATATTAGTTGGATAAGGTTTGTTTTTTCCTTGGGGACTGTAAGTAAGGAAGTACTTCATCACTTCATTTTAAAAACAAATGTAGTAACCCATGTGTTTAGTAGTTTTCACAGCTCTGAGGTTATATCAAATAAGGATGATCAACCAGTGATCTAACTCACACTGACAAATCTTGTTCATTTTCTCCTTCAGTTTTAGCAGAGTTTTGTGGATATCAAAATTGTCACTAGTTACCCATAGGCAGTTTCAAAATACCCACAGGCATGTTGCTTAGCTGTAGCTTGAGGGTTTAGAAGAAAGTATATAGAGCTGCAAAATCTATAACGTGTATAGAGAAAAAAAATCTGTCATTGTGAGGTACTTCAATCTGCAAGACATACGCCAGGGGTCTCATGCTGCCACTGGTAAAACAGCCTTAATGTTCCTAAGAATTCTACACACAAATTTTCTAGCAGAAACACATTGCTTGAGGCAGTAAGACAGCACTTTGAAAAGCTAAATGGATTCCTGGACTGAAACTGATGTTTTTTCCTATGATTATAGCATAATTTCATGTGTTGCTAGCAAAAGGATATAGCCCCAACTGTAATATAAGTAGACACTGTGACTTAAGATCTGTTTTCAAAACTGGAAATGTAGGTATGAGCACATCTAAATGAGAAGCATCAGTACTGCAAGATTTTCTAGGGTAGGTAGAAAGGGATAGACTGCCACTTGCATCACAGGTCATTCAGGGAGAATGGAGAGAAATGTTGCAAGGAAGCCTCAGGTTGCTTGCAAAAAGGGTGGGAGAGCAGACAGGCTGTGTTACCTATTACCTGCACTAATAAAACAATGGTATCAATTAAAAAAAAAATACAAGCTATCCTTAACAAAGTTAGAGAAAGTATATTGAGGCAAATGAAATCTTAATTCTATTGAGCATATGACACTAGAGCAGAAAACTAAAACTAAAATATAAAGCAGAAAAAGTGTGAATTATTGAATTGCCATTATTCTTCAGTATCTACGCAGAAGCACGATCACTTACCTATATTACAACAATAACAAAATATTTTCTATTGATTAATAGCTTCAGTGATGTGAAGCAACAATTATTATAGTGATCATTAAAATTTTTTAGGACCGGGTAAATTGCATCCAAGAGCATTAAAAGAACTGGCTGAGAGGTCATCAAACTGTTAATGCTAATTTTAAAGAAATATTAAGATTGCACTGAAGATCTGGCGGTCTGGAAAAAAGCTGATATTATGTCAATATTTGAAAAGGGTAAATGAGATGACCTGAGAAACTAGAGGTGGCTTAGCTTGAAATATATCCTATCAAAAGGACAGGAATATGAGGTACAATCATTGTGCAACTGAAAAATGGTAATATTCTAATCAATATAGCTCATGAAAGACCAAAATCCAACAAGCTTGATACAATTTCTGTAGAATCACAAATCTAGTTAACAGAAGTGATTGTGTCATCATAATATAGGGCCAAATGCTTAGCTTAGTTACACAGAATATCTTTTAAAAAGGGAAAGGACACAAGATCACTACTCAAAAGTTTCTATGAGAGATCTGAATAGATCTGTTATATATTCCAATGATGATCATTAAGAAATTCCCAAATGTGTAGTATTGCTCTGTTAGAGAAGAGGATCCTTTTGTTTGAGGATTATAACTCAAATAGGGCTTTAGTAAAGCAACATGTAAAACTAACAAGTGATGATGGAGCTCATGGAGTGGAAAAGGGATCTGTATTTCTCCTTGTCAGCTTGGTATCAAATGATGTAACAACAGCTGTTGTAAACCAACGCACATGAAGTTCCTTGAAGGATTAGTTACACAGAAGTGTTGTTTATAAATTTGTGTTTATAAATTTGTGTTTTATAAATTTATAAATTTATGACTCCCTGAATATTTTTCAAACGATAAATAAGAACTGGGAAAGGATGCTATGAAAACTGACCCAGGTTTCTTGGTAAAATGAGCGTACCTGAACAATTTGAATTTTAATATGCTTAAATGCAGGTTCTTTGGATAAAATCCTAAGTTAAAAGGATAGTAGCATGGAATCCAGCGATGGAGAAACCTACAGGTAACTAGTTAAAAATTAAGCTCCAAGACTAACGTTCTTTGAGGGAATATGAGGGAATATGAGCCTGGAGTGTATAAACAGGAGAACATTGTAGAAAAATGTGCGTAATCATACAGCATTAGTTAGACTTTTACTTAAAGTCCTGTTTCTAGTTCTTCTGTCTGCTTGACTAAAAATCTTGCCATGAGCAAAAAAAGACATGTCTTACAAGTAGAGGTAAGAATTTTTTAGTCTAGTTAATGTTCAACAGACTAATGATTCAAATTATCTAATTTATATAGAAAAGTTTCATTAAAAACACAGTTAAAATTGTTATACAAACTTTCTTAGTATCTATTCTTTTAGCTGATACTATGCTCATCTTTTCAGTGTCCCTCTGGGTCCTAAGGCCGACATTTCAGCTTTCCTCAAGAATAATGGTGGCAAGTACAGAGGAAGAGAGGGTTATGATGAGGTCCTTGCTGGGAGGAGTTTGCTGTTCATGGTGGTAGGGCTCCCTTCCTCCTCAGTCTTGGGGCTACTTTTATACATTTTCCACCACAGTCCTCCCCCACTGTTCCCAAGCCAAAGGTTGAAAGTTGTACAACAGCATCTCCCAACCTCAGTTACCCCAAAGGGCTACTGCTTGCTGTGCAGGGACTACGGGCTCTGTCAGCCCTTCACCCACTCTGGGATTTACTGAGCTGAAGCCCGGCCAGCTCAGGCACTTGGCCACTGGCAAACAAGCTACAACCAGCTCAGGCCAAGGCAAACTCAGACACTTCCTGAGATGACCTGACATGGTCAGGTCAGCACAAAGCCTGTGGCCTTTTGCCAGTAATGGCAAAAATCATATTTATTGTGCTGCAAGTCTACATTTTTAAAAGAACATGGTCAAATGAAAAAAGGTTGAGAACAAGCTACAAGAACTGTCTGAGGCTGGGAAATCACACCTGCTAGCCACAATCTATAGAACTTCCACTTCTTTAGTTTATTCAGAGAAACTTCTGGTGTATATGATGAAGAGATTTTGGAGAGAAGATTTTTTTGGTTTAGTTACAAAAGTTGTAATGAGATCTGAAAGCTCTAAGTTGAAGCTAGACAAATTCAGGCTTGAAATAAGATACATACTTTTAAATGTAAAGACAATTATACTCTAGGGAACAATTACCTGAAGATACAGAAGAACTTCTATGTCTTGAAATCGTTATGTTAATAATGTCTTTTAAAAAAAAGAAAAGGAAGAGGAAAAACAGGAAAAAGCGTCATTGTTGAAGAATTCATATTGTAAGATATTTATCTTCTGTAATGCAAGGCTGTTTGGCTAAGTGATCTTAACGGATCCTTCTACCTATAATCTATGACAATCTAAGATCTGTGTCAGGATTACAGAGTGACTTAACTTGCTTGTAAATCCAAGGAGATCTGTGTTGAAAAATTTAGAAAGAATATGTTAAATTCTGAATTAATAGTATCCCTACTTAGGTTTTGAAGGCCCAGATGTAAAATCTTAGAAGCAAACACTGAAGGGTCTATAGCATCAGCATATATATCTGAACAGACTGATGGACATCAAAATACTTTTGCTGGTAACCAGTCACTCACAGTTCTCACAGTCTGCAAGGTAAATGAAAGAATAATTCTTTTAAAGTGCAAAAGAGCCATGCACTGAAAACTACGGATGGCAAGTGGGTTACTTTTTATTTTATTAGAAGTTATCTTCTTGCTTTATTCAAAGATTCCATGAAGATATCTGTGCATGTTTCTATGAGAGACTTCTATCATCATTTTTCTCCGTTGAAATAGTATCATCAGTACATTTTAGCAGACAGTATTTCATGTAACTTTATGAATTACATCAGTATAGTATAAAGGAATCAGACAAACTGAAAGGCCTGAATAATCAGAATGTGAAAAGAGAAGAAGGTAAGTGGACCTGTGTGATCAGTATCTGTGAACATAATTTTTTTTTCATGATCTAAGCACGAAGTTAAAAGTAAATTATGAGAAAAAACATAAACCACTTTCATTTGACACTTACATTTGAGCTCCTGTTTTATAATGTGGTAATAAAGTAGCTGGGACTTTAAAAACATAGAGGCATAGCCTAGGTGTAACACTTTCTGTATTTCTATTAACATGTCTCTTTATGCAATATTTGTTGAATGTCATTGCAAGAATCAAGACAAATATGTATCATATAAAAGTTGTGAAATATCACTATTCTCTTATTTTCATTTCTGCCAATCGTTTTGGTGGCAAAAACATGCTAATCTTTTAAAAAGTTCATTCGTTCCACACTGCTTCTGGCCTTTCCATCTGATCTCTGTTTAAAGGTCTTTCCTTCTAAAACCTAACTGGCCTAAGTCTACTCTACCATTTTCCTGTAATTTTGTTTACCATAAAATAAAATACAGAGTTTTCTCTGTACTTAGAGTGTATTCCTACAGAGATAATGAATACTCTATGACCACTGTTCATATAATCAAACTAGCAATCAGAAGCACATTCGAACCACAGAGAAAATTCATAGTCCCCTCCAATAACCATCTCCATCTCTCTTCTGTGGTGGTGGCACCTCTCTCTTGCCCCACTGGAATACTCTTGAGGGTTAAAGTAGCGTGTCGTGTCCCAGGGATCTGAGGAAAAATACTATTCCAGTGACAGACTGTTCTGCTTATTGAGATTACAGTAGGTGATCTAAAGGGTCTGTCTGGATAAAAAGGTTTCTTATCCTCAAATGTCAGTACAGTGGCTCCTAAGGGCTTGCTTTCTTGGTATCATACTCACAAACTCTCCATGTGCTCTGCCCAACTAGAACTTTAATAGGAACAATAGGGACTTAGAGAGTAGGCTTTTTTAGACAGGCACAAAATTATAATGCATTTTATACAAAGCAATCTGTTCCCTGTTTTATAGCTTAAGTGTGGAGTGGAAGGCCAGGACCAAGATTTTGCTCCTTTTGCCCTTGCTTGAAGAAACAGCTATTGTTCATATAAGGATTCACTGAAGCAGAAGTCCCCTTTTCCCTGCTGTGTACAACCCTCTCCCTTCTGCCCCAAGGATTTAGCCTGTGCCTAAACCATTTAAACAGCTATGTGGCTGATGTGTCTGCCTACTTTAAAATATAGTTTCCTATTTTCAAAGTCAATTTACTGTTCATGAATAATCCTGAATTGACATTTCTATGGCTAAAATGCACTGTCACTTTCTATAGCAAAAACAGTAAGCTCCATAATACAAGTAGTCATATTGCCTATAAAAGATAAAAAACTGTTCAAGCCTTTCTCAGTGTTTGACAAGCATTGCTTACTAGTTCCCTGAACTATCCAATTCTGCTTTTTTTTTTTGCCTGCAATCAGCTCACTTTTTACAGTTCTACCCATTTCTTGACTACTTCACTATTAACTTTTTTTCTCATATTTAGGTAATAAATTACTTATTTCCACAGATATTCAGATTTTTTTTAGGTAAGTATTTCACATTACAGTGATTAGTAACTGTATTTTCCATTTCTGCTTGTAGTTTGGTGGAATAAATAAAATGAGCCCATAGGTACACATCTGTTAGGTTTAAAGAATACATGATGATGACTGGTAGTATTAAAGAAAGGAGAAAGCATACTTTTCAAGGACAAAATTCTGTGTGTTCAAACAAGTTTCTAACACCAAAGAGTATCATTATACACTTATGTCAAATCAGGAACTTTACTTCTTTCAAAACATAATTATATTGTTCAAAGACAGCTACTGTGTACTTTTGTGAGACAATACAATGTAACTATACTTTGCGGAGTACCTTTCATACAAACTGCATTATGAAATGTACCACTGAGATAAATAATAGTTACATAGTCAAGTAACAAACAATAGCAGAGAAAGAAAAACATTAAGCCATGAGAAATGGAGAAAAAATATATTCTTTAAGATTTTTAAAAAGAACAATCAATAAGACGGAGATAACAGCATTTCTAGGTGGTAACTGCTATAGAGTAACAGGTTTCAGGACAGCTAAAGTAAGAACCAGTAAATGAGATAGATGAGGTTGCTCCTATGCAAGCAGATGAATGAGTTAGCAGATGAGAATGAGTTGCAGTCAAAGAGAAAAGGTCATTTATTTTCTGCCATTTTCTGAATAATTGTCATTTGGCCAGTGAAGCATTAATCGGTTGGAACATGCTGACAACCACCGATGTAATACTAAGTATGAAATATTAGGATGGCAAGTCCAAATAAATGCTCTCAATACTAAACACACAAAACAAATGTGTCAAAGGGGGTTATCTGACCAAACATTGGAGCTTTTGATGTTATGACTGATCTCGAGTGAAAATCAGAAGCCATCAGAGCAAAGTGAATATGCTTAAAGGCTTCTTACTGTTCTCTGTGGTGTTACTGTTCTCAGAATCAAACAATCAGATGTCAATAAAAGATCAGAAATGACAACTGACAGTCCCTTGAGCAATGCTTCAGATGAGCAAATTTAATGTAAAAGGCACATTACCATGTAGGAGAGATCTTGTCGTAGCACTAGTACAAACTATAACTTAAAATAAAAGGTAAGTAAACTGAAGAGAGGGTGAAAGAGAAAGAAACATCAGTAAATTCTAGAATATACTGTGCCAGTTCTGAGTCTGAGCAAAAAGTAATTTTATTTACTGATTTAATGATTTTGAGAAGTTCAGACTGTATAATGGCACTGAGTTAATTTATTGCTGGAGTTCTAGAGAAACAACTGTAAAGGAATAACAAGGCAGGACTAAGGTATACAACACTGTAAAAAATGCAGCAATTTTGGTATTGAAAAGGCAGATCAATAGCTCTAGACATAAAAGAGAAAAGGAGCAGATATAGCCTTTCATGTTGCAGTAGAAAGAAACATTTTAGGAGTTGGATTCCTTCTTTTCCCCAGAAATCTATGCAGCTTGGTATTTTTTTTTTAGTAGAAAAGTGAAGAGGGAGGTGAAAATATTAACTACCTTCACTAAAATTGACAGTGAATTTCCAGCTTTGATTTGCAGAAGAGGAAGTTAATAGATAGAGTCTGTCTAAGACTGTTCTGTGCATGTGTACACATCGACTGGCACTGTCAACAGGAAGATGTCTAGACAGCTCTTCAACCTCGTAAGCTTTAGGAATTTGATCTGAAAGGTATTCAGCATTTAATAGAAATCCAGGAGGATAGGTCAGTAGCATTCCTGCAGAAGTAAAGGTTTTAAGTGAAAACGTAGAAACTGTTAAAAACTGGGAGGCTGAGTAAAATTAGAATTTACAAAGAGGGGAGAAAATGTAGTCAAAAAGACAGATATAAATAACATTAGAAGCTAGACAGCATTGGAGATCTTTTCTTAAAATTATCTATCATGTTTCATACTATTAGACTTACATCACATGTGAGTCCATTTCTTTAGGACTACTTTCTCCTATTAATCTGTTCATTAACTATCTGAAAATGAACAAAGAAAAGAAAATGTTGCATAGTATTTCAGTGTGGAAGTAAACCTTCCCTTTAGATGATGACAATTCCATACAATGCAATGGGAGTTATTTAATGAATTAAATTTTGAAATCCAAATTAAATGTTTCATAAAATGCACCAGTTCTATTCAAAGAAACATCTCCCATACAATCACTGGACAGTTAGCAATAGTCATTCTCTCACAGTCAAATCAATATTGCTGAATAGCATTTCACAATGCTCCCTGAGAAATGAGTGCTATGTAAACCCATAATAGAATAAGGATGGATTGATATAAAGCAATCAAAGAAATCTTTGTGCCAACTTGTTTGAATTAGTTTTTGAACAGTGATCTACAGTAGCTCCAAACATTGATTACACAGATTCCATACAATGTCATACAGATTAATCACAACAGTTGCAGTGTTGTGACATGAAAAATGCTAAAAAGGACTGATGAAAACTGTGGCATTCTTTCCCCTAGATTTAATCAGTTCAGAAATAGACCCGCGATGAGGTGCCAAAATAAAAAGTTGAAGTCATACTAACTGCTGCCATCTAACAAGTCTGACTTAACAATGAACCATATCACGATGACAGAAAAACAGAGATGCTATCAGCTGAATACATGGCAACTGACACATGCAACAAATATACAAGCAACAATCATCTTTTCAGGAAATAAGAATCGAATGCTCTTTTCAATGTACAAAAAATATCTCCACAGGCCTAAAGTCTATAATACCTTAGAGAAGATGTCTTCTTTGGTTATAGCATATCAGTTCAGTTTAAATTCTTGATCTAAAAGCCCTTGCAGGCAGTCTTCTGTAAAGACTGTTGAATCCTAGGAACAGGATTAGGTTTATCTGGTTTTCCTCCTGTTTTGGGTAGTTTACACTGCTATTGTATTCTGAATAGATATGTCAAATACGGCAAAACTGGCTGTGCAGTCAATGCAACGTACTTACATACAACATGGTTCAGCTTATGGTCTGGGGGCAGAAGCTGCCTGTAAAATACTTCCGTAGGGCTGCTACATTTTCCTGGGAGGACACTGGCAATTAATAGAGCCTGAATAGAGCAGACATTTCCTTCTGGACACATGGGTAGCCTGAGACAGAGCTGAAAACTGTTGTTCCCATCACAATCAAACGAACGGAAGAGCTGGAGCTGAGGTGCTTTGCATACAACCATTAGCTACACTGCTTCCTCTGCTGCCAATCTGAAAACTGATCCCAAAACTGGTTCCCACAGCAAGTGTGGGTGAAGACCACGCTTGGACAATTAAGCAAATACATTGAATTTCAGAGGTGCTAAACAATTACGCATCTACTGGCTTTGGCTTCTCTCAGCATCTTTTAATAAATAGATCATTTGTCCAGATCTCTTACTATTTATGTTACTTAAGGTGACTTTATTTACGATAACATTTTAAAAATGTCTGAATGCCTTATCCCTCCTAATAATATAACAGGCCATTTTCTGGTTCTTCAAATTGTTATTCTAAATGGCTTAATTTTAGAGGTCTGTTTCAACAACACAAATCATAACCCTAATAAGCACATTTTCACCATTTTTTCATTCTTGAGACCTTTTTATAAGTTGCTTCCACAGAACTTAATCATTTTCCTAAAAGTGATGAGTATCACATAACAAAAATTGCAAGAAATAACCAAGCAAGTGAAACATTTGTTGAAAATACTGAAGCATAGGATTGATATAAAAATTTTGTTTCTGGGTAGAAATATTGTTATACCCATGGCTTTTTTTGAGAGACATATGCTTCATGGTCTAAAGATTGTTCTTAAAAATAGCAAACACCAAATAGATGTATCCTATATCTATAACTGAAGGATAGTTCCACTGAGTATTCTTCTTAATTAGATCTTCTAAAAATCATCTCCAAAATAATTTTTTTCTGGAATCACTCAGATAAGACCCTTCCTTATGTTTAATTAATCATTATCATATTATACCAGGAAAAATAGAACACATTTAAAGCTCAGATTAAGTATTTTCCTTCTGGTAAAATTTAATCCTGTTCATATCTCTCCTAATCTAAATCTCTATTCAATATCCATTTCCTTTCTGTACTCCCTTCTTTAAAAACAGCTACTATAATCTAATCTATTGGTGACATTTACAGGGAATGAATGAAGATCTGTTTATTCAAACCTACAAGATTACATTAGTTCATTTAAACTATCCTTCCAGGAAGGCATCAAGGATAAGCAAGTAACATCTGACATATATTCCTCCAAGGAGTTTTTTCCTTCTAATTTCTCAGAAGAAACCTGGTTAGGTTTTAACTCAATTTCTCATCAAAAATTGCCACCTGCCTTTAATTTGATGCACAACATAAATCTGCAGACTCACAAACACTAAGTGCATAATTATAATCTTAGACTTTTTGTGCTATAGCTTTGAATTCATTCAATGCACGGTAGAAAGGAAGGCTGAGTTTACCAGAAAACAAGTTTGATCTGCAACTGGAGAGGCAGCGTTCAAATCACTATTCAGTCTCCTAGTTTATGTGTGATCTTGGGAAACCAAGTATTTATATGCCTACAGTTAAAGTTATACAGAAAGACACCATCTGGTTGCTTCATCACCTGAAACTTACATCAGAAGCAATGGAAATCTGAGCTTCTCTTCACTTAGCCATTATCAAACCCTTCCAGGTCCATCTCGGCATCTCCTGTGCCTATGTACAATGCTGTTTATGCATTTTGCATTAATCAGGCATTGGATAAAATGCATAAACATTGTTGGAAGCAGGGACTGTATGTCAGGTTTTCCCCTCATTACTGCAGACTTGCGCACTTTCTTATCTGAGATGTCTCTAGGCTGTATCTGCCTACAATCGTCTTCTCAGTTCCTTGCTCAGTATTTTTGCTGTGGTTAGTCCCACTCTCCATGCCTATGTTTGCTTATTCACTCTGCAGAGCATCCAAGTACCTCCCTCGTGACTGTGCATCCCATTCCCACAGGCAGAGGCACAGAAGTTAGTGTGAGCATCATCACATATAAATCCTGTAGTGGATCTAGACTTCTATCTTCCTCTAGCTGCATTTTCCTTAAAGAAAAATGTGATAAACAAATTACAAATGTTGAAATTCTCAGAAATGTTAACATTGCTGGCCACAAAAAAGCCTAACGCAGATGATATGAATCTGTTGCCTTCAACATGTTAGTATCAGAAATAGATTTGACTACCTTAGTTTTGTTATTAGGCGGTACTGTATTACCCTGCAAAACATCTATGAATTCAGCATCTCGGAGAACTACAAGATGTAACACAGAACAATACTTTCCTTGATGGATATACACTCATTTTTTGTAAGAGTCTAAACACTAGCAAAGAAAAACTGCCAACAGAAGTTCAGAAACAACCACCTCAGTGCTTCTTTTGGAAAAAAAGAAGCAGGAGAGACACAGAGACAGTATAAGGCTAAACCACCTATCTAGGAAGTATTATTATTATCTCTTTCCAGTGATTTTGTAATTATGACTTGTCTTGAAATTTTTTCCAGGCTTTAAAGAGCACTCTGTAACTATTACAAGGCTACCTCTAGCCTATTAGTTTTATAACTCAATTTTTTTTATACTCCAAGTATTATGAATATTCTGCATGAAAGAGAGATTTCAGTAAGCTAGTTTTAAGATGATAATGATTCCTGAAAAAAAAAAAGGAACCTCATTCCAGCAGGAACTCTACAGCAAGCTGATTTGTGCTAAAAATCAAACTCCATTCAGAAATAGCTAAGAGTCCTTATTTACAACAGTGTTTTATGAGAGATAAACTACTTATTTTGGACATTTTATTGCATGTCTGTTTGAACAAGAGATGTACCAAACATTTATACTAAGAGTGGCATCTGGTCAAAATTATTACTACTGAAAGCTATTGCCAGATTATGAAAAGGTTATTATACAGTCTTAACAATGCCCCTTGTAACAGACACGGTGGAAATTTCAGTAATCCATTAGGACCTATTGTCCACCAGTTTTAGATGCATATACTTCCAATGAACTGATTGCATTCATTCATAGCTTGGTACCCGACTATAAAATATGACTTAAAATCTTAAAACTAGTCATAAGCAGCACTGTGGGGTACACATAGAAACAATGTCTTCAACTGTTTCACTTCTAGTCACTGAAAAATATTTAAAGCATATGTCATAACTACCTAGTATTAGCATGATGTCATATCTACACTGTATTAGCATGCATATTATATTAATTACAGCACATAATCAGTAAGTATAGATACAGTCTATTTGCTTGGATTGTGATTATCTATTTTCTTTTAACAGGAAAAAAAGAGATAAGACTTTAGATAAAACTAGAATTACATCATCCTCTCACTTGCATTTATGTTTGTAAAATGTGGATTTCTCAGACAGGAATATCATTCGTTTTCAAGCGAGAGGATGATGTAATTCTAGTCTTATCTAAAGGCTAAGAGCAATAGTAACAGGAACAGTTCTTGAAACAATATCCCAATTTTTTGCATTGGTTAAGATTTTAATCTTAATTTTTAAAGCTCAGATGACAACCCACTTTTGCTTATTTTTGAAAATGATCATATGATGATGGCTAATCATTAAGAAGAATGGCACTGTTCATCCAACAGAAGGACTGTATTAATCACATAAAAATAAGAATAAGCAGTCTGCATCACATACAATTTTTTTCAGCTATGAGTTGATGAGAAGAACTAAATGATGAACAACTTCAGAGGGTCATCAAAGTGGTTTGGCTTCAAAACTCAGCTGAATAATCAGATAGTTACTGTTTCAAAGGGATTATTGTGGAATCAGGTCAATATTTACCATCTAGTCTTGTGAGAGTATAAATTTCATGTCAAAGAGAGGGCTTTGTGGATGTTTGCTCAGTGCTCATCTCTTCCCCACAGGAGGACAAAAATGAAATAATAATGGAGCATGATTGTAATACAAGCTGCACAAACAAGCAAGTCCCCGAGTAAAGCAATGCATTTAAGAGAAAACAAGAAATGAATCCCCACACAAAGCTTTTGATCTTGATAACTTTATAACTTATAGATTACTCCATTTGATTAAACTATTCCTGTATCATTGATGGGTTAGCAGATGACAAAAAAAGCAGATGTTCTGCCAAAAGAGCTTTTAATATTATTTAAATAAGATTTTAAAATTTTGTTTCTGTTAACTAACTTTTCAAAGTCTTGTCCTACTGATCTTACCCAGATTAGTAAATGTAGGCAGGTGTGTACTTGTGTGGGATTAACCTGTCCTCTCTTTGTGTATTGAGCATAACAATCATACAGCTATGGTCACATCTCGGACATCTGCAGCATAGTAAACGCCTGTCTCTTGGCGTTTGGGCTTGTCTTGCCCAATAAAGGCAACCCGGGGAGCCTCTAATCTGCCATCATGAAGTGTTGCTCACACAGCAGGACATAAGACATAATAACATGGTGCTTTCGGGGAGCAGATAGTGATGTGCTAAGCCACATCAGGAAGCACATGACCATGCTCTATGACTTACTCTGCTACCACAGGACCTCATGAAGGTGTTAAGCAGGGGAAACTTGAAACATGTTGTTAAAATGCATGAGAAGAAAAGCAGTAACAACCACTATATTCATATGAACAACATATGCACACATCAAGAGATGACTCCGCGGAGGACAAACTGTTTCTCCTAGTATTTACTTCACAGTTTTGTCTAAGTCTTATTACAGCAAACCTTGTTCATAGGGGATTGTGCTGGCCTGTTTATATATATGTATACACATACACATGTATTATTTATACTTATATAGCATATATACACACACATACACACACACACGTGTGCACACACATATACATATATATAAAAACTTTGTTGAAGAGAGAGGTCCATGAAAAAGATGCTTGTTGAATCAAATGTATATTTGGGGTGTGGGGTTAGGTAGAATGACCTGTTCACACTCAGCCCTGCACTGCTCACTTTTCCACATGACCTAATCACTCATTTGGACTTTGATTTGTCTGCTCTCATCAGACTTACCATGTATTTTCTACTCCTAGAATATCAGGTTGTCCAGAAGAACTCTGCTTTACAGCCTCCCCTTCCTTGCTAGTATACCATACCTAAATGATAACTGTCTTAGCTTTTGTTTTGCCAGGAACAAGTATTTCTTATGGACAAATAATCCACTTGCTCAATAAAACAGTTTAAGTAGCATATATTTTTTCCTAATATAAAGATGGATTACTGTTTCTTAAAATGAAAGAAAGCTTTTGTTTTCCTTTCTTTTTTTCTCTCTCTGCAGAGTTTATCTAGGAATAAATACAAACCAAAGAAACCCTGGGAATTTTGGAAATTTCCAAATGTTTAGATATAAGGGTAGAAGATAATATATAACCCACACAGTTACTTGTAAGGTTCTGATCAAAGTACTATTAAATATTGTAACCTGTGCAATATAAGTTACAGTGAATAAAGAAAATAAAAAAAAACACATGGCAAAGGCATAAGCATAAAAAGTGCTCTAACCATCTGCAGTTCAAGCTATTCTAACTTGCTTAGACAGCTATTGATTACACTATTAAGTTATTACATAGACTGGGTCATTAATCACAGTGTTCCACCTCACAGGGAACCTCACAACCTCTGTAGCCGTCTGCCCATGCAGTCTTAATCAGAGCCTCCATCCCTTTTTGTTGCTTTTCACATGGAAGCCTCCAAGGTCTAAAGCATCTTTTTCTTTCTTGGGAGTTTTTAAGCATTATCACCCAGAGCTCTAAGCTGATTATAGTCTTAGCTGAAGTTTACAGAAAAGAAAAGTAAGTATCTTCTTTCTCTCTCTCCTTCTTTCTGTTCTCTATCTGTCCTGTGGAAGAGTACTTACTTCCACTTTGTGTGTTGGTTCCCTGCACATACTTTATTTCTTGCTTTTCTGCTCATCCTGGAACAAACTCTGAAAACTTCTTCTTTTATCTTTTTTTTTATCCTCTATATTCCTAAGTATATCCTGTTTAACTTAATTCATACTTCCTTTTCAGTTCCCATAGTGCCTATGTTCTGCACCTTCTTCATCCGCATCTTTTATTTTCAAGGTGTCCTCAGCTGTTCTAGAATGTGCTGATCAATCTGCTTTGTTTCTCAGAAAGTTTTATGGAAGAGAAAATCACTCTCCACACAGCTCTAGTGATTAGCCTACTTGACATGGAATGCTTTTCGCCTTCATTTCTCTTTCAAGCACTGACAAATGTCAGTTTTATCACTGTATTCTCCACAGTCAAAGCTCAGACTGGATGTGGTTGTCCTTGTTCAATGACCACCCTACAGAGCTTGTTTTTCAGGCTCAGGAGAGAACAACCCGAGCAGGGAAACATTTTAAAACTGCTGCTCTTTTCATGGCTTAATTCTCAAAGTTAATGCACACTTTACATGCTCAAACAGCCAGTGCACTATATCCACCTGCACACCTTATTTTAGAGCTAGCAACTGTAGGTCAAAGCAATACTTTAATGTATCCCACTGACCTATCTTCAGACTGAGAGCAATGCTGACAAATCCTAAATATCTCAAAAAAGTTTTGTTTTTTTCCTCCTCAAAGCCTTTCCTAGCTTTACAAAGCAACAAAATTAATGCAATGAGCATTCGGTAAAATGACCCGCTTGCTTACAAATGATGATGCTTACATAACAGAAGCTGTGCCCTTTCTCTTTGTCCATTTCAGACTTTACTTATTTAATTAGTTATTTCCAAAGGATTATGACTACTTGAATCATAATGAATGTCAAGCATTATTTCTACGAGGCTTACATTAACTCATTTTAGAAGGACCTAGAAAAAGATTTTTTTAATTATTTATTTTAAAATCCATCCTTTGCACAGCCAGAAAGGAGTAGGATGATCTTAGGAAAAGAAGAAAGTTCATTATAAAGCCTATGCTACTATAGTCACTGAAACACATAGGAAACCCATAACTATGACTGAAGTACTATAAATAGCTTGTAACAATTCACTTAATTAGCCTGTAGGTCCAACAGATTATTTTAAAAAATCTGCACTCGCGTTGCTGTTTTGAGGACCTCCTAATTAATGACAACTCAAAGTCCAATCAATTTCTTGAGGATAACAAAGTGCTGCATAGACTTCTTCAATCAAGCAACTATATTATATCAGTATCTTATCTCTATAACAGCATATATTCTAATTCTCATTGGCCTTACTTTTTGTTAAGTTTTGCAAGTAAAAAATTGGTAATTAAGTGGGATGACGACTAGTTATCAACTCTTATCCAAATTTTTCCAACTGCATGCAAGAGAGAAAGTCTTCACAAACATGGGAAAACCAAATTCATTCACTTTGTTGGTGTTTCTCACCCAAATCCCTTTTCCCTCCTATTTTTACAGTGTTTTCCACTTATTTATTTTAAATGTGAGAGAGTGCAGATTTTCTCATATTAAAAAAAATTCTTGAGGAAAACTGAGATGTACTATCAGGAGAAAGGTAATTAAAATGATCTTATTTTGTGGCCAGCTCTATAGAGTTTGTAACCTACCAGCTACCTACTGAACTGTGTGAAATAATTTGGCAGTTGTCACACTCTGGTACATAGGGGACAAGTGCCATGGTATTAAAAGCACAAGCACTGTTAACCTGAACCATCACCTCTGCCTACGAGCTCACTTTTTTGGACTGAGATATATCACGAAGTAAATGCGTTTGAAACTTGAGTTATTCTGTTGTTGAACGACAGCTAAATCTCCATTTCCACACCAGAATTTCATATAGTTTCAAAGAGAAGAGATGGGGAGAGGGTACCCATAGGAAGTGGTTTCCAACCATACGGCCAGTCACATCTCCTGTTGGCAATGCAGGCTGAAGTCATGGCATGGCTTCAGCTTCTCCACAGTCCTATTTTACTTCCCTTTTGTGGACTCATCTTGGGAACAGATCAACTGTCAAGCATATTTTGCTTTAAGTCTAGAGATTGGTATATCATCTGGTTCTTACACTGATTACTATAGGAAGATGTTTGTCTTATTCCTCACTTAATGCCTCACTACAGAACTAGCAGAGGGAGGGGGAGAACAGGGAAGAGGGCCAGAAGTCTATGTAAAGAAGCAGAAGCTAAGAATATTAAGACTGTTTGCATTGACCATTTTTAATTCCAAAGAAACTCTCTGTCTTGCTGCAGGTTATATTGAAACCATACTCATACACTAGTATGCTTGTTGTGTTTTGTTATTTAAAAGAATTAATTCAACTTTTGATTGGCAATCACAGTCTAGAAAATGTGGTTGAACAGGATTAAAGGAGAATGCTAGCATTCTGTCTTACAGAGTATATCACCACAGCAGGTGAGCAATAATCACCCAGAAAGGTACTGCTGGACCTCTCTGATTACTTACATTAATTCTTTAATGTGACATTATTCTAGAAAATAGGCACCTAATTCCTTTCTGTGGTAGAGGGAATCATAAAGTTTGCACATTCATAAAACACTGGAAGTAGCTACATGAAAATTCTTGGTGCTCCATTTTGTTCTCCATTTCTGTCATTTCACATCTTATGGTACTCTGACAGATTTCCTTTAAAATTGACATACATACTGCATAATCCACAATAACATATTGAACTCTATATTTTGAAATCATTTTAGCATCTCCTCATTGTGATTCAGTGATTAAAATCCATAATTTTAGCCACAACAAAGTCAGGAGAACTTAAGAATTCTCTGAGGCTGCTGGAATAAATTAGTTGTGAATAATAATTCCTGTTCAATATCCTGTGCTAAAATCCTAAAGTACAGCTGTACCATCTGGACTGCAACAACAGCTCCGTTTGTTAATGATAAGTAAAGGAGGTGTATAGGGACCTGTGCTGTCACTAGCAGTACAGCATGTTGATCACTCTGACAACAATGCGACTTCCATTGCTAATACAATTAGAGATAATTAAGATACAGAAGCAGGGTGATTATTTTTTCTCAATAGTATTTTAACTGCCTGTAATTATTACTGTACGTATACCTGCATGTAATGAAATTATATGCACTTACACTGTTCAGCCACCAGTAGAAAGAGGATGTTCCTTAGCTTTGGTGCTTCCCTGTAAATAAGATCTCAATTTGTAGGTCTACATACAGTAGCAAAATGTCTATGTGTATAAGGAAGAATCAAAAATAAAAAGATGTTGGTTCAACAGATCTTTTTCCCAAGCATAAGTGTAACACCCTAATGTGACTTTTTTTTAATGTTTTAGAAAAATATAGCAATTGCAATGCAGAAACCCTTTCCATAGAAGGTGTTCAGCTGACACAACTTGGAACTTCAGAACAGGTTGCTTGCAGGTTGAGCAGAATATGAAAACTTGCCACGTTCTGGACCTTTTGTCTTGGTGTCTTTATTCAGAAAATTGTCCCCTCCTTACTATCCATTCTGGCTAACAATGAAAAATGCCACTGTTTAGAACATCAAGTTTTTTTCTCCAACCAAATGACTGAAATCTACAGTAAGAATAATTCAATTTGATGGCTTATCTTTTTGCCCAGTGGGGGTCTTCACTGAAGTGTGGCCATGAAAGCAATTTCCATGCTGATGAAGACGGAAGCCTTTATGATTCAGTGCCAAACAAATAAAAAATCAGGAGGATCTTAGTATCACAGGCACACAAGTATCTTCCCTTTTTAAAGGAAATAAAATTAAGCTAACATATAGCACACACGGTTTTGTATCTTTTAAATAATCCCACAAATAGAAATATTATATATAGTGACATACTCTAACAGAACTATTTGTAAATGCTTATTTGCAGATATTAATAAGACAGCCAATAAAATCCAGTCAGATCTAAAGCTTGATATTATCACTTCTTAGTCAATGGGTTTCTTTTAAAGTGTTAACTACAAAAAAGTAAACCTGATCATTTAAAAATGACAAACTAGATGACATCTCAATCCCTAAAAAAAAGAAAGAAAAATTCAGATGCTATTCTAATTTCCAATGATTAAACAACTGTTATCCTGTTTGCAACACAATCTGACAATGGTTAGGAAAGCATAAATCATATAGTTTTAATTTACATAATCCTAGGAATGTCAGGGTCCCAGGTTTCAAAAGAGAAACAGTGTGAGAACACATTTTTCTTTTACTTACCCATATCTATTGAAATGATTTAGAGCTGTAATAGTATTAAAGACAGAGAGGTCTTCACAAATAAACTGCTTGACACATAGGAAGCTTTAAGCCATATTTTGCAAAAAAGATATTGCAAAGGTTTCATTCTGATTAACTGTGATGATGTAATTATTTCTAATAGATACTGACATAAGTAGGATTAATACAAACTGCAGCAAAAGCCTGGATTTATCCACCACGTAAAAACAGAAACTTAACTAGATATATCTTTCACATTCTATCTTCCAAGTGAGTCTACATTTCCAAAACCAAATATTCAAAACAAAATTAATCAATTCAAACTACCAAATACTAACCACAGCAGGCCTTCCTAACTTCAGTAGTGTGGGAGGAGAAAAGACAAACTTCTTCCCTATGATACCAACTCTTAATTTACTCTTTTCTCTGTGACTTCAGCCTCAACAGGTACGTGATCTAAAGTAATCTAAAATGCCTTGACATGCCAAAACATCTCACTGGCATTCCACCAGAACATGCACACTGACATTACTAAAACGGCTTACTGTAAACTTACACCTACATTTCAGGAAGAGAAGGCATTTTGGGAGACCAAAGCAGTATGCCTTCTTTCATTTTTGCAAAATAGCTTTCATCTCTTTGAGATTCCCTTAGCTTACAATAGGAAATGAAAAGCACATACATTTATTTACTAGAACTATGCAGATGTTATTCATAGCCATGCAGCTTGTAGAATCTCCATCCTCGGAGGTATTCGAAACTTGACTGGACAAGGCTCTGAGTAGCCAAATTTACTTTGAAGTTGGTGCTGTTCTGAGCGAGGGTTGGACCAAATGACCTCCAAAGGTTGCTTCTAAGATAAATTATTCAAGGATTCTATGATCTTATAATCTTTCTTCTTCTTTCAAAGCAGAATTATAAAAAGTCATTTTCAACTTTCCAGCCAACTGGCAATTGGTTTAAAGCATATGTAATTTTCATGAGAAGCCAAGATGCCTGCATTCAGGAACTGTGCCACTCACTCCTTCCCCATCTTTCCTAGTTTTTTGGTTTGTTTGTTTGACAAAGACGACACTATTATGCAGAAGCAATAAAAATGAACAGAGATAAGTGGTTGGAAAGTTAAGACTCAAAGCAAAGGTCTGCAATAATTCTGAATTTCTCTTCTCAGTTTAAGCAAAAATCTAAGTATTATTTTAATAAAGTCTGTATTTATTACATATGCTGTTGTGGAGGCATGTGCACCTATTCATGTTCTCTGAGGAATTCAGTGCTGTCAGGAAGCCTGAAATTACAGCGCAGTTCCAGGAGACTGCTCTTCTACAACGCAGTGGATCTCAAGTTGCAACTTATCCTCCTTGGAGGTAACACTGCTTGTTTCTCTAAGGAGTCAGCACACTGAACAACCAAAATAGATTTAGTCCCTTTAAATCAGATAATCTGTATTTTTTGTCTTGTGGCCTGACACTCTCTTGGTTTTTTTTCAGTTTAGGAAATAGGAATAAGTCTCTCTGAAGTATTCACACTTACACTTTTCTAGTGCTATGAACTGCAGTGACACTTGAGGTTGTATTCACCCAGGAAGCTGAATTCCTAGTTTCTATTTATTTATTTTTCATTTTCTAGAAAAGTAATCTGGCATATAAAAAAAGCTTAAAAAATAATTTAAATACTTTATGACCAATGCCCAAATTAAAACCACTTCAGATTCTATTTTCACTCTCCTCCCCATCTCAACTTATACCATTTCTTAAGGTGGGACAAGCAGATGAACTGTGGCTCTGCTATACCAAAAGGAGCCCTTAAAATAAAAATAAATTAGATAGAATTATTAAGATTAATACAGGAATTATCCAGGAACAAGTTAAAAAAAGAAAGCTGTAAGAGAAAGATAATATCAGCTTCAAAGTTTTGCCTCTGAATATCACAGATAGCTTCATTCTAAGCCTAGGATACACTCTTACAAAATAGATTTTCTAAGCCTCACAAATAATTCCACTTCTACAAACACAACAGCAGCAATATTCTAAGGGTATTTATATTTTGCAGGCATGACAATAGCCCTTGGACACAATAAACAAAATAGGATAGTTTGACTATTGCACAGTTATATTACTTATATATAACTATATATAACTTTTGGAATCAATATTCCAAGTGGCTGACATTACCACACTCTACCTGCATCTATAGTTGCAAAAACATCCCCGTAACAGCCATTTAAGAAACAGACAAAACGTGTTCTTTTAGGGAGTTTCCTCTTTTCACAGTAACCATATTATTGACCTGTGGACAGAATTTAACTTACGAAACCTTTTCATCTCTTCCTCTACCTGAGAGTGGGGAGGTTAGAAATATGCTTTCTACCGCGCCTTGTACAACCACAACTTAAAGCCATCATCTCCATCCTGTAAGCATGGTCCCCATCGCTAAAAAGGTGAGACTGCCTTGACTGTATCTTTGGCAGTGTCAGAACCACCTTTTCTCTAACACTATAGGTGTATTTTCAGAATCTGAAGGATGTTCAGCTATGAAGATATCTAAATAATATCAGTGATGTCTAACTTACCTGTCAATAATAGCACACATGTCAATGGTGACATTGGCAAAGCTTCCCAGCTTTCCTTTCTCCACTGCTTGTAAGTCCACCAGCTGATCATCCACATGAATAAACTGCATGCATCCTTGAAACGAATGCTGAAACAGCGAGTGATTGGAGTCATTCATCTGCACAGGAAACCCTGTAGAGCAGCAGAAGAAAGAACATTATTAACTTCCCATACTATTACTCAAGCTAGCATTTTTTCACAGTAAAGATGTGTTTTCTAGACAGGAAAAGAAAAAGACTAAGTGGGAAGGACACATTTTATAGTTATTAGGTTACATTGCAATGTTATTGACTTAAGTCATTGGGAACTACCAGCAAGAATTTATATAGCACAGGCGATTATTCTTTCATTAATTTTTGTCTATTAGATAGAAGTTTTCTGCCAGCCATCTTCTCCTCCTGCCCCCTGTTGCTGTTCCTCATTACTTTTCTCTTTATACAAAGATTAATGGAATAGGGAGAAGATTTGTCTCCTTGCTATATTTTAAGATTCACATTCCCATTTGTCAGATTTTTTTTATGGCATGTATTCCATGTATTTCAGTTCGGCTTCCTCTGGAACCTCACCTCCTGTACAATAAAAACTGGTGCTGGAAACTTTCTGCAAACTTAAAACTAGCCCTGAAATCTAATTTCCTGGCCTCCTTCTGAGAAATCTGAGGAGATTCTGCAGTATTTTCATTTTTGCTGTGAATGTGTTCATTCACCCATCCTTATGAAGGTTGTTTATATGAGAAGAGAATGAATGAAAGTCTTGAGTCAGGCTAAAAGACAGGGAGAGAGAGGATATTTGTATGTAACTGTTTAACTGAATGCCCTTCAGAAGCGAATGTGAAAAATGCCCTGGATAAGCCAATGGAGAGCCTCATTTGCTCCTTATAAATCTTTAACAATGAACTCCCTGAAAAAACTTCAAGAAAATCATTTAAACAGAGTATGTTAAAGAAGAGAGACAAGCTAACAACAGTTTATTGGCAAAGAAGGTAAAGTTGGAAAAATGCATAATAGCTTTATGGACTTCAGTTAGGAAGATGACCAGTCATGCAGTTCTTCACTGACACGGAAAAATTACACACATATTTATTTTGATGGCAAAGACAAATTATGCAGCTTTCATTCCTTCTCTCACACTGCTACCAGCTTCTGATCCCCACTGCCATATCACCTTTTTCAATAGCATTGAAACAGCAGTTTGTGGAGGCAGGGTACAAACAGACTACAGAACTGATCCAAGTTAAAAATAACCTGGTAAGAGGGAATGAGTATCTTTTTTAATTCGGTTCCCGAATGCAATTTACCACATGCCTTACAAATAGTTGGACTGGCACAACTGCGAGGGCAATGAATGGAGGGTAGAAATCAGCAACTGGAGTTTGACAACTGATGTTGTTTAAAGTGGCAACTGCTAGTAAAAAAACAAACAAAACCCGGACAGACATAAGTCTACCCTAAAATCTATTTAAGATGGCATTTTGACTCCAAAAATTTGCCAGCATATCCATATAACCAGTAAAGGTTAGTTACATTTTCTAAAACAGTCTTGCTCACCAGCTAAAATTACTGCTGGTAGCCTAAATTTCCCCACGTGTAAGTCCTCAGTTCAGAGCTCTCTGATGGAGCCACAGAATTAATCAGGGATGTTACAGAAATTAAGTAGTAACCACGCTAAAAGTGAGCTCTGACAGGTATTTCAAGAAACTGCCTTGATGTCAAAAGCCCCTGTGGGACAAATCTGCAACACTACCACAAGGTGCCTTAAACTGCAGCAAGAAAGACAAACTACCCCCTCCCACCAATATCAATCGGATGGAGAAGAAAAAACTCCTAGGGATCCCCAATTGCCTAACTAGCGCATAATAACCTCATCCGATCAACTGCCCCCCACCAAAATTGTGCTTATCCCAGAGTGCGGCAATTGTTACTTTGGAGTGAGAGAAAAGTCAAGGTGAAGGGACAGGATTCATATTCTCCTCCCAGAATGTGCGCTGGCCAGTGGCTTATCCAAAGAAAAGAGGAGATGGCCTTCAGAGAACCACCCCAGGTTTTAATTTGTTCTATCCAGTGACTGATTAAACTAATGCATCTGAGGCTTTACAAAAAATAAAATAGAGATAGAAAAGTGTTGTTCAGTGGATACAAGCATGATACTTGCACTTTATTATCAGGTGCTTTCTTCAGTTACATTTAAACGGCTAACTCTTTCACTATAGCTGTATTTTTGTCGAACTGCCACTGAAACAACCCTAGCGCTTGCAATAACTCCTTCTCAGCAAGGACCCCAAACTTAACACCAAGCGCATGGTTGTTCAGATCTTCAGCGCATTAGCAGAGCTGTGCAGGAAGCCGGTGCTGCTGATTCAAACAGTTCTAAGATTCCTTTATTTTAAACATTAAACTCAAGGTTAACAACACTGAGGCAAACTCTGCCCTTAACGTAAACCCAGCAAAGCCATGGAAATTGTATGAATTAAATGAATAAAATGAAAGATAACCTATTGTCCTTCAAGCACCAACTGAAAAATAAGCTCAAAACCCAAAGCCACAATTCACTCTTTTCACTGTGACAAGAGTCTGATCCAAATAAGTACTAAGCTGGGAATATATAATTCAACAATGTATTACAACAAAGAAGATGTTTAAGCAGATTTTTTTTTCATGATGTGCACAAATTTAGGTAGTTTGGAGCATCTGAGGACTGTCCATAGAGGCATTTCAATACGGTGATTCTCAGCCTCACTGTGCCTGAACTATCAGTTCTTAACATTATAGTAGTATACTGTTATTATTGGCCTTTCAGACACCTGTGAGGTTAGCCAAACTTTGCAGATTACCATCTTGGGCACACATTTCAAAATCCCTAGAAATTATGTCCTATCTAAATATTTATGTTGTTCTTGGTCTCAGATTTTATTCCAGCTAAAGAAAGTGCATTATTTTAAGTTTTTGAAATACTCACTGTCCTCCTGATTAAGAACTGCTATAATTTCTAATGAAATATTGTTATTTCTTGCTCTTATTTTAATATCATCATGATTATGTCTAGAAGACTTAAACTTATTTTCCTGCGACATAAAAAGAAAGATTTGCCTGCACAGGTCTCCAAGCCACAGCCTTCATGACTGCCCTCTGGTGATGCTAGTGAAAGAGACACTACGTTTCATCAGCAAATCCCTCACCTCTATAGACTGCAGAGATCGCCAGAAAATGCTAATCCCTACTGCTCCTTTGAGGTTGTTAGTATGCATTCGAATGATTGTCAGGCAGTTCAATCAAGGTAAAATTGACTGGAAAGAGTCATCAGTTATTAAACACTCAGCAAGAGCTTAACTGAATGCTGCTATAGACAATAAGTGGTGTCGAGGTCTTGTTTGGTTTCTGCCCTACTGAAGAACAGTTGGGGATATATGTGTTTTTCAGCATTTCCAAACACAGGGCCATATCTGGAGTAATCCAGAGATATCAGAGATAGTTATGACCTTATTTCACAGCAGCAAAGATTTTATGCACCATATCGGACTGAATAGAAGTTAACCACATAAATCAAGCTTTCATCTATTACCCAAGAGAGTGGTCCACACCAAACATTAGTCATTCTGGATTCTGAATTTTGATATTTGAATGGATAAAGACTATAATTTGCTCACTCACACCTCTTTATTTGCCCACCTTCCTACTACTCCCTTTGCTGTTCCTAGTCATGTAAGGAACTGGAAGAGAGTTTTTTAGGCACTTCTACAGTGCCTCACATAAACTATTTATGAGGCTGATTGGGTGTCAAGGCATTTCGGTCATACTGTTACTATAACAGATAGTTATGCAAAAAGATAATTTCAGAAAACAATTCCCTATCCACAGGAAATAGAAGACTTATGTACTTTTTTCCCAACCATATGCTTCTCACAAAACTCGACTTCTTACACAACATTTTTTTTCTGCTTTAAAATTGTTGCCACAGCTTAAATAAACTTTTCTGAAGACAGTTAATAAATAAGTTGTTATGTAAAGAGCATAGCATATGGGAAAACAACTAGATAAGCCTTCCATGTAATATATATGCTGTTTTCAGACTATTAGATATTCAGGCAATGCTCATTAATTTTGTTGAGACCTGGATAGCCTTGGCCATACAATCCCAGAATGTCATCTTGCTTGTTCCTTAATGTAAACCTGGAAATGACCTAATATATTGTAGTTGTTTTTTTCAATACATATGCAGTGACAGTTTTCCCCTTACAGATTTCCAGTACTGGGTCATGATTCACTTCCTGATCCTGTCTACACTGAATGAAATTATAATTAAATGAAGTTCTATAACCAAGACTGACAGTAATGCTGTCACTGGAAAGGCCAAGTAATGGATGCACACATTGTTTAGACAACACTGTATTGATTTTCTTGCTGACAAGAAAAATATGTACATTTCTAACTGCACATAAAGTGCAATTTCGAGATACACAGTTTAAAAGAATGTTGATGCTTATGATTACAAATGCATATTAAAGCCTGATAGAGTCCCTTATACTAAGGTTCCTTTTTCTTCCTGATTTTTTTGTACAAAATCAGACTCTTACCATTTAATTTTTCACATTTCAAGCCCACAAAGAGATAGATTATACTGCAAAGGTCAGACATAGATTGAACCTGAATTTTTCCCAGAGCTCAAGGAAATTTGTTTCCAAGATTTCACTCTGACCTGTCAAACTTGGAGTAGCCAAAATTCTGAATCCAGCTTCGGTCCTTAATTCAAACTTGCAGAAAAATAAGGAAATACATAGTTTCAACTCATACTATTTTCTATGTTAGAAGTCATTTTATATAATAAAATATAATAAAAATAAATATTATAATAGTAAAAATAATAAAAATATCTACAAAAGGAAAGCAATATCTCTGTTCAAGTGTCAAGAACTATTATGCCTCTCTTTCAGTCACCTCAATAAGACTCTGTAGTGATGGAAGTCTAAGGAAAAATACATTCATGTTCATGGTATAATAGTGAATGACCAGATATTCAAAGTACGGCATTAAACATCCGATGTGCTACTTGTTTTTGAGGCCTTACCTAAGAATGAAATATTGTACTAGACTTTGAATATACAAGTAGAGATTATTTTGTATCATTACATAAAACACTGAGTTGTTCTTTGAATTGTAATGCAAATTCTATTTTTGTCAAAGAGACAGTTTATCTCCATAGCTTCTGAGACCTCTTCATCAGCATACTTTTACTTCTACCTTTGCTTTATTTGCAAGTTAATAACAGGTGGATGTTTGTATACAGACAGTACTTGGTATTTTGCTTCTTCAAATGAAAACAACTCTCATTTGCAAAAAAAAAAAAAAAAAAGTTGAAAAGCTAACACGTAGTCTGTAATGTCCTGAGCTAGCTGCATAGGTAGCTGCAGAATCCACCAACGAACAGAAAAAGTGACTGATCTCAAATCTGACAGTGGTTTTTGTCTGCATGGTATTTCTGGATGTCTAACTCAATGTGAGAAAAAAGTGTATGTCCTGGCTCCTTGCAATCCAGAATGATGAGAAAGAATCAGAATTTGTGATTTGTCAGGATATTTAGCAGCACAGTATTGTTCAGAGGTCAAGTGATCTTTAAATTTTCTATGCACTTTATACAGAATTAAAGGATGTTATTCTGTTTTACTCACAGAACAAAGTACAAATTCTGTGTGTATATGTGTATTTATATTGAAGATATTACAGGAGTTTCATATGTTAATGAACAGGAAAGAGACTAAAAGATAAACTGTAATGTACCTCCCTAAAATTCATTATAATATTTTTATACTTGTTTCAATCAGACCAGACTGTGGCCTTCAGTGTGTGATGAGCAACATAGGCAATAGCTTTAGAAAATTAGAGTCTTCTGCCCCAGGAGAATGAAATAAATTAAAGCAAACAAACTGCAGAAGGGATGAACTGAATGACTTAACATGGAACCATTCTTCATTTCATTGCATCTCTGTAAAAAAATAGAAATGCACAAACAAGCACACACAGAAAAGTTCTTGAAGAAATACAAGAGCAGTACCGGAGGTTTCAACAGTTACACCTCTTTAACTCAAGTCATAGTTCCATATCAGGGAATAGAAGGCCTAAGGACAGGGTTTTTCAAGACATTTGGATCCTATATCTAGCAACTGTCTGGAAAATAAAAACAACTTCAGAGTCTCCTAGCTCAGTGGAGCATTGGAAGGCAAACCAGAGTGGGAACTGCAATTTTTCTACGTCTGTCTCCAAAGACAGTCACTGACTTCTCAAATGCTGCATTTTCTAACAAATTCCTCTTTACTTTTGCCTTCATTCCTTCATTTACAAAAACACAGAGGTTGAATGCAAGGTGGTGCATTCTACCCCACCGTAAATTGCTACCCTAAAATAACAAATGTGTTTATATACCGAGAGAAAAAAATACACTTTACTAATCCTAAAACTTAGGACAAGAGGATGCTCTCTTTTAGCATTCCTGGGGCACACAAGAGCCCTCCAGGTTAAACAGGCTAGCATTAATGAAGTCTCCAGTGGACTTCACAGAATCTGCCCTGTACATGTCATTCATATTATGATGGAAAAGTTTAACCAAACCTCATAAGACTTGGCAGCATTTTCTACCACTGATCTGATGCTTGATATGTTTTATCTCCTCTGGAAATCTGGTCCTCAGCCAGATCCTCTTCTCTAAAAATATTTTATCTCCAGCTGTCTGCTTATTAACTGGAGCCAGTTCTGGAAAAACATTAAGATTTTTCAGACTCCCTGTATCATTCCTTATCCCTCAGTTAGATTTTACTTTGATTCACTGACACTTGTTCAATGTCTACCAGTTCTTGATGGGACTGAAGCCTTGGGAAAGTAGATCTTTCAGTGCCTCTCTACTTGATGTACAAAGAATATCAATGCAGTATTACAATTCTCCTTTACTATGTGCCAAAGAAATACTTCCTGGAGCACACATGAGATTTAGCTGTAACAATTCTGTAGTTATGTGACCTAGCCATAGACGTATGTCACATACAGTATAATAGGTTATCTGAACATGTAATTATACTGGTATTGTTCAAAAGTTGGTTATTGAGAAAAGAAACAGGCAGATAATGCAATAACCTAGATAAGAAAAAGCTCCAAAGATACTCAGATGATAACAGCTGAGCAATTAGCTGTGAAAAGACTATCTTCAGGCTACAATGCAACTTGCACAAAGATAATATAACAAAGACTAGATATCACAAAGACACTAAATAGCTGGGATGACAGCCTAAGGGGGGGGGGGGAACAGAGGGAGAAGAAATACAGTTATGGAAGCAGTGACAAAAGCCAAAACAAGAGCAAAGCAAGGCAACCTTTAATAGCACTGAAGTAGTTTCTTGCCGTAAGAAGGGAAGGATAAGACTAAAGCATAATAATTTGTTTAGAGGCTTTGTTGATTCAGTGCTTCTCTCTCATTGCTGCGGACCTTAGTGCAGATAACAGTGTACTTGTTTAGAAGAACTGTTTTAAGTCACTTTTCACAGCTGCTGGCCACAGAATTCAGACATAGGATTCAAATACATTTGGGCCTTCCAGTTACAGCTGGAAAACAGCCAAACTTTCAGGCTGCAAGGTGATGGTACTAATTCTGTCATTTGAAATGACTGCAATGAAGCCCAAGGTATATCTCACCCTTAACTAGGGCATCTTTCTCCTGTCATTTTCCCTTTCAGTGTCATGGGACAGGTGCTCCTTCTTCCCTGAGGTAACTACAAGCACGGTCTCTCTCCTATTGTCAAAGCCATCCCCTGCAAGAGCCATGTAGACCACAAATTGGTTGCAAATACAAGGTGAAAACAGTCTGGCAGACTGTACCCAAGATCAGCTAGGAGGAAATATGCATATGGCTCACCTCAGTTTTCAGATCACATACCACCTGGATGACACATTTCAAAAAATCCATATACTGTATCATACTGAGAACAAATTAACTAATTAAGCAGAGCACAAGCATGTATTTCATTCCCAGACACTAACATTTGATAAGATGAACAATGTCTTGTTGGTGGAGGAGAGCAAATAATTATCTAACGGGACTGTTTTTGCCGAGTTCGCCCTTAGACAGAGGGAAAATTAGATTGAAGTCTCTTTCAGCTCCATGACTGCATAAAATATAGCGATGATGTCTCGCCCTGTATGGCTCTCCTTGAAGCTCTTCTGCAGACATTGCATTGGATAAATAACATCGGATAAATGCTTACCCAGCTATTTGAGAACTAAAAGAAAACATTCCTGTCTGCCTGGAAAATAAGGTGAAATATTGCTGTCAGGGTATGGTAGTATCTTATAGGAAGGAGAGTAAGAGGGAAAAAATGTAGTAAAATAGTCCTAAAAAAGCACATATAGGCTAAAATTCATACCTGCCAAACCATAACAGAAATAATAAATAAAAATTTTGCCTATTCATAGCACAGATAATTTTCCATTGTTTATTTGACTCTGTTTTACTTCCCTTGCAGATTTTGGTGGCTCAGTTGTACATATTGTTGTTTTTACAATGTCACTATTTGTGTGGGCTCATTACAAAATGTTACAATAAACTGTATTTAATATTTTGATATTGTTTGTATTCCAAAAGCATCAGAAATTTACTGATATAGGAAAAGTATGTTTCTTTTCACAAAAAAGCAGCAAAAATGGATCCTCTTGCTACCTTGATGCTTAAAAACCAACTGCTCTGTTTAATTTATTTTCTTGTAAAATAAACGTACACCACAAGTCCTTATTTTGACAAGAACTGATCTAAATGGTTGGCAAATCATGTTATAAAAGCAGCTTATTTTATGCTGAAATGGAAACAGTTACTCCTCTTCCCGGAAAATGTGCCTTACATAAACAAGAGCTCCACTGAGGAAAGTCCACTTTTTAAAGTGGTGGTTAGAGGTTACTTTTTTTGCTTTTTCTTCAGAAACAACTTGATTTTACCAATTGTTAAACACTTCCAATTCCTGCCTACTTCAATGGAGTTTGAGAGTAATCAGCCAGTTAATCAAGACATAAATAAAAAGTCCTCGGGAAAATTACTGAAAGACGACAAACATACTGTAAAATAAAAGAGAAAATTTTAGATACATTATAATCCTTTACTTAGAGACTGGCAAAGGCCAAAATAAATCAGGAGACTGAGACTGTTATAAAATGAGTATAAATAGCGTAACAAAATGGGACATGAATGAAAAAAATGAAAAATGAAAAAAAAATACATTCTTTGAAAAACAGATCCCTTGTTATGGCCTATTTAAAGCATTTAAGTTTTATGCTCTAGTGTTTCTTAGTAAAAAGGCAACTCTGTTTCCTGGCAAAGGATTAGTTAAACAAATTAATAAATATTTGGGGTATCATATGACAAATTAAATGCAAATAAAATGTCTTCAACTGTTTTAAATGAAGGTTTTACTACTGTTACAAGTGAGTTCCCATTGCAAAAAAGTTATGTATGCATGGCTGAAACCCTAAAATATCACATCAGAAAGAACTCTGTTTTGAAATAAACCCTAAAGCTGTTCTGAGCTTATTGTTTAGGCAAAATTCCCTTTCAAATGATTGGGAAACATAAGTAAGAGTTGCACGTTTCAATCATCAGTTTTCTAACATAGAGAGAAGCAGTAAGAATGATGATTATTACCAGCTTTGGCTAATTTAAGTCAATCTAACACTTTACTGCAATTTCTATCTTATTTTATTGGATATTATGGAAAGTACAGAAAGCCACATAATGATCAAATTGCAGCAGATCTGTACATTACACTACTCATCTAATACAGTCTATTCACAGGCTTTCTAAAGAAAGAGCCCAGGAGAAATGTAGGCTAGACTTTCAGAGTCACTGCTACTTCGCTTCTACCAAAATTCTCTCATGAACATAAAACAGGTCTAGTGACCGCTGGGGATAATTTTGCTCAGGGGGATATAAGCAGCACAAAATAACCACCATTTACTGTCTTTAAGAGATATAAAGTGAGGAGATTACACTGTTGGCATTAATTGTGTAATCTTAATTGCTGCTCCTATGTAAATTTATTTTATACTTGCATGTACTTCAAAGTCCTGGCTATAAGATTGTTCAAGGTGAATTTACTTCAAAAACAGTACTACAGAACTTATAAATTCATCTACAGATTCCTGTGATTTACTTCCACTGACTTCCACTTAAGATATTTATATTTTAATCAACAATCTGTTTTTCAGTCTGGTTAACAAAGGTACCGAAATTAAAGCATTTAGTGCTGCGTGGCTAACCCTCCAACCAGCCTTTTAAACTAGCCAAGTGAATTCACCAAAAACTGCAATTTGCATGACTGCAGTAATCAATTTGTGGTAAACCAGCTCAAACTGAGTTTTCCCATCAGGGATCTGAAAGACACTATTCCTAGTTTTTCATGCTCTGGTCTGTTCTCCAATAATCCCAGTTTTCTCACTGAGCTCCTATGACCCTGTATCAACTACAGCTACAGAGAATAGCAACCTCTCAAGTTAATAATTCTGCAAAGTTCCCAAGCAAAATGAATTATCTCCCTGTTGCAAAGACTTTTTGAGCTTTGTTGCTAATAAATGCTTCCAGGAAGTGGAATGTGCCACTTCTTTAAGCATATTAATCATTGGTGATATAATAAGCATAGATGTTTTTTATAGGTAGAAGTTAAGGATGTCCATTAAATATACAAATGAATTTAAACATCAACATCGTTAATTGTATGGGCAAACTGAAAAAAAATATATAACTGGATGTTTAGCGAGTGTTCCTAATTAATCATCTGCACATTTTGCAAAGCTTAGATTTTCCTTGATTAATCACATTGTTCATCTTTAGCTTACATAAAAATATATCATCTGAGTAACCAAATTAACTACATTAAGTTTTGTAGAGCTTAATGCAATTGCTATAAACAGTCACTAAATTTATAGCAAAGGCCATCCTTATGTTTATTAGAATCTTGTGTAAACAAGACATAGTGATAAATGATTAGTATCTTTTTACATATTCTCTAACATTTTCAGTTTATAACAACTGTAATGACATGTGACTCACCAAGACATACCTAAATACTCTTATCAGTTGTTTTATACACGCACACACACACATACACGTTTATGTATATGTATATATATATTAGACAAGCACAAGATGAAAGAAAAACATGATAAAGGGAAAACCACACAGTCACTCTGATATGGTCATTCTGACATTTTAAAAATAAACCTAGCAATATGAGCAGGAATCCTGCCAGCTTTTAGTTGAGTAGCTATGCCATTTGCTTGTATTATGAGCTATTTATATACAGTTCCAATTGCACACCCATTCAGGCCAACAGGACAGTAGAAGTTAATGAAGCGTTATGCATTTCTAATTGACCGGTGGAACAGAACTTTGTAATGTTTTTTTCAGGTGGTTGTGATTTAAACAATATCTAGATTTTTTATTTCTATATACAGATTTAAGAACAAATAACAAGAATAGCTACAATACAAACAGACATATTTTCTTCCTTTCTAAATCTAACCTTATCTGTAGCATATATTTTGTACATGAAGTTCAAGTGACAAGTTAGCAACCCATAACACTGTTACAAGTGGAACAAAATCAGCAAATATGAAACCTATATTAGTATTAGAGTCTTACATAGAGTAAGAAATCCATATAAAACAACCAAGATGAACTCTAGTCACCAAAAATAATAATTAATTGCATTTTCTGTTATCTCCATAATTATTTAGAGCCATCAGGAGTGCAAGCATTTCAGTAAAGAGAAAAAGACAATTCAGAAGTCCTAAAGTCTATTGTTTTTTACTCCTAACACTTGAATGTTGGAAAAGATCACCCGTATGCCAGTGTTTCATTATTATCTCTTTCAAATCTTGATTCACTCTCAGAAAAATGATGCTATTATTTTAGAAAAATGATTTAATCATTTTAGAAACTTATATTTAACCTCATATAATTAGAAAATAAAAGAAAATAATTTCAGCTTTTGGGCTGTTGTACATTTCTACTCCTTTTTTGTTCAGCTCACACAGTCTTCACTCTGTTACGAGTCTGCTCACACAAAACAAAGCATGTGAATATTAGAAAATTCAGAGAAAGTGACATAAAGGAAAAAACTATCTCCATCTTCTGTCTTTTGTCACTAGAAATGAAAAAGAGGTTTGGTTTTGTTTTTTAAAGAAACCGAATGAAACTTTAAACCCAAACAACAATATAACCACTTAAAAAGTGTAACCCATAACCTCCTTCTTCTTCCCAGTAATAATATCAAGTCTTATGGAGGCAAGCAAACTTCTTAAACATCAAGGCTGTCTATTCAAAAGCACAGCGGGCATAGCAGCAAAGGCCTCATATAATATGGAGTCAACATAAAGCCAATGGGAATTTTCTTGAATAATGAGTTGCAGGACTGAACCATGTCAAATTCTATTAGGCTCATTAAAAGTTCCCTGAAAAGTGCTTTGAGATGCACTATAGTATTGATTGCTTCACCTCAGAAGCAATATTAATACACGTTATTTGTTAACAGAACCTTGCATAGTTTCTTGAAAGGTTTTTTTTTTTTTTCTTGGACGTATATACTGAGAAATACACAGTTAAAATAATGTTATTGATATGCCATATCCAAGATTGATTTTCTCCTACTGTAAAGCTGAATGATTCCTACAAAATGACTGAAGCAATTCAGTGTGTTGAGGAGGCTATATAAAGAATAATACAACCCCCCCCACAAAAGAAATATAAGTTTTTCAAAATGTGTTTTGTTGCTCAGAGTAATATTTACACTTTTCAAGGGTCAAAGTAATTATAGATATTATGATGGAGGAATTTTAAAAGATACATTTTTAACAGGTGCTGGACTAAAATCTTAAAAAGGTGTGTGGGGGGGGGAGGGTAATTACCTTCCATATCCATAGACACTGGCTTCTTTAGTGATGCCTTGCAGAATGTGAAAATAAAGACAAAAATTACAGTCATTTATCATCAAAAAAGAAATTGTTATAGGATCAGAAAATAATTTATTTTGGAAAGGGTCTCCCAAAGGTCATCTGGTCCAACCTTCTCCTCAAAGTAGGTCAAATTAGAGCAGGTTGCTTAAGAACGTGTCCAGCCCAGTTCATTATCTCCAAGGAGAGAAATTTCAGAACCTCTCTGAACGACAAATTCCAGTGTTTGACCATCCTCATGCTGAAGAAATGTTTCCTTCTATCTAATGAGAACTTCTCATGTTGCAACTTCTGTCTGTTGCCTTTTGCCTTTTCACCATACACCTCTAGGAAGAGTCTGGCACTGTCTTCTCTGCTCCCTGTCAGTAAGTAGCCATAGACAGCAGTAAGATCTCCCTTCAGCCTGCTCTTCTGGAGGCTGAACAAATCCAGTTCCCTCAAACAGCCTCTCCTGAAACATCATGTGCTCCAGCACCTCTACCATCTTGCTGGCTCTCTGCTTGACTCGCTCCAGTATGTTACAGTTTTTCTTCTACTGGGGGCCCCAAACATAGTTACTCCAGGTATGGTCTTACCAGCACTGAATGAGGGGAGGAATCCCTTCCAGTGGCCTGCTGACTCTGCTCTTGCTGATGCAGGTCAGCATACCCTTGGCCTCCTTCATCATTGGGGCACAACTGTTGAACAACTTGCTGTCCTGGAGAACCCCAGGTCTTTTTCTGCAGTGTTCCTTTCTACCCTGTTGGTTCCCAGCCTGCACTGGTGCCCCAGGTTATTCTATTCCCAGTGCAGGATTTCGCATTTGCCTTTGCTATAGATGGTGAGATTTCTGTCAACTCATTTCTCCAGCCTGGTAAGGTCTGTGTGAATAGCAGACCTCGGTTCCAGCATACCAGCCACTTGCCCCAGTTTGCTATCATCCACAAATTACTGTGGGTACACTCCATCTCACCATCCAGGTGGTTAATAAAGACATTAAACAATATCAGTCTCAGTATCAATCACTGAAGAACACCACTAAACAGTAACTGGTCACAACTTAGATTTTGTACTGCTGATCACTACCATTTGAGTTTGGCATTCAGTCAATTTTCCACCTACCTTATAGTTCATTTATCCAGTTTGTATTTTATCAATTTACTATAACAATACTATGTAGACTGTGTTGAAGGCCTTTCTAAAGTCAACACATACAACACACTGTTCTTGCCTCATCTATAGAGCAAACTATCTCATCATAGGAGCAGTCTCAGGAATCATCCTTGATTGCAATGACCTTTTAAAGATGTTTCAGAGATGAATTAGAGCAGCCTTGCAATAACATTGGCCGGCTCTTGGATCCAGCCTGCCTGGTGCCACAGACTTCTGTACATCAATTGCATGAGTGGTCCATAATCTGGTTTTCCTCTGCCATGGGCAGTACTTAATTCCCCCAGGCTCTGCCACTAGTCTCAGAGTCCTGGGATGCCTGACAGCAACCTTATAAAGGCTTAGCAAGAAAGGCACACAGTGCCTCAGCTTTTTTTTAAGTCCTCTGTCCCTAGGTCCCCTATCCTACTGACCAGTGGGACCACATTTTTCTTAATTTCCTTTTGCTGCTCCTGTACTTATGGAAGCTTTCTTGCTTCCTTCCACATCCCTGGCTAGTTTCAAATACAGCTGAGGTTTGGCTTTGCCAGCTCCGCCCCTGCATGTCTTGTCAATGACTCTATATTCCTCTCATGTAGCACATCCATGCTTCTGTCAGCGGTGTTGTTTTACTTTTTACATTTGAATTCAGTCAGGTGTTCCCTTTCTCCTATAACCACAGTATTTCCATTAGAACAATATAAATTATTGAAGTAGCTCTGTTAAAATATAAAAAAGGTCCAGAACTGTTTTCTTTCACTTTGAATGTATGGATGACACTAATGTCCACTTCATTCATATCAAGTTCCTTTCATTTGGATTTGAAAGAAAACAGGCTGTTAGGGTGAGGCATCAGGACATTTTTGATGTGACAAATGTTAAAAACTGCATCACACAATTCTTATTTAACAGTTTTTACTACAGAATTGAAATTCCAAACAGCATGATGCATTGGTACTTAAAAGGAGCATGGAATCCATCTGTGGGAAGAGGTTGAGAAAGGATGGGATATAAGATGACACAGAAAGATTACATCTGACCTGTCTCCTTCCTCCTGCTTTTTTTCCGCTGTCTGTCCTTCAGTCACAAAAAGAAACATTTAGATAAGGGAAAGACAAAGACTGTACGGATTATTACAGAGATGTTGGAATATGAGAGTTTGTGATAATCCAGCAAGTGTCTATGGAAGAGAGGAGGGACCAAAAGATTTCAGAAAAGAATTAAATTGAAAGAAACTAAATTTGAGAACAAGGAGCCCTATACCTATATTAAGAATCACTAACTTGTTCACTGACTGAGCACACTCATCTGATTCATAATTTTTTATCTTAATGAAAGAACTTTTAAAGATTTTCTTGGTTTTGACAAGAAACCAGAATAAACAATGATTTTCTCTGGGTACGGCACTGAGCTTCTGAGTTTATTTAAATCGGAAGTCCAGCTTTTTGTATCTTGTGTCTAAAGTGATCAAAATAGCAAATATGTGCAATCAAATGAGCACAAAGGAAAAGAAGACATGACACTTAGTCACCTCTCAATAAATTACTAATGAGGTTTAGAGAATCTGAGCTACTGCACTGACTTCATGTGGAGTTTCATGTGGCTGAAATCATATACACCACTGTAGAAAAGGAGGAACTGTTTACATTTACAACTTAAGTCTGTCAGTCTCTATTCAACAAAACACATAAGCACACAAGTAAGTCCATGTATGGTGAAGTTAAATACAAAAGACTTATTCTCTCAAATTGCTTATCTTCCTACCTTGTGGGTAGTACTTTCTTGATAATGTGGTTTTAAATAACACAGGACAGCTCAGGAGACTGACTGCTACATCCTAACTGACTTTATTGTCAGGAAATTGTGTCTACCTTGGGAGGCAAGTAAGCAATGAAGTACCCATTGCACATGTGATTGAAAGCTAGCCCTAAACATGGTTTAAACAATAGTCGCACAACATATCCAGACAGGATAGAAATGACAGTACATATAATTGTTTGACTCTATCAGATCACACACCTATATCCTATTCTCTAACTCTTTTTTCTTTCTCTTTTACTTGTAGACACTTTGTAAAGCACACTAGAAGGAGAATTTGAAATACAAGTGAAAAAACAGTAAAAAAACCCAACCCCCTCCCCCCCCCAAAAAATTCCAATGTTCATCAAAAATAATCAGAAGAGGCTTTCTTCTCTATCAAAGTTCAGTGTGAAACAGATTTATTGGCCCAACACCCGCATAACCCCGCTACATACAGAAACATATATTTGCATTTCACGCTTCATTTTCAGATACACTCCCAATTCACGTGAAGTCAATGAAAGTCACAGTCAGGTTCTATTTCTATATGCTTACAATATGGTATATATGGGTCCCATGATGGTAATCTGAGTCCACACTCAGCTATGATTTGTGGGTAAGAATGCATGGGGCACATTTGTAAGCTGTGTAAAGTATGGGAACATGGTGTTATATTTTGATGTTCATTGTAATGCTCATAAAGGAAAAGAATGAATGAAGCCTGGTCTAATCTGGGAGACAGACATGGGGATATTTCTACTCAATTTGCCTTCTGATGCAGGCATGATGGAAAATGAAAAGAGAGGAAAAGAGAAAGGGAGAAAGCAGGACTTTGCTAGCCTGAAGCAATTGTATATAGAGCACTTATTGGCAAGACAATAATTCTCCAAGTTTGACTGGGCAGTGCATCTGAGGAAAACAACACCTTGGCAAGAAACCTGAATTGCTAATCCTTAATTTTAATGGTGAATTCCCAGGATACGTAAGCACAAAGAAGACATGTTAACAGAACCTATTTTTAAGACAATAAGCAGGACAAAGAAAGACAGAAATGGACAGAACATTTAAGAAGAGGGAGACAGCCAGACAGAATTTTACTGATCTGGATTTTGTCTTCTGTAATCCAGATAACCAATACAGGGAACTGCTCTGTTTTAGAAAAGCTAGTTTACCTTATAATAAAACACCAAGTAATTTCTTTTTAAAGAGTTAGGTTTATATTCAGAACTGATTTAAGTATCTCTATGCCATGAAGACAGTGAAGGCTTCTGTGACTTACAGGCTAGTCATGAGAGTCTGTCTAATAAAGCACATTAATGCAAAACTCCTATCAAGAACTAGCTGAATGGGAGGACTAAGAGATTATGTAAAACTTGAAATCTTGCCTGGAAGTCTCACACACATGCCTACATACACATACATGAACAAGAAAATCTGTACTCAAAAAGCTTATTATTGTCATGGATTTTTCAAATACTAATTGTTATGGTCATGTACAGATGGGTGTTCACAGTTGCAAAGTGTAGAAAAATGCATGCGCAATTATGTCTGTGCCAGCGTTAAGGAAAGAGGAGAGAGCTTTGTCACCATACATTTTCATGAATACATGCTCTATCAACCAGATAGCAGCAATTAGATCTGACCAGCAAGAATAATAAGCTACTTATATAATCTTGAAAGAAATTGAAGGCCACCAAACAAGGCAACACTGAGAGAAAACACTGGATAACAATGATCCCAAGTAAAAATCAAATTTAATTATCAGAACAATAAATACAACGATTGGATGGAAATGTGCTACCTGTTCATTTCTAAGAAGGGCACCACAGCTATCAAAGCTCACACTGATGGCTTGTAAGCAGAGTCTGTTATTTGACTACATCCCGCAAAGAGCTCACCTTCTCACAAGGTAACAGTCACATCATTCAGTTCTGTCACTTAACAGTTTCCTTACAAACAGCAGAAACCACATTACAACAATTGTGTTGCTGCTGCCCGAGAGAACAAAATCCTTTGGAAAACAGGACAATTATTTGAAAACCGGAGACTTATAATTAGTTGCCCCGATTTATGAATGGAGTTTTAATTATGTGTCCTGACAAACTTAGGTAACTATAGCAACAAACATAAAAGGTAACTAATTTATATGACTATAATATTGTCGTCATATAAAGGTGAAATAAGAATTTCATTTATACACTATGAACATTGCCTTTTAGAGACGAGTGGACAGAGATGTCCCCTGTATTTTTTCCAACTCTACTGTCTTCACAAATATTACAAGGCAGTAAAGTTATAAGCAAAATTTATCTTGAAACTATTCAACTAAATTCTTGAATATAGCTTCCTATACCAATACTGCCTCCCCAAAATATTATCTTTATACCACTTTTTCTAAGTTCAGTGCAACACATCTGCACCTACTGTACACTTACATATGCTTATTTTACTCTACCTCTTTTGCTCTCTGTTTTCATGAATTAAAGTAGATTGGAAATGACAGAATATTTTTTAAGCACTCAGGGAGGGAAACTTGGGAATGGCCTAGCAAATCAGATAATAGATGTAAGGGATTTAGATTGTTTTAAAATAGAACTTCATAAATTTATGGAAGAAATCAGTTTAGGATGATCTTTGAGTGATAAACATAAGGTTTGTGATAGCAGACCTTTGGAGTGTAATGTGTTGATATTCCTTAGGAGAGTTGAAAGAAAGTGGAGTAGTGTCTGCTGATCACTGCTGATGGTTTGTACCATATTTATATTACACTAATGCAACGCTTCAGGCGTTGGTGGTTGCCTTACAAGGGCATATTCAGATTGGGAGATTATTCATTCATTTATCTGTTTTTAAACCTTGTTGTATTAGGGGGCCTTAGGCGAATTTTCCCCCTTCCGTGAAGCACTTAATTGCAACAGCCAGACAGAACCTGAGACAAGGAAGGCCAGTGCTCCTAGAGGTTTCAAAGTCTTGCATGACTCACCTTGACTTCCTCATTTAGCGCATTCAATTAGCTGGAACAGGAGGTATCCCTGAAAGGTTTTCAGGCATTCCTCTGCAGGCAAGATCGACTCACCAGGATGCTCAGGGAATATATTAGATATAAGAGTGGCTACTGCAGGACTAGCTCATTGGGGCTGCCTCATGAGCTCACCAATTCTTTTCCTGTGGTTCATCATATTTATGGCTTTTGACTTTTCATTGTGATCCAAAGTCAGTTTTAGGGTACTGGGAATTATTGGGTAGTAAATAGGTGTATGTAAAGAAAATGGTCTATGGACTGCTGGATTAAACATCTACTGTATGGAATTGATAGAAACAGAAGACAATGACATTTCAGCTCTATATTTCTAAGCCACAACTGAGTTAGAGCTTCTTAAAGTGCAGAGAATTTTAATAATGAATACATCTTTTAATCATTTAGGTTTTTTTCCTCCATTCAAAATGCCAATATCTAGACCACACAAATTCAAGTTTAAAACTTGAGCACAAGTAGCAAAGTATGAGGAAGTTTTTAAAGATGGGCTTACAGTGCAACTACTTTGAAATTGTAAAATATAAAACTTTTTCAAGCTTGCGTAACATATTTGTTGATGCTGGGTTAAACAAAACTTAACAGATATTTCCCTTTTTTCTTTGCCATTCTATTGTTAGTTCTTTGATACAATAAAACTTGAAAGAATATGCAAAAAGTCTTATTTAAATAAATTTCCTCACTTAAGTTTCATTACTTCTATTACCAAATAGCCACAGATGTTTTTCTAATTAGCACTGGGAATCCTACTCTAGCACTGAGGCTGCTGTCTTTTACTGAAGGAAATTGTGCACTTCTGCCCATTAGTTTGAATTAGTGCAGAATGTCAACAGGATAACATGCACAACCAATCTGTTAGCCACATACCTAGATTTTATTGGGTATATTCCCATAGGAACCTACACTGTTAGCACTGTAAAATTATACTGAAAATTCCATAGTGCATGCAGACTTCTGACTTGACACCAGCATTAAATTTCAGCACCATATACTTAATATGTCATTTAAAATACTGTCTAATGATTAGGTCCAGGGGAGGGAAAACTCTCTCAACATGAACAGTTAATTAAAATTATTACTCTGATAAAGCTCATAATATCAGTCTCAGGAGAAATAACATGCCCTGATGTACCTTGAATGTATTCAAGTATACTTGACACACTGAGCAGTACTATAAATTATTTCAATTTATTTAGGATAGTGTTAGCAGACACCACTGTGGCATGTCTGCTGAATAGCGCCTGCAAAAAACCTAACATTCTCCATAGAGACAGCTGTATAAATGTTGGAACTATGCCTGTTTCCTTTGTCCAGTCATCTTGATATTTTTAATATTTGGGATACCTGGCAGCAAGCACAGATATTTCTAAAATTTCAAGTAACAAATACGACCTTTGGGATGTTATGCCCTGAACTTACTATACCCATAGCCTGATTAGAAAGGCAAAATGATATTCGAGCATTTGCTGCAAACCAGCTGGCAAACTTTACTGTCAAAGTATGGGCATATCTGCAGTTAAGGGCATTTGCACATGCATGCCAAGTTGGAAATGCATCCCTAACTCATTTGGTGTCTAATTACTTGCCCAGTATTGTCCCAATTTCTGGAACTCTGTTTACTTGGAACCAATTTGCACAGCCCTTAGCTGCTTTAGACGTTCTGCTGAAGATTTACTTTTTAAGCTCTGTTTTTAATAATTCACAGTGATTAATCATGTTTATGTATTTGCATAAATAGTACGGCATCAAAAGTGATCTGTAAAGAGGGAAAGGAAAGCAGACCAAGAACGCACCTTCAGGTACTGTTAATTGGCTTAGTCCATTGACTTTAGTAAAGGAATGACAATTTTTACTAGAAGAGAACCTGCTTCTTTCTTCCACAAGCTCAAAAAATTCTTATTAGGCTGATTTTTCCTAGCAGTTTACACAGAACAGTGAAGGTTTTTATACGGTAATAAGGCTCCCTTATGTTCTTTGCTCATGTGAATAGTAAGTAATGTAAGAATTAAACTTAATAATGATTTTGGCACAGGCTTGCTTCTCAGATTTAAATTGTAAGGCTTTATTACAGACAATTTGGTAGGGACTTACCCTATGCAAAATGGTACATGTCATTTTTGTTTTCAGTTGAGCTACTCTGTCGTAAGACTAGTATTAAATTTGTGAACAACAAAATTAAAAGTAAGCAGCTTTGATGCGGATGCATTTTATGTTGTCGTGTTAAATTGGGCAGCACATGAACTTTAGAATTGAGTCTAGCTGTCCAGAACCAGAGTTGTTTTGTTAATGCTGCGCTACAAGTGAAATTCCCCTGTGTATTCCCAGGGCCAGCACCGACTTCAGGGTGATACTGAAACTGGAGTTTAGGCCCTGAGCACATGAGAAATTCATGTCCAAAGGATTATACTCTATTAGTCCACGTGTAACATGTTGCGATATCCAGGTGACTTGCAAGGACTCTACATATAATTAAAAAGTAATAAAACCTTTTCCCCACCACTGTGAATTTCCACTGTGCAGATATACAAAATATTGTCCTATTTCCACTGTCAAGTATTCATTTACCATTATTTGTAGTCTCTACTATATCCTTTCTGAGATGAGGTGACTGTAACAAAACGTATACAACAATTAAGAGGTGAAGGGGTATCACTGATTATATAATGGTATTGCCTTCATTCTTATTCCATGTCAGCTTAGTTTCTTTAAAATCCTGTGATAAGGAACTTTGTCAAAAGCTTTTTTGAAATTCAAGTATATCAACTGGACTGCTTTTTATCTATATGCTATTGACTCCTACAAACAGCTGTAAGCTCATCTCCAAAAAACACGTAGATTCTTTCTTTTCATACATGAATTATTTCTGTACATATATATATATATATATATATACATACAGTTGAATTTATTCTCAGACCCTTCCTGGAATCCTTTATAAATTGTTGTCACTTTTCCCAACTTCCATTTTTCTAGAGCCTGAGCTGATATGAGAAATAAGTTATCAATTAATAGTTGCTTACATTTCATATTTAACTTCCTTTAGACCTCTCTGGTGAGCACTATCTGGTCTTGGCAACATTTCATCAGTTAGGTATTCAGAAGTGTCCTGTCCCTACAGTAACTAGGTATCCCTAGATCTTTCAGTGCCTCCTTGTTTCAACACAACCTCTTTCCGGTTGATACCTAGCCACACTTTCATCTTCTGGCATGTTATCTGACAGGGACCATTGTGAATTCTGAACTGAATCAGCTGCTGTCTGAATCTCCTGAGTCCTAGGTTATCTCCAGGGCAGAAATGCATCAGAATGTATGAATGTTTCCTCTGTTTCCAATATTCATTTATTCTCTTTGATTATAAGAGAAGATACTCTCTCATTCCTTTACTGTAAAAACACCCCAGAAGACAGCTATTTATCTATTTTTCAATGTATATTTTAAAGAAACTCTAAAATGATTTAGGCTTGATTTTGGTTTGAAATATTATTAGACATAATAAGTATTTTATCAGGCAGCCTTTCAGTAAGCAAAACAGGTGACAAATTTAAGTAAATTACAGTGTCACATTTCAGCAAGGTTTTTCACTTAAAGTCAGGGTACAGCAAAGAGGGGGAAAAAAAACATGAAAAAAAAGGCTTTTCAAAAAAGAAAGGTAAATGAAAACTTGATATCAATCAAATGACCAGGCTTAAACATATTGTAATCCTCTACTGTAGTTTTGTGTATTTTCTTTTCACGAGAATCTCAAAACCCCCAAAGTTAAGGACCTAGCTTCATTGCTTATTAAGCAGACAAATATTTTTGTGCTATGCAAGCATTAAGATTTATACTGATCATTCAAAAAGGACCCCAGAATATATCTCATTTCATTTTAATCTCTCTCAAGCTTCCATCCAATAAAAGTCTCTTATATGTCTATTGTTTTTCTGTCAGATAAAATCCAAAGTCAAGACCTCATTTAAGGTTTCAGTTCTTTTTCTACAGTGAAGATGACAGATCCAAATCTCTTTAGAGCAGAGCAAGGAACTGGATTTCTTTTATTCTTTTTAGTGTTGTAGATGCTTATGATACAATCATTCTAACAGAATAAAGAAACAAATAGCTCCCAGTGGAATCCTGGTAGATAATTAAAAAAGAAAATGTCATTATCTTGAGGATTTTTTGGGGAAAAAAATATTAATTAAAGAATTGTCATTGAAGTGTTAAGAAAACACTTATTTCTTTCCTCCAAATGTTAATGGTCAAATTATAAAACAAAGAATTCAGACATAAAGCAGTAAATTCTTAGAGTTTATATCTTTTGGAGTTTTTCTATAATCAAGAGGACTAGAAGCTAAGAAAGGTCAAGTGTCTAAAGACTCACGGTTATATTATGAGCATTGGGAAAAGGGAGAGGAATATTAGTGCAAGACTCCTTTTAGAGTCAGCTGCTGGTGACCCTACCAGCCAGAGTTACTGTATTGTAAGGAATGTTGTCTTTTGACCAGCAGCGAGGAAATATGCTTTGGATGGAGGATAAGGGGGTAAACGACACATCCAGAACCAATCTGTGTGTACTTCAGTAAAGAGAGCTTTAAAAAAAAAGAAAAAAAAGATACAAGGTTTCTATTAAATATGAAGAGAGGAAGAAAAACATAAGCTCCAGCCAGCATCAGATAAGAGAATTTTCAGTGACAGTGCAAGAATGCATGCTCTGTGCCACATGGTACGCATGCAACAGTGCTGAACATCATAACTACCATTTTTAACTGAAACTAGCAGAGGGACCCAAACAGTGACTGCAGATTTGGATTTGACCCAAACTGACATGATCATCAATCTGGAAACCTTAACAGTTGGACTTAATTATTTTTAAAAAGTCAAGTCACTTTAAATGGAAATTAAATGTCAATAACTGACAGTTTTTTCATAATGACATTATTGCTATTTTCCCATATTTCACCTTGATATAGTTGCCATTAATGCCCATTGCCAGTAAAGCAAGGGTCTTTAATGAAATACCATCCTGGAAATATTATCAAACTTGCTTCCCTAGGAATAAAGCAACATGCTGAATTTACTGTAAATCCATAGCAATTTATTTCACAGCCATCTGAGAATGGATTCATAGTTCAATTATCATAACGTTATTGGAAAACTTTTGCTTTTCACTTTCTGTTTAATTAAGGGATCACTGGCCTTTCAAATTTCCATATTTTATACAATGTATGCATATTGTATTTTACACAGTATCTGTTCTGTTTTGCTCCCCGTGGACACAGGAAAGAGGTTTTGATTTTGATGCTCATATCATATCAGTAAGAACAGAATTAGTGTGCTTTGCATTTTCAGTTCCACCTTGTATGTGGTTATGATATTTGTGCGGACACTGAGCTTATTTACAGACAAATTTATTTCTGGAATCATATTAGCAGGCACTTGAAGGCAGAAGTCTCTTTCCAGTGCTGCCATCTCAAATATCCACTGGCTTACAATGTGTTCTCTTGCTTCAAGGGCTTATAATAAGTTCTAAAGTGAGGAACAGGTAAAAGATAGGTTGAGTCCACCATTCACAGTGACCAATTCCCAAAGTGAGAAGCAGGCAGGTTTTTGTATTTATCTTGTGTACTGCTTCACAAGCTCTTGATTTTGAAGGTCAGTTTACTAACCCAGGTGTCTGCCAGGTCAGTCCAAGAATGGAAATACCTTTCAGGTAGGCTGGCATAGCTTAGTAGCTCCATGCCACTAAAAATTCCTAGGCTTAAGATTCACAATGGTTCCTTCTGCAACCTTGAAACATAGGCAAATTCTCTTAAATCCATTTAGACAGAGTTCCAAAGGAGAACAAATCTAGAGAATCAGTACTACTGGCAAGTCTGACCTTGATGGCATGAAGAAGCAGTGGCAGGGAGAGAAATCTAAAAACACATCCAATGGCATTGTCCCTAACAAGACACCGGAACCATCTCGTCAACTAACTTCTTATACAACAGTCAGAGCCACCACCTTATCTTCTACAAACATATGTTTCCCTGCTATTACTATTGAATATAATAAAAGACCAGGAGCTGGGAAGTTTTTCTCAATAGCATTTAATTGAATCTATAACATTTCCTTCACAAGTTCCATGCCTTTGAAAATTGAAAACCTCCAGAGGAATGCAACTTGCTTTGGAAACAGAGGAGGGAATTGCTCTTGCAATGACAGTCCAAGCTACTCATTTATGAGAATTATTTTGTTTTCAAGTAAATTAAATGCAAAAATCTAGTGATGTTACTCTGAATATGCAGTTTTGAGTGAAGTCCTTAAATTATCTTACCAACAAAGATTTGCACAGAAGGCAAAAGACTGAAGTCCTTTACTATGCAAAGGTTTTACTGACTCCAAGGATTTTAGAAACAAGTTTCTAGCAATTTGATATCAAAAATACATTTCTGGAAAAGCAAGGCAGGTTGATTTCAGACCATTCTAAAGAGAGCGCAACACAGTCATAATTCTCAGGAATTACTTTAATTATATTTCACTCTAAATGCAGTAATCATTTTGAAGCAGCAATGCAGAAAAGACCACAGTATAAGATTAAGAGATGTAGAAAGAAACGTAGTAGCAGTGTTCTGTGTGTTTAAAACTAAGGCTTACATTGGAGTTTAGGTCATCATACTATGTAAATAAACTAGTAATTTCACAAGCAATCTAACTTGGAATTTGACTTGCTTTGAACAGGGGGATGATTGGACCAGATGACCTCTCCAGAGGCCCCTTCCAACCAAATTATTCCATGATTTTAATCACAAACTAAACATTACAATGCAGACTTTGGATTTAGAATGCATGACAAGAGAAGTTGCATATTCAGGTGATCTGAGCGAGCATAATCAAGTGATGAAATAGACCAATCAGCAATGACAAAAGCAAAGCAAAACCTGAAGTCCAGTATTTGTCTGGTGTCTAAGAAATTTGTCTAGGAAATAATACTGGAATCAATTGCATATTATTAATAAATTATAAATACAAACACAATTATTTCTGTCTCTTGTGAGAAATTCCACTTACTGAAATGAATACCAAGCATTAAAGGGATTCCAGTTTCTCATTCTAGAAGTCAGCATATACTATCTTATCCTTATTTATTGTATTTCCATAAAGAATGCTTGAATTTCTGCCTTGTTCCTTTTGGAAACCTGCAGATACCAGCTGTTTGATTCTGCCACTCTTAGTCCTATTGAGGAGGACTTTACTGCTCATCTAATCTGATTTCACTACTTAATGGCACATAACTAGGAGCTACTTCTATGAGAGACTGTCTCTGAATACATTCTTTATTTATACAATTCTTAGGTCTGCTTTAACTCCAACTGATAACAATGAAAGCAATGCTGAAAGAAGGATGAAAAAATTTAACCCTTTCACTTATATTTGCAGAAGAAAAACACCATTGAAAGGCAAGCTTTAAAATTAATTAGATTCTAACTGAATTAAGAATAAATTTAAAAACATGGAAAAGAACATATTTGGACCACTTATCACTTAATTTTCATCATTGTCTGATCACATTCTTCTAATTATATGTTCACTTTTCCTCCACGCTTATTACATTCTGGACACTTGTTCACACAATACACGCTAGAAAAAATACATGTGTTAGTACTACAATCTAATCTACTAGGTTGGAAGTAAAACCCGCTCTTCTGAATTTGAAGTCAAACTCGTTTTGTCAAGAAATACATAATACAACTTATTGCTACTGTTTATATTATTGTATTACTGAAAGTTTCATAACAATATCCTATTACCAAAGTAGGATGGCAAATTACTGTCAATTCCTTAGGGGATCTGGGTACTCCCACCTACTAAGAAACACATTAAAAGTACACTTCAGTCAGGCCTTTATGCCTCTTTTGTGTCTCACATACTTATGCATTAAATGAAGCCCTCAAATCTTGCTTTTTAGTCCAGATGTGTCTGTACAGTCTTTCAGATCATGATTCTCTCACACCCCTTCCTTCTGCCCCTTGGGAAGATGTGTTATTATGGGCAATTGAATCTAATTCAAAGTATTACTCTTCCAATTAGCTGGGTGAACACAGAACTCTGTGCATTTGCCATTGTTTTTATCTGCTGCAAACAAGGAGGAATTTGTAATACTGGACAAAAGTTTCCAATAGATTCCCTTGGGAATTGCAGTCATTTGATCAAACTGAAGCAGGTGCAGGATTAGATGCTAATACCCAGCAGAACTAAGTGACAAAAGCTTCAAAAGCCCACTATTTAATAATGCATTGTCATTACTTTCCTAGGAAATATTTTCCTATTGTAAATGCTTTAACAAGCTAAGTGATACCAACCATTAATAAGCAGTTCAAAACTGCTATAGTTAAGGGAAAGATTTTTACTATCCTTCTTGGTCTTAGAACTGCAATTTAGACTCATTCAGTAGAACAAAACAAGAAAAAAAAACCACAACAATTTGTTCCAATAACAAGGATTCCAACTAAAGCCGTGTTAATGTTTGCAGCAAAACTCAAAACCACAAGACATTCTCTGTGTTTTGGATTTCATTATGAACTCAGTTCATGCTCAATGAAAGATCTGCTAGAAGTCTAAAACCTTTCAAGTAAGCACAAGTTCAATATTGTTCTATCAGAAATATATTTAATGGTTTTACTTCAAAAAAAATCACACAAAACTCTCCCATATTGGTTAGGAGCAGACAGAAGGCTATTTCAGGAATCTTGAGAAATCATGCATGAAGCCCTTTTCTGGGTCAGATTTCAGCCAGATTTGAAAACCAAGTAGCTGAATGAATCCAGATAAGCTTTGGGATTTTCAAACATTCATTTTAATTTTTTCAAGGATCTTTCCATCAATAACTAATGGTAATGACCATTTTTAATATAGATATTGAATGGCCTTTCAGTTGACAGACTGGCAAGAAGGACGAAATACTTAGGCTTCTATGCCTAAATACATCTAAAGACAGTTTTATTTCTTTATGTGAAGCTCTCACACTTCCTGAAAAATCAGCGTGACTGGATACCCATCTAAAGTGCCTAGACTAGGCACCACGCATGCAGCATGGGGCACAAACAGGAGGAATTTGAGGTATGTGTGCAGTTGCAGGGCTATGATCTCCTTGGGATCACAGAGATGTGGTGGGATAGCTCACATGCCTGGAGTGCTGTCATGGATGGATACAAGCTCTTTAGGAAGGACAGTCCAGGAAGACAAGGAGGACGAGCTGCCCTTTACATGAGAGAGCATCAGGGATGCACAGAGCTCTGCCTGGGAACAGGTGAGGGGCCAGCTGAGAGTTTATGGGTCAAGATTAGCAGGCAGACCAATGCTGGTGACATTGTTGCAATGTCTGCTACAGACCACCTGATCAGGAAGAAGCAGATAACGCCTTCTTCAGACATTTGGAAGAAGCCTCCCATAACATCCTCAAAGACAAACTGATAGAAGTATTGGCTAGGTAAGTCGGCAGTGAAGCTGAAAACTTGCTGAACTGCCAGGCTCAAAGGGTTGTGATCAGTGGCACAAAGTCCAGCTGGAGGCTAGTCACTAGTGGACTATCCCAGGAGTCAATACTGGAGCGAACAGTGTTTAATGTATACATTAACAACCTGGTTGATGAGATGGAGTGCACCTCAGCAAGTTTTTAGATGATACAAAACGGGGAAGAGTGGGTGATACACCAGATAGTTGTGCTGCCACTCAAAAGGACCTTCGCAGGCTGGTGAAATGGGCAGAGAAGAACCTCAAGAAGTTCAACAAAAGGAAATACCAAGTCCTGCATCTGGGGAGGAATAACCCCATACTCTAGTACACAAAACAGGCCTAGGGGACAACAGGCTGGAAAGCAGCTTTGTAGAAGAGGACCTGGGATCCTGGTGAACACCAGGCTGAACTTGAGCCAGCAACGTGCCATTGGGGCAAGGAAGGCCAACAGCACCCTGGGTTGCATTCAGAGAAGCATTGCCAGCAGGTCAAGGGAGGTGATCCTCCCTTCCCTCTACTCAACACTGGTTAGACACATCTGGAGTGCTGAGTTCAGTTCTGGGCTCCCCAGTACAAGAAAGGCATGCACGAACTGGAGTGAGTGCAGCAAAGGGCCACTAAGATGATTGAGGAACTAGAGCATCTGACATATAAAGAGAGGCTGAGAGAGCTGGGACTACTTAGCCTTGGGAATAGAAGGCTCAGGGGAATTTTATCAATGTGTATAAATACCTCCCAACAGGGAGCTAGGGTCTCCTCAGTGGTTCCCAAGGACAGGACATGATGCAATGGGAAAAGATTGAAATGCAGGGAATTCCATTTAAACATTAAAAAAAGAACCTTTTTTTTTTTACCATGAGAGTTGTCAAACACTGGAACAGGTGGCCTGGGGAGGTCAGAGTCTCCATCCTGGGAGATATTCAAAATCTGACTAGGCATAGTCCTGAACAACCTGCTCTGGCTGATCCCGCTTTGAGCAGGGGGCGGGCTAGACAAGCTCCAGATGTCCCTTCCAACTTCAGTGATTTTGTGATTAACTTAAAAGCATTTGTAAGTACACTGAAAGAAGCTATAGGATCCATTTTCTTTTCATACATTTAACAGGAATAGTGTATGCCATTAGTTAGAAGCTCCAAAACTGGCCCTGTAGACGTTAGCACAAAAACACCAGAAAAAAAGTACCCACTGCTTATCAGGAAAACTGGGGGGGGGGGGGGAAGGGGAGGGAAAATGAGCTTAAAAAGTTAAAAATGGCATGTGAGAGTGTGAGTTAAAAGAGGAGAGGTCTCATTTGTTATTGACCAAGTGCTGATTATGATTGAGCATATGGTGGTATCAATTTCTATCTTGCCTAAAGCAGCTGAAGATGTTTCATTCACAGCTCTCTTGGCAAGAAGTGTTTTATTTGTTTCCTCCTAGATGTCTAGTTTCAACTCTGCTAGGAAGAGTTTAGAAAATCATGATACAGTGTCAGGTGCTTCAGACAGTAAGAGAGGATTCTGCTGCCATGTTCACCATTTTTTCTAAAGGCAAAGAACATATTAAACAAGTAAAAATTATTCTCAATCATAAAGAATATTTTAAGTGACATGTACGTGAAACTATTAGGCCAGTAAGTTTCAGCAATCACAGTAACAAAGAAGTATTCTTCAATAATGACATCATTATTTACAGTAACACCATCTGTCTGATGTAAAAATCATCCAAGGGTGTTTTGTTTGTTTGTTTTTTGTTTGTTTTTTTAAGTTTTAAAATGGATTGAGCTGACTTAGTAGCCCATTTAGGCAGCTGACAGCACTTAAACCCTGCTGAAATTGCATATTTATGAATACAACCCTAAATCACTTTTCCTAAATATCCTTTAATATAGAAGCTAAATAATGAAAAATAATAAATAATCTGAATTTGTTAATAAAAGAATGATTTAAAATCTCTCTGATTCAATTTGACCTACAAGTCTTCATTTCTAATTAATTATAGACAACATAAGGATAGAGTTAGTAAAAACACAAAAGTTGGACCAAATTCTAAAATCAGTGTGTCCACAGAACTCTCATTGCTTTAAGCGAGCATTCCATATGCCAAATTTTTAAGGCATTGTAGATTGTTACTCAAGTAAAGATAAAAGAAAAAAAAAAAACCAACTTACTGGAACATTCAGAAATATTTTGAAGAAATCACCTAGGCAAGGAAATTTTCAGATTACTGCCTGATATAAGTTTTGCTCTACACTGTATCAGAAAAGTGAGAAAATGGAATTACTGTTCTATTATAATGTATGCATGTTATTTCTATTATATTAATAGAGTTTTTGGTTTTATTATTATTATTTTTTTTAAATACAATGATTCAAGTCAAACTGAGTAAGAGTCTCTAATCCCTAAACAATCCATCAGCTATACAGTCCTTTTATGGATTTCATCAATAGAAATTAAACATGATTCTTATTTTTAGCATTTCACACACATCAAGATTTCCAGTTGTCTTTCCGCACATTAATAAAATGTTAAATATCTGCTTTGAAGACAGTTTCCTTTGTTTCTATTTTCAGTATAAGGGGAAAACAAGCAAAAATAATTAGGGTACACTTATCGTAGAATATAAGCAAAAACAGTAGTAATGAAAAAAAAAAAACCCTGCAACTTTAAAGCACAAATCTCTAGAAATCACACCGAGTCAGCCTTTCATAGGGAAAGGACTACTAAAATTAAATAAGTTTAAATGAGACCCATGTCTCGATATCATCTCATTTACCAGCTCTCCTTACTCCTCAAAGATGGGGGCCTGTACTTCTTCTCTGTCCAGCTGGAATAACTGATTTCTAGAGCTAAACACAGCTATTTAAATCCTCTCATCATGCAAGTCTTGTTTTTTTGTTTTCTGTAGAAAGTTCACCAAACATTCTTGTTCACTATTTCTTCCTGCCATACAAAAACATTTTTGAATCTTTTTTCTGCAATTTGGCAACTACAATACAAGGACAAGGCTTAAATGGGAATTACAAGAATATTGGAAAGCAGATGTCATAAATCAAATAAGAAGGGCTTGGACAACGCTGGCATTGAGAGCTACAGTTTATAACAAACCTGTTTTTCATAGTTCTGCTTCTTTTAGAACAAGCTGAGATTTTTGTTTCAGTTAATTTATCTGTAGAATTATATTTAACAATCCTTCTTAAATCAAATAAATAATATGACAGTGAATCATCTCACTTACAACAAGCTATTTTAGCCTTAAAATAGAAAAACAATAGTTTATAATGCAGAATTCTTCTGAAAAGTATCTTGTATATTTACATCTCTACTTCATAATGTACTATAAAAAGCATAATTAGGTCATAGCTGTTTTAGATTTAATAGCTTTCTCAGTCCATCTTTCCCTTCTATTTTTGGGATGCAGAGGGGATAATTTTTTAATGCAGTTCACAACCGAATATATTTTTTCAGCTAGGCTTATTGTTATTGGGTAAGTGGTCCCTGGCTTTTACCATATTCAGAATTTGGTTTCTAGATGAATTATGGAAGAGCACAATTGCTCTGATGACATCTTTTCCAATTAAGGTCTCTGTAGAGATGCCAGTTTAACAAATGTATTCAATAACATTTAGAGTCTTAGGAATACTGACTCATATTTCAATATAAAGTACTATGTATACTTTGTCCTTGAACATTAAGTGTCATCACACTTGCTTATAGGAATGTGCTACAAAGCTAATAAACAAGTGAAAGACCAAGCTCACTGTGCATTCAAAGAAACTATTAACTTCCAACAAACTGTATTGCTGCGTGAGAGCTAACCAGGAAATGCAGGGACGTTAAGTTTCTCTACAACCAAAATAAATACCTATGGTCTTAAGTTTTATACAAAGTGCTTCTTACCTGGCAGTCAGGTATTGAATCTTCTTCTTCACCTAAAATTCCAGAATTTATGTAAAAAGCCAAAATAAAGACCACTCTGGTAAAAGAGCAGATAGTTTCCAAGAAAAAAGGAAAAGGAAGGGAAAGAAAGCAAATGGAAGGGGAAGGCCAAGACTTTGCTGAAAAAAGCAGAAAAGAATGTAGACATCTTAGCTCTGATTTCATTAAAGGTTGCATAGATTTCTAAAATGCCTCTGACAGGGTATTTGTCCTGAAATATCAGTATTTTCACATCAAGAACAGCCAGACTCCATTTAGCCATTCATTTCCAAGTAGCCTTTTGAATCTAAGCCACTCATAAGCCATTACTAACAAACCCAGACCCTACATGCAGACCGCCTTTCATCCAGAGACACATGGTAGCACAAGCTGGGGTAGTAGCACACAGCTGACCAAACTTTGCTAGTGAAAGCAGTTTAAACAGGCGATTCCAAAAAAGAGTCATGTGCTGATTCTTGGTGTTAAGGAGCTTTATATGTCAATAAGCAGTCTGGATGGGATAGGTTAGCATATGCATGAGTCTTAGCAATCAGAAGAATGGCAAGACCAGAATACAGTAACCACATATTCACAGGGAATTGAGAGACATAGATATCTAGGGACTCACAAAATCAGCTGTTAATTGACTCACTCTCATTACCATTAATTGAGGATTTCCTTTTATGCCTAAACTGTTTATTGAGCTATTTACTCTTTGTTATTTGTGTGGTAACATCTCAATGTTTTTTTACAAAACATTTAGCCATATTTTATTTGGTATAAATGAATCACATGAAGTGCATGCTAGTGTATTGCTGCCTTTCTGTCTGGAGGGAATAAAAAAGTCTTAACTTCCACCATCAAAGGTACTGTTCCAAGAGAGAAATCTATTTTCCAGACTTTGGTAATGCGTATCTCGTCTCCAAGAGGCATTAATGGAGATAATTTGCTCAGGTCGTTATTTTGCATGTCTGTGGATACTAAGTCTGCACGGGGTGATCTAAGGAACTGCATTAACTGTGACCCCAATTATTTTGGAGGTAACTACAAATACTTGCACATCCAAAAGATACTCAATTTACATCAAAAAACTACCTTACATGAATAAATGATTTTTTTTCACCCTTGACATTTAAAATATGAAGGAACAAAGTCTCTTATTTCTAGAAAATAAACTTCAAGTCATATATAACCTGGCAATGTGATGAAATCGATTACCACCTACACAATACACTATAGTAATTTGTTCATTTCTTATTACCAAGCTCTCTTTTGTACAAAAGTAGATACATGTGCCCATGTGCATTGTGTCCACTTGGGCTTATTTTAAGGCTGGGGATGCAAGGATTTTATTTTACCTTAAAAAGATTCAATGAGAAAAAGCATTTAAACCATTTAAATGCTGTGTACACATCAAAGTATCTCTGTCCAGCGTGTGCACTGCCTTTCTTGCAGGAGCACAACTGTGAAGCTGACAGGAGAATATCCATGACATTTGCTTATTTATGACAGATGAGCAGAGGAGACATCAGTCAGAGCATAGCAGTACTAAGGGAATTTTCTTTACAGAAGACTGTTTTGTATACCAATAGCCACCTGTGGTAGTGTGACAGATGTAAGACTTAAAACAATTGACACTTCAAAGAATGATATTGACGTCTGCTATATGCTATAGATGTTCCAAAAGAAATGTTGTACCTATTTTATTAGTGTTAAGTTTATTTGAGTCCAAGTCAGGTAAGTCAGGTAAACAAGTCTGACAGACTTTCTTCCCCAGAAAACCTCCAAGCAAACTGGAAAGTTTCTTCTGACTCCAGAAATCCCATCAAAACAACATTGAGAAGGTTGAAAGAAAGGGTCCTCATCTGGAGTCACCTAAGCATATTCAGAGACACAAAGCTAATCTACACTGTAATTACTGCTTTAAATAAGCTAACTCGTATAACAGCAGCAATCAAACCACCAAAACATGAAACTCAGGTGCTTTTGGTAGCAAGCTTCCTGCTTGCCTTTTTATCTTACCTAAATAAGCAAATGCCTGGACCACATTGAGTTCTTTGCTGGCAAGGCTAGATTACTGCTAGTGCCTCAACCTGACTCCTTCCAGGGCAGCTCATATGCTGCAATGCTAAAACTGAAGTCACGGCAGCAACCTCAAGGACAAAAGTCTGATGAACTTGTGTGTGAATCCAAATTTCGTGCAACTGATAGATAATGCCTTGCTAGAGAGCATCTTACTGTTTTATTATGTTTCCTCAGTAATATTTTTGTCCTAAAATAAGGGATGTGGAGCTGACATTCAGGTGTTAAGATGATCACTGTGAGCTGAAGATAAGAAATGGCAGGATCAAAAGAAAACAGTTATACTGTAGCATCCTTGGTGCAGGATGCTGTGTGGATACAAAAAGTGACTAGATAAATACCAAAAGTATGGTTAACTCTCAAATTGTTATCTGTAATCCCAAAGCCCTGATGATGAATGAAGACCACTCACTCAGAAGTATGCAGGCAGATAGACATCAAGATCCTAGAAAAATATCAGAAACTGCAGAACTGCTGGACTGTCCATACACAATTAAATATTGTTTTTTATCCATGGGGGCCATTATCTTCACAGACAAATAGAAACGCCTGAGCAGCTGACAGACTCCAAAGCAATGCATCACCAAGGTGCAACACCATACTGACGCATTCAGGCCTACAGGGGCAACAGAATTGAGGTTCGACAGGATCACTCAATGATAAAGCAGAAAAGAAAAACTGTGAAGCCTGATGTTTACGTATTACTCTGTTTATGTGGCTTTGCCTGGAAAAAAGCTCTAGAGGAGCACCAGGAGTGCAGTCCCTATTTCTATATAGCATGCCTTTTGTAACATCTCTTCTCTCAGGATGGTGCACTCTTTCTCCTTCTGCATTTCCATGAGGATACAAAATTCATAGTGCTTGACATGCTGTGTATTTTTTTAAGTATGCATTTTTAGTACTTTGAGCCATTTGGCCTTGTTTCCTATTTATTTGGAACTTTCTCACACTCAGATATCTGCCATGCGCCAGATGGCATGATCAGGCCCTTGCAATTTCATTCATATGTTTTAAGTAAAGTCTATCACATGCAATCCAGGTTATGAAATATTTGGCATCTTTAACAATAGTGGTAATATTAGTTATACACATAACCCCCAAACCATAAAGATAGGTTTATCTTTCTCTTATCAGATTTTCTTCTCAGTCATAAAACACTTTTGAAAATAGCATTTGCCATGTACCACAAATGAGCAATGACAGAGCTCATATATTAGAACTGTCCCTTAGGAGGAAGCAATAACCGCCCTCTGGAATTTTACAAAAGAGTACTGAAAACACATTTAAAAACTTAACAACATTAACTTACTCAATATATTGGTGGCAAGCATAAGCTTCCTTTCAAAACACTACAAGAAGATGCATTTTTGCTCTGCTAATGTTCCAGACTGACTGAAAAACAACTGAATATATTTAACATATTGCACAGTTTAGACTGATAGATTGCCTATGAGAAGGGCATACTAGCTCTTTCTCGACAGCATACGGCCTATCCTAACATCATTTCCAGCTGGCTCAGGGCACAGAAAGAATTTGCTTTTGTCCAGAAGAATTTTACATAGGTATGAAACTCCATACTGATCTATCTAGCCAAATAACCTCTCTTTGGCAGTGCCCAGACGTGCAATGATACTTCTCCAGGACACTCTTCTGATCAGAGAATTCCTGCATCAGCAGTGCTGTCTTTGTTTTTTAATAGCTCTCAGTGGGAATAAAGGGAAAAAATACAACTGCTTTTTGAATCTGTTAAATTTTATCATCCACAGCATCTCCTGACATGGAGTTCTATAGCTTGGCTACGCACCGTGTCAGTAACCACTTCCTTTTCTGTTTTGAAGCAACAAACTGCTAATTTCATTTGATGTCTCCTACTTCTTGTACTGTAAGGAACCACAAACAACCAATTCTTCCTCACCCTGTAATGACATTTCTGATTTTAAAGAGGTCTATCATATCAGCCTCATTTTCCAGCCCTAGTCACTTTTATTGCTCCTTGTACAGAAGGTATCCCATGACTCTGATCACCTTTGTCACCCTTCTCTGAGCATTATAACTGCCTGCAATTTTCAAGATAGAGGTACACTACAGCTTTATACAGTGCCATAATGTTGTGCTCTGATTTGTTCGCTGTGCCTTTCCTAATTAATCATAACAGTCAACTACTTTTCTAACCACTACAGAGTACTGATTTGACATTTTCTACTGTAACCTCAAGATCTCATTCCTAAATGGCAAGTCAGCTCAGAGCCCATCATTTTATATGTAAAGTTCAGATTGCTTTTTCTGATGTGCCTGATTCAACTCTCCTCTACGTCAAATTTTATCCGAGTTTATTATTTAGTTAGTCTCTTAAGATCCTTCTGCAATTCTTCACTGTCAGTTCCTGAATGACTTCACTACCCCACATGTGACAGTGCTGACAGCAAACTTTGTGATCTCACAACTCTCTCAACTTTTCAATTATTTTTTTAGTGTACATGTTAAAGGGTCAGTACAGAATTCTGCTGGGGCTCCACAAGTGATCTCCTTCCACACTAGTCACTGACCACATACCCCTGCAGTTTGTCTCCTACCCGTCAGCTGTGTAAGGCAGGTGTATCAGTGCTTATTGCTTACATGGCAATAAATACTGGTAGCATCTGTGAGGCCCAGTTATGATGCACGTTGTGCCAGGTGCTGTGTCCATCCGAACACACCAGAGACGGACAGTCTCCTCAGTTCCTCTCTTATTCAGTCATTCTGAGAAGGAATTGGGAGTCCATGTTCCTCTGTCTTGAGGAAGATCATTTGACTTTAATATTTTTATTCCTAAATACGTACACACACACACATACATATCAGGTGTTCACTTTCTGCAATAAGATAAAAGCTCACTATTCAAAAGATGGTGTCACTTCATCTTGACATTAGACAGCATTCTACTATGGTGCAAACTTAGAAAAAAAAAAGGTGGGAATAAGAAAGAAAAAAGAAAGTAGATTAAAAAAAAGCACGGAACCAATAAACTCATAACTACGCACATTTCTATCAGTGTTTATTCTGCACAATACATTTTTCAGATGAAGTTCAATTTAATATTGATGGACTTCAATACCCATTGGATAAATGCTATGATGAACTAGAGGACAACCATGTTATTCTCATCTGTAAAGTTGTTTCTATTCATGTAATATATCCTCCGCTGACTTCAGTTTGGCATGTACTGCGTACCTGCCAGCAGTGAATCAAGTGAAATGATCACTTAGAGAAATAAAAGAAGATCATTTAATTGGTATTTCATGACTAGAGTAAAGTGTGACTTAATATCACAAAGAAAAGTAGTATGAAAAGATGGAATTGGCACTAAGACGATGTATAAAGATCTGTCTTGGGGAAACAAATTCTACTCCCCCAGATTTCACATAATAAAAAGAAAAATACCCTGTGTAAAATTTTAAAAAGGCTCCCAAGTCCCATTTCCAAAGTTTTAAAATCCATCGGGACATGGCTCATTGATCAATTTGCAAGAATTGAATAGCAATCTGATGTAACTGTTGAACATTTTATTAGAGTAGGGTTTTTACGGAATACTCGATTACATTCCAAATACAGATATGGAAAACTATTCACACATAAAAAACAATGGACTTATACAACAAGAAATGATGAAGCCCAGAAAATAAAAGAAGTATTTTATATATAAAGCTAACAGCTAATTCACACTAGAATAAAAATACCTTAAGGAACATTTAGGGAATTCAGGATAACACTAGCACTTTCCACTAAAAATCACTTTGTCCCGAAACAGCTTTTAAAAGACATTAATTTTAATCAACATTGCTGGGAAACTCAGAGGAAGAGACACAAAGTGGCTTGATGAAGATTTTACAGCATAGCTAGCATTTGAAAAATATCTATTCAAGGCCATCTAGCCTTCAACGTATCAGCCTTCTAGTGCCTGCATAGTTGAGAACGTTCTGGTGTACACTGAATCATGCCCAGCTAGCTGCCCACATCTAAGCACTGTGGGAACTCATTAAATCTCATTAGATATCCTGAATAAGTAAGAAGCTATATTAGCATTCTTTTCCTGCATTTGGTAATGTGACAGTTACAATTTTATGCTCAACAGTTGGGGAAGAGGGAGAGAAAGGAATCCAAGGAGAACAGAGAGCAGTCGATTTGTTTTCTTCATCACTTAGCAACCCGCTTGAGATCAGCAGAGATGAAGAGTGCCAGCTGCGGATTTTTCTTTTGCTGCCTTATTCAGAGCTAAATGGGGTAATTTCACACCAGAACTTTACACAGGCAGTGTATGCTGTGTTAAATGTTTAGAGCTTTTTTTATCCCTAGACGTATATACTGTCACTCCCAGATACGAACAATATCATTTAACACTTTGCACCGTTAGCTAAGATGATACACATGGCAATAAAGGTGATAGACTGAAATGAAAGAAAGACAGTGTAATCCACCAAACTTCAGGCAGCACTGCATCTGGTGTCATGAAAAACTAGTAAATGCATTAATAAATAGATTTTTCTTCTTCAAAGTTTTACAAAATGGAAGTGCAGTTCCCACTCAGTTTCTCCTTTTCAGTTCCTAAAAATGATATCATTCCAACTGCAACATTAAGTATATCATCACAAATGCTCAGTTAAGTTAACATCCTCTCTAACTTGCCCTACATTTTAAATCTGTCCAGGTTTTTAAGGGAAAAGATGCTTACATATAAAATTCGACAGGTTCAATTAACACTGGATTGCATGAAAACCTTTCAGTTTGCATATGTCCACATACGGGACTTCTCTGAAAAAAGCTATTGGCTCAAAGTGAAACTCACAGAGATTGTTGAGTTTCATCTCATTTCCCCACCTATACCCTGAAAAACCCTTTAACTGCCCATCCTTCCCCCAGAGGAAATTATTTGTGTTAACAAGAGATTTGCCAGCCTTGAAATGAAGCAATACTTACTGTTGTGCTTTTAATGAAATGTTTAAATGAAACCTAGCTAGTTAAACATGGTTTGGAGTTTAGCAGCAAGTATTTCACATACCTATATATGCGAAAGACGCTTTGTAGTTTAACCCTGTAAAAGCATTATTACTATAACAAATCCAAAGTAATACAGCTACCAAAACAGATTAGTTAGATGACATATTAGTTTCATTTTTCCATCCGCTCTGACTTCACTTTGCATTTTAAATCATGACTCTCTTCAGGCACTAAATGAATAACTTGATGCCATTGCATGATATGTAACTTTAGGCACTGTACTTTTAGTATTGGTATTCTTTGTCCTTTTAAAATCAGTGTATTTTATAATGTTTGTGAGATACCTGCTCTGAAACAGGTGAGAATGTTTCTTTCTTTTACTAACTGTGTTGCAGATTTTGTTTCCTGTGTTTAGTAACTAAAACTGGGCAAAACAGACCTTTTCACAATATCCTGCTAGTTATTCCAGAAAAAATGTCAAAGTGCTTTCACAGAGGAATGTGGAGAGTTGTCCTGACTACTGAAAATACTCTGTGTAGCTTGTAACAAAGTGGAAGGTCCACTCAGGGAATAAGAATATTTAGATATATTTGGTTTATAAAAATGTAGAGAACTGAAGCTAAACTTGATGGGTGCACAAATATCTGTAGTTAATTTATTACTTTAATGTTAAATTCTTGAACAAAACTAACACAGATGGACTATTCTTCCTGTCACCTTCCAGATGATATTTGAAGGTATTCCTGATATAAGGCCATTGCCTTCAGTGAAGATGCACATTCATTTGGAACCTCATTTTTAGTAGTCTGAGCCAGACTACCCACTTTGTTTAAGACTTTTCCTTAAATCTGTACATACAGGAATGTCAAGATAAATCAGCAGGAAGCCCTATCATTTTCATAGCTGATATGGTTTCAATAGATACAGAAACACTTGTCCACAAGCTTCCAGGAAGCACTAAAAAATACTTACAAAGCTCTAATACATACAAAAGAGGGATAGCTCTTGAAGAGAAACCTTAAAAAGATATGAACAAGATTTGTAGGACAGATGTACGTGGTAGGTCAGTATATGCATCTGAAATGTGTCTGTGTACACTTTTTCATGGACTAATCTGACAGGACAGCCTAGGAGCCATCTGAACCGGAAAAACAAGGAGAAAGCGACAACAAAAAGCTGCTTCAACTACAAGGTCAGAGTAACATAACCTGAGAGCTTTGTGCCTCTCATATACTTCCCACTGTACTTCCAAAGTTTATGTATAGATTTAATGTCTCTTCACATTTAACTGCTTAAAATGACCTAAAGCAGAACAAGAGTTACCCCCCACCAAAAAAAATTTTTTTAGAAAAAGAGGAATTTCACTTAAAGTAGTAGTCTCACCAAACTGTTTTTTCTTATACATGAATAACTCACCACAAATGTCCCATACTGGTGGTGCTTTAGAAATTTCCTACTGCTGTGATCCACATCTTGACTGATTCCATCATCTACTATTACTTTACTTTAACACATGGATTCAAATTACTGTATACTGAAACCAGGACTTCACAGAAGTTAAACCTAAACTCTTTGAGATGATCTCTGCACATCCAGACTCGGGCAGTGCAGGTCACACTAATGCAGCCTAATATCAGGGCTCGGCAAGGCGCTCCATGCCTTTCATTACAGTTCTAAAAGTTAAGAGACTTTTGCCTCTGTTCTTTTGCCACTTTGTCAGTTCCAGATTTTGGATGATAATTCAGAGGAAGCAGATGGTGAGTGAATGACCCTGAACCTCGGTAAAAGATGGGGTGGGCAGTCCTGAGTAGAAGCATACACATTGGTGAAAGCAAGAACTCTTTTTTCCCTGTAACTTGTCAAAAGGAATAAGGCATGGAGAAGTTTCCACATGCTCTTTCACAGACCTCTTGGATGTTTATGAAGGGCAGGGTGGTGACAACCAAAGCAACATTCTCTTTAGGCCATGAAAATATTTTGCTACATTCCTGCAGGTTGTGTTTTAAAGTTTCCATTACATGGGATGAACCTTCAGTACTCTGAGGGGCCTCCATGTAGTCCCAGTTTTAAGTGTGGGGCAAATGACGAACAGGGAGTCAAGAATACTCAACTGCCTAGATCAAATCAAGCAGCTGACAATGCAAATAGTGATGCCAAATGTAGGGGCTATTCTGCAGAAGTATAGCTAAGATCCAAGAAACAATTCACAGGTTTCTGGCAGCAGAACACATCTAGCACAGGCTGTTAAAGCAGTGTGCATTTTAGCTATGTACGCTGTAGGCATTTTTAGAAAAGAAACATTGCTGTGCTTATAAACACTTTTCTGTGCAGAACGTGACCCACTTTGAAAGGCTTTAGATGCTACAGCTTGACATTTACACTTTTCCCCACAGGAGCTGAGAAGCTGAGATCATTTTCTATATGTCTTAGGTCTATTCAAAAGAAAGGCTAATATTCGTGAGTCGAGGAAACATTAGCCCAAGGTCCCAGTTAAGGTCTAACCAGAAGACTGACATGCACTAACCCCTTCACAAAACCTTTTAATAACTATGGCTGAAAATGACTTTTTGCATGACTAACCTTTGATAAGCCAGGAGAGATATGACAAGCACCTTTACCAACAATACAGTCCCAAGGATTTCAAATGAAGTAAATATTCTGGTACAGACTGATATGGGCCCAACGTTGGGTTTGTGTTGTTGTTACTCACCCACAGAGAGAACCTTTTACACATGATCATGGCTCAGGCAATATGATTGTTTCCTAGAGTCTAATATAATATCTTCTGCTTTCTCAAAGTAGGACACTTCTAACATAATAAAACGGACTGGTGCTAGAACACAAAAACGGTTTGTGAAGAAACAAGAAGATAAGAACAATTAAACACAAATGTAAAGGAAGATTTAATTTAATTTAATCAACCTAACCTAATCAAGCAGTTAGCAGTCCTAAGAATAACTCCTTTCATTAATCAAAGATGTTTTAAGTTTCTTGGGCCATCCTCTATCATATTTGGAAGTAATTTAGGTGATTAATGTTTCACATCTTCTTTTATAGCTCCAGTTTCAGAAAGGTGGAAGAGACAGGAGAAAGGAGAACACTTTGGAGCCACTATTATTAAAAGGTTCTATCATTTGAGGCTACACCACTGGCATAACCTTATCCCAAAAATGTGCAGAGCCTACTCAGTAAAGAGTGATAATTAATTTAGTATTTCAGAGACCTGCACCCCCACATTCTGAATAACAGAAAACATTGGCAACAGTTTTGTGAACTCTGAAGGTCTGGTCTTTTCCTGTTTAGAGGTTGATATGATCAATTTTCAAGAAAATTAACTGCAAAATGGAAAAGCCTGGGAACTGATGTTCTCAGCACAACACACAGGAAAGGGAAAAGAATTAAGCTCACAAAGAAATTAAGTACAGAGAGAAAAATACAAGCTTGAAAAGTGTACCAGAAGATGAGCACTTTAATTTGATAGCTGCAGGACCCTTGCTTTCTCCCTTCCTTATTTTTAATTTGTTGGAAGGTATTCCGGAGTTTTTCTCTCTTATTTTGTTAAAAAGTTCAGCTCTCATCCATTTTCCTGGTGGTATTTAATACTGTGAGATTAAAGGTTTTCATCGTCACTATTATCACATCTTTTCTTTAATCATTTATTTTCTTCAGGGCCAGAAGCACTCCTTATGATTTGGTTTACTCAAGGCCACAGACTAGTTTTGCCACATGCTGATTCAGCAGGTAATCAATAGTTTAATGCATTTGCAGCTCAATGAATCACCTAATTACTAACCTCCTAAATATGAAATCAGTTAATTATGTTTAACTACTTCAGAAAGATTAAATGATAGCCAATTCTCTTTCCCAAGGCTTTTTTAAAATTATTATTTCCACCACAAACGACGGCTTTCTATTCCAAATGCACTTCCCGTCATATAGCTATTCCTTATCTATTGGAGACATGAATGTCAGGCCATGTAAACATGTTTGTTCATTGCATGCTTCATTAAATATCAGCCCAAGCAAGCAGGTCCAGGGATGTCAACGGACCTATATTTACGTATCTCAGGGGTAGTATAGGAGGATGATGGATTTAGAGCAGCTCTAATAATAATTTCTAAACACAGTGTTATTGCCTGATTATTGAGAATTGTATGAACTGCGTAAGCATACGGGTTAATGCAAAAGACAGCTGTCTGTGGAAAAGAGACAGGAAAGACTAGAATGGCAAAAGCCTCTTCTCACCAAACATTTCAGAGTTAGTTAAGGAACACTGCCAGAATTATTAGCTTTGATGATTTTGCCTTCTCTCCAGCCAACCCATAAAATAACTTTTGCACAGCACATGAAAAGCTCGTGAATACAGACAAACAAAACCACTGCCAGGATGAAATGGGATATATCTTCTCTGAAAAGGAAGATAGCAATCACTTGGGGGAAGGCCAGGTCTCTGCAGGGGTATGTGCCTAGGTAAACATTAGAGCAATACGACATTAGTAGAGAGACTTCCATGTATCTTGTTTGTTGTTTTAAAAGTCTTTCTTTTTCTCCAGAATCTTTCATATTACTGCAGAAACAAACAATGTCATTTTATGACACACTAGTCTTATACTCCAAAGAAAAAGCTGCAGGTACCCAAATTCCATTAGATTCGCTACAGAGTGCTGTAGCGAAGCTAAGAATTGGAGTCACACAATTCCTCTGCAGTATAAATAAAAGTATGAAAATGGATACCTAAAGGGATACACTCAGACAACATGTTACATGTTACTGTTAAACTGTCATTTTGACAATAACCTAATAAGACCTTTAATGTGAAATTTTCAGCAATTCATTTACAGAATGTTTACAAAAGAAGGAACAACCCCCTTCAGTGTAACAGTCATCTATTGGCCAGCCCAACAAGCTACAGAATATGTGATCTAGGGAATACATGCTCCGAAGACATTAAGGGGAACATAATGGAATTTTACAAGCAGCCACGTTCAGGATTGCTAAGGCATAAGCAAAACACAGACTGCTTAGTTCTTCCTTCTACAGCACTCCTGCCAATTCAAAAATGTCAATCTAATGTATTTTTTAGCCTCCCCTCTGGGAAGTGTCATCTTTGTATTAGACCTTTTGTTGACATTTGCATTCCTTTTGGCCAGATCACTGTTTGTTCCTGGGAGGGAAAAACAGGATGGAAAAACGGCCATACTTTAAACCAAGGAAAACAGAGGAAATAGAAAATCTAAATATATTAAGATTACCCTCAACAAAAGACCGCTTTCTGCACAGAAAGCATTCTTCCTATATGCAACGCCTCTGGTTCTTCTTTTTCTAACTGTTCATGCTATATCTGCTTTAATGTGAAAGAACTTCTGTGGCACGTGATGCTGCAATTATTTCTGAGCTAGCCAGAGCTCTGTCTAGGATTTACTAGAGATATAGCCCCTACTGTAGATATAATTCAGCCATTAAATGGGGTAATTGGCCATTTTGTGATTCATCGGTGTTGGTCTGTTTATTTCTGAACTCCAGTAAAAACAGGCACAGAGAGGAACAACTCCTTTATGTTTCTAAACAACACCTAGATTTTCCAACACCTTCTTCCACAAGGCTTGCCACTACAGTAAAGACAGTTAAATAAAGGTTTGCCAATACAGTGAAGCTGCTAGTACCAGAGTGGTCAGCAGCTGGTAAGTCTTTTAGGGATCTTTCACAAGCTAAACTATAGTACATTTTTTCTCAGGAGGAATGAAAAATCAGCCTGGACTGAAAAATATTTCTACATAAGGACAGAGGGAGAGGGACACAGAGTCAGACTGCAACAAAGAATGACATATTAAAGGAAACTCTGGAAAAAGCGAGAAGAGGGATGAGAGAAGTTAATTTAGGAGGTTTGGTGATAAGATTGTGTTTGCACTGGCCTGTTATGCTTCCTCCCCTTGTCTTTTTTCTGTCTCACAGCCCGATTCTCCTCAAGTCTTCTCTGATCGTCACGAACAATGGGCAAACTTTTAATTCTGGACCATCATTTGCAACAGTCTTTCCAAACCATACACCAAAACGTAATTTAAAAATACAGTGAGGTGGTGTGTGCGCAGCGTATGCTTACCCATAAGAGAAGCTTTTAGGCCTCCATCCAAAAAGAAACAAAAAAGTGCTCAGGTAATATATTTTATATTTGAAACTTAATTTGTCTTGACATATGACACCTCCCTTGAAATCCCCGTCTTAGTGATTATAAGTACAAACATCCTGTGCCTTTTAAGAGAAAAAGATGCTGACAGTTCAGTGCAGATCTGAATTTTAGTGCCAGCAGTAATATGCTACCAGTATGTTCTCAACCAATGCCCAGGAACTTTATGTTTTCATTTAGCTTTCATAGAGATGAGAACACATGATAAACCTATCAGAGCTACCATTCCTCAGCCTCGCCTGGCAGCCTGGGTGATAGAGCCTGCTTTACATTCAGACAGAAGACAAATTAAACTGCACTGTGCTCCGGCTTCATGCTCTCTTCTTTCAACAGAAGCCATTCATCTCTTCACCTTGATTGAGAGATACTGGGTAGCGCTCTGGGAAAGAGGCAAGGAGGATGGAGTGAAAAATTAGGGAGATGGAAGAAAAGTAGGAGGGAGGAGAGTAGGAAGAACGTTGCCTGAGGAATTCAGGGCCATCTAGCCCTAACCAAAGTAGCATGGTAATGTGTAGAAACAGAATACAAGGTAAAGGCACAGTCACAGAAACATGCTTTAGTTTTGAAAGAAATGAATGGGTTTCTAGAGTCTGATTTGCCCAGAGAAACAAGGGGAAGACATGACAAGATGCAGTATATAGCACACACTATTCAGAAGACTTGGATTAACTGGGAACAAGATGTCTGAATTGCTTGAAAAAGGAGTTCCTCCACTGCCAAACGAACAAGTGCATGATACCATAACTGACTGTCTAGAATATAGTCTGAAGAATATTGAATTAATTCAAAAAAGAAATCTCCAAGAGAACTGAAGGTTAATCACATTTGTACTCTTAAAAACTGCAAAATATTTTTAGTTATTTTTAGGGCAAAAGGTATTGAGGAGCAAGAACTCTATAAAGAGACAGCCTTAATGGTGATCCTGTCAGATGTGCTGGTTTTAGAGCATTGCTATTATTTTAATGCCCCTTAAAACATTTTCTGGTTTTTGGTTCTCCACCTACTGTAAAAAGGCAGTAGAGACAGCAACATGGCCATGGAGTCAGAAAGCAAAGTTCTGGAGGTACCTGAACATCAGTCATGACTTCACTGGAAATTATCAAGAACTGGCTACTTCCAGCTTTAGATTACCTTGGATACACTCAGAAATGACTTGGCTACATTGTCCTTTGTCCACTTTTACTTCACTTGTGCACAGACCAAGCATATTAACTTGCGGAGTTCAACAACCTTCATATTCCAGGAATTACTTTGCCTCAATTTCCCTTCAGCTTCCAAGACTAATTGAAATACAGATTGCTTATCAATAGGAATTACCTTTACCCTTCAGTTTTCTACCCTCACAAAAGATAAATCATTCTGTATATAAAAAACATGCAAGTATATACTATGGAATAAAACAATAAGCATTCTGACTCTCTAACCACTACCTCACACAACATATTGTCTTAACATTAGCATGAAGTGAGGGGACAATAAGTAGTGTGTATTCCCTCAGTTCCTTCTATGTTAACATAGAAGTTACTCAAACTGATTAGTAAACCTCGCAAAACAATCCATAAAAAATAATCAATAATTTCTGCAATATCTACTCTGTTTTTTAATCCGTGCAGTGTTCTCCTGATCACAGAGCTAAGCACTTTTCAATAATGCTTTGAGCAGGTTAATTAATGACATTTCTATTACAATGAGAGAGTGAACATTTGAAAATTCAGAGTCTTCATATAATTCAAAGTGATATTTTAAGTACGACATGCCTCTTTTTTTTCCCCTAAATATTACTTCAATCTTATATCTCCAGCACTCACATTTTGGCAATGATTCTATTAAATTTGGCAGAATCGGTACATTACAAAGCCTAGATGTAAAACAATGGTGCATCCTTTTGCCACCTCTGAAGTTAAACCTATTTCATTACTATCTGATACACACAATACATACACACTGCATATTTGAAATATTTTATGCCAGTTACAACGATCTATCAGTTTGCAGATGAGATTTTGAGTTATGTAAATACATGATTCCATATCTCAAAACAACCTAGGAAAAGAAATACAATTTTTGTTTTTCTCAAAGTCTACCTGCCTTTGTAGGTTTGTGAAATAATGCGCTTGAAATACTGAAGCATATTCCTTTCCCTCTCTTTTTAAACAACTGTTATTTACTAGACAGAAGAAACACTCAGGAAATTTTACATTAACTCTTATTTTATCCCTCTTGAGTTGAAAAAGTAGCTTTCCCCTGATAAAAAACCAAAGTTCTTCCTGTCTATTAGCAAAACAAAAATCATGCTATTTCTTATTTACCTAAAAAGATTTCATGTTTGAATACAGTACTATTATTAGATATTTTATTAATACAAATCTCTATCTATAATCTCTCTAAAATTAACTGCTTGTCAAAAATATATTAATAAGCAGGGCAATTCAGTCATATTACTCTTAAAACAGCTTTCATTTCAGTGTGTTTTCAAAGGACATACCAGGATGTGATATCTTTATCCCCAGTGCACAAGATGATGATGCTTTTGTAATAACACTAGTATTAATAAACACAACTAAAATTTTGATTTGCATCATGTCATTCTCTCATAAATCTAAAATGATTCACAAGTACCCTTTAAAGAAGTCTTGCAATAAGTCTCTGAGATTGTAATTTATTAAAGTTGAACAAGTAATTTATTGAAAAATATGTATGCAACGAACGTTTTTCTTAGGGAAAAAAATGTCAGCAAATTGTTCATAAATGAGATCATAAAATTCCTGATCTTGTTATTGGAAATTATTTCTGAATTTCATCAGTGTGTAAATGATTTTTTTATAATTTGTTGGCAATTTACAAACTGAAATTATATTATCAATTAAAAGTTCATTTTGTCTTGGTTTTGTCCATAAGCCTTAGAGCATTTTCTCTGTTCTCTGATTGGGGTAGTTTATGTAACTAATTAATATATCACAAATGGAAAATTATATGATGATATTTTTATACCATATATACAAAATTTGCAATTCATGATGTCTGGGAAGTATGTAACCTTCCAAAAATCGGACAAACAGTTATAAATGCCTTTATACATCTAACCAACACAGCTCAGATTTCAAACAGCATATTTGCTCATAGAAATCTTCCTTCTTTCATGCAGCATTGGTTACAGAGCAGATCAAATTTAAAATTTAGGAATGAACATAAAACACTTCCAGTAAATATGCAGTCATTGGGGCTTAAAATGAGCTTTCTACAATTATTCCTAATAATAAAAAATAGCACTTGAATGTTCAAGGAAAATTAATACAAAGGTATTGCAAATAGAGCCAAATGTAAAGTTGTGCATAGCTGCATTTTTTTTTGATTAGTCACCCCCAAATTAATACTTTTTACCCCACTTTATAGGTAGCTGAATGGACGAATGGACATGGCTTGCTAAGAGTCTCATATAGATATTCTGGAATGCATTGAACCCTTAAATTGCTAGCTTCATTTCCCCCACATTACAACTTTAGGAGGATAAAAGGGAAATTCAATTTTATCTTGCAATTTTTAATTTTGTCAGGAAAACAAGTTATCCAAAAGGTAAAACACACAGTCATTACCAACTAGCATATAAATGACAATTAGTAGCCAGAGACAATAAATACAAAATGATTCCACTATGTTATAGAAGAATTATTAGGAAACTTGAACTTCAGTGATGAAATATAATCACTTAAGTATGATAAATAGCACTTGATTATAACATAGCACATTATAGAATAGCAGGGTGCATTTAATGAAGCACAAAAACTTTGACTGAAGCAGAATTGCAAAATATCATTATAACATTCCTGTAGATCAAAGCTTTCACCTAAGCTTGTTAAATGGTGGTCATGACAATATGTGTGTGGGGGAAAAGAATGGGATACATTCATGTATTCTGTCAAAAAAATGTGTTTTTTTCATTTTCACTAGTGAATTTTTGTTCAATATGTAATTTTATTGTAAAACCTATATATACAATAATCTAATTTCTAATTAATTTTATTTTAAAGCACATTATGTACTCTGTAGAATCCGTTTTTTGATTTTTTTCTCTTTGATTTTAATTTCAAGTGAAGTTTTTTTGAAAGTTTTGGGTTTATGCTACAGGCCTAATATTGCTATTTATTTACATATATATATAAATATACTCTATTTCACAAAGCAAGGACATCTTACATTTAGTTTGCAGGTTTCTTGAGATGTTGAAAGTTAATGGAACTGCAGATCAACAGCTTTAGAAAGGTGAGTAACAGTCATTGTGATCTTTGAAACAGTTAAACTCTAGGGCAATCCCTGAAACTGTTAATAATCAGATTCTTCCTGCACTTGCATTTCCGAAAGCAGCAAAGCAGAAAATGGAGTGATCTGTGTAAATGATACTAATTTCAGAGCATTTTCGTAAAAATGATGGTAAGGGAAAAATGTTCTGTACCTCATGCCCTAAACTTTAAAAAGATGTTGAATAGAAACAAATTTCATTAGGATCACCCTGAATGTTGCTGTCTTGGAAGAATGGAAAGGAAACATCCTGTTTACAAGAAATGTTTTTTAACATGGGAAAATCCTTCTTGGCACTGAAAGTCAGGTAGAGTCAGGTGGTCTTGATTTGAGAAACAGCAGGGTAAAATGCAAGGGCTAGGACAGTTGCATAATACTAACAATATACTAAGAATTCATTTACTAGCCAGACTCTTCCTTAAATATATTTGCATGAAGAACACAGTAACTGCATCTCTAACAGCAATATTGTAATGTATACAACACTTTCAAAAGATACTAAAATCATGGGAAATTTCTGTGGAAGTAATAAGTGAGAATTTTATTGGAAAATTGCCATGGATATTCTTAGTTTTAGTACTTTCCTCCTATTCTTCTAATCAAGTGTGATTTTAAATAATAAGGTAATTTCAGATGTCAAAATATTAATTATGTAAAGTATGTATGAAAGATGCAAACCAAGTCAAATCTTTTGGGCCAGGTGTCTGCTACAGGTGCTTGAAGATAACTGAAAGACTTCAATGGAAAGCTAAAAAGACCTTGCACAGGGCATAGTCTGGTTCTCATACAAGTACTTTCCTATTGCATTTGCAAGTATGGAACAGAGGCAGAACCTGAAAGCTTCAAATTTCACATGCCTGTATGACATTCATGGTATTGTCTCTACAGGTAGATAGTGCTAGCTGTGGAGTCTACATCTTCATTTCACCATCAAGATGTTGAAACACTTGGATAGATGGTTTAGGCTTCTTTATAAAATCAGAGTAGTTCCACTGAAAGAATTTTTAATGTGCATACAGGTATATGCATATGGAAGTGTCATGCTTTACGCCTATCCCAGTGGTTTATGAATTCATTTCACAAGCAGGAACATGATCCGCTGTTTTTGTGCAGCAAAATACAGCTACTGACACAAATGAGAATTCCACTTGCCAAATGATAGATAGATATGATGCAGTTATATTTTTATATTCATGGGCACTAGCATGAGATGCGATTACAGCCGTGTTGCTAATATTCGTAGGATTCCTGCAAAGATCACTCACTGCATTTATAAAGACCTGTCCTACTTGACTTCTTCTGAGGTCATAAATATAATGAAGTCTGTTTAAAAATGAGATAGGAATATATGGCTGACAGAAAGAGCCATGCCATTCTCCAAAAGCTTTAAGATTCATTTATTATTCCAGCTGTATGATTCTTCAGTTACCTTTCTTTAGTATGCATCGAGATTTGCAGCATTCCATCTCCTTGTACCATCTCAAGTTTTTTCATCATTTATCTACAAAATAACTGGAGTCACTAGCAGCATGAGCACTGTTTACTTACCCTATGATTTTTTAGACATTCAAACAAAAAAAGATGGCAAACTTTTCCTTCTATTCCTGTTTCTCTCCTCTTCTCCTTTAACTGAGTTCTTAATAAAAAGCAATACTGAAAATACAGTCAAGCAAAATACAACAAGGAAAAGCTCTTATCAACTCTGTGGAGAACTTGAATCACAAAGAGAGCAAATATAAATGAGAGAGTTTTAAAAAAGTAAGAGGGTCAGATTTAGGCAACCTGCTTCTTTAAATCAAAAGCATGGGAATGAATGGGATATGAACGTCTCTTTTCAAAATTCCATTTGGTTTGGTTATGATGCCAGTGAAACTATAAAACACCTAATTAATTAAAAAAAAAACCTTTCTAGAGCTTAATAGAAAGCTTCCAACTTACAGTATCAAATATAAGAAATAGTCTTAAAAATTAACATTAATGTGCTGGAATAAACAGATAATTAAAAAATGGTAAGCAAGTATAGAGTGGTTTGGGAAGTGTGATCAGTAGGAATAACAAAAAACAAGCACACTAAGCAAATGAAACATTTTCCAGTGTCATTAATGCTTGCTTCATTCTGAGGCCTCATCTACTTGGGAAAGATTTATAAGGGAATGGCCGTAGCATAAGTGTTACAGATGCCATCCAGAGAATATTTCTGTCATTACAGATTAAAGCAACGCTCTTTTTCCTACACTAACACATAGACACAAACTGTTATTATACAGGCTTGTTAATTCTATAGGCTTGTTCCTATCAACAAACAGAAGTTTGTTTACTGAAGGGTTTTTAGTCAGTAAGTATTACTAGTCACAATGCCTAATCTCACTTGGACTCTTAGGAGAAGATCATTTGGTATGTAAGAATCTGTATGCAGTTCTCATTTCAGAAGCAGAAAACCTGTAAAATCACTTCTCAGGATCACTAAAGTTACATGATACACTCGGTATCATGGGCAATGAACTCAAAGACACTAGGAGCATTTTTTACTACCATGGCAACATGTCTAGTTTCACTTTTCTCCAGCATACAATATAACCTTGACAGTGTCCTATTATCCCTCAAAATTGTCCTATTTCTTCTCTTTGCTCATAAACACAGTTGTTGTTTTTTTTTAAGCTGTACAGTTAGTATTTACAGTAATTGTCTACTTTCAGATAAATTGCTCTTAGCCCCACCCCCCCCCCCCCCCCAAAAAAAAGGGACTTTGGCCATCCAGTGAATAATCTGAATGATAATTTGACAGGACTAGAATTAATAACCCATAATGTTCTAGTGGTCTCATTCTTTACTGTTAACTACTGATCCCCTCCTAAAGAGATCCTCAATATTATATATTCAGTACTGCATTAACAAAACATTGTTCACCCCAAGTTAAACTCAAAGTAGATATATTTTGACAGACAAGGTAATTCAATGCCCTTGAACTGACAATATATAATCTTGGGCAATAAACCAGTTGCCATCAACAGTCCATTTTGGAGACTTGTGCATCTTCAGCTTGGTACTTCACCCTGCAATATATCATTCAGGTAAGTTCAGTGCTTTGCTGATGAGAAACACAAGCCTTTAGACATTCAGTTTCAGCTTCGTAGTCCAATTTTGCCAATTTATGCAGGCAAATCAGCTTTATGCCACTGACTGTGAGATTCAATAAAGTTCTTTCTTTGGAAAGATATAAGCCCTTAATATCTACTTCATGATTTACAGAAGCATCATTAATAAGCTCTTCCGTTAGAGCCCTAGATTATGACTTTTATATGATGGGATTTGTTGTCTTCAGTGAAAGGTGATAATGACCACCTGGGACTGTAGGCATGCAAGGATTTAATTGACTGCCTGCCCTAGACACAAAGGGCTACCCACAGTTTGTTTATACAGTAGAAGCAACAGACAGTAATTACAAATTTAATTGGGGCTCCAGTCAGGTTACCTACACGAACCATTATTTATAATCAGCACTGAGAACCCTCCTCAGCTGAAACCACATCAGGTAGGCCCCTTACAAGAGTAAGAGTATTTTTGCTCTATCTCCAGTTATCACACATATTGTTGTGAGCTCTAGAAGGTATCCTGTTATTTTTTTTCTTTTTCTCCCCCTTAGCATGCATTTATGGCTCATTAAACCAGATCTCCAAAGTTACTCATTTTTACAATTATAGAGATAGGTAGATTTTCAGAAACATGTGAGTCAGTTGTCTAACTACTGCAGAAATCAGTGATAGTTAGGCATCTTCTTGCTTGCAGGTTTTTTTGCAATATTAATAGTTGCTTATTTAAAAATATTGAAATTTAAGTATTTCAATATTCAATATTCAAACATTGAAGTGTTTTAAAAATTCAGCTCACTTTTGGGGGAGGTGGGAGGAAAAGGGGAGGCAGAGCTATTTTCTATCATTTTAAAGAGGAAAATCACAGCTACTTTTATATATATGGAAAATGCCCTGAGAAACACCAATGACTAGAAGGATATTAGTAATTCACTCCCCAAAACAAAAAAAGAATCTGAAAACAATGTAGCCTATTTAATGGTACTAGAAATGTTTCAATTTTTGGAGGGGGGGTAGGTGTGTTGAATTGTGGCTGTGGACAACAAGCACACTCATACACCTAGAAGGGGGTCAGGGTACCCTGAAAACTGGGGAAAGTTGGAAAAAGTGCTATTCCAGGAGTATTGGTATAATTTAGGAGTGTGGTTATTTTCAAACACTGAGAAAGAATATGTATATTGCTACGCTAATTGTCTACAACTAAGTTGAACACACACACACACAAAGACATGTCTGTGATTCCTAACACCATCAATACGCTACATTATGTTCTAAAAGCATACAGCTAATTGATACTGTCTTGTGATTAGCACTAGTATATCCCTCTTCCCAACATTCACAGCTTCTTGAAATACCCTCCCTTTCCTTCCTGTAAGCAATTTTTCCCAGCTACTCCTTCCAGATCCCTGGAGCTTGACCTACCAAGACAATAGAGACACAGTAGCTGGAAGGATATTGGTACAATTGCCACTTTTGAGTGTCTCTCCAATAGCTCTGTTCTGGGTGTTCACTAGGTATTTCTTTCTCCAAAAGTTTCTGTTTTAGGAGAAGAGTTACTTTGACAAGTCATTTATTTTCCCTATGGAGTTACAGCTGTACCAAGTATATTATTCCTTCTCTTTCTAATTCCATTTTCTGTAATACTTGGAGAGTTGATACAATTTGCTTCTGACTGAGAATCAGGCAACAATATGACTACTGTACTTAGTGAAAAAGGAAATCAAACATACATACACAGAATTAGAGACAATAAAGTTCCACTAGGTCGATTTACTCCTTCCCATGTCCATGTAGATTTACCCTTTATAGTACGTTTTCCTCATTCTTTGTTCTGTCTTGGTTTTAAATGTCAATAAGAGAGAAGAAAATGCATTGAAAAATCTGTTGCTTTCTTATCTGCTGCATACAGAGATTTGCTTTAGTGCTTGCAAGAAGGAGGAGAGTAGAATAAGAAAAAGAGATTCAGTTCTCTTTATTTTCTTGAGAAACTTCTAGATATATTCACTATGGCTAAAATCTTCAGTTTAGCATGGAGATTTATGGTGTGTAACAAGCAGAGCACATGTCAAAACTTTATTCATTCATTTTGCAATGGGCAGACATTTCTCATCTCTAATAGGCCTTTGCTGAAAAGCTGGTTATTCCAGAAAGACTCATGCTCCCATATATCCAATTCTAAACTCGCATTATCATACATTATCATACATTTGATCTCTTAATTGGTTTTGCAAAGTATCCGATTTCTGCCTGCACCTGTTTTTCTGTTGGAGTTCAATCTATCTCTAGCACTTCTGCTTGTCTTGTGGTATACAATGTGTTGGTGGTTTGGCATATTGCCTTGCGTCCTGCTGCTGGGTACCACTGAAAAGAGTCTGGCCCCATCCTCTTGACACCCTCCCTTCAGATATACGTATACATTGATAAGATCCCCTCTCAGCCTTCTCTTTTCCAGGCTGAACAGGCCCAGCTCTCTCAGCCTTTCCTCAGAAGAGAGATACTCCAGTCCCTTCATCATCTTCGTAGCCCTACGCTGGACTTGCACCAGTAGTGCCATATCTCTCTTGTACTGGGGAGCCCAGAACTGGACACAGCACTCCAGATGTGGCCTCCCCAGGGCTGGGTAGAGGGGGAGGATCACCTCCCTCGACCTGCTGGCAACACTCTTCCTGATGCAGCCCAGGATACCACTGGCCTTCTTGGCCACAAGGGCACATTGCTGCCTCATGCTTAACTTGGTGTTCACCAGCACTCCCAGGTCCTTCTCCGCAGAGCTGCTTTCCAGCAGGTCAACCCACAACCTGTACTGGTGCATGGGGTTATTCCTCCCTAGGGGCAGGACCCTGCACTTGCCTTTGTTGAACTTCAGGAGGTTCCTCTCCACCCAGCTCTCCAGCCTGTCCAGGTCTCTCTGAATGGCAGCACAGCCCTCTGGTGTATCGGCCACTCCTCCCAGTTTTGTATCGTCAGCAAACTTGCTGAGGGAGCACTCTGTCCCTTCATTCAGGTCATTGATGAAGAAGTTGAACAAGACTGGACCCAGTACTGACCCCTGCGGGACACCGCTAGCTACAGGCCTCCAACTAGACTCTGCACCGCTGATCATAACCCTCTGAGCTCTGCCATTCAGCCAGTTCTCAGTCCACCTCACTGTCCACTCATCTAACCCACACTTCCTGAGCTTACCTATGAGGATGTTATGGGAGACAGTGTCGAAAGCCTTGCTGAAGTCAAGGTAGACAACATCCACTGCTCTCCCCTCATCTACCCAGCCAGTCATTCCATCATAGAAGGCTATCAGATTGGTCAAGCATGATTTCCCCTTGGTGAATCCTTGCTGACTACTCCTGGTCGCCTTCTTATCCTCCACATGCTTAGAGATGGCCTCCAGGATGAGCTGCTCCATCACCTTTCCAGGGATGGAGGAGTGACACTGGCTTTCTTCCAGTCCTCAGGCACCTCTCCAGTCCTCCATGACCTTTCAAAGATGATGGAGAGTGGCCTAGCAATAACATCTGCCTGCTCCTTCAGCACTCGTGGGTGCATCCCATTGGGGGCCATGGATCTGTGGGTGTCAAGTTTGCTTAAATGATCTCTAACCTGATCCCCCTCGACCAAGGGAAAGTCTTCCTTTCTCCAGACTTTCTCTCTTGCCTCCAGGGTGTGGGGTTCCTGAGGGCTGGCCTGAGCAGTAAAGACTGAAGCAAAGAAGGCATTCAGTAACTCTGCCTTCTCTGCATCCTTCGTCACCAGGGCACCCACCCATTCAGCAAAGGGCCCACATCTTCCCTAGTCTTCCTCTTGCTGCTGATGTATTTGATGAAGCCCTTCTTGTTGTCCTTGACATCTCTCACCAGATTTAATTCCAAACGGGCCTTAGCCTTCCTCATCGCATCCCTGCATACTCTGACAACGTTCCTATATTCCTCCCAAGTGGCCTGTCCCCCTTTCCACTTTCTGTATACTTCCTTCTTCTGGCTGAGTTTTGCCAGGAGCTCCTTGCTCATCCAGGCAGGTCTCCTGCCTCCTTTGCTTGACTTCCTACTCATAGGGATGCACCGCTCTTGAGCCTGGAGGAAGTGATGCTTGAATATTAACCAGCTCTCTTGAATGCCCCTTCCTTCTAGGGCCCTCACCCATGGGATTCCTCCAAGTAGGTCCCTGAAGAGGCCAAAGTTTGCTCTCCTGAAGTCCAGGGTTGCGATCCTACTTGGTGCCCTGCCTGCTCCTCACAGGATCCTGAACTCCACCATCTCATGGTCACTGCAGCCAAGGCAGCCCCCGACCTTCACATCTTCCACCAGGCCTTCTTTGTTTGTTAGTACAAGGTCCAGCAACACACCTCTCCTTGTTGGCTCCTCCACCACCTGTGTCAAGAAGTTGTCACCAATGCTCTGCAGGAACCTCCGGGACTGTTTGTGCCTAGCTGTGTTGTCTTTCCAGCAGATATCGGGGTGGCTGAAGTCCCCCATGAGAACCAGGGCCTGAGATCATGAGGCTACTTCCAGCTGTCTGTAGAAGGCCTCATTGACTTCCTCTTCCTGATCAGGTGGCCTGTAGTAAACACCCACAACAGTGTCACCCATGCTAGCCTGCCCTTTCATCCTTACCCAGAAGCTCTCGACTTGATCTTCATCCACCCCTAGGCACAGCTCAATACATTCCAGTTGCTCTCTCACATAAAGAGCAACTCCTCCACCTCGCTTTCCTGGCCTGTCTTTCCTAAAAAGCACATAGCCATCCATGACAGCACTCCAGTCATGCGAGCTATCCCACCATGTCTCTGTAATGGCAATGAGATCATGGCCCTGTGACCGCACACACATCTCTAGTTCTTCCTGTTTGTTCCCCATGCTGCGTGCATTGGTGTACAGGCATTTCAGGGAGGTGATCGAGCATGCAGGTTTCCCAGGAGGGGTAAAAGAGGGTCCTCCATAGCCACATCCCATGCGCACTTCCCTGGCTGCATTCACCTGTTGGAGGCATCCTGACTTGAGCTGTCTTTTGCTAACTACCCTGTCACTATAACTCTCCTCTTCCCCTGTCTTTCCTAGTTTAAAGCCCTCCTTACCAGGTTGGACAACCTGTTGGCAAAGACCCGCGTGCCCCGCCTCGTGAGGTGGATCCCATCTCTCGCCATCAGTTGTCGATCTTCAAACAGGGTCCCATGGTCGTAGAAACCAAAACCCTGTTGCCAACACCAGTGGCGCAGCCAGTCGTTAACCTGAAAAGTCCGTCTCCTCCTCCTCTCATCCATCCCCCTCAATCCTGCCAGTGAGGAGAAGATGACCTGGGCTCCCAGACCCTTGACCACCATCCCCAGAGCTCTGAAATCCTGCTTGATGGTCTCCAGTTTGCCCTTGGTATCATTAGTGCCCACATGGAAGAGCAGCAGAGGGTAACAGTCAGACTGGTGGACGAGCCTTGGCAGTCTTTCCATTACATCTCGTATTCGAGTCCCTGGCAGGCCACAAACCTCTCTAGACATGAGGTCAGGTCAGAAGATGGGTGCCTCTGTCCCCTGCAGCAGGGAGTCACCCACAGCAATCACTGCCTGCTTCTTCTGGTTGTTCCTGTGTGGCACAGGGTCTGTCGGCCCAGTTGTTTCCCTTGAAGCCATGCCCAGCTCCTCCTCAGCCTGGAGGGCACTAAACCTGTTCCTCAATTGCAAGTCTTTGGGAGGAGTAAGAATCTTTCTCCTCCTACGAGAAGTGACCAGTTTCCAGCCTTCTTCTACAGTGTTACGATGTACCATTTCACAGGGCACAGAGCCCTCCATCAACTCCACTGCTGTGGGGGGGCTGGGACTCCTGGAGCTGTTTGGTCTCCGAGAATACCCTATCTCTTGCTCATCTTCTCGGATGCTGTGCAGCCTACTGGTTTCCTCCCATAACTCCCTTACCTGATGACACAACTTGTCAACAGCAGCACACCTCCTGCAGGAGAGCTGACTGTCAGCCCAGGCCTCACGGAGAGGCCCCAAGCACTCCCTGCAGCCTGAGACCTGTAGAGCCGCATCTGCTGTCAGAGGGTCGGTCTGGGTCGAAGCCTCTGACATGCTGATGCAGCAGCGACTCCAACAGCTACTGGGGAATGTGCTCTGCGGCATGTCATGACCATATCTGAGGAAGCATACACTACTAGGATTGGAAATGAAGGTGTCTCCTTGCGCCCTTCTGCGCGAACTGCTGTGCAAACTGCTACGTCTGTTCGCTGCCTCTGTTAGCTGTGCTCAAATCATGCTAAAAGCACTCCTTCCTCAAGAAATGCAGCTTTGACTCTCCTGGCTCATGGCCGTACATAGAAAAATAAATTAGCACCAAAACTGGAGCCCTAACATGTTCAAGATCTGATCAACATACAGAAATGCAAATATACCCCACCATCATTCTTGATTACTGAGATGTGAGAAGCTGCAGACCCGAGGAAATGATGTCAGCGGGGACTCAATACCATTAATTAGGTAATAAATGTCTTGATTTGTCACTGGTTGGATCCCTTTCTTTTGTCATACAATGTCTAATAACTCAGCTTTGATTTGGCTGAACGTGGATTTGAGCTAGAAAAAAATCACATGCCTCCTTGCTATCCAATACGTACTTTAGGTTCAGACAGTCTTTTGCTTTGGAAATTCCAGTAACTCCTAGGAAATTTCATCATGCCTATAATTGTTGTTAATGACTGGTTCACACGGTGCTAACAATGGATAACTTGACAAAATTGTAGGTACCCTATCCAAAGACTTTTGGTGTAGATGACAGGTTTTAAGAAGGAAGGATTCACACCCAGAGTAGCCCAGCATGTGTAAAATAGAGGAAGGTGTTTTCTCTCTTTGCTTGACTTCCCTCTCTTCCCTTCCCTTTGCTTCTCCTCTAATCCTAGGGGATTTTACACCAACCCAACTTTCAGAAACAAATGAATTCTATTCCAGGAACAAGATTCCATACAGAGTGCATTTTGTACAGTCATACAGAAGGGAAGGAATTACTATATGCCACAGACTGGTGTCCCATAGGAAACTTACTGCATACTCCATTCATCTTTGCTTGTCAGAAAATAAAGGCAGCACAGTGGACTGACAGATGCTCACCGCACACTTTTGTTCTCACTGAAGATTTGCCACTCATACTAAAAACTCTCCCATGTTTAAGCCAATGCAGAGGAGAGGGAAAGGAGAGGCAATTAAAAAGAAATTCTATATAATTGAAATAAGTCAAAGTTATGTCTCCAATCAAATATTTCCTCCGGGCACTAGGCAGCTATTAAGTGGTTTGGTGTAAGCTAAGATGCCTCACAAAAGCCCCTTATCTCCAATAGTGCAAATGAGGTAAATGAGGTTCATTTTCACTGTGTGATTCACTTCCTCTGTTCTGCCCTTTTGTTTTATACATATAATTGGAAACAACAAAGAAACATCATTCTCCAGAGCTTAGTAGGGAAAGGAAGTTCACTTGTTTCCAAAAAACGAAATCCAAGGAAAGAAAGAGAAGGGAACTAAAAAGAACGGGGAAGAAGAATAGTTATACAGAAGGGTAATAGGCAGTTAGCACCTACCCTCCTAAATACACCAGCACACATTCACAAAATCTACAGAAGTACCCGATCTTTAACACAGCTTCCCCTAACTCATAGATTTGAATAAAACATCATTGCTGTCTATCCCTTGAGAGGATCTTAACAGTGCTGGGAGACAGCACAAGAGAGGCACAAAGGAAGCAAAAAAGAAAGGTTGTATGTACAATGAAAATGATTTATTCTCCGGCAGAGAAATAAAGAATCCTCTTGTGATTTAAGGTGTGTTTCAAAACTAGAAAAGTTAGCTCTATGGGCACAACTCACAAGAGATTCTGATTTTCAAATCTCCTTTATTCAAACACTATTTGTTGCATCCATTGCAAAAATCTGGGTTTGGTGGTCAAGGACAAGCATTTCTATCCAAATAAAAGGACAAAAGGAGGATAAACCAGGACGCATTTAGGAACAAGTTCAGAGGATGTCACTCAGGTACGATTTCTCCAAAAAGCCAACTTTGCTCAAAATAGTACCTGAAGGCTGCTACTAGACAGGGAGGCTGAGTAACCAGGCCCAGTATACTACTCCATGTCCAACCTAGCTATTCTACTTGCTAACCACTTCAGTGCCTACACAGTGTTTGTCTTGCCATTACTTTACCCATTTGTGTGCACCAAGGGAGCAACTGCCTCGCAGGGCTTGTTCCTGCCAAAATTTCTAATTCCAAGAAGACATGCAAAACCATCCTGCATCTCCTCATTCCCAATATTTAGGTAGTTATATTGGATTAACTCATAATCAATTTCTAATTAAAATATCAGGAGTAAAATTAAGGACTTTTTCAGATATCACTGAGAAGCTAGCTGTATGAAAGTCAGCATAATCTTTCTGATTTGTCTAGAATATATTATCATTATATCTGGCATAGTAATGTTCTCCTCGCCCCCTCAACCTTTAACCCATTCCTAATTTTGATAGAATGCCCATTTTATTATAAAACTAGTATTATGGGATACTGCCAGTGCAAATTTATGACAACAAAATATGAAAAGGATCATTTTAATGGAAAATACACATTGTCTCAAAAATTCACATTAAAATGTGGCACTACTTTTACAGTAAAAGCTCTAGCAATTTTCACAGAAAAGGTCTGTTCAGTGTCTGCCTTACTAGGAAAAAAAGGCCTATCCTGCTTTGAAGCAGTACTCATTTTATTGTAATTACTTTTCTGTTTAAATTCTCCAATATATATTTGCAAAAATGTTGTACTGTAGTGCTGAAATACAACCTTCAAACCTTTTGTTCAGGAAAGAAAACACCATTGCCTATAGTATATATTTGCTATATTGTCACCAGGAGACCAAAATATAAAGAAAGATACTTATTTTGAAATGTCACCAGGAAAAACTTGCAGCACAAAACCTATGCATACTGTGGCATCTCTTTCAAGGATAAAGTAGGAATAGTGAAATTAGAAGAGCATATGTGTTCAGAGACTTCTGGAAATGCTGTACAGGCCTTCCTATTATAAGTTCAATGGACTGAGCTTTCTCACGATTTTGCAGGTGAAATATCAATAAATTCAACAGTGGGATGGGAAGAATATGACATTAGTATCTTTAAAGTTGATCATTTAACTTCTGCATTTGTGATATATATGTTTGGATTTTAATTTAAAAATGTTTAATAGTTGTAATACCTTTAAGTAATATACTCATATCTCAATCAAAGCTATTCACTGGATTTCTTTTCACATTGGAAATTTATGATCACCAAAGGATTGATAATTCTTTTTGTTAGCCATCCATCATTTTGCAAAACACAAATGTTCCATCCCCTGAATTCAAGAGGTAGTTGTTCCTTTCCTAACCATTTGTGCATATTTGCAGAAAAATAGATTTGACACATTATTATCTGAACTTGTGCTTCATGAATCAAATGAAAACATTTCATTTGAGGACAACTATGAAGTGGTGCAAAAGTCTGAAGTTCCCAACTCTTCTCAACCCTACATCCTCCATCTGCAAACAATCTTTATTAACAGCCACAAATTGGAAAGCTGATATAGGAAAATAAGGAGGAACACATACATATACAAGGGAAAGAAAAAAAATACCTTTGTCTCATAAAATGAAGCTTGTGAATCAAAAAATCAGGTTTCTAACATGCATCCAAAAGAACTGCTTTATGTTTCAAGTAATTTCTAACGTATATGCATAAATATAATATACATATATGTGTGTGTGTACATATATATATATATACACACAAATACATACATATATCAAAATTCATATTAGTAGCATATTAAAATAAATGAGTTTCTCAGATCCAAGTCAGAAATAAAGCTTCCTCAGATTCACAGCTTGGGAGAGTTAAATTGCAGAAGTACAGTGTTGCAAATGAAGACTGCTTATTTGGAAATAAAATGGGACATGAAGGTTACAACATGGCTATTTGGATACATCTTTAGAAGAGCTTTGGAGTATTAAAAAGAGTAAGGAAAAACAAAAACACACATAGCTTATGCAAAGGGACCATATGTTTTGGTGAACAGATGTGGAAATGACACCTCAGAGAATTTATGATTGACTTTCATATCCCCCTAGAACAGTGTTTACAGGCACACTTTTATAGAAGGATGGTGGAATTATAATGTGCAAGCCAACAATTTAAACAGATTTCAGAATCTAACCAAAATGACACTGAATCAACATGTATTTTGACTGAGAAAGTGTAGAAAAAACACCTTGAGAATCTCAACAATCTGTCTTCCACAAGCACAAGAGTCAGATATAAAAGACATTTCAGAAGAAATCAATCACTCTCTCCAGAACTGTAGTAAAAGTCTGGATTTTACCAATCAAGATTAACAGAATTTAACACTACATGTATAATGTATGGCATTTCTTTTTATTTTCTCTTATGTGTGCTTAATAACTGCATTTAATAAAAAGTCTCAGTTTGTTCTAACAAAGCAAAAGCGGTACGTTTTGACGAGAAAATAATTTTCAGTCTCTAGCATGTGGCAACTGTCTGTGCTAGAACTCTTCTCTAAGGTAATATGCTAAAACCCCTACTTAGGATAGCTGAATTCAGTAAGGATACTGGAAAAGATGAACATTGCAGCAATAGGGAAGTTTACCTTTTGTGACAGATTGACTTTAATCTGGTAATATTTGTATTAGACTGCGTTATCATCACTGCCACAAAGATACAGGTTTCCTAGAAGTGTGTGGCGTCACTATCTGGAGGATTAGAATCCATTCTTAATTAACTATATATTAGTTTTGTAACACTATTTAAACACTAATTTCCATATGTATTTTTAATGATTCCACTGATGGGAGATAATGAAATGAGGATAACCTTGAAAGGATTTTTTCGCATTCTACTTGGGCCACTTCCGATCATAACTCACTAACATTTCTGTCATTTCAGTAATATTATGACTATTTATAGTTCTGCACTTATATTTTATTTTGATTAGCTATGCAGCCTGTAAGTTCAAAATAATCAGTTTTCAACACTGATGAATTCTATTCAAAAATCATCTCAGAATTTGTATTCTCTGTCTTGAAGCTTTCATGTGGGACAATTCAAAGGTATAGCTTACAACTCTTTCTGATCTTAGCAATCGACCTCACTGAGAATCCTGCTTGAACAAAGATTGCAGATCATTGCTGAATCAGATGTTTTAAAAATCATGGCTAGCAATACCAAAAAAAATCTACACTTCAGTTTAAAAACCCTTAACGACTTTCCCCTATAAGATAACATAGTAGCATATCAAAAATATTTTCTGGCATGCTAAACAGGCTTTTAAAATCAAAGAAAAAAAAATCCAGGATTTTTGTTGGCCTTTTGACTTTCATAAATGCTAACATGGGAGAGCAAGAGCAATAAACATTCAAGCCATAATTTGCAAGAACTCTTTTTGGTATATGGACTACCAATGGCCTGCAATACTGAGCAAACTAAGGCTTTAATTCATGGAAGCTCTCAATAACACACAGTCATGACAGCTCTTAAAAAATCAGCGCAAGGTTAAGACCTGTCCAGACAATAATATTTTTTGTCTTTATGGTTCCAAACTTGAAAAGATAAGCTTATCTCTCTTTGCAGTGCCATTCAGTGAAACTACTAATATCAGAAGGGTACCTTTTTAGAAAATGATCTCTGAATCGTCCAAATAAGATTTGGGAAATCATTCCAAGTTAGATTACCTCTTGTATAGTATTTCTGAGTTTTTTCAAGGATAACATGGTGGGAAAAGATTTTTTTAAGTAAAATTAAGTTTAGCATTTTACTTTTTTGACAAGCAACACCTAGCCATTGTAAAAGCTCCAAGTATTAAGATCCATGTGCACCAAATTAATTACATGCTGAGCTCCATTTCATCTATTGCATACATTAAAAGAGAAGAGCATTATGAACAGGTATTTGTTCTGGTATTTTTACCTCCAAAGAAATATTTCTCTCCCGTCTTAACTTGCAGAGGGCTGTTTGTTCGAACGGCTGAAGCTTCATCTCCATCAATGGTGAGGACAGCAAAATTTTCCTTAGCCAGGAATCGGACTTCATGCCACTGCCCATCATTGAGACCAGAGCCTATGAAGAACAGAAAACATTGGAATATTTTTTTTAGTCTAATATTTATTATCTTTAAGTGTTGATTGCATTTCTCCCAAGCTCATTAGGTAAGGTCTAATGAAGCTTAATGAACACGCAGAAATGACAATTTCAGTGTGATAACAAGACATCATTATTAAAGTAATTATTACATAAAAGTTAACATTATCATCATAAATACAAGTCTTGGAACTACCAAATCAGCTCGTGGTCAGGTATAATTATTTCTGAATACACATCTTATCACTCACCTTACCCATTAAAAGGCCATATTCTACATTTAACTAATAAGGAATATCCCTTAATTGTTTCTACAACCAAGTTCAAAAGGAAAATATATTGATTCATCTATTTAATTATAATGAGTAACAAGCCCACAGGGCATATTCTGCTTGTGATTGTTGCTTCTATCAAAAGGTGATGCTTTCAAGACAAGGCAAAGGAAAAAGAGAAGGGGGAAAAGCTTACATGGAAGCTTAATTCACAGCTAATCCTGCCACTGGGAGATGTGGCTAGTCATGGCATGTGAAGACATTATCACAGAGCCACTGCAAAACCAGCAAATGTCTGCCAAAAAACTGAAGCTTAGGGGAGCATCATACTCCCTATACTGGCAGCAATGAAGTCTCTGGATCTGTTCATTCATTCAGATCTCTTTTAAAAGAACAACGTACATACTTCTCATCTGCAGCAGCTGGCAGGAAGCCAGGTTGCCTAGCATGTCAGGCTGGCATTTAAGAACAGCGAAAGAGTACTGATTTGTTCTTAACTTATGATCATTACTGTGCAGGTAGGTTACTTTGGATCAGCAAATAAGTAGCAAACTCTCTAGGAAAGCCTAATTCCACATTATAGCACCTCTTACAAGTAACATTTTTCTCCATTTACATTTAGGTGCTAAGTCACATCAGCAAAACGCGATTTGCCAAAATAAAGTACAATACAATGCAACAAGCAGTTTCTAAAATTAAATGGAATACCTGACAATATCAGAAGTAAAATGGAATATGAAATTTCAAAACATTCAAGGGAATGTTAGCTTCTATGAACAATGAATAAAATTCATGGCAAACAGTAAAACCAGATATACCTAGACATTTAATGAATATTCTTTTCCCACTGCTTCCATGAGTTTGGCTAGGAAGCAAGATCAAATCCTGATAAAACGCAGATAGTGTTATATCTTGGGATATTCTTTTGTGTGAATAAGAGTGTTTTCAGTAAGAAATGTTTCTGCCAAAATGTGCTCAATCTAATAAAAAAAAGATCTAATATTTTAAAAATCAGGAAAGCATTCTTTTTGTTTGTGAGCTCATTTTTCACTTTCACTAAATTTAACAAACAAACAGAAACAGAAAACCACATCATTTTAATCCAGATAAGATTAATTTCTATAGCTAAAATAACTTATGAAGGAAAAGGAGGAAGATGAACCTTTTTAAATTGTGTTCCAAACCAAAATTGTTGTAGTAAGTGTTACTCCAACTAAAGTTCATCAGAACATAGTTAAAAGAACAAATTTCAAGCTTGAAATGACCTATCATTAAGAAAATCTATTTCAGTTTGTATCAAGGCATTCATTACTGCCATGAACTGAATAACAATAATTAGAGACTTCTGGACAAAATTAAAACTCTGCTCTTAAAACAAAAGGCATGCAAATGGCAGCATAGGCTGTTCATCTGTAAGTCCACAGAGAAGAATGTCTGTATCATTTTCTGGAAAGGGGGAATATTCAGTAAAGAAACAAAAGAATATTGGACAAGAAAGTGTTAGTGTATCTTGTGCCATCATCTGTATTATATCAGAATACAAGTCTTTGTACCTTGGCAAACCCACAGCTAGAGAAATTATGTCATGCCTCTAGTGGGTTCTTCTAAATATGGCTGTCTCCTGCAAGCATCTGAAATTTCACTGGTTTCCTCTTGATTTTGGATTAAATAGGCAGTACTATCTGATGCATTCCCATGGCAAATTTCTCTCCTTTCAACCTTTCACAGTAGGAACTTTTCAGGCCACTGCTGTTTGGTCTTTGATACATTTTTTAATTGAAATCATTACCTAACAGACAAAACTTTCTAGGCAAAATCTTCCCTATGTTCAATTTGTTGTCTTTTAAACATATTTAGACATAAACATGCATAGACAACTGATGAAGCTAAAGACAGATGAATAGGCCATTAAATTGGGAGAACACTGTATTTCTGATAATAAGCCCTAGTTTGCCATCATCATATCTTGAAGATAGTCCTTCATAAAACAATGAATTGATGGTAAGAGAGAGTAAAGTGTTTTAAGTGGAAAATCTCAGAGGACACCAACACTCCCGGTTACTTTAGTTTGCATTTTCTGACTACATACTTTGGCCTGCTTTGTAAACACTAAGTAAGTTAGTCTCACAGGACCCATGTTCTTTTTATATTACATATTTTAAATAAAACTAAAACAGGGAGTGGAAGCATGCATCCAGATGAAAGAGCCATAGAATTGCTCTTTGGCTCTTTCTCCTTCTCATACTATGTAACTATTTACTGCTGCTTGCTTCACTCCCTCACTACTCTTTATCAGAGAGCTCAGTTTCCTCTCTTAGGAAGTGAGGTGTAAAAAAGGAGAGAAATTATCTCAGCTCACTTTTTCCCTGAGTGAATAATGTAACTATTGTGAAAAAAGAACCATCATTTCCATTGCAACCAGTTTGTGAACTGAAGTCTTTCCACACTTTTTTTCTAGTGGAAACTATTTGTCCACCTCAACATGGATTTGTGCACAACTTTGGGAGTCCCAAAACATTTAATTAAAGCACAAAAACTGGCAATGCTAGCTGCTGCATTAACAAGTGAAAAAGGTGTGCAATGTAGCATTCCAAGGGGAGCAAAGTTATTTCTAGCTAATATCTTTAGAATGCTCTCCCAGCATGCAGTCAAGGGAAGACAGCACAGCTTGCTAGCACCACACTGAAAACGTGTGTGGTGGAATGACTAAAGGAAAGACTCAGACAGAGGGAATGGGGATCAGTGACGCTGACCAGACTGAACAGAAATCAGAGCATGAGGAGAGCTATAGGTTACCAGCAAAGCTTAATTTCATGCATTCTCTCCCTGTACACAGCATCTAGCAAACTAGACTAAGGGGACACATAGCTGTCCATAAGCTGGTTGCTAGGGGCATGACTGGAGAAGCACTGGTATTTTGTCAGTACTAAAAATATTTGACCCTACAAATCTGCATTGTTCCTGCCATTTCCTGAACAACCACACTGTTTCTGTTTTATGAGGTCTTCACTGTACTGACTACAAAATGATCACCAGTTAAGGCTATCTGCTTCCTAGCCAGCTGTATTAAGCAACCAGACGGATCTTTACAGGATGACAGTGGCATTCTGAACTGCTACGACTCCAGTTGCCACAAATATTCAGTTGTAGTTTTATACTTATAATATTGCTTGCTGATACATTTTTCCATGGGGTTCTGTAACTCTTTAGCAATGAATGCTAATGAGGGCAGCTCAATTGCACTCAGCAAGTCCTTGCTATTGCGTTTATGGAATTGTGCTCCCCAGTTGTGTAACTGAGAGCATCTTTTTCTCTGCTGCAGTTTTTATCTGCTTTTTATTTGCATGAGTTCTAGGGGCAGTAGGGTCAACACTCCTTTTCTGATGTGATAATGCTCTGTTTCCAGCGACTCACGTTGCTGTTGTGATACACAGTATATCCTTCCATAGGGGATAAGTTTGTAGAGTTGCATGGCCTATTTTAGTGTAATATTTTATTACATGCCTCATGAATATTGAGAAATGACTTCTGCTTGGACTTTATCAAGTTTAACAAAGATCATTCTGTAAACCCAACCTGAATAGTAAGGATAGAATATACTTTCTATTAGAAGAGTTTTCAGTTGGAAACTTTAGAGTGCAGAACCTCCCAAATTCACAAAGATGCTTTCTCATTACAGTTTAATATCTTTTACCTGAGATGATATGTATATTTATTTGCCTTCTTTTTTTCTTATTGTAACTTTCCAGCATCCAACTTGAGGAAAGAAAGAGTATATTACTACCATCACAAATTCCTTGATGACTTTCAGAAAAGCTGGTTTCATATGTAAATTAAATATGTTAATGAAATGCATTCTCCCTATCTACAATTTCTTTTTAAATTGCATTATTTTAAAAGTAGAACTCTTGAGGTAGGCACTTTGATTGAACAAGAAGAAACAGATGTTTTTCTTATTATGGACATAAAGGAAGGACTGGATTAATGAATACCAAAGAAGTACAAGAGCTTACTACTTAATGGGGAACTTAGATAACATCTGGTAGTGTTATGCCTCAAAGAAAACTACAGTAGCAAAAGTCTCAAGTTCCTCTGCAATTGATCTTGGGAGATCAAATCTGACTGTAGAAGGTACTGACCCATGCAGTGGCTATTAGTGAGTACTAGACTATACACAGTCTGCTAATATAAATGGACACAACTCTTCTGAAGTCAACAGCATAGCATCTGCTACATCAGAACAGAATCTTGTCTTAATTTTCATATATAACTGATATACAAGATTCTGTTAACTTTAATGTTTAAAAATTAAATGGGGAAAACTTGTATCATTAGTACACTATGAAGCACTGAAGCAATGTAAAACCATGTTGCTGTACACAGCTCTTAAATTCTCATTGTTGTAGTAGATCTTTTACATTGCAATTTCTTATAAATTCTTATTAGGAGATGAAAGCCACAATACTCAGGACAAGGAGAGTCCTGACAAGAAGAGGGAGCAAATACATAATGAAGCCTCAGAGGCGCTGGAAACAAGGAGCCTTTCGTAGGTATGCAGTAAGGACGGTGCGAATTTCCTGCAAGCCAGAAGGCCAGCAAATTTGCTGTGCTGAGGCAAGACCTATCCTGTACAGGACATAAGGTAGCGGGAGAGATTTGTTCACAACTGCTTTCACTTTAACCAACCTCATCAGATCTAAGAATTCTCTATTTAAAGAGTTACCTTGTTCTAGTTTACACTTCATTAAAATATACTTTTGTGATACAAATCCTGTTTGTTGTTTTTGATGAGCTCACTTTAAGGAAAAGCAGCAACTAGTTCTGCTGTAAAGGTCTGTCTTATTCATGCCTCAACCTTACAGATGCGGATTTGGGGCATTTCATTGTATCTAGCATGGAACTAAAATGAGTGAAAATGAGTGCTAAACAGATTAGTTGTTTGTATTATCTTCATAGAAATGCAAACAGGACATAAGATACTGTGTAAAAATGGGCTAATAGCATAGGCAAACATGCGGAAAAAGAAGGCTGAACAACTACAAGTATGTGCCTTCTTGGAAGAGACATGGAAGATCAGGCCTTAACGGATATAAAATTTTAGAAAAGAAAGGGCACAAGCTGAAAAAGAGGATGAACCATCTCTTCGACTTAGGTGGAGTTTTATTTACTGCTGCTGAGGATGCTCTGAGGAAGTAAAATCCTTTCACACAGGCAGAGTTGGATGGTTTGGCTGCTTTGCTGTGGAAGAAGTGAGCCCAAAACACAAAGGCCTTTCTCCTGCTCAAGCCTAAGTATAGGGGATGACTAGAATGGAGAAGCTTCTAAATTGCAGGAGTTTCATATAGCTCTACAGAAAAAGCAGCTGGGTAAGGTGGCTAAAGGTCCCAGCGCCATCCACCAACATGTTTTATCTGAGGATGATGTGGTAGTTACTATTCTTGCCTAACTCCTTACTAATTGAGTACAACTTTCCACCAATATTTATGACTAGAAGAGAATAAGCCAACAATATATTGAAACACTCACCTGTTTTCAAATGTACAGCTACATTCTGCATTAAAATTCAATCAGAAAAAAAAAAAAAGACATCACGAGGATGTAATTTCAAGGCCTGTACTTTTCTGTGCTTTGCTAATCATATTTTTAAATTGGAAAGAAAAAAACAAAGCTCTTGCTATGGTAACATTACAGATGGTGCAGGGAACAAACTATCTAACTACATAATCTGAAAAATTCTATTTTAAGATTGATGGTTCAGAAAAGTTCTTTCCATTTTTAATTTTATTCATTTTTCAGCTATCCAAAGTATCAGTAAGCTAAAATAGTGGCAAACCCTGCAGTCTTTGAAGGGATCTTAAAGACAGAAAACCCTGGTCACCAGCAAAAACAAAAAAGTTATGACAAATTTTGTCTTCAGATTTAAGCTTGAAATTCCTTTTTAAGGTCAGCGGTTGCAATCATGCCAAAATTTTACCCATGGGTGATATTTTATTTATACTGAGGTTTTCCCGATAAGTGAATGACAGAAGCAAAAGGTGAACATTTACATTTAAATAAATCTCTATCCTTTGTGTATATACGATATATAAAAAAACACAAGAGTAGGTCATTTTCCTGTTTCCATTTTTGATACTATTGTGCAGTACACTGAAAATTCAGCAAATGCATATGACTACAATGTTGGAGACTATAACATTCAAAGGTATTCTTATAATAGGTTTGACAACTGGTGATTTCAATGAAATGGACTGTAAACTTGGCAAATAATGGTCAAACTTGTAATGATTTTTTGTTCTGTCTTTTACTGGAAACTAATAAAAACAGATGAAAGGCTATTTGCGCTTGAATAACACAAAAAATACGTTTTGCAAATCCTAAGCTTAGACACTTGCACAGACACTTGTTTAGATTTCTTGCATTCTCATGCATTTGCTGAAACAATTTTAGTTTTTCAAGCATGGGCTATTTTCCCTCTTCTCACATTTTTTAAGTTATTTTTTCTTTGTGTTATTGGGCCTTAGATTTGAGATTCTGGTTTGCAGCTTTACCTAGTTTCAATGTTTGTTTCAGCTTGTAGAAAGATGATGTTGTTAATGAACAAATACATCTTTTTACACTGTCCTCTTCCTCTATTCAAGTCAGAAAACATTGGCTCTAACAACGCAGCCTGGCGCCCTGGAATTGCACAGGATTCTGCCCATGCTGGAAGGCAATCATTTCAAAAAATGGCTGCGGGATTAGTCTTTACTAACAAAAAGGTTATGGCCGCACCTCAGTTATTTAGCATAACAGCCCCTAAATTCCTCAAAACTCCTTCTTGACCAGCATCTGTCTTTGTCTGTTTTATTTTTCTCTTTTTTTCTTTTTTTAATGGACAATACTATAATTACTATAGAGTGTGAGCCATATCTGCATCACTTATCATGACCTTGTAGGTTTGAAAACAGTTATCTGTATCTTTAAGGATACATAGAACATAATGAAAAATCCACTTTCTCTCTTTGCTTAAAACCATAAACATGCTAATATAAACTCTAATCTATTCTTAGCTTTCAAATAATTCCAATAATCATTACCGAACCTGGTAATTTAACTATACTTTATCTTACATATTATTTTCATATGAAAAACCTCCAGACCAAATTTTTTTAGAAAAGAGTTTAATTTCTTTTTTCTTCTTTTTTTTTCTTGTAAGATCTATATAGAGATATAAATAGATATAAATCTCAAAGACAGCATTATACTCGTAAAGCTTGAACTTCATTTTACAGTTTTTACAGTCACCTGCCAGATATGACTCTGCACTGAACTATTATTATTTCTATATGCTCAGCATCTTAATATTCTGATTTATCCCAGTAACCAGAGCTTTGCTGTTCATCATATTAAAATTAAAGGTACCTGTTTTATGACTATTCTTCTGTCACATTTATCCATATTAAATATAGTTCTCTATGAGGTGGTCTTTCTCAATTTGCAGCCCTTCTGTATCACAAATATTTATTATATTTATTGCATATTACTATATATTTATTACTTAGACTCCTAAATTCTGAAAAGAATGCAGCAGGTAGCCTATTTTGTTTTGTCCTATCTTTGGGCTAATCAAATTCAGATACCTGTCAAGGCAGGGTAAAGATATTGCCTATTCATTGCATGTTCATTCCAGGTAAGTAATATATAAAAAATAAAATAACTAGTTATGCCAGGCAGAGGAGGAAAGTGAATCTGTGTCTTCTCATTTCATAGCCCTGAACTATTCAGGGGAAAGGAGCACAGACTAATTCTTTATTTCCCTAGATTTTCTCACAGGTGCCCCATTTCTACACTTTCACTTTGGATTAAACAGCATATTTAATTAAAAGCAGAACAGAACATCGGGGAGGAATGTTATGCTGGTAAGCAAAAGCAGACATAAAAAGCAGAAAAAAATGAATGTGACTAAAGGTTAACAATGGCAAAAAATCAAACAAAACTTTGTTTCCATGTTAATATCACTGAGACTAGCTTCTTAATGATGGCTTCAAATCAACAAGAATATTTAAGAATGTGCTTAAGTAGGAGATTACTGAAGGGTTTAAAAGATGTGCATACATTTAAGTGCTCTGTGAAATTGGGCTAAAATATGTCTCAGGCATTCAAAGAGGGCTTTGATACATGTTTTCTAGCAATCATCTTTAATGCATGACTGAGAGCTTGAAGCATGTGAGGGAGGAAGAGGTGATGGAGCTTTATCACCTTGCTTGTGTATTTTAAAATATCTTTTTCTGTTTACTTAGAAATACTTTTAAATCTCCACCTGTATCATTTTCATTATGCTCCTGTTTAGGAGATACCCAAAGCTCTGGGCACAAGATACTGTTAAGGGAATTTTTTTGGTCACTGTTAGATTCACAGAGCAGTCCTTTCCATGTCTTCATCTTATTGCAAAAAATATCCTTTATATCATTTCATCTTCATTGTACAAATGCCTCACATGATAAACAGTGGAAATATCCCACTTTTCTTCTAAACCCACATACTACTTTTTACCAGGATTTGGCTGTATGTCTGCCTCTGTCATAAGAGCTTAATGGAAGAAAAAATATGAACTGTAGAAAAACCACTCCCCAAAACGTGAACATGATAATATCTAGCAAATACTAATAACTGTATCAGGTACACTTTCTTCACAGTCTATTTCTCATTCAACTCCAAATACTTCTGCTCATTTAATCTTTAAACTCACAATACTCTAAACATAATTCATGACTGCCAAAAATGAACAGGAACTTCTACATCTGAAGAGTGATTTTCTTTGAAGTAATGCCCATGCGGTGGTTGAGCTCTTGATAGTGACAACTGGAGGCTGAACTTAACCTTGCTTTAGACCAACTCTGCTGCCATAAACGAAAGCAGTGAGCTCCACACTGCAGAATTGCATAAGGGAACAGGCTTTCTCATGGACCAGGGACCTACGGAGGTGGAGGTAGAGGTTTATCTGCAGAGGTAAACTACATTTACTTTTTTGTTTGTTGCTGAAGTATGCTTATAAAGCAAACTTTCCAAATGTCTCACTTAGTGTACCTTATTTTGTATTAGGATCAGTCTCAGAGCCTAAGAACTATTTCATTTGGATAAAACTAAATCCAAACTAACATGATCCAATCTCTAGTGGGAAAATAACATTGTAGAGACATTCAGGCCTCAGCATGACCTGTTTTGCACTGTGGATCCACTCCTATTGTGCTGCACTGCCTGATAATGCAGACGTTATCAGAGTCTAAAACGCTGAAGGCACTGGCTGAGGGTCTTGACTTGAAAAGAAATCAGTCTGTTTTCTTCTACCAAAAACCTTAAGGAAAAAAGTGATAAGAACATCTGCCCTGCCATAGCATGGATCCACATTGGGTATTAGATCTAGGGAGAAATTCAATTTGCATCTCCCTCTCCCAAGACAAGTATATTTGCCCCAGCTTTTGCATGAATTTGCTGACACAGATTAATTTTTCATTCATGTAAACTCAAGCCCTTTATATAGAATACATTCTTAAAAACCAGAAAGCCAACAGAAGAAAGCAAAAAAAAAAACACTCCAAAAACAAAAAATAAAGTTGTTAGAGAAACCAGAGTAATGTATTAATATAGCGATTGTTTCAAATGATCCATTTTATTAACTATTTTTTTTTTTTATACATTACATATTCTTTGTTAAGGAAAGCTGTCACAATAACAGGTATTAAAACAAAGGATAAAACAGGATCCTAAAACAGAATCCTAAAAAATGGATAAAACAAAGGATATGTTCTGTCATAGGGAACCACAATAAAAACATTCAGACCTTAGGCAGTTGTTTTCTAAAAACATAAAACCAAAATTAAAATGCTGGCATTTCAGGACTGCTTTGCATTTTACTGAATATTACCTTTACAGACTGCTTGTGGACAGTGCAAGCTCTACCTCAAAGTCAAGAAGAAATGCTGTAGAAAGCATGTCCTCTGACTAACCATGAACTAAAAAGCCTTTTAGGATTTTTTTTAAGGCTATTTCATGCATTTATCTAGGAGGAAGTGCCTAATGAAAGCAGCCTTTTGGGAAAAAAAGAAGCCCTAGGAAGCAAAGAAACTTGAAAATGTCTCTAGGCCTCCTGTTCCCCTGTCAGTTCCAATGTGGCAGCACTTCCCCTCCTCTGAACCTTTCATCAGGTTATCAAAGAGGGTTGTGTGGCTCAAATGACAAAAGCTTTGGCCTTCAAAAATTTCTTTGACAACATTTGACAACGAATGCAAGAAACAATCTATTCTTCAAATATACATTGCCTTATTTTCCTGCTCCTTACTACAGCATTATGTTGACAAACCTGTATTTCAGTAAAGTTTTCCCAGGCTCTTACAAAATGAGGAATGACTCTAGTCTAAAACTGATTAGAGAGGAGAAGCAGTTCTGCCGAATATAACCTAACAGCAGTGGATCATTCAGGGTGCACTGAACGCATATGCGCTACACCTGCGACTACTAGTTAAGAACAGGATCTGAAATTGTGAAATTATCAATACTATTTTTATTTTAGACTATCTGCCTCAACAGTCAAAAATATGCATGAAGAATCTAACTAATTATGTCTTTGTCCTTAAGCTATAGAAGAGTTTCTCTTTTAAATTTTATCATAGTTGAAATAAAGGTTGAAAAAGTCCTAGTACAGATGATTATCTAACTCACCATCCAGCTGTTGGTACAGGTCTTTCCTTATGCCATTGCTTTCTTTCTCCCTTTAGTAATTTTTGCAGGTGAGTGCTAAGCAATAGAGGGTTAAATACTTAATTAGTATAAAGGCATGGCATGAACAGCAACACTTCTTAATCTGATCATTCTCTCCTGCTACCATGCTGTATCCTCCCTTGTAGTGATAGAAGAGCTGCAGAACCACACAGCGATGCAAACAGGGCAAGTGACTCACTTTTCCAAACTAGTTGACCATCTGACCCCACATACCTGAACAACTTAGGGAATTACAACCTGAACTGCTAAAGGGAGTTCATTGGAGAGGCAATTGCAAGAGTGACCTAAGTAATACATCTCTACTTAAGTGCTTAACCTATGGGCATCTGTACCAGCTGAGTATTTAGGTCAACATATGGAAGAATCCTAAATTTTCAGGAAGCTGGATTAGATGAGATGCAAAATCTTTCAAACCCATCATTCTGTGATAATCAAAATCAAGGTAATGGCGAGGCAGTAGCTTTTCCACAGTTACAACTGCTACCAGATCCCATTATAAAATAATTCCCTCCCAACACAAAATTTGTATGGAAATACTGTATCCACACATAATTACCAAATTCATTCTTGCAGCAAGAGAATCAACCTTCATTGAATTAATATCTCAAAGCTTGAAGGAAATTTAACTGAATTGTCCATTCACTAGTTTTGTAACTTTGACCTTTGTTCAATATCTGTCTCCCTCTATGTATGGGTAGAAAGACCAGATAACCACTCTAAAATTTTATTCACAGTAAAATCCCCTTAAAAACTCATTTAATGAAAAAATGCATAATTGGAGTAAAAACATTTGAAAACAAGAAAAGCATGGCTAGGGACATCATAAATATTGCATCCTCCATCTGGTAAACAAAATTGCCTTGTTCTCACCTATGAAGTGCCTGTTTCATCACTTTGTAATCACTGTAACTCTGACTTAAGGTACCTTTTAGTCCCTAATTTCAAAAAATCACCTTAACAAAGCAACATACTAACATCAGCTCCAATGTTGCAAAAAAGTATACATACAAACTATTTTGAAGAAGTTTTCCTATGTGTATCCTTAATGCATAGACACTTACAGCAATGCCAACAATATTTTCTGCTCTGGCTTCAAATATATACTTACAAATACATATTTTTCAGAAATACAAACCCTTGGAAAGACAATCTGAGATAATATTTAGCAATACTACATATCAGACATTACGGGTTTAGGAGTGTGATGGGACCCTGAGTTAGGACAGCGGATGTGGGTAGATATGCCAATACACACACATACCAAAAATACCCAGAGAAGCGAATGTGTTGAAACCGTATCACTATGTTCTCTTTGTAGCTCAGTTAAAACAGAGGATCTTTGTTAAACAGAGAGACTGAGATTTGCTGGTAAGAAATAGAGCATCTGCACACAAATCCCTGCCCGCTCTACCCTTGTGGAGTGGGCCTGTTCCCTCAATCCCCCCTCAGCCCAGCAGCCCGTCAGCGGCCTTTCGGCACCCTCCAGACACCACACCAGTCCTCTCCGCATCCCTAGGGATGCTTTTCCTCATCTTGGAGCCTGCCTCCGGGGGCCCTTGTGCCTCCAGGGGCTCGGCGGGCACCTGCGGGTCTGGGCTTCCCCAGTGGCCCCTCGGCAAGTCGGGCCGCGAGCTGCAGGCCTTCCCTCGCCCTGCCCACAGGCCCGACTACAGGAACGCAGAAAGGCACAAGGAGCTATTTTAAATGAATTGTCCCAGAGCTGTTTTAATAGATTGGTGCAGCAGAGGCTAAAACTGCATAGGTAGCAACGGATTAGGTGCTTGCAAAATGCATCCTAAAATAAATCCCTCGCTTTGAGGGAAAAAAAAAAATCTCTTTGGCAGATCAAATCTAAGAAATTTGACTCCTAATATCAAAGTAGTTATCTTCTGATAGAAGAAAAATACTGTGAAACGTAATTACTTTACCAGATCAAACTAATAATTCATCTCTAAATAATTCATCTCTAATTCATCTCTAATGGCTAGAATTAAATGGGGGGGGGATCAATATTTTTAGTTTCATTAGTATTTCTTGAAAAGCTGGAAAAAAAGAATTTTTATGACTTTTTTTAATTTCTAGTAAAACAGAATATTTCATTAAATCCTAAACCTTCCTTATTTTTGACATTTTGGCTTAAGAAAAATAATGAAAAATGTATTAAAAATATTGGTTTTGTTGAAATCTTCCTCTTTTACCTTTTTTCCTCTTTTTCCCTCCATTATTAAAAAAAGGATATTTCACTAGATAGGCTGAAATTGCTGATGATTCTTTTAGTGTGTACAATTGAATATACCCCAGTCAGTAGATCCAGAAAAACATTTACTTTTTCAAGCCTCAGAGGGTTTTAAAATCTTACAGGAAAAAAATCCATCAGACCTGGCTGAGTGACAAATTCTCCATTCCTTTTGCTATTCTGAAGAGCATAATACTAATACAGCATGAACAATATTCATAATGTGCAGGTATTAGATACACAATGCGTCCTCACTCTGTAAAGAGTTTTAACTACATATAGTTCAAGCTTTTGGTCACTGATTTATTTATATTCCAATAATCAGTAACAAACCAAAGGAAAACACTGCAGAATAAAAATGCAAAGAAGTTAAATTTAATTCTAAGATGTTCCAAGTATAGTAGGGCTATGTTTTAGAAACAGTCACCAACGCACGAAAGGACAACTCTACTTTTTTACAACTTTTAGGTTAATAAATTCCTAGCCTGTATGACTATGTAATAGCCCACACTTGGGGGAAATCTCTGAGAAATAAATACTAAACCAAGTCATTCATTGCCTTATAAGCATAATGGGCTTTGACACAAAGCATCATCTTTGCCATAAATGAATTGGAAAGAATAGAAATTAAAATGAAACACTATTAAAAATGCAAATAAAAGCTTTCTGTTGCTTTACTTCACAAAAGTCAAATATGAGTATGTGCAATTCCCTTTTTTTTATTGTGTACACAGGATAGGATAACAAACAAACTGAAGAAATGACTCAAAGTATTGCCATTTAATACTAAACATAAGCTGGTACTCAAGAAGGACTGAAATCAGGTATTACCACTTTTAAAATGAAATCCAAATTGTCTCTCTGCCTATATCCTCCCTATAACACTGGAAATAACCTTACAAATATGTATTAATAAATCTTATTTCTTTGCCAAAATCATACTGTGACAGCCATATCAGGCTAATATTTTAGATACGTATTTGCAAATCCAAACTGAAAACAGCAACACAACAATGTATATATAAAACATTACCTATGGCAATTCTGGAATGGAGAATTCAAGTTGTGTTATGTCATCCCTTAGGGCATTTTTAGGCCTGATCCTGCAAAATCATTTACTAGTAGCACCACTTAAGAGAATATTTCTTTGTAAGATCAAGCTTACTGGTTTGCAGTTTGCACATGGAATGTAATTAAGAAAATACATTAAAAATCTATTTGCTCTTCTTAAAGTAAAAATACAGTACTTCTTAATAAATGGCATCTAACAAAACAAACAAAAGCACTCCTTAATCATTATTATGTCTGTTAAGGTAGGGTCTGATCCATAATTGCACTATATTCAAAATATACACCATCAAGAGAAAAAGACTTCTAATAAATTTACATATGTAATTACTGCTATGATTAAAGAAAAATGCATAGGTACATATAAGGAAAGAACGTGGCCCACCTTTGCAAGGTTTCCAGAGAAAAAGTACTCTTGGAGGTAATAAGTGAACTTTGATTGTATGAGGAATGAAATCACCACCAGTGAAGGTAAACATTATGCCACAGACACTGTTGGAACAAACTTCTGCCTTGCAATGCAGCTCCAGTAACTGCAGTAGATCTTTGAGTGAGCAGAAGGATAAGCACACTTAACAGATCAGGCCTTGTACTGTTGTCAGTCCTTTCCTTTGTCTCTCAGAGAAGAGAAAGCTGGTACAAATCAGCTTTTCCTTTATCAATTTGAATCACTAATAAATTGCATGCATGTAGAAATTTTTTTTTATTATTTTTATGAAAGACACTCGAACTGAATATTCAAACTGAAGTGTGAAAAGTTTTTATAGATGTGAAGTTTATTTTGTGCTCTATTTGCTTCTGCTATTTTGTTAGGGGGAATAATTATAGTTTCCAATAGTCCAAGTTCTATTATATTAAAATGGAGCAATAATAAACATTGCAAAACTGTTTTTAAGCTCTCTACCAGCAACACAGTTGTAAGAGCCACTGGAAGATTGTTTTTTGCTTTACAAATACCTTTGTATTTTATGTAATTTATTCTTTGTTCTGTTAGATGAGAAAAGAAATAAATTATTCCACCTTAGAAAATAAAATAAAGGAAGATGATGAAAGTTTTGTTTAATACTGCAAAGACTAGCAAATTCACAGCTTAGTTTAAAAGCTTGTCATTAACAATCATCTGATAGTTAAGAATAAACTGCCATCTAATACAAGAAACACTTATCAATAGTTGACATATCCTTTCCAAAATTTTTCATGTGCACTCACATTTTAATAGATTTCGTTGTTTTATAGATCACAAGTTAGAAATTTCCCACAACTGAAAACTGAGAGGTTAAAATCTTGTAGATCTTGATCAAAAAACTTTTTTTGCCTTTTTGCAGCTTTTATAAAAAAATTATTAATGCAAATACAGCTTTTTTTAGGGTCAGAAAATTTCATCTCACTCTTCACTCTGAAATTTCTTTTTGATAGGAATTTGAACTGCACTGCTATCATCATTTTTCGTGGGAGATTTTCTGTTGCATTTTATGCATTAGGTGGTCTGTCAAATGTATAATTACTAATTATAAGACCCACAGTCAATAAATCATGAAAACATATTATCTTTACATCATACTTTATTGGTGTTAACAACATTCTGTTGCAGAGTGGAGGCTGTCACTAGCATTTTATGAAGATAAATCCTTGAACTCCGCAACTCATAAGATGAATTGTAATAAATCATTCTGTTCTCTGTCACTAAAGGCCTTGTGACATTGTCAGTTAAACACAGCTGAGCACAACTTCGTTTTCATTGCAACAGGAATACATGTTGCTGCTGACAGCTCTACCCACACTGGTGGCCTGGAGATCTGTGAAGGACTGTTGGGACCAAATCGTATTAGAAAGTCTCCTCTCATTCAGAGCATCAGCTCTCTGTGATCTGCTGACAAACCACACATCTCCCTAGGAAAACAACACAAAGAGCAAACACCTATTTTTTTTTTTAAGCCTGAGCCCTTACATAGAAGATACACAGCTTACAGAAAAGTTCCTAGAGCTATTAGCTTTGCTGTCATTGTTGAAATGCCGGCATGGCAAGAAATGCCTATTTGTTGAAATGATGTAACTGTTGACAAATAGCATACTATGGAACTGTCATTTGATTTTTTAGTGACACATGCGGGGGAAAAAAACCCCAAAACTTAAATTATGATCTAAAATGAGGTTACTTTTTAATACAACTACTACATGCTACAAAAATTATTAAGCAAAAAAACAAGTAGTCCAAATATGAAATTAATTCTGTGTCCTTAAAAATTCTCTAAAATATCCCTTTAAAACAGACAAGGCTATACACATTTATTTACTTCTGAACTGTTGAAAATCCAAACATGATTTTGCTGCTTAAGCTGATGTTTATGAAAGGTATGTTACATACAACATACCTATTTATTTTTATATAAATTTATCAGTCTCTTCCACTTTTTTGTCCTGGAAAAAATGCAACTTTGACAATGAAACATGTTATAGAACAACAGCAGCTTCGTAATTGTCCTAAAAATACACAGTAAATAAATAAATCCAAAGTAAATAAACATATTTACCATAGTAAATCTGTTCTTTCGTGCATGACTTGCCATTGCATCACAGAGACCATCTGAAAATGGGTTTTTAAACAAAACTTAGCTGAAAATTTGGTAGTTTAACTAATGGGAGTTTACTGTTAATTTGATTAAAAACATAATAAAGCTGCGTCAAAGATGCCAAAGCATGTTAAATGCAAATCAGATTTCATTACGGACTGTTCATTGTTCCTTACTGGCAGGAATACTTAGAGTAGAAATCAAAAACTTCAAGTGAGATTTTTATTGCAAGTATTTTTCTATACATTGCTTTGTATGTTGTTCAACGCAGAATACTTTATCCAGCTGTTTGTAATATAACTTTCCATGCCACTTTGTTTAGAATTGGGTTAAACAGTACAGAAAATAAAGCCAGCTTGATAAACCTTCTTGTTCTATATTTGCCAACTTCTATTTAAACTTCTATGGCCTGTCAAGCTGGCAATTAAATGTTGATTTATTACAGAAGGCTAGTAATTATTGTTATTCATTTGCAAAGGGCTGATGATTTTCTTAGCACTACAGAAAAATAGGGAGCACACAAAGTCCTTAGCATTTAACTTTCACTATCTTAAGGCATGGCAATAGAAAAGCCATGTGAGGCTTAGAATCCGGACCCAGCTCAGTCTTGATGTAGCTTTGCTCTTTGCAATATTACATTTGTTCTTACTGCTACTGTGCTGTAGGAATCTCCACAGTTCATTCAAATAAAGAACAGTTCTAAGCCAAACGGCGAACTAACTTTCTTAGGGTTTCCATAGAAATATCATGCTTCGGAGGAAGTTACTCCTGCTGCATTAATGAGGGTAGTTATGATAAAGCTGTTCAAGCCTAACATTGAGAAAGCACAACGAAGCTTGCATTTTGATGGAAAATCTGCAAGTTGACTCAAAAGATATAAAAAGTAAATAGAAGAATTTAATCTGGTTAACAGTTTGAATTCTGATGCTTTGCTTTTTCCTATTGCAGCCATATGGATGATCACATTCACTGTTAGCCCTGCTGATAGCAATTAAACATCCTGAGCCATTACACTTCTAACTCAAAAGAATCTGCAATTCCTTGTTGTGAATAGTGGAGATAGTCTCCTGACAGGCAAATTGCAGGTCTGAATTCAAGTTCAGACCTTTCCTCCCTTGTGAGTTTTCAAATATAAAATGAGAGGATGCTAGTGAGTAAAACACAAAAGCCAATGTTAACAGCATGAGTGATAATTTGTTTAACAACGTGGCAGATCTTGAGGGCTCCTGTCATACCAATTTTTAACAGGGCTAGTATCAGATAGCAACGCTGGTAGAACATTGCATCTTATTTCTCAGATCTGGCATGGTTTTGCACTTGTACATCTGGTGTCTAAAGGGGCAAATTCTAGCATAGAATGGGTATCTTGGAAGTATCTAAGAAAAAAACAAGAGGGAACAGGGCAATTAGTTATAGTGTGTTACAGTCTCTTTCTGAACATTTTGAACAGTTGTGAACACAATGCAAATACTGTGCAGAAGAAATATGTAGATAAACACATTGCGTACACGTATTATAAGAAAAGCTAGGGGAATATTAAGTACATAAAATACAGAATCGTTCTGTATGCCTAAAGTTTGGTAGGAAGCATGTTAACATCTTCCAAAATGATCGTATAAATAAGTTCTAGAAATATAAAGCAAAAGATAGAGGGAAGTCAGTCTGGAAATGTTTCATCAGAGGTCAAATGACAGGACTACAGGTACTAATACTGGGTCAAAACAAACACACCTTAACCATTAAAAACCCCTTTTGTCCACTGTAAAAACAGCACTCTTACACATGAATATATAAAAGTAAGGGGGATAAGAAGAGATAGCTGTGAGAAAGTAGTTTGCATAGTGTATTTTTAATGCAAGACCTACTGAGGTCAGTAAGAGATTTCCACTGATGAGAACCTAGGCAAATGTTCAAGATGCAAAGCATATACAGTTTAAATAATTTACTCTGAACCTATTTCTAAGTGGAGGTTTAGTCCTCTTGTAAGTATACCGCCCATTATAATGTTAATTGGCATCAGAAACATGCCCACAGTCTGGGCTTGCTCCTGGCCAAAACCAATTCTCCAACAGAACAAGGGACCATCTGTCCATATCTGTAAACAAAGTGTGATATACATTTACAGCAGTGCTCCTGAAGAACTTTCCAGCTGGCTTATGCCCCTAAGCTAGCATTTATGCCCTTGGTATTTGTTTTATTTAAGGACTTTTTCTATCATGAATCTAGAGGAATTGTACAAGGGGATTCACTGGACAATGGGGCAAATTTCACCAAGACACTTTGGGTTAAAGTATGAGATACTTTGCAAACATACCGGTGCAAACATACCGAACACCTGGAACATACAGCACATTAAAATAAATAATTAATATTAATAATTTCAAATGGTTATTTAGAAGCATACATCTGATCCAATTAAACTTTAAAATTTCTGGCAGTAAGGCCTACATCAAAAATGCTGTTGAGGTCAGAATAGACACATGTTCTGCATGATGAGCAATTTCTCATATTAGCTTCTCAAATTGCATGGCTCTTAGGAAAAGGGTACGGGATAGCACTTTTGTTGTATTTTGTCTGCTGTCTTCTCTGCTGATCAGACAGCAGGCCAAGAAGCTGTACAACCTGCTCCCTGCCTAAATTCCTCTCCCCAGGCACCTAGAGCTGTCACTTGGTCGACAGTGACAGCAGAAGCAAGAAGAGGTGATTAGGGATGGGGAGACTGAGAGAAGAGAAGAACAGGCCATGGAAGCTCTACAAAGGTGGGGAGTAGAAGAGCGGGAGGAAACTAGTAGGCATGCATAACATGCATTAATGCTTTGCAAGGTTTGGGATGTATCCTTTCCCTCCCATCTCTTCCACATGCACATATTATGCTCTGTAGCTGTAGCTCACATGGCAGTTTATTTAAATATGAGTTTTGAGATTTTCTGTAGGAAGAAAATGTAGAGAGTCTTTATCACAGACAATCAAAATGAGAATTTGCTGCTTGTAAGGAAATGTGAGTTCAAAATTCAAACTAGAACTTAAGGACAGAAGCAGTGATTTATGATAAATGTATTAATGAAAAGCAAAAACAAGCACTAGTTATACCTACAGCTCCTTTCCTCCCTCCCTCACTTTGTTACAAAATAATGATTTGGCTTAACAATTCTAACAATCAAAACCAATCAATCCTCCTTCCCCTTTCCTTCTGCTCATATAATAGCATTTAAAATTGTGTTCATTAAAGCATACTTTTTTTTTTTCAAAAACCGAACTGTGCAATGCAAGGATACACAGACAGATATCCATTTACAGAGGTGTCTCAGTTGTAGCACAGAATACAACGCTGTCCTATTCCACACAGAATACCTTATGTAGGATACGGAGAATTCTGAATTTAGCATGTTTAATGTTGCAATTACCCACAGCATCTGCTTCTTTATACAGGCGTACCTCCTTCTCTCTAAGCTGTTTTTGTAGCTAGTGTCTGTGGAAAGGTATATGTCTAGTTTAAAGAAGAGCCAACTAAATGATCTTGGTATGTGCAGGAAAAGGCCTTCTTTGATCCTGTGTTCATTTAACAATCAAGTCAAAGGGAATTCTGCCTGCCACAAAATCTGACTTACAGCCGTTTAGCAGCAAAGCATTTATAGAAACTAAGCAGAGTCACATCGCTTCAATAGACATTATCTGGCTCTGCATACACTAGCTTCTGTGCTCTCTGTCGAGTTATGACAGAAATGATCATACTTTTAAATTACTGACATTTTGTGTTTTCTTCTCTGCTCTGATCAAGGAAATGGGATTCCTCACGATTTTATATTGCTACAATCTTTACATTTTCAAAGTCTCCTCCCTCCTTTACCAAAAGTTGGTTTACAGCAAAGAACATAAACATAAATTAGCTCCAGGGAGAGTTATGGTGTTTTATTCTGGTTAGAACTAGTCTGGGGAAGTTTAAATGTTAAATACAGATCACAGTCTTCCTTTTTTTCAAGTAACTAACAATTGACAAATATGACCTGGCTGTTGTTGAGACTTACCTATTCCCTAACATTATTGGGCTGTTGCTCTGATCAGCGAGTGAAATTCCCTCTATTTATGTTGTGGAGGAGCCACAGTCACCATAAAGGTCCCCCTCTTCATTTTGCTACAGCTGAATATATTAGCCTTACAGCACGTTACAAAACCCTCTAATCTACCATTTCAGTAGTAACTCTTGGTAAACACTACAGAATTCATTCATTCAATTAAATGGACAATGAAAAAAAAAAAAGAGGTAATGCAGAGAAGTGCTTGTGTGTACAAGAGCTATCATTGAAGTAAAATGAATGGGAAGGCATAGCTCTTACACATAATCATAGTCATCTGTTTCTGCCCTCTTCTCACCTTCACTCCTTTTACAGTTCTGCCTGGGCATTAAGATCAATATTTTCCCTCTTTCTTCTACTAAAGCATTTGACTGGTTTGAAAAATTCAGTTGGACTTTGGTATTTATGTGAAAACATAGTCCTACATCAAGAACAATGAAATCTCAAACCAGCCTCCAATCACATCAGGAGACAAAAAATAACAGTTCCAGCAATGTCACAGATTTTTATATATATATATATTTATATATATATATCTAAAAGCAATGATGCAACCTTATCACTGGTTCCTTTAAAACACAATGTGAAATACGTACCACCTACAAATCCTCCACTCTCACAGTCAACTGACAAAATCAGTTCCCCAACCATGCCAGTATCTTTGATAATACTGGTGCACAAATGCAGATGTTTGAACATCAGGTGTCATATAAATGAAGATGCTCTTAATTAAACAAAAGTAGAATTGTGTATCTCAAATGTATACAAAACTCAATGAAACAAAGTAATCCTTATGAAAAATACTGTTGAGTTTCAAAGACACCATTTCAAACAGAAAATTAAGAAACAAGAAGAAAGAGAGCTTCTTCTTTAAAATTCCTTTCAAAAAGAATAGGAAGTATTTTTTCCTTGTACATCCAATACACAAAGCTCATCCTTTATTTACCTTTGCTTTTCAATATTAAAGCAGTACCCACCTACCCCAGGCAAAATTAGTTGTTTTTTTTTTAAACTTCTTGTTGCACCTACATATAGCAAAAGATTTATATTGCTACTTGGTGCTTGGATTTATATTGCTATTTGGTGTCTCAAAGAATTTATAATATGAATAGACAAGACAAAATAAGAAAGAACAAAATGGTTACCCCTGTGTTATAAAGAATGACTGTGGCGCAAGATTAAATGACTTTCTCACAGTTGCACAGAAAGCTAGGAACCAAAATAAAGTCAAGTTAATGCCTTTATTACAAGACAATCTACCTTCCTAATTCCTTTCTTTTCCTTCCTTGATGCTCAAAAGTCTTGTAGAAGAAATCTATTTTAAAAATTTAAATGAAAATTTTAAAATTTTGTTAACCAGCTAGTTATTATTACGTTACTTTTAGCTTCTGATCCATCTTTCTACACTATAAGTAAAAATCAACAATTTCAGGGATTCTTCTGTCATTTTGCAATTTTCCTCTTATATAGAACAGAGATTATTGGTTAGCAGGAGAAGAAAGATGATATCTTCATGTGGCTGTCTTTGTTCCTATTTATCACAAAACTCCATTCATATGTATAGCGATCAAAGAGTTATTGACATTTCATAACAATAGAAGGTTTTAAACCCCTGAATCACCTCCTTGTAACCCTGGTGGAAATTTGTTTCTCCGGGCAACTGAAAAAGCACAAACACAGTACACAGTAATGGAGTTTTGGACATCTTGTTCTGATCAGAGCTCCTCTAGTCACACCAGTGATTCAACAAAGTGGAGTATTCCAAATTCACAGAGCCATGCTTTCAGCACAGCCCAGTCAGGCGCTCTGTACCTTCAGCCTCCACCAACTATGAGTTGGCATCCCTGCAGCTCCCATTCTTGCACAATCCTGTTTCAGGGTGCTCAGCAATTTGCAGACTTTATTGTGTCTTTTGAGACACCAGCCCACACCTTTCACTACCTACTTATAGTAATTGTGCCTGCTTCTATACACTAAACAGGAGTGTACTATTCACTTCATGGCTTGCTACCTCTTCTGACTACTGCAATATAAAAACAGTGGGGCCTTCAAATTATAAAAGTTTGCAGTTGAGGACATACATGAACTTTATAATACTTGCAACTGGAAACTCAAAGAAAACAGTTTTCTTTTGCTGCTTTCTTCAAGCAGTGGCCCTGCATAGGGCCTAGTATGGTAATGCTGGTATGGCTTTAGCAAATGTATAGAATGCATAACAAAAAAAGTCACTGTATCTGCAAAAAGGCAAAGAGATATTCAAAGTGTAATGCAAAAGTAGAGCAAGTTCATTCTTTCCTTCCTTCTTTCTCGCTGTGCTGTTTCACTCTGTTCACTAATCTGATACCTTACAGTTGCGGCACTAAGTTTTGTATGCGAAAATAAGCTGCATCGGTGTCAGCAGTTTTTGAAGTTAGATATTTCAGTATATCAGTAGCACAGAGTAATTTAAAAGGAAAAAGAAACTGAATAGTACCCAAATTAGGGAGTTTTTGATGTTCTATGCTAAAACAAATGATTTAATATTTCTGCCTGGTTTGGATATCCCATTACCTGCTGATCACAATGGGATTGAGAATATGACTGCTAATGACCACTATAGTTAAATAAAAAAACAGAAATTCATGTGAAATGATTTTATGTTGCAATGTCCCTAATCTTTCCAGACTGTTAGTTAACAACAACTGAGCAATGCAGGAACATTAGTGTGACTATTAGAAAAGAAGAAATGTTTCCAGAACAACAAAGATGAAACAACAGCAAGATATAAAAAAGAAATATATATAGATATATATAGCTTTTTACCAGGAAGATTGTGTTTGCAAGTGGTAACAGTGACATCGAAGGAAAAACATATTCCTACACAGAATTTGAAACACCTGAAACTTGCATTTGTATCCTTTTAAAAACATATAAATAGATAAACAATGTTAGCTCTAGCTAACACATTGCCAAAGCTTTGTCTTCTCCCAACATTATGGCAACTAGAACAAGTATGAGAACCAGGCTAAAGTATTTAACTACAGAAGGTCTCAGGAATTTAATTGAAGCCAAGAACCTTACAAAGAAGCTCAACCACAGCTCAGGAATCTTTGAAATAATCACTATTTATATATATATATTCTGAATCAGCAAGTAAAAAAAAAATGCCACTGGGAAAAAAAGAAGGTGACTGTAAACAGGTTGTATTGATCATAGGTAACCCCGTGGATTAGGAACCCTGGTTAAGGCATGTAGAAGACAGAAAAACCTTCCTTGTCTAAGTTAGAACAGGAACTGAAGCAGTGGCCTTCCACATCTGACATGACTGCCTTAATTCCAGGTTTTAGGGAGCCATGTAATTCTTCAGACATCTAATGAAAATATATATTTTTTTTTACAGACTCTGTAGCCCAATTTTTAAGTTATTTTTCTGGAATATGGAGACCAAAGGCTGGTTCTTCCCTCTGGGATATTTCACACCTGGACTTGATTTTGAGTCTGTTGCATGCCAAATAAGTGTATTTTCATAGAATCATGGAACTGTAGGTTTTTATTAAGACTTTGGTTATTTTGTGTGAACTGGAGGTGTCTCACTCTCACTCTGATCAGAATTATTTATCCAAGATCACGCAGAAAGCTATGAAGTGAAAGTCAGTATCTGAAGAGCATTTTTCTTCTCTGCTTAGTATGGCAATTAAAAGTTTTATGTCACTGTATATGAAAATACTATATTACACATACTGTCTTCATGATCTCTGAAATCTGAGGTTTTCAAAGCACTTTACAAACATTAGGAAATTTATTCCCAGTTTAGTGAAGGTCTTACTTTTGCCCTTCTTAAAGTATCCATTTGTTACTTTGATACAACTGAGCTTGCTTTTGGAGGTCAGGTGTGGTGTACGAAAAGCTTTTGACTTAGTCCAGTTGAGGATCAGTTTACGTGGTTATATGAACATGAATAGCTCAAAAGAAACTTTTCAGCTAAGATATTTATCCATCTTTACCACTCAGATTAGAACACAGCTGGGAAATTGATGAACAAGGAAAAGAAGTAGCTTGCTAAAATAATACCAGAAATCTGTGGGATTTAAACCTATTATCTTCAGCCACTGAGGGCTGCCCTAACTAGTAACACAGTCCTTTTCTATTTCTATATTCCACAGTCAGAATGATAAATTTACCTGTGCATAAAAGTATTATGTTAATGTTGTGTCTACGGTGGTTGTATTACAATGATCATATTTTTAAAAATATGATAAAAAATGAGTATTATGAAAAATTAAAAAGAATGCAAGTTCCAGTGGATCTCTTGACCTTTTGCCCTTCTCTTGAAACAATCTCAAGTGCATCCAGAAGAGCTGCCTATTTCAGTTCTTAAGTGTACATCTACAATCAAATAATTAACCTTAAAGAATGTACTGAATATGTTATTAGTTCCATTAATATTGTTATATATAAACACCATGCTTTGAAATCTCCCATCCCATGACCTTGGAAATCTCCCCGGGGAAATGGTGAAAGACCAGTTGCAGGGGTCATTTAAAACGGAGCCTAACATACCACAGAAAAAAAGAAACCACTATAGGGAACAATGCTACTGTAAGGAATTTAGCTAAATGCAATTAATAGACCTTATAAATTTCTAATTTGCATGTTTTTATGAAAACATGTTTAATATCTTTGGATGTCTGCTATGCTGTATATTAATATCTTTTGCATTATAATTCTCTTTCTTTCAAATAATACAAATCCACAAGCTGTTGTCTCAGAACAACCACCTTAAAATAATGTTTTGCAATAACAGTTAAATAATTTTAAAATAAAAAGAAATCAAGATCCTTGTTTCAAGATGATATTAGTTATCCCATTGGTCCATCAAGCATTGGTCTCTGACTTGACTTATCTTCCAAAACTATCCAAGGAAGTCAGGAAAACCAGGAACAACTCCCTTTTTTCCTGGAGTACCTTTCTTTGTAATTACTTCCTATTGCTAAGGCTTCCCATCAAATATTTGCCCTTCCTTATATAACTTTCTACGGCTGATACCATAAACTGGCAGATCAAAACACTGGCAGCTCTAAACTAGCTATTCTGGTTAACTCCTGCCTTATGCATCTTTCCTTTTATTTATTCAGGCTGCAGGTTAGCTCTGCCCTTAGTTTTTTTCCGTAGTTTATTCTTGAAGAGATTATATACTGTCACGATAATCTTGAAGCATGTCCAGACAGCAGTGCAAGTAGAACATGGGTGGAATTTTAGTCTTTGCTGCAGCTTGTCTTTGAACAAAGTCAAATTTTCCTGACTTTTCAGCATCACCCTTACATAAAACAGATTGCTGCAGTGGAGCCATGAACAAAAGAATACAAGGCAGGTCTGAAATTTGAAGCCCATCCAAAACTGCTTTGTCGTAATAAATGCTAATGCTGGAGGTAAACTAACTGTGGGCAAAAGAGAGCTCAGCGCATACTCACTTCATGCAGATTTACCCAATTTCCTGATTCTGTTTTCATGATTATGTTGATCTTTGCATTTCTTCCACTGTTCTTAGTACTGAAGCTAGCTAATATAAGGTTAGTTAAAAAAACTCAGCAAAATCAGCAATTACCGCAGGGACTATTACATAAGAATGCCTCAAAGATGGTGAAATAGTGGTCATAAACAGGTCCTGGTTTCCAATAAACAGGTCTTGGTTAACTAAAAAAGAATTGAAACCTAACTTTGGTGGCCCGTGCATTATTTAGACTTGACAAATACCGCATATCGTAAAGTCCGGAAAGTACTAATTCAGCTCGAAGGATTTTAGAATCCTACAGCATTAGGTCCTCAAAATAAGCCCAAACCATCTAGTTATCATTTATGACCCCTTTTGAATTCATGCTCATTAGTTTGATGAACTGTATGTGATGACATGGAGTTTTTTCTTTGGGTAACACTTGAGTAAATTTCCATTTGTCCCACTGTCACAAGCATTCAGAGAGAGGACTGGCTCTGCTGTCCTGTCATAACAGCTTTTCTGCACCTGTTTACAGGCTATCAGCTTCTTAATAGAGTCACTGTTGCTTGACAATTTTGTTTCAGGCATCTACCCACCAGCAATTGGACAGGTGATTATAGCTTGGCTGTATTTGCATATAGACATGCACTCTGAGAAGCCAAATTAGATTGGTGATTATTATTCTTTGTATTCCAGGATACATTTTTGACAATTTGAATAGTTTGTTCTGCTAGCCCATTTGATTTAGGTGCCTTGGATGTTAGGTTATGTAATAAAAACATCCTTAATTTGCAAGACTGAATTTCATATTGTCATGGGATTTTTTGCAAAGTGCCTGATCAGAAATCCTACTTTATATAAGGAAGGATTTCATATATGTTAACAGTCTTTCACCGAGCATACTGAAAACAAGGCTTAACTCAAAAGAACCCTCAAGTTCAAGTCAGCTAGCTCTGAAATCTTTGCCTTCCAAAAGAGGGCAATTTTTCCATTTTGCCTAGATTTGATGAGTGTGCAGTGGCTCTTCAAAGTATTGTGAACAGTATCTTTGGTATTTTAAATATTTTCAAAGTATATCAGAATTGTGTTCCAATTTAGCAAAGGATGGCTTGTGCAACATGTAATGACATATGAGTACAACGTTTATACACATTGCCAATTATTAAGAATAACTCCAATGAGTTCAAACCATTACAAAACAACAATCATGAACTAATAACATATTGTCCCTTTTGTCTCTAAGCATCCACAGCAATTAACTTTTCCAATTCGTTTATCAACACATAACTGAGATATTCTTTTATCAAACTGATTTTTATCAGCAGAACACAGCATGTTTTCATGATTTTTTTATAAACATATCCCCTGTTCCTTGTAACTTTCAAGAAGTGGTTCCTGAATGATGCCTCTCCCAGCAGTAGGGCTGCACATACTATTAATCCTAATAAAATCTGAATTTCTCTCTATTTGCTAAAAATGTTCCTTGTGTAGTTTCTACACAGAATGACTGTCTTAAAATGGCTTCTTATTAGGCAATTATATATGATTTGACCAAATGGACGAGGTAAATAAACTCACAAGTGAAACCACAGTACATGAACAAGTACAGTACAAGTGACAAACCCAGATACTATTTCTATGCTGATTGGGAAGGGGTTACAATTTCTAGCAGGGAATCTGGAAATTATGCTAGGTTCTGATTTTTGTCATGTTAAGTGTTAACCTTGGTAACGGAGAAAAATATCAAACTTCCAATCTCCTGATACTGCAAGAAAAAAGAAAATCCCCTCCTGTCTTACATTAATACTATAGAATCTTCTGAAGTTGGGAATGTTACTCCACAACCACCTATGCCCTGGGCCTGAATCCTGATTTTAACTAACACCGCATCTGCCTTAATCTGTCCCTCTCATTTTGGGGTCTTCTCTCTCCCTTAAAATTTTAGACTCTCCCTCCCCATCTCTTAACTGCTTGTAATTTCTTAAGTAAAAGAGAGAAAAAAGTGACACTTTTTTTGTTTCACAGGTATTTTTAGAAGTCTTTTTAAATAACAGCTGTGAAATCACTGCTAATTTAAAAAAAAGCCTAAAGCTTCCATTAAGATCAAAGCTCTTAAGTATTAGCACTTCCTGCATAAATAGAAAGTAAATTGCAATCTATGCCTTGTAAGTTTGATTAATTTTTAATAGGAAAATTCAAAGCATCAGCTTTCAGTAATCTTTTCTGTTGGGTCAAGAACACATGACAACTTTAGCTGCTATTCAGAATGGATTAGCTCTTTGGAAAGTTACATCCTTCTTAGACTGAGGGATGCTACAACCCTTCATGTTGACACTGTGCAATTCTTCAGTTAGAGGTCTATTGTGGCTGCAGATGTCTGCAGCAAGAGATTGGAAAGCATAAACTTTCCTAGCATTCTTACTCCAAAATACTTGGTGAACTAATGAAAGTTTCTGCTCTCACTGATGAATAACTCTTATAAGGATTTCACATATAATTTAACTCTATCACTTTTTTTTATGACTTTTCGGGCCTTCTGTCTTTTCACACAGACATAACTTTTTAAAAACTAGTATGTTAACTAGTATGTCAGTGCAAACTGAACAGGAACAGCCAATCAATTTGCACCCATCCTTCCCTTTCAGCTGTTCTTTTCCCTTTCTATTTAATATTTCTCATTTGAAAAAAGGTAACCATAAGGAATAATATATGTTCCATGCCATGGGAAATCTTGCATACATTGAATTGTCTTTATCCAGAAATATTTGCTAGTATCTACAATCCAACCAAATATACAGAAGCAGTCAGGTTCTAGCCCATTATTTGCTTCTTACATACCTCAAAGCTAGTCATAGTCTTTCCTTGTAACTATTTTAAATATATTTGTATCTAAAAATACTCACTGAAGTCTCTGTCTGCCAGTCCACCATTTGTATGTAAAACCACTTTAAAATTCTAGCTCAAATTTGTTTAGGCAATAGAGGGGTTTCTTTTCCTCCTCATTTAGCACTTCACTGCCTATAAAGATCCACATTTCTACTATTGTCTCTGATTAAATAATACAGATCCACTGCAGGATATGGTGTTGTCCATAAATGTATCTATCTGCAATGGATCAGATGTAACTAACGCAATTTGTGTTGAAAGGCTGTTTTTAAGAACATGAATTTGCTCATGAAATGACCAGTGATGACAAATAACAAAGAAATACTCAACTGATCATCAGATAAGAGAGACAATATGGAAAAATGGTGCCAAAGACAGCAAAAAACTTTGTTTGACTTGTATATAAAGAAGCTTGAGTAAAGAGCTATTAAAATACCTATGCAATCCCATCATGACTTCAAAAATACATAGTTCTCACTCAGAGTAGGGATGCATGTTAAACTTTTTTGGTCCACAATGTTCCATATGGTTTAAGCAACCATAATCTTAGAAGTAGTCTCTTTCTTCGTGCTATAATGCAGCAGTATAAATCTAGCAGTTACTGTAGGAAACCAAACCCAGAACTGTAAAGGCAGAAAAAGAGAGACTGATTTTCCAACATACTTTCCACTCCAGTCCAGCAGTATTTTTATATATTAACCTCACAAGCTAGTTTCAGTAGGCTCCATATCTCAGGTTTTCCCAGACATGTCATGTTTTTCCACAAGAAATTGTGGCTGAGCACTATTTGAGGCTTCTGTATATTTACCCTGGCAGCCCAGCTGAAGTGTGAGGTCTGAAGCTACTGGAGTATTTGTATTTCTGGACAATGATCCAGAAACAATAAATTTTGCAGCAATTGAAATTAATCACATAGCATTTTAAGCATCAGAGGGAGTGCTTATATCCAATAAAGCATTTTGCTCAATTTTATTAATTAAACATGTCACTAAGTACTGGGACAGTAAAATACATGTTTGATGTTGATCTATTATTCGTATGATTCACTTCGATTTCTCAACTGCAATTTACAGTATATTACTGCATGTAAATTCCTTTTCAAAGCATTCAGTGACATCTTGAAAACAAACAAAAAATACCTTTTAGTAAAACCAGTAAATATAGAATTCTCCTCCTCAGTACTAACACGACTATGAAGAAGTTTATTAAAGATGGAAGATTCTCACTGATGTTGACTAAATTTGTCTATTAAATGAAACACAAGAAGGAGATAAATATCATTTTGTTCAAAGGCCATTTTATTCATTTGGTATATGAACAAATGCATGAAATCATTTATCCAAAGCTCACCAATGTTTGAAATTTTCTTTTTTCTCCCATTCAAAATGCTTTTCAGGAACGATACGTAAACATGAAAGCGTTACAACTGTGTTGTGGAAGACAGAGATATGAATTGCCTTGATCATTTGTGAAAAAATTATGTTAAGTATTCAGAATAATGTTTTTGAACTACATGATGAAACAAATTAAAAAAACCCCAACCTTGAGTCAAATATTAGAATGTGCATGAATTTATCTTTTATCTTTAAACAGCATTTATCTTAATCTTTTTCAAACTGCATATTCAAATCGAACTAGGTGATACACCTTTCGATGAGATTACATATTGATATGAACTTTCCAGAGAATAGAAAGATCCAAAAAAAGTAAAGAGGCTACACATTTTAAAAGCTCAATTACTCACCTTAAGGAAAAAATGTTACCGTATAAAAGTCAGGTTTACCAAGCCCTGTGACCACAAAGCACTTGGCAAAGAAAGAAATTATTCCTGCACAACTTGCAGACATTTCAGAGTCACATACCCTCCTTGATTAGCAAGTCTTCTGCTTCACTGGTGTGCACACACATACACACAGGCTTGAAAAATGTATTTTGGTGTTTATTACATACCTTAGACCACACCAGTTTCACGGACTTCATTCAGCTTTTATATCTAAAAGCAGAGCCAAATGGAACTCAGCCCCCTTTGCTAACTGAAAATTTCCAGCAGTTCTAAGTATCATGAGGGCTTACACTGTTTAAACTTTAATTACTTTGGGAATTATTCATTAAACATAGATTTTAGTACCCACAAACATCAGTAGCTAGTCCTTTATAGATTAGCTTCCTTTGTGTAATGCCACCTACTCACTGAAAATTCAGTCAAACTCTTGAGGTATAGTTAGTGTGACGCTCTTTTAAAATCCCATCTTGCTCAATAGAAGCAATGCATATGGAATAGGTAAGGAAAAGTGTCTCTAGATCAGATTTTTGTCCCACATAAACATCATGCTTATTATGTTAATTATGTATCCAGTAGAAGTAGAGATGCATATGTAGTGCATGGGTCACATTTACAAATTAAAGCTCTGGTAAAGAACCTTCCCAATGTTGTCTTTTCTTAGTCACACATTATATGGTAGCTTCTTTATGGATCCTGCTCTACATTCCCCTTAGGGAAGAAAGAATAGACATGTCACTGCACAGTGCAAGGCTTAGCTCCTGCCCTAACAACTGGAAGCCGAAGATCACTATTTCAGCAATTAATGTTTAACAGTAGCTATACAAAAGGCTTCATAGAGAGTGACAACTGTTTTAAGAATTGCTTCTGACCATAAAGGCATGTGTCCTTGAAATAGATAGTTTTTTTCCATGGCTATATTATTTCTACAGCAGCAAGAATATTATGACAGTTATGCAAATTATACAACTAGCCTTGACACCTCTAGAGTCTATCCCATAAGACAGATATCCCTTTGCAGATCCTGCTATAAAATGTGGTTTCTTCTGGCAAAAATCCATTCATTTTATGGCATACATCAACAGATATGGCATTGTGTTAGCCATAGGTCACCACTATGAAAAAGAAATCTTTCTGTAAGGGTAAAGAGAACTGATGGCAACTGCCAATAATTTGGTAATACAGTCAAAATAAACCATACTTGCCTAACTATATTTTATTAACAAAATTCCTATATAGTATTGTCTTATACCTAGGCACAGATGTTTGTAGTCTAGGACGGAATCCTGTTAATGGGAGTAGAAGTTGTGCACACTAATATTTTATCACAATCATTCCTAAGGGTAGAAGAAAAGGATTTAAATCTTCACAGACATACACTGAATTTTAAAAAGGAAAAAGGCATAATGAACTCATTATGAATTTAGAAACAAAAGATTGTGTGCTTTCAACTCTACAGTTGAATCATGCTATAAATAATTCAGGGCAAAAATGTTTCTCCAACAAAATGAGAAAGTTTAAGAGATAGAAGTAATGTATGTCCGTAACAGAAGCAAGGTGTGAAAAGCAGTTTAAAGAACTTGTATATTTATTTGAAGGTGCTGAGGAGAAGGAATTTGGAAATAATGGAGGGAAATAAATAGATTCTGAACCATACTTAATCTATTAGATGATTCTTAAACTTTTAAAAGGCAAATTCCCACTCTGTAGTAGAATTGGGAACTGAATCCAGAACACCAACCTGCTTCAGGAAAGTCAGCTGGTGTACCTGAATTCATCTTTACAGTCAGGTTAAACTATCCTGATTAACAGATGTCCATGACCTTAGTTGCATGGAAATATATAGTTTTTTATTATTAACGTTAAAAAATACCTGACCAAGGAAGCAGGACAAACCACCCACAATTATCACTATAAGCAGTGCAGATTGAAAGAGTGAGGTAGGTAATACTACAGTTAGGGTTCAAAGTTGAAAGCAATTTCCCATCAAAGTACATATAAAGATATGACCTTCCTAAGTCTTAACAGAAAACATCAGTGACGGAAAACAGACAGCTCTGAAATTATTTCATAATGTTGACAAGCAGCCAATAAGAAGGTTCATTTTGAGTTATCACTAGAGATTGAACTGCACAATGGATCAAAATCTGTGCAGTGGGGATGTGGAGCAAGAGAAAAGGTTTAGGGGAAGAAAAGAAAATATCATAGTTTTATATCATAGTAAATATAAAAGAATTGCTCAATTGAAAAAATAATCAAACTGTAACAATGAAACAGCACATAAGAAATAAACTCCCTATCATATATACTTCGGGCTATCAAATAGGACAAGCTACAGAAGAAAACAATTCAATTTCAGTATAGTGCCTTCAAAATTAAAACTGATTTTTTTTTAAAATCTGATAATCTTCAATTTAAAAATATAATTATCAACTGAAAAAGAAGAACATCCTCAAAGTAAGAACAAGAAGAGCGGAAAATGTATGCTGCTTATCAAATAGACTGCTTGCTCCCAGCACTAAGCTGCTATCACAAACACCTTGATAAAAGAAGCACTGATAAGACATTGTGTGCCTTGAAGAATAACCTCTAATTAAGGTACTGTAATCTAAGGACACTATAACCTTAGTTTTGATTTATTACAGAAACTAAGAGATAACTTACTCTTAGTCTAATATTGTTCTTGGTCAATGACCTGTCCATGTAAGTCATCTTATTCCAGCCTTTCAAGATTTTAAAGCCTTGCTATGGACAGGAAAAAGGTTTATCCTTTCAGAGAGAGGTTCTACTCATTTTAAAAGGTAATTGCAATAAAAAGATAAGATATTATCATGAGCTAGTAGGTGGCTTTACCAAGTTTGGTGTCTGTGACCTACACCAAGACATACATTCAACAGAGCCTCATATAATGTGTTTCTCTCAAATCCAATAGTCAATATAGCGCATTTTAAGATACTGGGCATGTAAGTCCTTAAACAGTTCCAGTTTAGCATCTGCCCTTGGTAATCCACCTCATACTCCGTTAAAGCTGGCATTTTAATCGGGTGCATAGGAACCACCTTGTGTTCCAATGCTGACAGGGACATGTAGAAAGGCTCAAACCAAATGTTTTGAATTACAGTTATATTTAACTATTTTTTTTATGAACCAGGACACCATGGTACAGGGTTAGTTCAGCTGAGAGCACACCATATGTCTCAGCATTGAGAAAAAGCTTTTGTTATCAGCAGACAGTATCTGCTCCTTCCTGTTACTCCACAGAGAAGCCTAGGGTAGAGGCCCACTGTTCATGGGGTGTGATTTGAAGCAACTTGTGCTCTGCTGTGATTTAGAAAAGAAATCATTACCTTGTAGATAGACAATGGAAGCATATGAGTCCATAAGGAAGACAAAAATAGGCACTGAAATAGGCCAGCCAAAAACCACTGATGATTAATTGACTTAATTTTGAACAACCAAAGCCAAAAGCCCATGGAAAATAAACTGGACAATCATGCATGTAGATTTTTAGGAACATACCATCAAGTTGTGAATGTGACCTTAGATGTTTGAACTCTGGGAAAATGTATCATCCTCAAACTTTATATATCTAACCATCTCTGTCCACAATCAAGGAAATTTGTACAGAACATAAGTACAGTCTAAAATTCACACTTGATAACTTGGAGGATTTTTAACCTAGGTACCAAGTCTCAGCAGGGATTCCCTGAAATGAGTCTTCCACTTCTTTGGAGACAGACAATACCCAATGGACTATAGGTACAATGCTACTTATAATTGCTCTAACTACAGAGGAACACATTAGAGCATAATAATAAGTTCAGAAACCAGCAGAATACATATATATATATGTGTGCATGTGTGCGCATATATAGATATAAACTATAAACAAATAAGGCAGACACTTCCTATCACAACCTGCAGGAAGAATAAGAGAAAAGCAGTATTTTTTAAAAAACACCTAAAAAGAAAACCTTAGACATTCCATTCTGTTTTGAAGACAAGGTAATGGATCAAAGTAATTTGTCATATCAATGCTGTCCAACAGTCTGTCAGAACAGCTTACCCTCTTCAGACTGTTCTAAATTTGCTGAGATCTTGTTTGCAGCCACTAAGTTTTGTTCTGCCCTGTTTGAAAGACTGAAGAACCATTTGTTATTAGAACCCAAGAAAATATTTACAGTCAGTGATCAGCTTGTATCTTGATTTTGACCCTAAACAAAGGATCTTCATACCAGCCCTTTTGCACACACACATACCCAAACACATACGTATAACAAATTGCACCAACACATACAGGACCTCCCATCACCCACATGAGCAAACTCAGACACAGAACACAGTTCACCCCAGAAAATGCAACTATTATTTGCCTCAACAGGCCCCTCCTTGAGTGCACAATGCATTCAACCCAGATGACGCTGGCACTGGGATAGAGATGCTCAGGCTGGCTGAACTTACAGTAATGAGACAGGAGATAAAGGGGAGATCAGGACACTACGCAGAAAAAGAAAAACAGGTAAATGCTTCACTAGGGGCATGAATGGAGGGGAGGACTGTAGTAACATACCAAATTTCTTGCTCTACTGACTTTACTGGCCTTGTGGTCTCTTGAACTATTTGACCACAGCCTTAGCTTTTGAGGTTTTCGTTGTGGACTCCCCAGTGTTTAGGACAGCATAGCCTGGATATGGCTAGATGGCCAGATAGGCCCTCATTTTGCTGCCAGGGCAGCTAAGTTAAATCCTGACTGCTTCTCATATTTCCTATCATTCAGCATGGCCACATTCCTCCCTAGGACTAATAGGGGATAATATATGACAAAGGAAAAACAAACAGCAGGAGATTCATCTGGACTAGAGGAAATACTGGAGCACTCAGCAGAACAGCTAGCATGCTATATTTAGGCACTAATATATAGGGAATAAGCCGTGTATAGGTAGAGGAATACCCCAGATGCCTGTTTCATTTACATCATCATATTGGGGTCTGCTAAATAAAATACAGATGAATATCTAGATTAAATAAGTAGAAATTATAGACAGCTAAACTTGGAAGAGTAAGCTGGCAGTTTAGAGTTACAGCAGGTTCCTATCGCTTTTCCTAACTTTTTTTCTTTTTTTTGGTATCAAGATGTTCAATTGCTGTCCTGATCTAAAAGGTGGCATACAAGGCATTACTCCAGATATGACGGATGCTTCTCTGAAAATGGGCTTCATACATGCTAATGAGTCTCCTCTTCCTCACCTACAGAAACCTGATACCATGAAGAAATATGTCTTTCTAAAACTTAAGGTTTCATTGAATATAAAAGTTTTACTTATTAAAAAAAAATAAAAAATCCATACTCTCAGTATCAGAGCATATCTGTGGATTAAATCAAAATTTTCTTTATGATAAGATACCATTAAATGACACTGAATTTGTCCAGGGAATTTTATGGTCTAATACTACCTCAAGCTCTTTTTGATCATTTGAATTTAGTCTTTTAGTTACTGTAATGGATTTAGGTTAGCTAAGTGGAAATATTCAGCAGAGACACACCATCATATTTGTTGTGCTGATCCTTTGAGATTGATATAGTTAACATTTTTCATATCTCATTCACAAAGAGCTTTATGTGAGCATAATGTTACTGTACGTTAAATCCAGCTAAAAGTGACATAGTTTAATGCTTCATAAATTCTCCAGTTTGCCAGCCAACTGCATGTAGGAAGCTCAGCTGACAAGGTGATCTATACATCATTGCTCATGGTGATTTATGCTGAAGGATTGTAATTAAATGCATTTCTTTTAGTATGCTCCACGATCAGCATGCATAGCAACATGCCATCAGCCCTCCAGCTGTAGAACTTATACTAATTTTATTTTATCTTTCTGTTGGCACAATAGCAGGTTACATAGTGTATGTGCTAATAACCCAAAGAAGCAGAAGTAAACACTAAATTCTGCTTTACTGGGAATGATATAATGCACTAAGACTCAAAGTTCATACATTCAATCGTGCTCTGTTAACTATCTGAGACCTGAAACTCTGGGGAAGTTATAGAAAAGAAGCTATAGAAAAGAAAAGATGGGATGTACAGACACTTAAGTTAGCAGAGGTAATAGAGATACTGTTATTGTGAACTCTCGAAGTATGAAATTTTCAGGGATTCATGATCTCTCTGTTTCATGCACATACACAAATTGCTTCAAAATAAATCACTAGAGCAAAAAGAAGCCCAAAACAACAAATATTCCCCATATCTCATAGACAAAAACATGACATTGAAAATGCATCTCATCTGCTTGCTACCACAGGTTACTAGGAACTTGTTGCCTCAGGACACCTGTTTCTGAACAGGCATCCTACTGTAAAAAAGAATGTAGTCCATGATGCTGGTCTGATTTTCTGTCTCTGTGGACAGCCCCACCTCAGAGGTTGCCTGCTCTGAAACAGTGACAGGACTTTCGCTCCACTGAAAAAAATGAAATGGCTGGTAAACAAAGGAAGATTCACATCTGAAGAGATGCGTACAGATACTGGAATAAGACTATCAAAAATTCATTGCCAAAAAAAAAAAAAAAGGCCTCCATCTCTACTTTAGTTTGAAGCAAAACCCATTTTTTTAATACACCTTTCCAAATATACTAGTGTTCTATGGTTTATGTGAGCATGCACTCATCATCTAAATCCCAGTGACAAATTTGAGCTTATTGCTTTCAGCTGTTACTTATAAAGATCTTGATAAATTAATACCATTAAAAGTAGCAGTCAGGTGATTTTAATAAATTTTTTTAAAGATAGTATCTTCTAAATGATGCATGTCCTGCAACCTGATTCCCTAAGATGTATTATGGGCATTTCGGTAATAAGTTTCATCAAGACTTAGTTCCCTGAGTATTGACAAAGTGGACATTTTAATGAAAGGGGAATAATCCATAATGATCAAAGCCTTTTTATAACAACTGTTCACCTGGTCATCATGTTTAACATAAAATTTAGTAGGTATTTTCTTATTCCAGTGACCTCCACCATTTTAAATAAATAGAAGAAATGAATACATAAACAATTAATTATGCAACAACTATATGCGGTCATAAATGGAAACACTGGTAATTAAACTGATGTCCCTATTATTAAAAATATTTTGGACACAGTATAAGAATTGACTTAGAGTTAACAAATGGTTAAGAGCGGTATTAAGAAATGCTTATTAAGTGTTACAGGTAATTACACATTTAAATAAGTTGTGAGGTGCTTATTATAATCATAGCACTTCTACTGACATATTTACACTCCTTACTGATCAGATATGTAATATACTCTTAGCATTCATAAATCTTTTATAAAAGCTTTATAAGTAGAAAGTTAAATATGTAGCATATCCAGGACTACTTGTCTGCTCTTTGAGTCCAAGGAAGAAGATTCAAAATTTATAGAAATTAAACTTTGGGCTGAATTCTATTTAGAGGTAAGTAGTTGTCATTATTGTTTAATGTTGCATGTAAATATTTTAGGGAGGAATTTGACTCAGACATTAGTGCTGTTCAGGCCAGCTTCTTGGATAGTTTATGTCAGCACATTACCAACTCCTCCTATTTCATTTCAAAACTTTTAAAATAATGTTTTTAACATAAGTGAGTTTGGTATTAGTGGCTTCTCATCTGAAAAGGTGACCTTTGAATAATACAATGGAAGATGCAGTCTAAGCCAAGATCAATCCTTAACTGAGGTAATTTTAAGAAACTGAGATAAAGGGATATTTTCAAATCATGGCTTGTATTCTTTTCGCTAAAACAGTGACAGCAGTTTTCCATTTGATTGATAAGTTTTGCTCACTTTGACAGAAAGTTGCTTGTTGCTGTAACTCAGCTGAAATTTGAAGTACTATATACATCAAAGTATTCCTGATGCTCTAAATGAGACTCAAACAAAGGAAAGTATGCAGGTACTAGATTTTAAAGCAGATGTTAAAAGGAGTTTCCAGAGAGAAATCCCTTGGGAATACTAGCTACAGGATTTAATCAGCTTTCCTCACCTCACCCAGTCCTCAAGAAAATAAAATGAAGCTGCGTGCCATCCACCTTGCAATTTCAACATCATGCGAGGAGTTAGAAATCACATGTTAAGTAATGCCTTCATAAGGACATGTGATGGAATCCTACTCCCCAGCTAAACTCTGTTTTCTACCATAATATAGCACATCAAATAAGAATTATAAGCAGCTCAAAAGGTCAACTCTCTGTTACAACGAGGGTTAGATAATCCAATACAGTAGTCAAAAGCCACAATACTGGGGGCTATAGAAGCTACAGGTAAAATGCAAGTTAACAAAACTTTGTAAAGACTAAGGTGGTGCTTCTGAGTTGTCAGAAACCCTCACATATCCAGAGTCTAAGTTTTGAAAAGACACCCAGTCTGATCTGCATCAATAAAAACCTTTTTTGACTTTTTTCATGCTTCATAGGTTTAGAATGCGGAAGAAAGAGGGAAAAAGAGAAAAAGAGAGAAAAAAAGAAAGAAAAAAAGAGAAAAGAGAGAAAAAACATATTCTTTCTCTCTAGTTTCAGACATAAGATCATCTAGAAAGACAAAACAGTCTTGAACACTTATTTCAACCACAAAGAACATTGCCGGGCTTACAATTCTGCTGTCCAATGGAAAGAGTTTAATTTAAGAGAATTTAACTTAACAGCAAGACACTTAAAACATTGTTGGAACTTCCATTGTCATTTTAAAAAAGCATATAAAGAAAAGCCAAAATCCTCTTATTTGGTTTAAGTCCTCTTATTCAAGTTATTTGGGAGCTGATTTATGCAAAAGAATAAAGATCACACTTTCCACTTGATACTTTGTTGAATGATAAACACAAGAATCATAAGATCATAAGAAGGTCACCTAAATTCTGGTTAGCTATCGTCACAACCACAGAATAATTTAGGTTGGAATTGACCTTTGGAGGTTATTTAGTGAAACCCTTGGTTCAAAGCAGACACAATTTCAAACTCAAATCAGGTTGCTCAGGCCTTGTCCAGTCAAGTTTTTAAAATCTCCAAGGATGGAGATTCCACAACCTCTCTGGCAACCTGCTCCAGGAATTAATTCACTTTGTGAATTTTTTTTTCTTTAAATCGAATCAGAATTTCCTTTGTTGCAAGCAATTTGTAACTGCTGCCTCTTGTCCTATCCACCTCTTTCAGGGAGAAATCAGTACCTGAACCAAGATTACCACTTAATATTGTACAAATATTTCTTTATTATACTATTTAATAACGATATTTTTATGGTTTCTACTGTTCTGGAAGTACTCTATAGATTAAATAGACTGGGGAATAAGCACATTAGCCTTTGTGTGAGTTTGTTCATCCCTGAGTTTATTTTATTTTCCTGGCAAATCTTCAAGAAGCCTTTCACACCCAATGTTTGCAGTCGTTAGTGCAGGAAATGAAAGAGGATGCTATGTAATATATATGGAAAGAAACAAATACATAAGTGGAATGAATACTTTACCTATAAAATCTGAGAAACATTGAGAACTAAGTCACTTTTAGTAAACTTCAACAAGAGCTGTATTTTGGATGCGACAGAAGCATTGTGGTATTGCATTTTCACATGCAAAGTAGAAACAGCATTGCTTGAAAGTGTCAATTTGTATTTCTGCATATATCTGTTTTTGCATATGTTGGTACAATTGCAGGTACTGTTCATACCAAATCTGAAAGATACAGAAGTTGTTTTCCTTTTGCTTAGAAGAAGATATGAAACATTCATATTATTGTCAACACTCTGCCCGACTGTGGACCAAATGAAATTTGTTGGCAAGCATTTTCTGTTCCCAGTTATCACAAAAAGCATGGTAAAATACTTGCAGCTTTTCAGGATGAGATCCTGTAGGGTTTTTAAGAACGGCAGCAAAAAAGCTCTCTTTGAGTTCTTTCTTTCTTTCTTTCTTGTTGGTTTATTTAGTTTGCAGCTAATAATAAGTTGGTTTGCAGCTAATAATAAGTATTTAGTTTGGCACATGTAAAACGAATGCAAAAATCCCAATAACCCACTATGCACAGAACTCAAGTGCCTGATTTCCACAATAGAAACAGATGATTGCTCATGGATTTTTAAAATCAGATTTCTGTTATGGAACCAAAACAAATCAACAAGAAAGCTCCTACAGAGCAGCTGGGCCAGCTGAATTTAGTTCTCAGCTAGGTGAAAAGAGAAATACAAAATGAGTTCTGCTCCCTTCCTTGCACTCAGACTCCTCCTTCTCCACTTGAAAAAGGTCATTATTCCATCTTCAGAACAATACTCTCACACTCCACTGGAAGTTTTAGCTTTTTTATTTTCTGTTCACAAAGAATACACTTTGGCTGCCATTTCTGACCATCAAACAGCTGAGTCTGCTGAATATCAAATAAAACATAACAACAACAAAACCTTAGGGCTCAGTGAGACTGCTGAGCGCCCCAAGCATCTTTAAAGTCATGCAACCTAGTTATATTGTAGCCCAAGGCCTTGATTATTCTGTAACACAAAGAGTTAGTATGACTGAAAAAATACTTATATGAAGATGAAGAGATTCTATCAAATCATGTCAGTATAGCTTAACTGAGAACAGAACCCCTCATTTACATAGACAGACATCATGAACAGGCTTTCTTTATCTAAATTTATTAGAAAATATATTTAAAAAAAGACCACACATGCTCCTCGGAAGGAAAGTTATGGAGGTAGGAGGAAAAACAAATACAGTCAGGGGTTTTGTATGTTCCACATTTCCAGCAATGAATGGTGAAATTAAGCAAACTATTAACTGAGGCATGTATGCACCCATGTATAGGAACTCTAGGAGTAATAATGTAGATATTATGAAATCAGTGGAAAAGTGCCCATAAGCACCAGTGAAGTTAGGAAATCAGAAGAGCTAAAAGAGAAAAAATAATAATTTTTGAAAACACTTTACTGAAATAATCATATAGACACAACAATGAGAGGAAAAGGCCTGTTTGAGTAAAGACCAGTGTGTTCTTTCAGGATATAGGTACAATTTAATTTCAGTATAATTTTATTAATCGAATCATACACATTTTTTGTCAAGTTAGGGCGTTTTCTCTGTTGAAGTAAGCAAAAATTTTCTCCCTTCACCAATTCTTTGTTAGTAGAAACTCCCAGTAGTGTTGTAAGAAATCCTGAAAGAATTAAAAATGGGATTAGTGGGGCTGGGAAGGTAAAGAAGTTAAATAGGGACCCTTCATCATTTCAGTCATGTGCAGGTATCCAAAGAAATCCGGACTCTTTAAGTATTGTACCGTTTGGACAGAGTGAAGGGGCATAGACAAAGCACCTATTCTTAATCTGATGCTTCTAATATTTTTGGAGCCCATCTTCAAGACAACAGCAGAACTTCCATGGACAGTTATTTCTATGTTTACCAGAATGATTAAAATAAAGCTTCCCCAAAATCCGTTTTGGACTTTCTTGTTAGAGTACAAAACTAGTAATTGCTTTATTTGCTCAGCCAACTGGGTAAATCAAGCAAGAATCATGGCTAGCTAAATCCTGACAAGAAAATTGAACCAATAAAATGCCAAGAGAAGCTGGAAAATGGGTGTTATTTTTTTAACTCCTTAGCTTTTTTCAATCTAAATGAATGGATAGCTTAAATATCAAGCATTGTTTAATCACCTTTTTTAACTGAAATTCGAATAGCTGGAAATGCCACTAAAAGAGGTATAGTGAGTAACGCTTGGAGGTGATTCCTCTTAAAAGCTAGTCAACTGAAGCTGAGAGATGATTATATCCTATGTCCGAGACCCTATATAAGGTGCCAACCAGACTGAAACAAAGTCCACTGGTATGAGGTAATGACCAATGTAATAGCAAGTTAATTATGAAATGCAGTGCTAACTCTGATATGGTGAAGATAATACAGGCTAAAGAATGACCCATTCCTCTTTACTCCATATCTCTTTTCCTCAGTTTTGCTTTGATTGCTTTATTTTACTGCATTACTGAATATTGAATATTACTGAATATATATGACTATTTGAGTCATAAATTAGTATGCTTATATGCTTAAGTGATAAAAACCATGTGTCCTTATTTCTAACAAGTTCTTCCTCAAACACCTTGACATTGTCTTCTGTGTATAATACAGTATATAGTAGTACTTTACTATATATATATATGTATATATATAGTAAAAGCATATTTGCACAAAAGTACTCCAAAAAAAGAAACAGAATTTTAAGACATTTTTAAGACATTAAGAAATGGAAAAGTGAAGTGATTAGACAGAAAAATGGTTAACTCTTTACTATTCAATAAATGATAATTCTGAAAGACTGGGGTTCCAGTGAAGGCATTTTGTAAGACTCAGACTCTACCATCACTTGATTTGAAGTGTACTTGTTTTCATCTGATAATTAATCAATATTGCCTTTACTTCATATCACAGTTTACTTATTGATTCCTTAATTTGATACTGGTCTGTGAATCAATTTTAATAAGACAAACTACAGCTCTACCAGTTCAAATTTAATTGATTAGTAAGTTTCTGCATTTAATTTAATACACTAAAAATATGTAGAGCCATTTTTTTCTTTCAATATAGTCACAAAGGTCAATGACCAAAAAAGCTAATTGTAATCCAGATTATATGCTTCTGAGCCACTTGGCTTTCACACATTGTATCTATACCATTCACATCTTCATCTATGTAACATTAATTTACCATATCTTATGATCAAATATTATATATTTTATATTTTATTTATATATATCATATTGTATATGACATAACATACAAACGGAGTTTGATGGTATGTTATTACATCAAAGATAGTCCACTGTCATCATATTCAAAGGGAGTGAAATACATAAACATGAGAAAGAAAGATTGCTATCATTATAATCAGGTATAATTTTGATAAGCAAAGACTTTTTGCAAATGTCCAAAGTACAGTTTAATTTGGGTCATAATTTCTTCTCAGTACAGCTTATTTCTTCTTCTAAACCATTCCTCTTTGGTCCTGCATATACATCTTTATGTGATGTGATATACAATTTATCTGGGAATCACCCAAGTCTGAGGTCCAGTGCTATAACAAATACTCCAGACTCAGAATCTGGGGTTTTCTCTCAATATTGTAGACTTCAAAACTCAACACTTTCTTAGACACTATCTGAAAAGATCTCATATAGAAGTTTATGGGATACTAATCCAAGAAGAGGTAACAGCTAGTCACCTAGTCTGATAACCATAGTGCAATTCAACTAATCTAATCCTACCATTGTACTCTGAGGCTGAGGTTTGTCTTTTACATTTCAGAGTATTTTTCTGTAAGCATAAAACATTAACAATCACAGCTTTAGTGAACATATATATGCCATATGTCACAGATTCATATATATTTATTTTCAGAGAGCTCTGGAAATAGTCTCCTGTACTCCATTATGATATTCAAAAGTAGAAGATTATGCATCAGTAATTTCTTCCAAGTTAGAACCTTTATTGGAAAGTATGTGTGTGTGCACCATTTTCATATGCACTATCCCAGGAGATTTAAAAATGAGGCATAAAGTAGGATATACTCTTTGGATACGGTAGGACTTGGAAGCTCCATGCAGTGACTTTTTACTCAGTGGAGCAGTAAGCTGATTGATTGCAACAGTTGCAATACGCTGCCTGTATTTATTTGGAAATGCACTCTGGTGCCTATCACCAAGCATACACGAGCCTAGCATTTATAAAAGCAATTGCTTAAAAAATAAAAGACCAGTCTTTCCACTCTCAGCACTGAAACTCTCTCTTTGTCAAAACAAAAATGAACAAATCCAGTCCCTATTCCTATCACTGATCTGAACAAAATAACCTTCCAGGGACTGACCATGCTGATAAGACTTAAGAATGAGCTCTGATGCTGCTTTCTTATACATACATGAAATCAGACATTACTAGCCACACTGCCCCACAAAAAGTCTGTCATCTTATGGAAGAATCTGTGCTATTGGCCCCACTTGTGTGTACTCCCTGCTGATGACAACAGCCTTAATTCTTTGCCTTAACAAATACATACTGGCTGCTTGTATGACAAACTACCAGTACAGATATTTTTAAAGGCCTTCAAGTATTCAAGTATTTCACAAACAGTGCAAACAAAAGAAAAAAAATTATTCACAGGAAAGAGTATTAAAATAGCTGACATTCTTTACTCGGAGGTTTTAATTTCATTCTAGCTGCATTTACAGGTAAATTCACCATGTCACAGGAACACAGAGCTTCTTGGCCTCAGAGGTGAAAAATACTCTCAAGACAATTCATCTTCAATATATAAAAGAAATAAATGATATAAAGTGACAGAAACGTTATAGAGCATGTTTTTCCAGGCAACAGGAGATAAAAGAAGAATCAGGACCAAAAGACTGCAGTATTCCACATTTCCAATAGGGTATAGAGGATATTTATTTTCAGAGACACAGCACAAATACATTAGCTGGGAATCTGCAGAGACATTTCCTGTTTCTTGCTCACCTCATTGCTCTACTCCATGAAGACCCCTGTTGCCAGGAATTACAGGTCAGTGTGAGGAAGCACGCTGAAGCCACCTCACTTGATAAGTAATGCAATCAGGTGCAACTGTTAAGCAGTTCTGCAATGCTGGAGGAGGACTTTTACCTTCCATTACTCCCATCAACAGCAAAGATCTCAGCAGATCTCTCTGTCTCATTCCCCTTTTGGCAATCTGATTGTCTTGCTCAGGTAAATGACTCACAACTATGATCACCTTAGAACTGCATAAAGTCCCTTCCAATAGGCTGGTGTAACTGGGATTAACTGCAGAAGATGTCATGTATGCGTTCTGTGATCTCCACTGGCTTTTGAGTGATTCCCATTTCAAAGTTCTGCTCTTAACTATTAAAACTGTTAATAGCTGATTACTTTATAGTAATCCTCAATTTGCAGTCATTCCAGATCACCTGGAACTGACAGAGACATCTAAACTAAATATATGTAAAAAATTAATCTTTCAGAAGCAGACTGTAGGTCCCAATTTGTACAACACAGTCTTGGGGGAGATCGGATTTCATGTGAAATAATCTAAAAAATACATCTGTTTCAGAAACCTACCATGTAGAAAAAAAATAAAAGAAACCAATGCAAGCATCAAATCTTAGCAACATGAATAAAAAGTTATTTTTCCCTTATCGTTTTCTGCTACATTGAGCTTACACACTTGTTATTTGCAGCCTTCAGCCTTTTGAATTAGAGGAGACAGACAGAAGTCATGCCCAAATTACACAGCCTGAACAACTATATTTTTCAAACTGGGCTTGTACGTATGCAATGTATTATCCTTATATATTTCTTTAACAGAAGTGGCCCAAAGTAGTGGACCTGTCCAGCACTGCTCAAGAGTTGAAAGGAAAGGCAAAGCCTGGAGAACAGCAAAGGTTGCTATTTGATACACACGTGTATCAAATCCTATTCGGGGGGATTTGCAAGACTCACCAGTAAAAAATAAGAACTTTAAGTGCCTTTTCATTTCCAGAATTTTAGTTACTGCATTTGCAATTATCCCTAAAGTATTATTATTCATAACCTAATAGGTGAACTATTTAATTTACCTTTAATATTTGCTACAGCACAATGTGGTCTTTGAAACAGCTGTAGAACAATAGTCTAATTCAAGAGTTAAAAGACTGAACTGTATGCTAACTTTCTAGTTGGGAAACATGCCAAACATTAGAAGATATTCTGAAATGTCCACAAAAATCAATAGAGCAAGTAATGGGAGTCTTAAGATCACAGTCTGTATTTGCCTGGGTTCCTGAAAATCTTGTTCCGTATTCCATTGCAAGGTGGAGGAGGTACAAGGTAATACAAGTCAAGGGGTAACCTGGTTATCTGTGGGAATTTTGAGATGTGTCTTTGGAGAAGTAACAAAGCATACCAAGTAGCCCCAAAAGTCTTGTCTTTGTTTTTCCCACTCAACCCTTGTTGGGTGTTTGTCTAGTCTAATTTACAAATGCTTTGTTATGTCCCTATTTTTGTTCCCAGGAGCTTTTCCCAAATCCCCATTATTCTTGATAATCTTGAGGTAAATGTAACAAAGATATGCAAATAAATAAAAAGGGTGGTTATATAACCAATTAAACAAAAAGAGTCATCTCTTAAAAAAGGTTCATTACATTGAAATATGCTTTTTTAAAATTCTATGTTCTGTTTAATAAAGGTGAATAATAAGGGTATATGGTGCAAGCTGGATAGTATTCAGTTATTTCCATACTAATTAAAAAGTCTTCCTTGAAGAACATTAAAGTATTTTGAAGATTTATAGAAAGATTTAGCCTGAGATGGACATTTTGGATGTTGGTTTTCAGTGATTAATTAGTCAGGATAATCAAAGATTCCAACATTTTCAAAGCACTGTCAAACATGTCAGTTTGTTCTTCAAGTTCATATTTCCATTCCAGTGCCTTCGGATATTACAGATCACTTCTGCTGCTTCACTAACTCATAAAATGCAGATAATTTGATCTGCAAGTCCACCATTAAAAGGTGTTTCAAATATCACTGCACCTAAATAACATAAATTTCCCTTTCTGGAACATGCACTTGCAAGATTTTTAAGATTTCAGAAAAAAAAAAATTAAAAAGATAATTATCTTCATATCTGTGTAGACTGGCTTGTTATCTTTGAACATTTATGAGTTTCACACAGAAAAATACTCTGAGAAAAGAAAATTCAGAACTGGAAATTGCTAGCAAGTTTTGTTTTTTTTTTACCATTTCTTCTATGTTTAAATAATATTAATCTCTATTTATTTTTAATACAGTACTTTATTTAGACAGGACATTTGATAATATATATGCATGTAAGGAGGATTCATTTTCATCCTACTGTATACTTTATTTTATGCAAGGGAAAATGAAGGAATGAAAATCATTCCTCTATGTATAACTGCCTGTTTGGGATTCAATAGCCACAGAACTTTTACACTAACTGCTAATGACACACCCAAGGGTATAAAATCCATTACACAGATCTGGAATAAAGGAAGCCTAATTTTTATCTTTGAAAAATGCATGCTGTTGCATTCTCTCTCCCTATTTTATTAATGAATAAAAATGTGGGTAATTATTATTTCTACATAAAGCTCTACATAAATTCCAGACTGAGACTACGAAACTGCCAAACCGCAGGTGATTAAATGACTCATGAATCTGTATTTTCTTGCTTCTATAAACCTACATGCTGATTTTATTTTTTCCATATTGATGAAAAAGCTTGTCTTTTCTTGTAGATATTGAATGTAGCTCTCAGACTAATACACATAAAAGAGGAACTGATGAAAATCAGAAGCTTAAATGATCCTCTAGTCTTAGCATGGATGGCAAGTTTGAAATGTCTCTTTTGATTATGACCTGTTGTCATTATGAAGGCATAGGGACCCAAAAGAAAGAGCTGCTTTTGTTATTTATCAGTTTTCTACAATATTGCTTGTCATGACTATACAAGGTTTAGCATGTATTGGAGCTTTTTTATCTACCCTAGATAACTGGAAAATAGACACATCCAATGATAAATCTAAGCTTTTATATGAATTAATTATAATTTATTGGTAACATTCTACTACATGACCTTTCATTTATAAATGTAAACTGTGTTTCATCTCAGGATCTGTCTGCTGTTTTCTAACAATGAATAAGATTCACCATATGGTGAACTCCAAAGATTTACAGTATAGGAAGAATTGAAATTGCCTACATAGAACTGAAAGAAAGCTCCTACAGTACTGAGTCTAGTCTCAGACAACAACCTCATGCATAATGCCCTCTGGCTACCTTAGATCAAACCACTGTGAACATCAAGTCCCTATATATACACCAACCCATCTTGGGTGACTTCTTGCAGCACTTGAAAAAGTGAACATCTCTTTGAATCAGTTTCCTAAATATCCTCCTCTGCCTCTACCCTCTATTCCATTACTGTTTTCCTGTTTTCCAAAATTTCAGATGCCCAGGGTCCTGCGCATTCTTTGTCCAAGTCTGGACAAACACACTAGCTTCCCTAAATCCTCCTCCTTTAACTGTTTTTTGTTTTTTGTTTTTGTTTTTTTCCTTCCATAGACTTTCTCTCATCCCCAGTTCCTGCAAAAGTACTGATATCAAAGAAGGACAAAGAAAGTTTTAGCTAGATGCCACCAGCTGAAAAACAAGTTAACCGTCTCTGGGGAGACCAGAGATCCCACCTTCAGCCTTAGCTTTAGAATCCACCTTTTTTCAGACTTTTTATTTGTATAGAGCTGGTAGGCTCTATTTCCAAGAATAGAAAGATAAATTTAAATCTACACCACCTATCTCTCCATGTATAAATTTTCTACTCATTGCTGGCCTGAATGGTTATGTATATTGTATTCTTTCTCAGATGATGTCTCACATCAGAATATCACTGTGAAATACTGGTAAGTGGAAGATATCCTTCATCCATTGCTATTTACATATACATCTGAGGAACACCAGGAAAGCAAGTTAAGAAAGTGTTCTCTATTCAGATGTAGCTTTAATACAGATTAAAATCTGATCACTTATCACTTACATTTCAGTTAACCAAAATAATCCATTATTATTGTGTAGCAATTCCAAATGAATGTCATGATTTCTTATGTACAAGACATAAAGCACTAACAATAACAATGGGTTATTTTTGTGCATTGGAAGCTATTCTGAGCATCGATTCACAGAAACAAAAGACAGACTGTCTCAGAGCAAAGCCGAACAAGGATCATGATTGCTTTATAAAAGGAAATATACTTTAAACAAAGTAGTCTATCATTTAAGATGACAATAAAATGAACAAAAAAAAGGAACTTCTTAACTACACTTACTTTGGTAACATATAGCATATACAAATACATTTTTTCTGACTTGGGCAATCTGTTATACACATAATGTCAATCCATGAAATTGAAATTCAAATAAAATGATACATTGAGATTGTTATTCCTAAGTAATTGCAGAAGGCTTAACCTTTTAGACTATCATGACTGGTGCTCAAGAATGGCATATCCCTTCCTTGAAGTTTTTTTCTCTGTGCTAGAAACATCTTTCTTTGGCTCTTGGTAGTTTTAGAACTGTGCAGGCATGTATTATGTCTCCTGAGTGCACCAGTGTTACCCTACTTCAGTCCAGCCTTTCTCCTTCATTACTCTAAACAGATGATTCTGTAGGGGGCATTCTTCCCCCAGAGCAACTACTGAAAGAGTACTTCAGCAAAATATAAAGGCATATAGTATTGCTTGAAGAACTGTTTTAAGGAAAACAGAGCAGGTCTAAATCCCTTGCAGTCATTACAAAATCCCATTACAATTTTCACAAGACTACAGGCCTGTATAAATTCTCTGAGCTCTTCTCAGTTATCTTGCTTCCTCTGGATACAATATATATTCTGTATTACTATATGAAAGTTTACAGTGTTAGTCTTCATTTGTTGCACCCATCCAGTTCCCACTGAAGTAAATGAAGGTTCAATATGCAGAATCAAGAATGAACAGAATCATCAAGATAATTTACCATTGTTCTCAATTCACTGTTCAATATTTATAGGCAGTTACTAAATAAGTTTAATTATATCCCTACTAGGTGAAATGCATACAATTCTTGCATTAAATTTTAATTAAACAATGTAAAAACATACACAACTGAGTGCTGGCATTTAAGAGAAGCCCTAGTTTTACTGGTGTGCCTCCTTTTGCAGTTCACTTTGTAGTGGCTTTCTATTTAGGGCAAGCAGAGTATCTTTTAGCTTTCAATACAGCCTTCAGACTACCTCTAGACTGCTAGGGCTATAAGCAAATGACAAGGCCTCTGACTAGATCCTGGTCTGAGGTTGAGCTAACTGAACAGGATGTGGAAAAATACTGGACATGACATGAGAAATTGCCAGACATGTCAGCACCTCCAGGGATGGCTGGATTTCATCAGTGGTTAAGGAAGGCTAATGTAAGAAAGTCAAACTTAACAGATTATTGAAGGGGAGCATCCTTCTGGGGAGTCCTGCAAGGAAATCGTGCAAGGCTGGCAGTACCTACCTAACTGTATCAGTAATACCGTATAAGCTGAAATTGCCTAGGTAACAATATCAGAAATACCAAATTTGGTGCAGATGTAGCAAAACTGAAAACAATATGGTGAAAATAGTTATTAGAGTTGTTTATTTGGGAGGACACTGTAGCAGCAAAAGGGAGGTGCAAAGGTGGCAAAAAGGAGGGTCAGGAAAAGGGAAAATATGGCATGCAAACCTTATGATCAGTGCTATTCAGGGGTATCTGCTGGACAGCCCTGTGTTTGATCAGCACAGCCTCAATTAGGATAATAAACCTAACCTTGTTAGGTACCTTGTGTGCACCACACAAGTCAAACCTGCTTCCACGGCCACAAGGACTGGGGGTGGCAGGGAGGTTGTGGGGGGAGCACGGTCCCCCAGGTATCAGGAGAACAAATGGACAAACAGGTTGAACGTCCTGGTATCAGCACTTTGGTGCCTGTTGCAGGCCTGATGGCATTGGTATCTACCTCCTAAAATCTACAAAAGTGAGAACTGTATTATGAGGTTTGGTTATCAACAGAACTATTACGCAGATAAGCCTTATATAATGTGATACAACTGCATTCTGTAGTGTCAAGACATAACGCTTTAGGACTTACTGAAGTATTCCCCTATTTGATTCAGGAGTCCCATTTCCCAATTCCAGGAAGTTCTACGAACATTAGATACTTATCCTTCAAGGTCTGGGAAATGGAAAAAAAGGAAGCTTTTGAAACACAGGGGAATCTTTGCCCCAAGGAAAGCCATCCAAACAACCTCATTATCATAACATTTTTTAGTAGAGTGCAGGAAAATTTGACTATTTCTTTCTTAGCCAGTAAGAAGATAAATGCAATAGTCTTACCCAGTCAAGTCATGTACAATTCATTTCTGAAAATGAATGAAACAGTCAACTAATTATATCCTGAGCTTTTTCTTCCTCACTATCTGCTCCTTAACATGCCTCAAAAGCACAGAATGTCTCCAGGAAAGTCTGTAACAGTCATTGTTCTACAGTGAAGTAGATTCATTGCCACCTATGTCTAGATGCTGCTCCAGCCAGCTACTCTCTTACATACAAACTTCAATGTTTGTGATGAGAAAGTGCACTGGGTCTCTTCAGTATAGAAACAGTTCTTGTTGCTGGTCTATACCAAATACTGTCTGCTTTGTAAGACCTCTGAAGAAACAGAGGAAGATGAAGTGGAGGAACAAAATAAAGAAAAGGTATTAGGAGAGAGAAATAAAGAGAGATTGACAATCTAACAATGAGTACAAGTGGGATGCTATTTTAACTAGATTACATTTATATTAGGCTTCCAACTGAGTTGAACTGCCTAATGACTTATAACTAGACATACAGTGGTTTTCAAAATACAGTCATTGTATACATAAGGAAGCATAAATGTCTTCTAAGCCAAATACATAAATCCCTATTAGCTCCAGTGTTACCCCAGCAGCAGAAGAAAAACAAACGAACCAACCAAACAACTCTAACTTTGGATCAGCATAGGCTAATAGCAGAGAAAAAATCCAGTACTTTAAGCAAGTGCCTGTTAAATGGAAATGTTCTTTGAAAAGTCTGTTGAGTATAGCTGTTTCTATGTCATAAGGATATCAGTTGTAGTTGTCTATAAGACCATTATACAACAAAGAGAATAACAGCAGCCGAAGGTGTGATTCTAATATTACACATAGATAAGAGCTACTGGTAAAAGAGAGGAGGCAAAGAGAAATCACTTGACAACTTTTAAAATTACCTCATGCCTTTATGAAACATAAACACATTATGGACAGGATTGAGAACCATGTAATTAAAAATTATTTTTGGCATAGAGTGTCATAAAGACAGGGCTGACTTTGGGGTGACTGATAATGAAACCATAATGCAAACCAGCCTATAAAAAGGTGACCAAACCAGACATGCTTTTCATTTTTACAACTGATTCTGAAGTGCAAGTATATAACTAATGTAATACCAGATTGTTCATGTACAATCTATTACTCCTTCTTTATCAAGAGTTCAATAATTTGGTACAGTTTTAAAGAGCATTCTTCCACAAAACAGCTTCTATCTTAATAGAGATATCTTCCTTTGTGCAGATATGTAAGTCAAACAGGAAAACCTATTTTCCAATTTACTGGGTTTCTTATGTACTACCATGGGTAATTGATACTGCCTTTGAAAAAGAGAATGTGTGCAGTTTGTATTTAAAAAGTTTATGAAAGTTTATGAAAGCATTTTTATTTTGCTCTTTCCACAGGAAGAAAGACTGTCCTTGATTAAGATTGCCTTTTAAAATGTTGCTTGTTCTCACTTTGGAAAGATATTATGTCCTAAGGATTATGTTGTCTAGAGATGTTTGGTCTTCTGCAGAAGGGCTAATATGAGACATTTGGAATGCATATTGGGTGTTTCACTTTAAATATGATTTACTTTTCAGTTACTTACAATTTTACTAGTTCTGTACTAGAACTGAAAAAGTAGGGACACAGACTACAAGACAAATCAGAAAAGAGAGAATGAAACTAGCTGGAAAAAGAGAAAGAACTTGAAGTAGAAACAGGTTGAGAAGAATGGATTGAGAGCAGATAATGACATCAGGTGAAAGAAGGAACTGCAATGTGATGGAAAGGAAAAAGTGGCAGCTGGATAAAATATACAGGAATAGTCAAAGAAGGAAAACAGATAGCTGGACAAGGAGGTGGGAAACAGCAGTCTAGGACTCAGCCTTGCTAGGAAAGGAAGCTAGGGTCAAATGGGAAACCAGGAGATGAACCTGAGGACTGGTTAGGAAATGGGGCAGCAAATGACTAACTTACGGAGCAACAGAAAGGAAAACAAAAGAATCTGACAAGCCAAGGAGAGGAACAAGCAAAATAATTTGTTAAAACGGGAAACATTTCTTTCTAGATCCCAGAACAGAACCAAGGATTTTTTATTTCTGTCTGGTGTTTGCCTGTACACAGAATGACAATGTATCATATCATATTGGCTCAGCCTAGGTCTGCAGGATGGATGCAAAATTCCTAGTCCTGCTGATGAACCCTTCCAAAGTGTTGTCACAGTGGTTCCATTTGTGGGTTTTTGTTTTTTTTTCCCCCCATGATGTTTGGCCAGGATGGTCCTAGAGTAGCCTTAGGATATGAAGCTGTTGCAGGTAGGTTTTCCCAGCTTATTTGTTAGAGAAACCGGAAGGCAAACGTAATAAAGCAGTAAACAAGAAAGGTAAGCACAGGAAGTGAAAAAATGCTGCCCTATTGAACTGGATACCTTACTTCTATTACAGAGTTCATATTTGATCATAGCTAGTAACAGAAATCAAACATTTCCCAGGTGGTTACCAACTACATAGTCCTCATTTTCGGGGTATCTTACTTGATATTCTGGGGATCTACTACATAAAAGTGCTAAACACTAAGAGCTGTAAATCAAGAAACTACACAGCACAACCAAGGCAACTCACATTAGCAAATGTTTTTTATTTTTACTTCTGTGTTTTGGCATGCCATGGGCAGAAGCAGATAAAAGAGGACAACAGATGTGAAAAGAAGTGTTTGTGAGACATTCTCATATGTGCCACTGAAAAGGCCACATGGAAATCAGTAATTCTACAGAATTAAAGCAGTAAATTAGGCTTACAACTACACTTCTGAGTGAGGGAGAAAAAACAAAAAACAACATAGTGAATAACCACTCATGCACAGACCATTTTATGCACTGAATGAAATGTATTCTTTCAGGGCATGTGGAAGGGAGAAGAGTTATTTAACCAAAAAGTTTATTACTGCATATAGTAAATGGGGCCAAGCTAAAGTTGCAGAAGAAACCTTATCCTATATAATTCCTAATGTTTGAGTGTTTGACTTTGCAACTATGGTAGGTCTTTGCATGTACAAGAAAAACATAAAATGTGTAAACATGACCAGAAATTCGACAATAGCAGTGCATTGTGCAAATAGCTATAACAATCTTAACAGGGTTTCCAGTCTGAACTCTTTTGTTACTGCTTGAGAAAGCCATTTTTTAATTTGTCCGTTCAAGAGAGACAAAGAAATTATTTCAAAAGTTAATGGATTATTAAAGAACAAAGTGTCCTCCAAGCAGACGTCAATCAAACCCAGCAAATTCCTAACTGGAAAAAAGTGGTTCCCCATGAAAACTAAGGTAATAAAAATAAATCTCATGTCCTCTTGTATTCATTTTAGATAAGTAACATTGCAAAGTAAAGAAGTTTAGCTGTTCTACAAAATACAAGCCACTTAGTGGTACCCAAAAGACTGTTATCTTGGACCAAAAAGTACTTGATATTTGAGAGCAGGAGCAGTTCAAGCTGCTCTTTGGTGAATACTCTGAAAATGAAGACCACACGACAGGAAGCCAAATAACAACAAAAAATGTGGTCTATAAAACAAAATTTATTTCTATTGTGATATTGGGACACAGGACAAAAATGACTCTTTTATCATTAGCTTGCAAGGGCTTTTTTCTTTTAAGTTTCATTGCTCTGGCAAATGTTATTCTTCCCATGAATGGTATTCCTCCTAGAGTCACATGATCAAAAAGATGATAATAAAGATTTTTTTTCTTTAAACACTAGGAATCAGTGATTTAGCTAAGGATAGTCATCTTTCTCAAAACATAAGGAGACAATTTAGAAACCCAAAGGCCTTGTTACAATATTTACTGTGGAGTGAACTAAGCCTGAAAGACTCACTTTGATTTTTGTTTAAGTTACATATAAACACTTACATGCAATTATTCAGGTATGATTTTTTTTTTCTTTTTAGTTCATTATAATGACCTTCTAAGCCATGATTTCATGACAGGAAGTATCTGGAATCAATATCAGTTAAGGCTATTCCTGTCTTTTCTCTTGCCCCTCATTTCCACCCCTGTGCTGCAACGTACTGACTTGCCAGTTTTGCTGACAAATCTGTTTCTGGAACCACAGCTGTGAACCTGATCAAAGAAGACATTCAGATTAAAAGAACATTTTCACAGGCTCTTTCTAAAGCTGTATCTTGAATACCTTAAGCCAGTACTGCTACAGAATTCTTTGCAATGTAAAATCATGGACTGAATCCTCTAACCACAATCCCACAGTAATGATCACAAAAATGTATAATGTTCTTTTACTAACGGGCCCGAAAATTGCCTAGCCTCATGGAGGTCACTGGACACAGCAACCTCCTTCCCCTCGGGGCATGATCACACATACACTCTTCCTCTAGCAAAGTGCTGGTTCAAAAGCTAGTCTCGTCCCCCATCTTCACTTATTTGTTACTGCCACAGTTCACAGCTCCTCCAGCCAGGTCTGTTTATGGAGCAGTGGTGTAAGCCAGATCAATAAAACATCCAGGTTAAAAACACTCAAACTGTCAGTCACATCAGAGAGCCCACACAGAAGACTGGGCCACAAACAGCTCCGCTGGCAAAACAGAGGAGACAGAGAACTGCAGCAGAGTTGGAGATATCTGCTTTTGCCAACATAAAAATTGTAAGATGGAAATATTCCTCAAATAACATGAGGGTAACCATAGATGTTCATTTGTTTAATAGTGTAGTTACAATGGGAAACCAGAGCAATGTGTGAGGTCTGTCATCCAAAGAGCTTCCTCCATGCCTGATAAAAAGCCTGAGAGAGGTGAGCATAGGTTTGAATGAACAAATACATTTTTGGGTGCCTGGGAGAAGTGGAAGAAATACACTAAAAAGACAGGAAGGAAGAGACAGAGGCAGGCAGGGAACATTTTTAGGATGACAGTGATAAAAAGCTGAGGGAAAGTGAGCTTTTGTTAGAATTCTGCCTGAAAGAAACTTCGAAATGTAAGAAAAGAAATCATCTTTCTTGTCTGTTCCCACTGGGCCCAGGGAAATGGGACTTTGGCTGTTCAGTATAAACAGAGAGGGCTGCACTGAAGGAACCGTAGGCTGAAACACTAGACTCCATCAACCATTTCTGCCTCGAATGGAAACAGACTGCAAGACTGAGTTTCAGCCAAGCGCTCAGGACAAATCTCATGGTGACAGTATTTCACATTTCTAATACTAGTATTAACTCAGCTGTGTTAGCCACTATTTTTATAGAACAGAAAAGAATATTTAAGTGAAATGACTGGAAAAAGAGTAAAGGTGAATGCTATAAGCAAAGGTCTACCATTCATTTCTGTTGCATATGTACATTTTATCATTTGCTTTTAATTTAATATTCCACTGAGAGAGTGAGCTTTCTTTGGTTTTGTTGTTCTTTATTTTATTGATTCTCTTTTTTAAGTTAAAACTGAAAAAGAAGACACTGCAGTTTTCCATACTTTATTTAAATGATCTAAATTAGCATTTGAAGTTCACACATCACTAAGAGAGTGAGGTGACTTTGCCGCTGCTGTCGCTGCTTTGATTTAGATGACTATTAGATACATTTAGTCTTCCATGTACAGAATGCATCTTCTTTTGTCCTTCAAACACACACAGTATAATCTTTATGTTAAGAAGAGAGCAAAACAAGAAAAAATCAGGAAGGTAAAACCTTCATCACGGACCAAGAAGAGGCTTCTTAACTCTAGTCTGTTCATGTTAGCCATAATGAAATAGCTACCTGAACACGTAAGAATAGTTTGCAGAAGCATTAAGATGACAAAATTTCACATCTGCATGACATGGAAGATAACTCGTGACCTCCAAAACCAAACACCTCTTCCCACTCAACTCAAGAAGTTTTAGCTCTAAAGAGTAGCATTTAAGGGTATAGCACAGAATGTAGAATAGCTATTAGGGAGTATGGCTAGATCAGCCAAAAGCAGAGCCGATTCATCTTGTCACTTCTAATGACTTCACACCACCTGTGCAGCAGTGGGTGGAAATGAAACATACTCTACACTCTTCTCTGACACCACCACATCAGCACCTGTCTTCGCACAAGGCGGACACATTCTAGATATGCTCTTCTCTAATCCAGTAATATAAACCTTTGCCTTCCCACGGGGAGAACCCTTTCTAGAGTCACAGCAAAATAAAGTGGTGTGGGGATACAAATCTATGATTACAACATGTGATAAAGATACTTGGGTAAATCTCTTTGAAAAATATTTATGCTGAATCTACAGCAGCAGCTTTTCAAAGTTTCTTTTATGTTTCACCAGTATTAGGAGCAATTAATTCTAGTTTGCAGTGACTGTCAAATTTCATTTTTAATCAGTAACATCTCTGAGTGTCTTCTTCCTACGACTGTACAATTTACAGCTAGTTAAATTAGCTTTAGGATTTTTCTTAAACAGAAAAGCTTTAGCTCATGGGTTAAGAATTTGTTTTCTAAGCTTACCCCAAAGGGACTCTCCACAGTGGAGTTATTAACTTACAAAGCTACAGCTTTATAATGGAACTGCTGACATGCCCTTAAATATACCAGTACCCAGGCAACAGTGGGACATGACTACACTTAGTAATGCACTTCTCTCCTGGCAGGGGAATTGCTTACCACTGTAGACATTGCTTAATCTACTAATAATCATATGGTAATCACTGTAGATTTTGACTGCCATTCTAAACTGCAGATATAAACTAAGAACAGAGTTTCATCTTCTAGGATAAAGAAAAATAAAAGGGCAGACAAATGCAAACAACTAAATAACTAAAAGTAAAGGCAGTCTTAGTGAACTTTTCAGTTTTCAGTCATGCACACTCTGAAAAAGAATCATCATTTCTGTAACACAGGTTGCAAGAGACAACCTTTTTCTGCTAGAGAAGCTATCAGCAAAACACAGCAAGAGTGCAGCGCATAAGTGATATAGGTGGGGAACTGGACATTCAGAGCTTGATGAAGGGACTCATCAACTGGTGTCACTGAAATAAATGCAGATAAATAAGTAGTACAGCTTCCTTTTGGTGTTTTCAAAGAAAGTCACCAATAACAACCCTTAAGTTCCTATCCCTCACAAGCCTCCTAAAGAAGAGAGCAGCAAATCATCCAAGCAATCCTGATACCAAGAGAGCAATCTCCCTGAACTGAGAGTGGAGATAGATGTCCTGGCTTCCCAGCTCTGCCACCAGCTGGGTCTTTTCTTACATCTTCTCTCTAAGCCTGAGATACCATAAAGATGTGACAGGACAGCTGACTGAACATGTACACTTGTTTAACTGATATGGTGGGGTTTCTACCCAGCAATATTATCCAGGGACAGATTTTGCTCAAATCTGCAGTAGTTTCATCCAAAATCCATTCAGAACTCAGTATTTTCCAACAAATCACACAGAAGTGTTTGTTTGTTAAAAGGAAGTTAATACAGGCATTACTTCTTTTTAATAAACAGCCTTTTTGCTTTTCAATATATCTTTATTAATGTATTCAACAGAAATGATACAGTTTAGCCAATACCACAATTCATTTCTTCAGGTAAAAAATTTTATTTGATTTTTTTCTCAAAACTGATGAAAGAGTGTTGTATTTTTAACTGAAGGTTTTCAGTTTCACTTTATGAGAGAGACATCAGTAATTAGGCTTCAGTAGAGAACAAGATTTAAATGCTATATGGACAAAAACATCTTCTACATGTAAAGATGCTGGAAAAATATAGGAGGTTTTTAAAAATATAAAGTTTTATTTATACATGGAAAAACTAAAAATTGTATTTTTAATGCTAAATAATCATAACAATAGCAAACGCTAATTGGCACTTAGCCAAAAAAATACAAAGCCCTGATTTTATCCAACCCTGTATTTAAATCCATTTCTGTTTAAACATTCTTTTAGTATCTATAAATAATTTATATCGTAAAGCTGCATTTAAAAATACATTAACAGATTTGTATTTAATGAGCTGTTGAAAACTAGTACATTTATCTTTGAGATGCTTATCATTAGGAGTATGTTGAATGAGACAGTAATCCCCAACACATTTGATAGTTAAAAAGAAAGTCTGATGACTTTCAGAGTAAGCCTGAGGTAATGGAAAATTTTCCATTTGATTTTCCTATAGCTCTTAGGACTTTGTGCAAGCACATGCTTATTCACACCTCTTCTTTTCAGATAGGGCATACGAGATTATACATCAAACTGTATCTGGGAAGTGAAGCCAAATCTAATGAGTCAGCCTGTTGTACAGGCAGTTTTTCAGAAATATTAAGGACCAAATTCAAAGGTATCTACATGGGATTTCTGAAGGGAAACCATGTTGTGAAATAAAAAAAGACAGTTTATGGATTTAAAAATGCACTAATAATAATACACTCCAAGTACTGGAAAATTTAGAGGAAATGTGAATCATATGACTCATCTACCCATTCCTAATATAACATTATACAACAGTTTGCTGCACTGTACAGTGTTCTGTGGAACAGATCAGCTATTCCCAGAGCAAAAACTGCCCCTAACTTCAGTTAACACTAAACAAACTGAGACCATGATTTATGGAAAAATTTTATATCAGTTACTGATATTTGCAAGCCAGCAGAGGTTAAGTTCTTAAACTATGTAGCTGTTTTTCTGCCTCTTGAGGATTCTAAGAGGATTCAGTCCTAGCTCTACTCATCACTAAATTCTAGACAATAAACACACAACTCAGTATAGCAAACCTAGGAAAAAAATCCACTGTTCCATTACTTACCTGAAAGCCAGATTCATTTATAGCACTGAAGTATTAAAAAGAGATCCTGCTATATTTTTACACAATGGGTCCAGTATCAAAAACTCAACAACACAAAGGTAAACTTGAAAAATCTTGATTTTTATCTTTTGATATTCTTGTTATGAGTCAAAAGGAGCAGAGAAGCAAGAACAGACCAAATATTACAGACACAGAAGAACTACCTTTGCACAGCAGAAAATAAATGAATAAAAATAACAATAAAAAACTGAATATAAGGGACAGATAACAGTATGGATTTAATGACCCAAATGCCCACAAAGATGTATAGTATGTGACAAAAGATCAATAGATGTTCATATTTCAGGAGCTAGCTAACTGCATCAGGTAGAGGAGATAACAGAATGAATGGAAGTGCTGGAAAATCTAGCCTAAATATAGGCAGTCCAGGCTGGCAAGAAAATTGAGACTAGTGAAAAGGTCTTTGAGAAGCATATAGTGGCATATTGCTTACTGAGCTGGCAGTAACACTGGAGGAGATGTGCTTAAACAATTATAGTGGGCTTTGGTTCTTTTCACAGGAACAAATTGTAAGTGAACAAAAACTAAAAGACTAACTTCAAGCAAATTTGCTACAGTCAGAGGAAAATAAGCAAACTTGACAAAGCAGTAGAGGTGAGAAAAAAGGTGATTTACAGGGTAAGTGTAAGCAAGCCTGTTTTGATGCCCAGACGGGCTCTTTCTTAACTACAGAATTGGATTTTATGCTGATACCAAAATATGTGTCAATGCAAGGGTAAACAATGTCAACTCAACATTTCAGAAAGAAAGGATATATAGCTAAAGTACCCTCTCATCACTTATCATGGTAGAAGTAGAGTGGTAGTACAAGACTCATCATTATGTTACATGCATTTCTATTGAGATGTAAAGTGAAGATACTAGTGGCCAGTAATGGTTCTGGTATTTATGGTTCTGGACAAATTCAGATTCAAGCACTTACATTCTGTCTACCACTGTATTTTTAGGTCCATCAACCCCCTTTCTGAATGGCATGTTCAAAAATTATGTGCTTTGTCAAAATCTTATCCCCATTTGTTGGCATATGAAGCAATTCAATTTACAAAGTTATCCAGGAATTGTTCTGCAGTTTGTAGAATAATTCAAAATCAGGATAAAAGCTGCTACGCCTGCATATTACATCACATACATGGTTTATTTCAGTGGCTGTGTGTGTCCACATGTGTGGACAACTACATTAATAATTAGAACATGTAAAACATATGGATAATCTGCCTGTTTATCCATCTATCAATCCCATAACAATAAATCTGAAATAATCTTTTTCATAAACACAGGAAATGTATGGGCATTTCTTCAACTTGACAGAATTTAACTCTGAGTTCTGAATTGTAAAAATAAACCCAATCAAAACACTGTAGGATGAGCTTTACACAAGACAAGAAAGGATGCTACAAATTAGCATCATTTTCTTTATATCACAGTTATGAAGTTGTTCTGCAGAAGTGCACATTTTTAGCGTTTCCAGGCTACATGGGACCTCCTCCTGCTGTAACAATCTGGATGCACCAGAATACCATTGGTCTATTTGTTAAATGCTTTCTCATAATTTATAGTCTAAAGTCATTCATGTCCAGTTTATACACACTTATTATTATGCCATTAATTATCCTTTCGCTTAAAAAGCTATTATACCTCCCTAGTGGCTACCCTACGGAAGCATTTTCAGAAAACATTCATATTCTCTCTCAAATGTAATTGTGCTAGCGAAACAACCTATGCTGTTTTACATTAAATTAGCATGTGCGTTCATACTTTTGAGACCCTTTTCTCTCTTAGTTTCTATAATAACTGAATTTTGTTGTTAATTTTCCTGATATATGTAAAACGAAGAAGGTTAAAAGAAAAATAGTATGTATAGAAGACCATATGGAAAACTGAATGTCAGGATTAGGATACTGGTCTGATTCAAAGCCTGACCTGAATAAGTAAATAATTAGATACACAGAATGATGTACAGAAAGTTTTTGTGGCAGTGCGCTATCAAGAATCATCAAAATTTCACTATCAAACATAGAAATGTACTTGAAGATTATTTAAGTTTCTCATGGTTTGAAAATGGAAATTTTTGCAAATTTACCCACTCCTGTAAAGTGATGTATTAATATCATTGTTTGAGGTACTTGTCAGAGTAAAGCTGAAATGCAATGTACCCACTCTGAGTAGCCACACTGAACACAGACTGGAACAAAATTCCTGGAATGTGCGACTGCCCACAGAGTCCATACTGAACCAGGGATGCACCAGCCACTCTAGTATCAGAATCTGCAGGAAGTATGAAATAGAAAGGTACAATGAAGAGAAAGGTATGGCAAGATCATATGTGCTGGAGTGTCATCTGCAACTTCATGCATATAGTTAAAGGAACAGCATTTTACCATTGGGTAAACATTTTTTTTTTAAATCCCAGATTCTTGGTCTTAAACATTTGTGGCTGAGAATCGTGAGCTTCTTCTCTCCTTGCAGCTTTGTAAAAAAATATAGAGAATTTGCTATTCTGTAATACACTTGAGACAAACATACAATGGCACCTAGTTCTTTCGGTCAAGTACATCCGTACTTTAGTCACCACAGGCATATCTGTACTTCAGTCAAAGATACATATGCAAAACATGCATTCATACTCAAATTAAGTGAACCAGCTTGGGTACTGCCTATCAGTGTAATGCTCATTATGGAGCTCAGTGTGGACTACAAAAATTATCCCTGAAACTTAGCAAATAATGCAGTTAGATAGTTTGCCTATTCTTCATCTAGCGTAACTACACTGCTAGCAACATACAAGCTCACTGATGACTTATCTGGAGCTACCTTAGATAAGGAAAAGCTGCCACTACTGAACCCAAACAATACATTTCTTACAAGCTTATTTGGGAGAACACTCATCTTCAGCGCTCTTCATAAAAACATCCTCTCATTCTCTTTATTCCACCTTCCTCCACCACCCTCCATAGACACACACCTTTTCATCCTGCTCCGTGCTGCTGAAGAAAACAAGTTTCCTTTTAGCTTTACATTCTAAAGAGCAACTCCCACCTAATCCTACAAGTCTACAACATAACAACTCTCACAGAATGCTGAAAATGCCTGCGCAAGTCACCTGGCCTCTGCGACCCACAGCTAGTTGCCTGAAGGATCTCCACTCCATGTTTTCTGAGACGAGTTTCTTCTCACTTATTTTGCCTTTTGATGAAAAAGGAAGCAGTGGTGGAAAAGGCAAGTTTCTCTGGGAACTTAACTAAGGAGACATTTAGTCTCCTGGTAGTTGGATCAGTGCATATTCCTCCCAGCCCTCACAACAGACAGAAATATTTGTGCCACTAACCTCTTGTGATTTTATCAAATCTGAATATATCTTATGCTTTAATGAACGATGGTTCCTACAGAAAATTTATTACAAGAGAGTCTCAGCTGCCACTTAAATATAGCGTTGAAAAAATGATCACACTATATTGTTGAGTTCTCAGACACCAGAAGAAAATGAAGACTTAAAACCAAACAATTTTAACTTTAAAGACTGAGCTCACAATGCTTTGAAACTTGGCTTTTGTACTACACCTTTTAATTTTGTTTTATAGGACACTCAGTTACAGACACATACTTTTAGTGTTAGATAATATATTCCTTTAAAGTCAGATTCATGATCCTTGCAGCCAAAAATCCTGTGAGTTTCCCTTGCTACCAGCTTCATACAAATTCTGAGATTCTAGATAATCCCTATGCCACAGATGCATTAGGAATACTGAGCCAAGTTACCAAGTGGAGGATAAACTTTTCTGGTGCTTTCGCAACACAAGTAAGAGAGACCTGAAGTTTCAAATACAATTCATTAGATTTTAGTTTGGCTCCTTTCACATTCCCCCACCTTCTACATACGCTTTGCTTGAGTAATGACTTGGGTTTTCCTGGTTTGTTGCCAGAATGATTCAGAAGAGGGACACTATGTCAGGCATTCAGTGACAGATGAAGTGGAAATGCAGAAAGAGATACTAAATAGTAAATACTCTGTTAAAGCCCATTAAAATCTCAAAGGTTTCTTACATATTCACATTCACAGGACAGGTTTTCAATTGATATATTCCCCATCTGTCTGTATGGTTGTACATTACAAGAACTTGCATGTCAAAGTAAGAATCATTTGATTATATCAGTGCTTTTTGATAAACTGGTTAATTATAACACAATCCAATATAACAACTATTAGTTTATGAAAAACTAATTAAGAACTCTCTTAGGATTATTTTTTGAAGTGTGACATATTTCTCATGATAAATAGTAATGAGGAACCTGTGGATGTATTTTAATTTATTAATTTATACTAAATATTTGATTCTGGAAAGACAAAATCTAGCAAAGTCAAGAAGATCTGCTGGCTGCGTGAGCAGGTATATTTACTAAATATATGAAATTTGGTCATGCTATGCATATTGTATGTGGACTTTTCTGTTGTAGTTACTACTCTGAAAATCATTTTAGGACTGATTAAGGAGGAACATGATATGAAATGTAGGTCAGCATATTTTCCACAAGAAAAGTTAATTTCTCAGTGTTCAATTCTGTAGCATTAGAATTGTATTCAGGCAATTCTGAATTAAAAATAAATAAATAAAGAACACACTCAGCACATCTTTTTAATGTCCTTAACAGCCCAGAACATTTCACAAAAGCTGAAATACAAGAGGATGAGCCAAGGACCTTCCCAGAACCAAGTTCCATTCCTAAGTAGTACAGTGTATTGTGCATTCTTCCAGGAGTGATTTTATTAGAGCAGCAGAGTTTTAAGCAATCAGGTAACTCACCAGTAAGGGAGTAAAAAGTTCATCCCTCTCTTTTTTAACTTTTCTTCCCCTCAAAAAGCTCGAAAAAGGGGGTGAACAGAAAGAAGTAGAGGCTGATCTTATTTTTTTCAGCTTTCCATAGAGCTACAACTATTTCACACCTTTTGTGTTAGGAAATACTTGAATAACAAAACCTGGTATCAAGGAAAATTCTTAATGATTTTTATTCTCAAGGATCTGGCTTGCTTTAGCATCAATGAGAAGCATGAGGGATTATTCCGGCCACTGATTTTAAAGAGAGTAGGATAAAAGTAAGTAAGGACTGTCTGTCTACGTGCGTATGTGCATGCATGGATATACAACTCTTAGAATGCTTAGACATAGTAGGAAGCTTTTCAGATGAGTGAAAACTCCAGAGATCTGTCTGTTAACGTAATAGATCTTATGTTTGCAGAAGTATTTGTAGTCAGAAGTTTCTTCATGGTATAATTTCCTTAATGACTCTTGCAGTTTTGGCAATTTAGTGACAAAAAATTCCCTTTCACACCAGTGTGAGGGGTGGCCTGGCACATCAGAATGAGTGGCAACTGGCATTTGCCAGTCATCTGCCAGGAAGTCTCTCAAGAGTGACACTGCACAGGTGACAGAATGCTGCTAGATTTCCTCCACCAGATCTACCCTGAGTAACCCTTAAAATATCCTATTTGGAGCAGAAAATCTAGCACATCATGTTTAATTAGGTTACTGATTCTGTAATATACTAGTGGAAAAGACACAATATTTTGATCTTGAACTCGAAAGGAGTAAGGCCTTTAATTTTTGCTCAGTGGTCATAGTAACATTCACATGACTCACCTAGTCAAAGAGCACAAATGATATCCTACTGATACAAAATCCCTTCTCTTTGCTAATTCATATAAGGAAAAATATATGTGCTGTATTCCTTCTTGTGGTAGCAATATGTCCAGTTCCAAGTTAACTTCCATATTAAAAATGATCCAATTGTAAAGACTACCAGACTGCATATCTTAATCAAATTTTGTACTATCAACCAGTTTTTTGTAATGCAAAAATTTCAAACCAAGGAGTTCCCTCTGTGAAATGAAATTTTAAGGTGTCAGGTTAAGTTCCAAAGGATCAAATGACATCTGATGAGATTCTGGAGGAGGGTTTTCTAATTTGTTTTTTCCCCTTTTTACATTAAGTGAATATTGAATAACTGAAAATAGCATTTCCAGAGGGAGGCAGTGAGCCCTGACAGTACTGACAGGCATCACTGACATGGTGTGAGCTGCGGTGAATGCTCAGGGGGAAGGACATTGTCTATTCTTTGACCTCTTGGTGCTGCACTTAGATAATCTGCAAAGTAACTTTGAAATAACTGGGGTGAAAAAAACCCACAAACATCAAATTTTATGGCAGCACCTTTCTCACAAGCAGTCAGATTCAAATTCTCATTGGACTGACTTTTCTCCTGAGATTTTGACTTCAGGTCTGGATGTAGCAGCATCAGATTCTTTCTGGGCTCCACCTTGCAGTGTCCAACACACCTGCCTTTTTCACTATTTTCAGTGGGAAGTGAGGGTACTTGGCAGCTACCAGGGCACTCAACACTTCAAAGTAACATAGTATCAAGTCCCCTCGAAGATTATGTTGCTTTTCAGTGGAGACTGGACCAAATCACTACTTCAGACCTCTGGATGCCTACACGTATAAATTACTGAACAGGGTAAATCTGATCTACTGCGATGTTTCATATCACTTTTGTAGTTCAGCGTGACAGCTTAGTTTGGAACTTTAGGTCAACAAGATTTCATGTTTGCTTAAAGATAGTGGGTATCTACATGCCTGCTAAAATTTACAAATGACAAAAATTGATTTGAGTTGAAAGTTTTGATCAAAACTGAACTTCAGCTATTGAACATGATGATTTGATTTTATTCAGCTCTGTTTTAAGGTTGTGAATGATACCCAGAAACTCTGGAACACTATTCAGAATACAATTTCATTTAAATTTAGAATAATGCAAGAGTTCATTTTTTACTTTTATACTATTGTAGTTTGCTCATAACTCTTATGACAACACATATCCATATTGCTCTTAAAAAAATTTCTAGAATGAATTCCACAAAAGAATATTAATAGTATTACATTAGAATGCTTTTTAGCAATATTTGGGTTATATAACTGAACAGAAAAATGTACTTTCCACAGATAATCAAAATGAAAAAAAATACTTCCTGTTGAGCATATAAAATATGATAGAAGAAAGAGCTAACTAAGGTGCTATTAACATAAAAGTAACATTAGTACTGAATTGCACTTAATGTTTTTCTGTTTATCATTTAAAACAGATTTCCAAAACATTAAAGAATTCTTTCAAGCTTGTTGAATTTTTTTCTATTAAAAGTTGATGTGCTTACTATTGGATATATCCTCATGGCTGTTTAAAAAAGTTCTGAGAAAGTTGAATTTATTTTAAAAAACAAACCACAAGGCTACACATTTAATTTAACTATTATTTGAAAAGAAAAAAGCTCTAGTGAGTCTTTACATGAAACTATGCAATTTCTTTTTTCCCTCAGGTAGTTTTGTATTCAATGTTGGTACTGAAATTGTTCTGAGGACGTAATCTAAGGTGCACCATATTGGGCCTCAGACCATTTCCTTAAGAATAACACACACTTAAAAAGGTAAAAATAGCTAAGCTATTCGCTTCTGTTGTCTGTACATGGCAAATGCCTGTACGTAAACAAAGTTTATTTTCTCTAAATGTCTGTCAACTAGAATTTAACACCCTATGTGAGAAAACTTCTAAAGAAGCTGAAGTAACTAAGAAATAAGTGAGTATGGCTCAGTTAAAAAACAGAGTAGATAAAAACATCCATCAAGTAATAAGGAAAAAAATGTTAAATCAGGAAGTAATGAACTAGCACATTATTTTCTGAATTCCTTTAGAGCCAGCAGTGTAAGATATATACCAAATAAAACAAGAATTTGCCATAACCTTGATTCATTATTGATCTAAATTTAGTTCTTCTTCCAACCTCAGTCTGCCTCAGTGTACAGTCACACTTTACATCTAACAGCCTTTGTACAACCTTTTTCTGGCATATCTCACACAGAACAATGAAACTTCAGTGGCCCAAAGCAACTCCTGAAAGATTTTGGAAACATATCTCGCTTGGAAAAAAGCAAGGTATTCTGTACACCTGCTGCATTCCCCTGTATGATTGTTCAATAGCTTACTACTTATTAACCAAAATACTAGCTAAAATGTCTCTGACTCATTGTCATGGGAATGGCCAGGAAGATGGTTGATTAGGTTGGAACAGAGGCTTAAAACAACTAAAGAAGCCTTCAGAGAACAAAAAGGACACTCATTCTTTCTACAAAGAAAAAAACCCTCAAACTAAGGTATTTTATTCAGTTCCAGAGCTTCTACTACAGCATCTAAGTAGGATGCTACAGCACTTACTGGTTTTTGCTTTTTTTTTTTTTTTTGAAGCCAATTTATCTCCCAAATTATGAAATAGCTAACCTTATGGAAACTGATAATCAGTAACACTAATCACAGATTCCTGACAGGAGGAAGCAATAGCACTCAAAACTCAAACACAACTAACTGGTACATGGAGCAGGTTGGAGTATTATACTTCCAGTAATATTATTATTTAGTAGTTGTAGTAATACAACAATTATTATTATTATTATAATTGTGACCTCTAGTCAAAAATAGAATTGTAAAATTCCACACTTAAGCAGCTAAACATTCCCAGACTCAAAGGGCTGCATTAGAGAGCAGAACTTAAAGACAGATGATCCAAACCTCACAGTCATGATAGCATTTCACTACAAACAAAAGCTCAGAAGCACAGTTCCTACTGGGTTGCTCAACGAAAAAAAGAAAAGGAAGAGAAAGAGGTAAGAAAATTCTTTGTGCTTTAAGTTTGTTCAACATAAAATGACCAAAGGTCATCCTGCCAATAGAAAACAAGATGTTTTAGTAATTGCTTGCTTTTCTTTAAGCAGTCTGTCAACAAAACAGTATTCTCTAGATTTCAGAGTTTTCAGAACTTACTCCTTTAAGAATGTTATTTCATGCAGCCCCATGAATCCTGAGAAATTCTAGCAGTCTTGCAAGGAGACTAATTTTAATTTTGGTAGGGTATCTTGTATTATATTGCATGAGCACAATTCCTTATTGTTAGCTTAACAGTATACCCTGTCATTTGGAAGTAATGAAAATAAACAGATTTTTGGATTCCAAGCAGTCAGACTTGCTACAAGGGAATTCTCACAAGCCAGGTCACTGCTTGGTTTGATAGTTCCTTTTGAACTGTCCCCAACACAGGGAAAGTTCAACACTGTACTATTTCTCTACTGTGAGGAACTGGATCAGTGAATATTTATTGTGGCATAATTTTTTATGCTTCCCTCTTTCTAGCCATAATGAAGAAAAGTGAGCATGTCTTAAATGCATACTTTCAAGTATACTTTTCAGTATCAGAGACATCTTCAGCTAAACAACAACAAACCTATTTCTGTGCCTGCAACTAATTTCCAGTTGCAAATAATATAGTAAACATATAGTAAATGTATAACATATAGTAATGTAAACCATATACTAAATGTATAAACAATACTTTGATGCAGGTGGGGGTACAAGCAATCATACCTGAAATGCATAGACTGCATTTGTCTCTAGAAAAAAAAAGATCATTCACAGCTCAACTTATGAATGAAACAGTATCTCCACTGAAATCAAAGTCTCATGAATTTCATTTGGATCAGGATTTCATCACAAAGACTTAAAATAATTACTGAGTGTCTGTTTGAAAACCACAGACAATCTACATTTTTCTGTGGACTAAAAACATTTGATGAATATTATTTCTGGTCTTGTTTTTAAATATGCTGATCTACATGTGACAAAACAAGGTTGAAACTGTTAAAAATAGGTGTGATTTCAAGCATTGCAGATACATATTTATACATATATTTGCTTTACAGGCAGCAGTAACGGAAAAGAAGGAAAAGCTGTGTTGGGCCTACTTCTGTGCCTTCAGAGGATGCTTCAGTACATGAAGGTTATTTTCCTGCAATCATATATTCTCGTATAGCACATGGCAAAGCTTTATCACACAGCATATTAGATCAAACATATCTCTTGTTGCCAGCATGACAGAAATCAAGAGTAACTGTCCTTTATATGCCTCAGCAGCACATTATTCTATCCCAGTTCAGGTATATCACAGAATCACAGAATGGTTGAGGTTGGAAGGGACCTCTGGAGATCATCTAGTCCAACCCCCCTGCTCAAGCAGGGTCACCTAGAGCACGTTGCACAGGATCGCGTCCAGGCGGGTTTTGAATATCTCCAGAGAAGGAGACTCCACAACCTCTCTGGGCAACCTGTGCCAGTGCTCTGTCAACCTCACAGTGAAGAAGTTTTTCCTCATGTTCAGATGGAACTGTCTGTGTTTCAGTTTGTGCCCGTTGCCTCGCGTCCTGATATCAGTAATATCAGCATCATGTGGCAAATTCCAGATCCTAGAGACACGGGATTTGCTCTGTTTTCACAGGTAATTGTATAAGTACCAACTTTAGAATGTTAAAAATGTTATTTTGTTCTGCTGGAAATCTGTGTGCTAGTTCTATGGCAAAGACAATTCAACTTGGCAGTTAGTTTTAATATGTCTGCACTATATGCATAAAAAGAGCTGATAAAACAGCTACAAAAGGTTAATGAAAAATCCCCGCTTTTGAAGATATGTATTATGCCATTCCACTTTTTTAATTTCACAAGAAGAAAAACAAAGTTATTTTCACATTTTAAAAGAATGGAGACTTTTGATGCTGTAAATACATATATTTCTTGGAAATAAATATGGGAAGTCAGGCCTCTAAACATGTCTCACTTCAGTAAGAAAAGATTCTACCACGGAGATTTGTGGAATTTGCAATATTTGTTCTCAGTGAAACCTTACTGTAAAAACTGCTTGGTATTAGAATAAACTATGTATTTTATAGCGGCTGCTTCACAGCAAGGCAATTGAGGTTTTTTTTCTCTACTAAATGCATAAACTTAATAAGCAAGCTTTCCAAAGACAGTATCTTCTGCCATTCAGCTCACAGAATCCAAAGGAGCTTGGTTGCTCTGTTTTACCTCGGTGTCCACGTGCTGCTGCTTCAGCAGCATTTGAAAATGAAAAGAAGCAATGTGCAAAGATGCCTGAAGGGACTCACCATCTTTTTCAAGACCAAAGTAAAGGCAGAACTAGCAATGTACAACTAGAAAATGTTTATTTTCTCTTGAGTCTAATTTTGCAATGAAGCTTAACAACTTCTGTGACCTAAGCTGAAAAAGCAGAGACAATGCAGACTATAGATGATGACATTTCAAGGAAGCACTGTGATACAAGTTTAATTTTAATTCTATCAATGTTGGTGTAAAATGCCAAAATGCCAAAACGTACATCACAATTCTGCATGGCTATACTAACCAATAAAACAACAAGGGCTTAAGTTGGCTTAACAAGAGCTGCATTGCTTATGTGAAAAATGAAATTCATCCTTTGGGCTAGATTCCCATTCTCTGTCATTGATGTAAACCTGGAGGTCAGTAGAAACAGTATGAATTGAAAACGTCATGACTGAAAAGGAATCTTTCCTCCCATACTTAAGTTTTATGCAGCATAAAATATGTATGGATGCTTGACAGCTTTTTCTTTCATTATACACAAAAGCGACTCTCTCCTTTCTCTAAAATAGCACTGTCAAATCAAGAGGGACTGCCAGAAACCTGTCACAGATAATAATCTATTTGCCCAGGTTCCTGAATAGCAATGAAAAAGAAGACATTGAGTGTCAGTTCCCAGCACATAAATTAAAGTTTCATGCCTGTAATTAGCTCTTCGATATATATATAAAAAAAATCATGTTTGATATTACAGTGACTTTTAATTATTTTTCTATAAATAATTGGTTAGTGGTATTATGGGACACCCACACAAGGATTAGTGATAAATAAGATCAAAAGTTCAAAACAGCAAAATTCCACACAAACTCAAATAAGTTACAAGGGCATCTGAACTGGAAAGAGTATTCCTGGTGTTAGTCCAACTGCAAATCCCCACTTTGAAAGGCTTAAAACATAAAGAAGCTGTCCTTTTTTGCTCGTTTTTGGAGAAAGCTGAAAAGATAGCACAGGCAGTTTTAGTTTAAATAGCTAATGGCTTCATCCTGCAATGGTTCTGTACAGTGTTATGGGGCCTGCTCTTTGAGGTTTCTGTGCTGTTTTTTTGAAATTATATGACACGGTGTGTGTGTGTCATTTAGAGCAGTAATAATGTACTTATAATGGTTCAAGATCTTTGATCTCCCACTCCGTCCTGAAACAGGTTGTCAAACAACAGCAACAATAGAAGTGTTATTTCCTAAGTGGATATTGGGTATTCTCTCCGCCTTTTATTTTTATTTTTTTATCCCTAACAACCACAGTTCTTTTGCTGTCCCAGCAAGGTTTTATGCCCACCGAAGTTCCTTTCTAAAATGATGAACACTGAGTAAACAAAGTAGTAGTAATTCAGTTTTTCCAAAACTGAAGACATTTTTTTCTTACGTCTAAGCTTATACTTAAGCCACTTTCTAGTCTGCAAATACGATCTCTATCCTCTCAGCTTCTCAGTTTCTTCTTTCCAAAGTACTACGGGCTGTGTCTATAAGGTCTCTGCAATGAGGACCAGTGAACAATCTCTGTTCTCCCAGCCAACTGGCTCAACGCGGCTCACATTTGCAGTGCTCAGGGCTGGTGCCTACAGCAATCCATTTGTGCCCACACTATATAGCACATGGAGGGGTGTCTGGATCAGCACACATTCCCCAGAGCTTCGCCTTGTTGACCCATGTGCCTCTCTAAGCATACTGTGTAAGCCATGTACAATGCTGATCTGATCCATCTGTTATATGATTATGGTTATAGGACCATGGCCACAGCAACCCTGTTACAACAGTCTGGCTCTCCTCCTGATCCCACATGGCCCTCTTTGGGTCTGAGACACACCAGCAATTTTATGTTCTTTAAGAATGGATATCTCTTCATAAAGTGATGGACACTAACAGGGTTACCTCATACCTGGAGATATTTGCACTTTTTTTTAAGCAACGACAGCCAGAATATGTTGTGTGTCCAAAAGCTGTGGGGCATGAAAGACTGTAAGGGGACAGAGCCTTGCAGAAAGCCTCATAGTGTTGCAGGACAGGCCAGGCTAGGCTGACAGAGTAAGAGCCAGCGTAGTCTTGTCCATATTGACTATTGTAATAGTCTCTGGACTAATTTAAGCACTATGGCAGTGGGGAAACACATTTATCTTGTTCAAAGCTGATACCCTAGGAGTGATGCAGCCAGTCTCCCGAGTGGACAGTCAGAGCAACAGGACCCTGAAATGAAACGAGTGATCTGAGAGCACAGACCCACTGTCTGTCTGCCCTGGAGCTCCTGAACCCATTCATATTGTTTTAATTATTTTACCAGATGGCTATACTCTGAGAACTTCCTGCATTTCATAGTTGGCAAATTAGCTGGGTAAACTCTCTGACTGGTATATGGCTGTATGCACCATACAATGGTATATACACGTATGTACAGCAGCTATAACTTATACTACCAAATAAAAAATGAGCACATTCTTTTTACTCTCAACAACCCCTACTTACTCATAACCATGCACAAAATATCAGAAATGTCAGACTAAGTAGTCAGTAGAAGTATATATTCAAGTTATTGTAGCTGATTGATCAAATGCTGGGTTAACTCAAGCTGTGTTTAGCCAACTATTTTCCCTCCTGAATGAAGGTGAAGTAAAAAATAAGTTTCAAAACAGGATTCCAACATCTTCTCACTAGTTTCCAATAAAATGAAATTTGCTACAACAAGGCGAACTAAAGAGCTAACATAACACAAAGCCCAAGCATATTTTTTAAGTAACGCTAACATCTAAGGAAAAGTGTACAGGAACCAACTCATCCTGTCATTAACAAAAAAATATGCTTTTATGAAATCAGTAAGTAACTACTGACATTATATTAGAGATATAAGACAGAAAATGTTATGAAATCCATGTTATGCTCCATAACATGTGTTTTATCTATAAAATCATCAAATGGATCATCTGGGAAAAGGAAGGAGAGGTGCAACGAACACTAGGAGAGCAACTGAAGCTAAATGTATTTAAATCAGTGGTGCCAGATGGGATTCATCCTGGGGTGGTAAAAGAGTCGGCTGAGGTTATCATGAGACTACTGCCTATCATCTATGAAAAATGGTGTTCAGGGTAGGTCCCTGAGTGCTAGAAAGGGCATTCTTGAAGAGCCATCTTTATGGAAGAGGAGGAAGAGCTGGAAAACTAATAAATTAAAGAAAAGAACATAACATTTCTATTTTCTATTTTCCAATATTTCAGATAATAAAAACATTCCCTTCATCTTCTTTATATTATATGAATACTTAATGTGCCTATGGGAAAGTGCTGTCAGGACATGCATAAACATAGCAAATATAACTGCAGCTCTTGTCTCTATTATGTCCTTTTGTTCTTTTCTTTATTACCACTCTAAAAGGAAAATAGTAATGCTGATGAAAAACCATGGTGACCTAGTGAGCACAGCAGCACATGCAAGTCCTGAAAGACCTGAAAATACAAGCAAAAATATACATTTTGGCATGTCCTTTCTAACACTACTAGTCTCTTACTGTTCCAAAAGCTAACGATAGTTTTAAATTAACATCCTTGGCTTGCAAAAAACAAACTTTAGAGAGCTGTGCATTTATGCTATCTTATATTCAACACAAAAATGCAGGCAGAGGAATCACTTAAGTAAAAACCTATGTGCTTTAGATAACTGTAAAATATTGGGCACCCCTGTACCATTCAGACATAAGGGGCTTGTCTTGTATCCATCCAAGTCAACAGCAAAATTTTCACTGACTTGACTTTGATCCACATTGGCAATAACTGATGTTAACAAATGCAATAAAGAAAGTAGCTGTAAATGATTCTGCTTCCTGTCAAACTTATTTAAATTAAAAAACAGTTATAATGGTAAATTTCCAAATAGTTCTGCTCAGCTCTACTCACATAATTTACATTCTTTCTAGTAGACCTCTGAGAATTTAAAATTTCCATGTAACTATTGACTATTTTACCTTTTGCCTGAACAAAATTCAGTGTAGCACAGTGATTGCCTGAATAGTTGTTATAAAATACCTTATTTCATCTTTCAGTGTCAAAATACAAAGTGCCCTGCAAAGATGGTTCCTTCTACCCCCCTTCCTAGAGCACAGGGGAAAATGAGGGCAAAAAAGTAAAACTGAACTGTCCAGACCCCAAAATAAAATTAGGAAGACTGTCGAGGAGGACAGACTGCTTGATGGCTTCTCAGGTTCCTCCACACTTGCAAGGTACAGCACGGCCAACAAAGAGTTACATTATTCTGAAACATCCAAAAATGGTACCATCTAAAGTTTAGAATGCACAGCTTGTACTTGGTGGGCAGCTCTCCAGTGAAAATCTGTCACTGATGAAGCAGAATTCATAAAAACCTGAACCAAACTCATCAGTTTTGTTAAAAGAAAGAGTCTGCAATCAAGAACTCTATTCCTTGCTCTGACTGCTTTCAGAGCCTACTGCACCGAGATGCAAAACCAGACTACAAGAACAACATGTAAAAGAAAGAATAATAACACTACTCAGGTACAAGCCCAAGCATCTGTTTCTCAGTTCTCTGGGATTCAAAAATGCAAACACCTATTTATGTACCTACATGCAGTGCATACAGTCATTAGCCAAAAATAAATATATAAAGAGAAACAGAGAGACAAAACTGATTATCTGGGAAGAAAATGATTCTCTAATATTCAGACTCTTCTGATTCACTTTGTGCCTTCTTCCTCCTTTAAGTCATTACGATGTCTTTTGTGGACAGAATTTCTGTCTCTCATCTTGATTGAGCTGACAAGTGCCTCGTGTATCTGACTCCCCTTACTAACATTCAGAGTAGTTTCATTTTAGTGTATAACCTACTATCAGTAATATGGAAAGGATCTGATGGGAAACGTTATCGTCCCACCAGAAGTGCACTTTTGCTCTGTGTATACACATTCCCTATTTAAACCTTCATTTAGCAACAGAGGCAAAAATAATTATTGATTTCCACATAAAGCACCCCTGGGAATTGTCACTGGAAGAGTACCACTTCAGATCTGTCAGACAGTAACATTTTATTACCTCAAGGACATTATCTTAACCCAAGGTCTAAAATATAAATGAACTGCAATTCAGATGACTTGAGATCTAGCAGAAAGACAGAAGGGTGGAAAGCTTCCCAGAAGGATTCCATGGGGAGGAGGCTGATTTATTTCATGTGGATAAATGTGACAAAAAGATATTCTTATCCCAAGTTTTAATAAGTTTATGGTTGACAGGACAAACCAAAGACAGCCTTGAGCAGCAGCTAGTATACAGAATGATATGCTAACTAGGAGAGTTGGAAGATGAAAAAAGGAGCTCCAAGCAGATGAATTCAATTTAATGGCAGAAGATTTTGGACGTACTGAAAACTTCTTCGTTAAGATATTATAGGCCAAGAGACAACATCCCCTTTCAGTGATTTGTGTTCAGTACTGTGGGTTAAAATCCAAGAGATCCTCACAGAGCCTGTTGTATTTAAGTTGAGCAGAGAATATTTAGACACAAAAGGTCAGAGCTGTCTGCGAACAGCCAACAAGTGCGAAGGTAAACGTGTGATAAATCAAGGGATTATTTTCAAATCTGCCACCATGAAAACTTTCCCTTTTCTCTAGAAGCAGAGAAGTTCTTTTCTATACTGAAACAGGGATTTGGGGCTTGCTGTCAAAAAATGTAAGGAAGCTATTAGATGACTCTTCAGGAGTGCGATTTTGAATATTACTATTGTTTCTTTGTACAAAGCAACATCCTTCACATTTACTAGTGTGTTACCAATTTTTGCCCTGTTGAAAGCTTCAGAAAACTTTGGTTTGGTTAGAAAAGACTTTGGTTTAAATTTTTGAAAGAAGTAGGTATAACTGACTAAGCAGAAGAAACGGAGGCAATTGGGACACAATGTGGCTTCACCATACACTGAACAGCATTTGCATGTGGCTTTGGAAAAGTTTTCACAGTTTTCTGGCTAAGAGAGATGTGTGAGCCTCGTGTTCTCCAGTTGTTGATTTCTTCTGTGCTCTAGAAAGAGGACATTAGCTTGTACAGGCTTACAAATAAATAGAACTTCATGGACAATTTATTCTCCTACATGGAATACCCTCAAGACCACAAATTTTGAGTAGGTTCCTAGTGTAAACAGATAGCACACACTAAAATTAAATGACTTTTTGAACTGTACCAGATTGTCAGAATTCTTTGGTCTGCAAAACTAAATTAGAAATCTGTTTTTAAAAGATAGCAAGAACACTTCTTCCTTCCATCTCCTCACCCTAGCTCTGCTTCCAACTATGCTTTTGGGTAAATCCGGTGATTTTGAGGAAGTTTGTCCGAATGTATGCCCATGATGCCAAAAGTAAAATTTACTCCAAAACTATATGAGGCAGGAAAAATAAATCTTTTGACCGTTTTCTAGGTTTCTCTCCTATTATTAATCCCTACGCTGGGAGAGGCACAATTGTGAAGATATTAATCACAGTTAACTCTGCAGAGAAAAGGTCAATAGGATGTTTAACTCTTGATTTATAGACAAGCATTAGGTATTTTACCTGTGTAATTTTGCAGAGTCAGTAATTTATTTCTTGTAATTAAATCTTATTTGTTTCAGCTCTCAGTAGGCCTGATTTTCCTCTTACTAACAGCAAGTTTATTATTGCAACTCTCATCAATCAAATGGTGATAGTGCCTGAATAACTTGCCAGTCTGTCTACAGGTAAACAGTGTTTACTAAACGTTTTTAACAGAATTTTGCATGGGGAAGGGAACAATTTTTTTATTGTTCAGAGCTTTATTTTGAAAAAGCAAATGGCAAGACAATGGGAAAAAGAGAAAATTTGCTCAGAATACAGTAAGTAAAATCATGGGGACTGATCGTCTTTGTCATTTTCATATGTACTTCAAACTGGAAAATAAACTGCACATTAAGGTAAAATACTTTGTTACACTTAAAATTTTATTACAGGCAAAAGAACTTTATCAATATAGCCGAGGATTTGTTACTAGCTATTACTAGCTCTTTACTGTCTGTAGGATTCACCAAGCTGAAGCCCAGCCAGGGCAGGCACTAGTTGCTTAGCTACTGTTAAACAAGGTCCAACCAGCTCAAAGAAGTCCTGAGATTCTGCTCTGCCAGGTCAACAGAAAGTCTGTTGCCTGTTACTAGTAATGTAAAAATCATATGGGCTGCAATATACGTAATTGTCCCTGATTCTCCTTAACATATCTCTGGAAAATAAATTTGAATATTGTGTAATGTTCATAATACAGATAAATTTAACTGCTTTAAACAAAGTTATGGAGGTGAGGCAGAGGTTTGAAAGCGTGACTAAAGGCATGAAAGAAGCAGCAGGATAAATGGGATCAAACATCATTAAAGATGGAAAAAATGCATTTTTGCAAAACAAAAAGTGATCTTCATATAGCTTACTTTGGAACTGCTAATGCTAATATCAACTAACTGTGTTTTTTAAAAGTAATAACAAGGGAATGAAAGAGGGAATAAGGCAGGACAGATACCAGAAATATCTCATACTTAGGCTGAAAATAATTTTGAGCTCCAAACAACCCATGAGAAACCTTCAGATATACAAAAATATTCTGAGACTGAAGTCCTGGAATGACTTATAGGTCCAATAAAGATGAATAAGACTGAATAAGAAACTGAGAGAAGTTCATGAGAAATTGAATATAGTGAAATCTTCAGCGGGCAGAACACGTGGTTAAATAAAAGAAGGAGCCGTTAAGTGTCTCTTGGAAGACTGAAGGATAATATTAAGCAAGAGCTCTTACTGTGATCTGCTAACTATGAAAAGCACGGCCCTGACAAAAACAGAACAAACAACTGAGAGCAACCACAGATGTCAGAAGTCCAAAGAAAACTGTTAAGAACAGACTGCCTGATGGCAACTCTAAATCTTTGTGATTTTAAAGGCAAGGCAATGCTCCTTCATGATTCCCATGAACAGCATACTATTTATCCAAACCTTTTTCCACTGTATACTAAGTAAACTTCTAATAGTCACTGTATTTACACAGAAGTTACACTTTTTGCATTCACACTGTCTATTTCATCATCTTAGGAGTATTCTGGTTAAATACATCCCTTCATATACTATATGGAATGGAAAGAGAAAAAGTAGAATTAATTGCCATCATCATAAAGATGATAATTGTCAACACTATCATTAATAAACCATAAACATATTTTCAGTTTCTCAGATTAATACTAGCTCTAACTCTTTGTAAAATAGTCAATTGATTCTGCTCTCTGACCATTTCATTTTCTTGCCTTTAGACTTTACAGTTGTCTCCAATACTTTTCACAATGACCTGTAAACTGTTCATCTTACTGAATCCATAGGTAGTAATAAACACAGATCCATGTACTATATGGGACTAGAAGTGCAGCTCATTTAGATTCACCTTTCATACATTATTCCATTTTTATTTTTGTAAAGTGTCATCAAAATATTTAAAACTACAGCTGCCTTGAACAACAATAACATCCATAACAATAACACTGTCCTTAAACAACACATTCAATTGAATTGGGTATGAAAACTGTCAAGCTGAAAAGAAAATCTTATTTTTGACATACTGTCTGATCCCTCCCAGCCATCGCAAAGTACTTTATAACAATAGTTCAGTAAGGAAGTTTGCAGTGCCCGGCTACCAGTTAGAAAGGTGGGAATTTAATTATGTTTGATATATTGGAAGGCTAGAATCTCCTTTTCACACAAACTCCACTCACGCCAAGCTAGAACTCCCCGAGTCAGGGCTGGCAGCTCCTGGTGAGAGTTGGAGAACTGGTACCTCACCACTATTGTACGAACAATTTAAGGGAACTTATGACACTGAAAAACAGACAAAACAGAACTCTGTTCCACACTGGTATCATTAATGCAGGCATGTGCAGGAATAAAGTCTAGCACTTGCACATCAGCGTACAGTTCTCTTATACAATCCCTGCCAGCTGTGGTTCTATAACCACACTGAGACTATGTCCCAGGCTGAACTGCTCATGTGCCCATGTGAATATAGAAAGCCCCTATTAAGAGGACCAACGAAAGTAAGCTAATAAATTATGATGGATGTAAAGACTGAAGCTTTAGCTTCCTCCAGTAAAAATACGCTATTACAGGTGGCTGGCAGAAGTACAGCAAAGCTGTGAAATGCAAAACACACCTGCATCTAGGTTGTGGCTTTAGTCAGCTTAATTCTGTGTGAAAATTGGGGTGCACACTTCCCAAAAGATAGAATTGTAGTTATTCATACACTGCATAGAAGGCTGTGCACTTAACAGAAAATTCTGCTTTTCCAGATATAAGTAAAAAAACAGTGAAAAGGTGTTTATCTTAAATCTATATGACTGCAAGAGTCAGAAACCTTTGTTCTAAAGATAGACCATTTTGACTTCTACATAAGCCCAGGAGGTTTACATGCTAAAATCTATTAATTGCCTGTGCAAGAAGGGAGCAAGGTTGCAGTGATATTTGCCTTCCAACAGCAAAATTTCTTTTACAGTCTTCCCTGGCAGAAGTCATATTTTACCTCCTTGTGCTCACACATACAATTCACTTCATGCTCACTGAATCAAGTGACAACAAATTATTAAAATAAATCAAGGCTTTCATGCCATAACTATGCAAATATAAAAGGTCCATATGATCAAAATTAAACAATTAATATATTTTTATGATGATGATAGAAAAGAAAGTACTGTTCAAGATATCCAAACCATGGTATATAGATATCAGGCTGTATAGAGATGAACAGCATTATGGCTATAAAAATGAAAGTGTGTGTTCTTGAGCTATTATGTGAACTGACCATATAAACTGAAAAGATTCATTTTGAAGAAGCATTATGAATAATCTGATTTTATGTTGCAACAATGAAAAGAGTTGAGGATTTTTTATTGTTGTGGGGGAGAGTCTGGAGAAACTAGAACTAGCAATTTAACACAGTCCTCACATGTGTTTATTTTCCTGGACATAAACTTAATGGAATTTAAAATGTGTTTTCATAGCAAGATATTTACTGGTCAAAATTAGTGGTAATTGGTGAAATTTTAATTTCTTATATTTTCCTAATCAACACTGAAATCCTCATTTGGACCAAAAAGGTAAAAGGAACCTATGAAGAAGTATCATGGTAGCCATTTCTCTGATTAAACTGGAATTTGGAGTAGGCAGAGCTAAAGAAGAAAGCATGAGGCTGATAATCACAAGTGTTTACTTATTATAATGCACTAGCAGCTTAACAAAACATTCTTGTTCAGGACCCTACGGTATAAACAAAACAACACTTAAACCTGTCACGATTATATTAAATAACAAAGGCAATGAAACACTAACTTATACCTTACAGTATTGATTTTTTTGTGCTCGGAAAATTGTAATGGAGGAAGTAGATTTGATGCATTTTTCATAAAAGCATTTTCATTTTAAAAAACAGGTACGTTCTTACCCATATTTTATTACATTCTACCTTTAAAATAATTCATTTAATTTCATGCTTACCTCTATTTTATTAATGGGGTGAAAAGATAAAACTTACAAAAATATCCATTTGTCAAATGAAATGTTACTATTCTGCTTAACAAATGCTTTCTTATTTAAAAAAACAAAGCATTCCTTCTTGTTTTACATTTCCTCAAGAGTCCATATTTAAAGTACTACATAGAGAATACATTTTCACATACTAAATCAAATAAAACAGTAGGCATGAAAAACAGGATTTTTTTCATTCATTCTAAGCTCTACTAGTATATCAATCCTATTAATTTTATGGTTGAAATACTTCAGTCTTCATCAGGTTCTTGGAAAAAATCGTAACTACAGATGACTTCAGGCAAAAAGGCTGCTTTTTTTGGCAATGAACTGGGTTGGCGTATAAATTACTTCAAATAATTACAGTATTTTGTGGAACTAGATCCATTTGCAAACAACCTTGGATTTTCCAGCTTATGAAGACGAGGATTAGATACACTATAGGCCATGACTTTACTGAGAAAGTGCGTCGTTGACATGATCTAGATAACACCAAATTGCCCACAGCTAATCCAGAAATGTCCATAAAGTATTGAGATTGAAAGTACAATTTAGCAAAAGGTAAGCATCAAGTAAGTTCAAAAAGGCTTATCAACTGAAACAAACACACACTTTCCCTTCCAGAAACAAACCTAACCCTGTGTAATTCTTTTAGCCAGTATTTCCCCAAACCTCTTTAGATAGGTGTTGAAATCTCTGCTACTTCTCCATCATGACCCACCAGTGTATTTAGAAAATGCCAGGGTATTTTTTGTAATAGCACTGTGGTTAAACCAACTCACATTTTTTACTGAGAGTTTCTTAATTATTAAGCTACTCTCAACAAGGGTACATATTGCCCTCTCCTGTTGAAACTGAATGTTTGTGCAGAGAAGATTGAAATACCGATGCAAGAAAGCAAGTAAGAAGGAATGCTGCCTGATAAGGGGTGATACAGCTTCTGGTTTTGACCAGACTATTTCGGTCATCTTTTTTTTTTAATCTGACAACTGTTTTAATATTCTTCTAACTCTTATTTAACACTGCATACAATAAAGGAGTTAATTTAGAATAAATAAATGTACTATCACAATCTGAATTTTCAGTTTTGTCTAGCAGTTCTTCCAATATTGAGGTCCATGATGCTTTTAGAGAACACCAAGAAAAACAAAATCAATTTAAAAAAAAACACTTACCTGATGAGATGTCTATTCGGTTCTTCTTGACTTGGCTGACATTGATATGGACGCTGACTTTGCCCTCATTTATGTCAATCTCAACATTCCCCAGCCCATCTGCAAAGTTGCTGAAGACAAGAAGTCCATTGGGGTTCCAGGTTCGGAATAGGAAACTGACTGAAAACAGATCCTGGCTTGGACGACCAGGAACCTCAAGGTAACTGGTGGCATTGAAAAAGACAGGTACTGTATGTGGCTCCACACAAGAAAAACTTAAATTTCCCTAAATAAAACACAAAAAAGCAAAAACATAAGCAAAATGATAAGACTCCACTCAATTCATACCTACGTCTAGAAAGCATTCTAGCTTTCATCCCATTTAAAGACTACTGAAATCAATGCAAGTTGCTTGTAAAAATGTGTTATTAACATTGTCATTACCATTATTATTATTATTATTATTACATTGTTGTTAATGTTGTTGCTTTGCCTAGAGTGGCCTCATTATATTGGGTGCTGTACACACTCTAATAAGAGTCAGCCTTTGCCCTGAAGAGTTAGAGTCTAACTATAACTAAGAAAAAGCTTAAAGGAAAGCATTAATATTCTCAGTCCAAAGATGCAGAAATGAAGCAAAGAGAAACTGGGACTTGTTCACGGTCACCAAAGAAGTCTATAAGAGAGCAATAGTTCATCCTTTCAATGACACTGAAATACAGCCTTCCAAATACCCTTATATCAGCATGTCAAGCAATACAACACAGGAGGTTGTGAAAGAAGGATGTATAATACTGTGTGAAGAGCTAGCCTCTCTGTTATGTTTTCTACTCAGTAATACCAGATAGTACTAGACAGTACTTTATTTCATGAAGCTGCAGGATCTGGACTGGCTGATCATGAACTATGCCTAATATTTTTATTTAGTCAATAATTTTCTCTTTCTAAAAGTAGTTAAAGTTTTCCCACTGTAAAATTTTACTCTTAGGCAGATTGATAAAAATCCAGTCTTCTGACTTCTGATTTCTAAAGTTTGCAATATATGTATAAATAAGGCCAGAATTAGGACCATGAGTTTTTCACTCTGGTTCTCATAACATTTCTCATGAGACACCACAATGGCATACTGTATTACCAGACATCATTTTTTCCTTAGAAACAGTAAAGAGTGCGTAGCTCTTACTATGCTATTTTATAATATATATTATTCCTCTAAAATGATTTCTGGCCAGAATTGACTTATTATAATTCATCAATACAATACAACAGGAATACTGCCTCTGCTGAAGATCTGCTGTATCAGGCAGCAAAGGGGACCTTGTTCTACAGTTACCTTTTCTAATGCACTCTGTTGAAGCAGATGGTAACTCTGTGACAATTTCATTTTAATTTGGGAAAGCAGAATTTTATCTGATGCGCTATGGAAATGATATTTATGATCAGTATCATATTAAAAAAAATTATTGAAGTTTGAATATTTTCAGAGGTACTTAGAAACAAGGTTCATTTCAGCACTGTTCAAATTCCCAACAGGAATCAGTCGTCATCTTTAGTATGCATATTTTTTTAAACTCAACCTTATTGACTTCCTGTTATAAGCTTTCATTCACATATTTTTGTATTCACAGTGTATAAATGCATCTGGAAATGTTATTTTGAGGAAAGTTAGAGAATTTGGAAGCAAGATAGGAACTCTGTACCTGAAAACGTATGGGAGGAAAGCCCTAAGTAAAAAATTTTTAGAAGTAATTATTTTCAGTTGGAGATGAGCCAGGTGATGTCATCAGGATTCAATATTTACCATCCATTTACCAATGTCCTAAATCATTATGTGCCATAACAGGATACTGCCTATGTGGCAGATTCAGTTTCTTTTACAGGAGTTACATGTCGAAACTAAACAAATAAAAATAACATAGTACCGAGTTTCTCTAGCACTTCATTACTCAGACACATTCTTAGATACATTCTGCACAACCACTTGTGTTTCATGCAGAGTGTCAGAAGTTATACTGCCAGACATTCTACCTTCAGAGGCCAGTAAAATGAGTAGCAACTAGACTATCAGATAATCAGCCTTTGTCATCAATCAAGAAACAATGATGTTTCCAGGAATCTGGAACTAAAGAGACTTCTGTATGCTGATCTCATAAAAGATTTGTTCCTATCTTTATTAAAATCTCAGCATTACAAACCATGTTCTTTCTATACACATATGCAATGTTCTCTGTGTTTCACAAAACATATTCAAGGATTTAGGAACATCATTTTTTAAAACAACTATAGCAAGCTTTTAAATTACAGTGTGAATGAGAGAAATGACAACTACTTTCTGAGTAAAGAAAAAGGACCTCTACTTAGCTACTTTGCTACTAGGTGGGAGTTTATTTGTTTTTTTTGTTTGTTTGTTTGTTTTTCCAGTCTAGGTGTTGCCTGGAGTTCTTCATTTTAAGATTTTAACCAACTAATTATTAAATCAAAATAGTCAACACATTTGTTTGAATAGTTTTAGCCTGAAGATTTCCAAATGTGCTACAGAATACTTTTGGTAAACCATAAATTTTATATTAAGAATAAAAATCCAGAGAGTGTCTGAAATACCCTTTGTAAACCCTAGTTAACATTTTCAGTGTAATAGTCACTCTATGGATTAGAAAAAACTTCTGTTCCATAGACAAGGCAGTCCTGTGTAGACATGGAGGGCAACAGGATTCCTTAAGACCTGACATCTTACAGTTCAGTCAGAGATGCCAGGAATGTATCACCTGCAGTGCTATAAATGGTTTTCCTTAGTATGCAACAAGTTAAGTAGCACTGAGAAAGCACACTCGGTTAGACATTTGTAAGAGTTCCTCTTGCTGCCTTATTACTGCAAGGAAATAACAATTTCCTCACACAAGAAGGCTTTCACATCTACTTGACACTCTCATGTCTCCCTGATGCATGGGATACTTGCATGTATAACACCTATTAATGTTAATGTCACTGAATGCATTCAAATCCTGTTTCACATCTGTGGGATCATTTATCATGAACACTCTAACTGCATAGAAGATTTCTTGAGGAACATATAACAACATATAATCCTGGTTTCTCTGTTAGCTAGCCAAAATGATATTTTCCCTACTGAGTCATTCAGTTTAATCTGAACTGGATTACCATTTCCCTCTATGACTGTACTTCAGAAGAAGGCTCCTCTTTTAAGTAAAGCCCATTGGATATAGATTACTCGCTAGGGCCAGGCCAAGAGTTAGAACTAATCTGCAGCTTGTCTGTATAAAAGCATTCCTATTTTCAAAGAGAAAGAGATCCTTTTCTGTGAAGTGGGTTCAAAATGAATTGCTGAGTAATTCACTGGGCAACGATGTTTGAAAGCCAAACATATACTGTGCATTTATATTGAAACTGTTGGTCTTATTAAAGAATTATTAATGATACATTGGAAGGGAAATGGTGGAAACATCTTAATTTGGGCAGCTTGAGCTTTGCATCATGATCTTCACTCTTGCAAATTAGTTTCATGTTTACCTTTAAAAATCAGTTTTGCCTATCTACTTTCAGATGTTATCCCTTCTGGAAATATTACTGGCTTTTAAAATCTTTCCCAGCTAATAGAACTACTGGTGGAATACATAGCTCCCAAAAGAAAGGTAATGAGTTTATTAAAATTAAATACCTGTTAACTCAGGATGGATTGTACAGTAAAGGCAATATTCCCTGGCTAATGTTTATCATGTTATTTCAGCATCTTTCTCAAAATAGCTTATTACTCATCTTCAAGCTTAACATATTGCTTATCTAATATAAATAATTTAAAGAAAGCAGTCATCTTAAGTTTGTACATGATTGCACAGAATAGTACATGTCAGAGCAGCTGCAGAAGCGGGTGGAGCATAGTGGATTTAAGGAGGGAGGGTAGCAAATACTAGTCTTCTGAACATTTTTATGTTATAGGCATTAAAATGAGTGAGTCCATTCTTTGGAAACTAACTCCAATTAGCATCCAAGCTGCTTTCTCTTAATATACCTCTAGGAAGGAAATTTTGATGAAGAAACTAAATTTCTAAACTGGAATGTGTCTGGACTTGTTGGCTGCATGTTCTAGTCCCCTCTCCTCAGTAGCAGAGTAGTTGATACTCTTATGCAAGGTAACAGAAGTCCTACCTAGTTTGTTACATTTTGTGCTTGTAAAAGTCAAAAAAGATAAAACTTAGTCTTTTAGAGAACACAGAAAAGATGGGCAAGGAGAGTTGTTTACGAACTTGTTCCTTGTTTCTGTCTTAGTCCTGAGTCAAGTCGCAAACAGGAGATAGCACCTACTGAGCTAGTTAGTCACTGCCAACTCTTGTTTGTAACTTGGTTCAAGAGAAAAACAGACACTTTCATTCTCTGTATAAGCTGTCCCTTTCTCCCCGACTTTCCCTTTTGGGTATGTTTATCATTTGTCTCATTTATCTTTTATGAAAATAAATCAGGCTCCACTAATAAGGGCAACAACAACTGCTCAATAACATCCATCTTACTCGCTTTTCCCAAAAGAGTCATTGACATCTTTTATATCACAGAGAAGACTAACAAATTCTTTTTTTTCCTTCATATGGTTACTCTCTAAAACTAAATTGAATACATTATTAAAGAAAGTGTTATACTTAATTATTTACATTTCAAATGCTTTAAATTGCTTTTTCATCCTTATTCCCATATTGTCAATAAATTAAAGAGACCCTTGGTAAGACCTAAACATTTTTTTCATTTTTATTTTGTTCAGGGACAAATCAAGATCATCATCTTTGATTCTGTAGGCCTCTTTATTCTGTAAAATTAACTTGTCCACTCCCTTTCATTGTCTGATTTCTGAAATTCAACTCTGTATCTGAATATAATAACATTTTTCCTTCTCTCCCACACCTCTTTTATCTCTTTCCTCTCTCCATTTTTTTCCCCTACAATATTTCTCATCATCATATTGATTATTTTGCTTGTGTTCCATTTCATTACATTTTCTGTCTTGTCTCTTCAGATAATAAACTCTTTAAGGCAGGATGTGCCTATTGTTATGTGTTTGTACAGTATCTACTAGAATGGAGCCTTGATCCTGGTTGGATTGCTTAAGCACTATCATCATATGCATGATTAACAACAGCAGTCTCAACAAAGTCTATTTTTCATGCTAAATCAGGCTTAAAACTAGGAGAAAAAAGCTTTTGTAGGAAACATAAAAATCCATGTTGATTTAATTAAAGTAAAATTGATTTTGCTTCTGAAGGGTTGAGGCAATGTAAGTAATTCCACTGAAAACAAAGGTCATTTCTATTTTTATAGCCATTCTCAGAATTGGAAATCAACAGAACCATCAAATTAAACTAGCATGCCATAGCCTCTTGATGAAGCACTAACATTGCCAAGGCTAAATATGTGGATTTTACTTTCATGTTACAGGTAATAGAATTTAATCAAAAAAAAAAAAAAAAGAGAGAGAGAGAAGATGATTTTACAAAGATTTTATAGGCCTGTTAGTTATGCCACATTTTTGAAATAATGGTATTTCACTATGGAAAGCTCTTATGTAACACTTCTGTTCAGGTAAGGGCTTTAAGAATATGTCCTACTAACTTGCAGTGGGCTGGTAAAAAATGGAAAGATTCCTCCCGCACAAAGATGAATTTCCAAATCAGGCATGAAGAGCTAATGACTATGATACATATTTAATATATATTGCATTGCACTGGAGTTTCAAAATTTCATGTAAACAACAGATTTTTTTTTCCTGCAATAACTCTGAATTTGGCAAGAGTCACAGGTAATTCAGAATCAATTTCAAAGATCCAGTGGTCTGTGTGACTAGGTTGAAAAAGCTCTAGAAGTGGAGTCTTCTTTTTTGACATATGTATCATGCTCATTGCCTTTAACGATGTTAAAGAAATTCCTGTATAGAAAAGGTTGTAAATATCAGGCTGTATTATAGAATATTATTGAGTTTTTATAGGCTTATGATTTACATCAAAAATGGGAAATTATCCTTCCTATTACCTTTATTATTTAGCCATATTGTTCACATAACCATATTGAAGTTTTATACTATTATCCAAAGAGTAATCAAATGGTAATCAACACTGTGCACTTTGCCACCACTGCATCTGTAATCTGTAATCCTTACTATATAATATATAAGGAGAAAAGCAATAGTGGAACTGTATATATTGCTAGCATGACTTTGTGATGGCTGTAAACTTGTACAGAAAAAAACCCTGAATGACTTACTCAAGTCATCCCAAACTCACAGCAGCAATACACTTACTTCCAACCCATACTGCCTGTGTATGCCACAAAGCAATTTCAGGAGTGTTTGGAGACAAAAAATATACTAATAAATGTGCTTTCTTAAACAGCCTGCCCATAAAGCCACAAGTTTAAGCATGAAAGCAACCATGTGTGCCTAAACAAGAGAAAAAATAGAAAGAATAAAATGTAAATCTGCTATCAGAATTACTAAAGTAACCTTTATACATTAAAAAGTAATGATTTTAAAGTCTGATATCGTGAGGCTTTTCAGAGCTACTAGCAAAGGCTCTAGAGCCATCCCTTTCCCATAACTTTCCACTTATTAACTAGCTCTGCAGGGGTGGAAGATATCAGGCTGTAAAGCCAAGACAAAGCTGCAATTGGCTTAAGACCATGGTTTGGATCACTACAATTTAGGAGGAAAAGAAAGAAATATTTATTGTTCCAGTTGCTTCTTTTAAAAAGTAGCTATCTGATACTGAAGGGTAATTTTGAAAAGTTAAAACAGGACCCCCAGAAGGAAAATGCTCAGAGACATTAAAAAAAAAGTCATAAAGGCACATACAATAAGATCTTCAGGCATGTGATAAAATTTGTTTTGTATATTAAATCACTCTAGCATATCACAAGGATATCCATTACACACACAAATCTTCTAGTCTCCTTTACTATGCAGAGGTTTAGATGACCATTAAATTATGCTCTTACCACATTAGAAGGTTCCAGTTTCTTTCTCTTGGCAAGGTCAGTGATATTATTACCATTGTAGTTGATACTCTCCATACAGCCTTTGAAATTTTTCCTACTGTTAGAACTCGGCTTCCCAGAAAAAGGCATACCTCCAAAGGTTATCTTTAAATGAAAACAGAAAACTGTAGATAGTTACTGGAGGGCAAAGGCTTACTCGTTAGAATTTTTAAACAAATTTGCTGTAGATATATTTGCTTTCTTTGAACACTCAAACACAGATTGCTGGCCCAACTGCTTACCAGAAAAAGGAAATATTAAATAAGCACTGCAAAAAGCAGAAGAAAATCTAGCATGAACTTGTGATTGCAAATATTTATGCTAGTAAACCCCAAGTGTTATTACACTCATCCAAACAGAGAGCAGACACACATCATATAGATGTTCATATATGGATGGCTCTTTCAATTGCTACTGAACAATATGTATTTCAAATAAAGAACGTGGAATAAATTGTGTCCATCCCAGTACTTCTCTAAACAAGAGGAGACATAAAATTAGCCAGATTATCTGATCTGAATCATTTACTAAGCTCTGTGTGTCAGAGCGCAGACAAGAATGCAGTAGCTCTGGGCTCCAGTTAGACTTCCTTTAGTGCTTATATACATGCTTATCTGAGAAGAACTTTATAGAACCACATAGTCAAAGATGTTACCCACTGCTAGGCAGGATCACCTTCTGCTACTGAAAACACACATTTATCAAGCAGTTATAGTCAGTGAGGAGTTACTACAAGACTTAGCGGGCCAGACCAATTGCTTAGAAGCAGATGGCTGAGCCATCAAGGTCGAACAGGAATTGTTTTTGTTTTTATGCTGAATTTCATCATGTCAAAATATTGGGTTATCCAGAGTCATTGGTGCTGAAAAAATAACACAAGCAAACATTGCACAAGAAAAAAATTTTCATCTTTTAGGAAGTCCACCTCTGTCACTCTTTAGAATATATATGTCTCTATACCAATGTTTTGAAGTGAATAGTGGTCTCATGAGTTTAGTCTCCTCAATGTAGATTAAGCATTTATACCAAATAGATGATGCCATAAATAATAATGATACCTACCTACCCTTCCCCACGAGTGCCTACAAAGATTTCTACATGCAGTCTGCTGCTAGGATTTGCCAGAATCAAGCTTTTAAATATTATTCATTGTTAATTCCATTGGTTATTACTGAGAATAGGAAAAGGCAGCGCAAGGAACACATTTTCCATATAAAAAGTGTGTAAGGTACTACTTTGTATGCAAAAGTGGGGACACTTTGACTTACCATTTAGGAAGAACTAAAGCTGTACAGCTGAAAACCAAATTTTTAAAAATAGCACATACAGGCTATTTAAAAGTGCTTTGTAGACACATTCTCAGGTACTGTAAATTGACATGACTTGACTTTAGAGGTGCTATACCACCTTACACTAACTGGAGGAGGTGATCATAATGTTCTAATTGCTGCAAAACATTCTTTTGCATGAACCACAAAAACTCATATCCACACACATTCAGATAACTTCCACTAAACATGAAAAGTTCTGTGTACATGGAAATTGAAACCTTTGAGAGCTACCAGTGCTGTGTCTAATGTCACAGAAGAAAGGAAAGGTGGATCTCCTGGATTCCACTCTCACTTCTGAGTAAATTTATTATACACAATATATTCACTACGTAAATATATTGCACAACGCTTGCTCATGGCATTCAGCCTGACTTTTTCTGTTGTTCACTCACTTGAAAATCTTTCATAAAACCTATTTATGTGAGTTTTGAGCCACTCAATTCAGATCTTCAGTGCCTCATGAGTAGTAGTGATAGAGGCAAATTAGCTTCTTATCTTATAATTACTGCTACCAAAGAAGGCATTAATAAATATTTGTTGGAATATAAGTAAATATTTGATTCAGTGATATTTACAATTGTATCGCCGTTTTGCCCAAACATTCATATTATATTCTTGATCAAAAGAATGTTTGTAAAAAATCAGTACAAAAGTTCAATTCAAACTTCACTGCATTACATCATTTTGATTTCTTCTCACTGTTTACAAAGTTGCAAGGATGGAAATACATATTTGGCTCAGCCAACAACACTATTTTTCATTAGAAACAGCCAAGAGTAGAAGAAAATCACTATACAAAGCTGATATTGGCCATTATGCTGAAGTTCATGTTCATCCAACAACTTACAACAACTGAACAAGTTCATAGTAGCAGAAGCCAGACTGTGATCAAACAACTAATCCAAATTCGAGTATTAACAACGGTTTTGTGTATTAACTGACTGATAAAACAGAAGTCTTCCTAAAATTTTTCTATCTCTTTACTGTTCCTTTATAGATGGGAAGTTATTGATGGCATATTTATGAAAATGCAAGGAAGTACCTACTTATCCAAATAAAGCAAGATCAAGATTCATATTAGTAAAAATGATTCTGATCTGCTTCCTTTGCTAGAAACTAATATTATCTGTCACTACAGAACAAGGCTCTCCAATTCAAGTGCATAATGATCACCTGAATGGGATGACAGATGTTATGATTTGTTTTTATTTACTTATCGCTTATAGCAGTTGGCATTAAAGATTTTAAAAGCAGCATATGCTTAACTTGCTAAATAATATAAGTCTCCCATTTTAAAACAAAAGGTTGAGATGAGGCTTACAACAGAGGCTAGCTCTGGTCAAACTTAGGATCCGGTAGACTAATGGAGAGAAACTAAGTTTATGGCTAAGAGATAACTGTTTGAAAGAAAATTTGAGGAAATGTAAGGGAAAAATAATCAAAGCAAATATATAAAAAAGTACCAAAACATCTTAAATTATGCTATTTTTTTCTTCTTATTGGACTTTTCTTTAGAAAGACAGTTTGAATGTCTACCTCATAATCAAGGTCCAGGTAATCAAACTCTCCATTGGTTCTGAAATGCTGCATGTGCCTGTCCAAGGTGAGGTTGATATTTCTCCCGTGGCGCTCTATGATGATGGAGTGCCAGTGGTGATCATCTAAGAGGCTGCCTGTCATCACGGATGTGTGGCCATAAATAGAACCAACCTGGTTGCTACCTAAGATGAGAATAGGAACAAGAGCAGTTCATTTAATCCTCACTCATAGTGGTTAGGCAAACATTTTCCTCTTGCTCTGTCAATATTTCACCCGAATCACATCAGAAACACAATAAATTGGAGGAGATCAGTCCACTATGAAGCTAAGATCTGCCCAGTGGAGAGTTGTTGCTATAAATACGAATAGCCAGATCAAATACAGCAAGTACCTGATCAGTGAGCTGTATAAATAGTGGTAACAATCGTTATTTGGAGGCTAACCAGAGAAACAGTATCTACTTTCAGATGTAAAGTTGTTTTCAGCTAGAGATTTTCTGTGTTCTGATCCCTACACTACAGAAGTGAAAAGTTGTGACCTTTCCTGGAATAGCCTTTGTGCCACATTCTCAGCTTCACTGGAACTAGACTGATTTACTACTGTTGAGGACTTGGTGCCTGACAATAGAATCTGATAATAAAAAGCCTTTTCAGTCTGATAATAGCAAACACTTAAATGAGTTCTACCCTTGGTAGATTCTACCAGTATAACTGTACCAACTACTGTACAAGAAAGGGCTCAGTGCAGTCTGAGCAAATAGCTGCAAAAAATGTGTTCTGCTAACATAGCTTATTTTGGTCTTTCCTCCTGCATCAACCTTCCTATTTTGGAAGCCAAATAAACTAACAAGACTACTGTTTTGCAATTTATTCCTATGTTTTCCAGGGGCTTTTACCAGTACAGCTATGCTAGTCAGAGATCACATCTCATTGCAATCTGACTGACATAGCTAAGCCAGCAAAAGTTGATTGTATAGATCTCAACTGAAGCAGCAAATGATAATTCAGCAATAAGTCTAAAAAATTGCTGCACTGCCCAATAATTCAGTGCAATCTTCCATGTTTTGAATACATGAGGACTTAAAGTATTTTTGAAGCTGAAAATTTCTTAGCATCCATGTCTGGAACTCAGACATTAAGGCTGTGCACAGTGATAAACACATTCTGGCAAATCACACCGCCATGGCTTAAGACATCACACCCCTAATTATACCACCTTTCTGCTGAAGGCCACTGATCCTTCAATGGCTGTTGGTAAAAAACAAACAAACAAAATCACATATGTACACATGCCTTGGTTTCTTCCATGCAAAGCAAAACCTGAATCCACCTCCTTAGATGTTTGAAACTAGGTCATTGGTTTTCACCAATGAACATCCATGAACATCCTTTTCCCCTAACTCTGCTGCAAAGACAATATTCTTAGGCAGAGGAAGGGTAACAACATAGACCATTACCTCTGTTTACTAACCGAGTGTGTGTCACAGTGTCTGTCAGTCTAATGATTTAAACACCTCCCACCAAGCACATATATGGAAGTTTTAATAAATTATAGAGACAGACTAAAATGAAGAATATGAAGAAACTGGAAACAAATGGGTTAGCATTTCAATTAAAATTGTTAAAAATAGACAACTGCTATAGGAAGATGTGCTTTCCTCATCATCATCTTCCCACGTTGTTAATCTTAAGAAAAAGAGCAAAAAAAATGCTAGTTGAAATCATTACTATTCATGGTAAATTTACTGTTCACATGACTGCAAGGGAAGTAAAGCTACATGAAGTCTTATTCTAAAATTAGTCTGAAAGAAAAGATGACCTGAAACCTGATAAATGCACTTTTGTTTCATAAAAAATGTACTTTATAAATCAGCTTGCTCATGAGCCTCTAGTCTTTCAGTGGAATCTTTCAGGCAGGATCTAGAATAACACATTAAGAATATATTAAGAAAGTTCATAACCTTCTTAAGAATGCCTGATACACGGATGTGTTATTTTCCTTTTCTAGTCCTAGTTTTCAGATCTACTAACCCTGTGATTTCCATTCTCCACCCTCCTTCAGTCTCAGCCCAGTTTGTACAAAGACTGACAGCTCTTTTCTTTCTGCTTTATGATAAATGTGAAAATCTAGCTATTCACAACAAAGTCTTATCTACATAAAAGCCAACAGTTTTGTCAGCTTCAGTGGGCTGTTTCAGTGGGTTTCATACCAGGAGCTTAAAAAGCAAGGATCCTCCCTCTACGTACCTTCAAGCTACGCTTCTTTCTAGGAAGGTCGCTAAACCTCAACTTCATACGGTCTGCAGCTTCTCAAAGGGGTATCTTTTTTGCTGTAGCTTCCTAAGGATGATCTTGATTATTCTAGCACTGCTGACAGAGTCCTTCTCTCATACAACCACTTGATTTTATTTTATTTTTTTAATAAATGAGACCATGACAAGCTGACCAGAATATCACATACCTGAAGCCAAATATAATTCTATCAAGGCTTTTTAATTTGTGGCAAGTTTCTAATGATAATATACTGTGACCTTGCTTTTATGTATGATTTTATTTTCATGTTATTTCATATAGAGTAAAAGGGAAGGAATGGAACAGAAAGAAAGGTAAGGAAATCGAATGAACAATATTTTCACAGAAAGATCTGATTATATAAAGTGGCTTACCATGCAACTTGGGGAAAAAGGATAGAGTATTTGACTGCAAATTCTTTTGAGAGTTAAAAAATGCCCAATACTAAATAATCAAAGCATACCTAAATTTAAATTAAGAACAAGTTTGGCTTTTTTAAGTTCCAAGGTGATGTAGTCTCCTTGCTGTCCTTCTCCGTGGAAGATTACACCTTCACTTTCAGAGGTTTTAAATTTCAGAGAGATGACATCTTTCAGTGTTTTCATTTTCTTGTTCCTGAATCTGTATGGTAACACTACATGGCCATCAAAATTGATAACATCAGCCCCTAAAGGAAAAAGCAAATAACATTGTTGATGAGCAATTATATATTGCTGCATCCACTGGAAAAGCAAGCATGGCATATGCAGATTGTATCTGAACAGAATAAATGTGCAGGTGTTGTACGTATTGCAAATACATTTTCTCCTGACCATAATTTAATGAAATACTATAAAAATTAGCAACCTGGCAGGGCATAAATTTATAAATAGGATGTAAAAAAACAGATTCCAGGGAACAAATATTACAACCCTTATTCAACTACTTTAGTTTCTCTTAAGTATAGTTACTTCCATACACACTTGCCTAATTATAGTTGAAAATGAGACACAAACTTCTGAGTGATCATTAATAATTCACTTGATACCTCTTAAAAATCCAATAGAGGTATCTGTGAGGACTGTAATCAGTAAAACATGAGCCCAATTAAATTGCGTGGCAGTAATAAGAGATTCCTTTAATTGTATATAAATCTTAGGCATAAACCTTGTCTAGTTCACAGTGCTATACAGAAATCATAGGTAAGATTTGGCCTTTACTTTTGGGGGGAAAAGAAATGTTCTGCCATTGGGGCTAATTTTTGTTCTAGGTTTGTTTTCATTCAAAATCCGGGCAGAAAATTGAGGGACACAATCATAATCAGTTAAAGTCAGTTCAATGTTCATATATGTGTTGTATAATGATACTGCAAAATTTCATTGACTCGTATTTTCATGACTTAATCTCAGTACTCTACAGAAATGAGCCACAATTTTCCAGAGGCTAGATCCACAGTAAAAATAGCCATACAACTTCACTCCATTCAATAGATGTACTTCTGTGAGTATTGTCTCATCTTTTAAGCAGAGCTTGATAAAGGATTGTAAATAGATACACATTTTAGAAATTTATACAGATTTAAGAAATCCTCTTTACAAACCATTTAAACTATGATGAATCACTAGTACCTTAGTTTCTGTTTCTAGGAGTATTTCCTCCTCACTATTTACAACTGACATAATTTATATGGTCACTAAGCTGTTCCTTATTACAGAATTAATAAAATATGTTCACTCTTTTTTTCCCTTTTTTTTCTCTGTTTTGATATGGTTGATATATTTTGTTTTCATATATTAGATATATCTATTTTTTCCACCTACATTTTTCAAAAGCATCCACACTTATTATCAGCATACCATATTCATATCAGTCATTTCATGCTCTGAATGAAATTAAAGGTGGCATTTTATCACATATTCTTCAGTAACATCTTTCTGATTTTTGCCTACCTTTGTGGGCTGCTCTTGAGTGATTGCTGGCAACTTTCTAAAATTCCTAACTTGTTTTTGCCTTTATGTTGGAAAGTAATTTAAATCTTTTAGAACCCCTCAAAAATAAACAAACTAAAACATTCCTCTTGTGCAACAAACACAGGAGAATCTTCAAAAACTCCATCAAAACATTTTGAATATTTTGCCATTTTTGTATATTTCATTTTGAATTTATGCGGCCTATGTTAGCAGCTGGTTATCTTAAGATCTGTCACCTTTGTTCCTGCAATACGTCACAAACATATTTAAAACATGTTTATTTCCAAGTAATTTCTGCTAATAATATTTTATGCCCTGATTCAGAGAAGCACCTAAACAAGTGCTTTCATCCATCCCTAATCATCAAAGAATTTACGAACTACCCAATGAACTGCCGAGCTAATTATTATTAATGTTAAGTCCTCAATTATTATTGAGGAATTGCTTATGTATAGCATCTCTATAGATTGCTTATCCTCATTCTTTAATTTCCAGACACTTTTTACAGTGACATCAGAGCTCTTGAGTGTCACAGAAAGCATGCAATCAAGCCTCATGACATTTAGCATTTATTTTCTACTGAAAAGCACATTAAGAACAAAAACTTTTCATAAATAATTTTTATTTCCTTGTTCAATCACAAAATTCACAAACTATCTTGTATTCATTAACTAAAATACACTCAGTTTAGATTAAGGCCTGCAGTCATGTTAATCAAATGTCTATTCATATATCCCTACAGCATCAAGCATAGTAAGTTTTCAGATATAAAGACATTATGCTTCTATTATTCAGGATTTTCCCCACAAATCACTAATAAATAATTCTCCGCTATTTCCAGGTCACGTGTTTTGCTGACACAATGATCCTACATATGATGGTGGAGTCTGTGATACCTGTTTCTGGTTAACAACTTGTTCTTTATGTATCTTTATTAAATTTGTATGCATAATCACAATATGGCCATTATCCTCAATTGACACAAACTGTTGGCTCTCTAGGGCTTACTACAAATTCCACAGGTTAAGAATTTAGCTTACTTTGTAGTAATTGCGTTTACAATTGCTAAGATTGATATGGGGGAAGCATGACAGTGGAGAGCGGTACCTACAGGTCCACTTGATTTATACTAAGAACAAAACCATGGAACTCAGTACAGGATAGATGATCAGAGCTTGTGATTTCCCTTCACAGTGCTGCTGCCACTTTAAGCCTGAGAGTTTTAAGATAAGTAATGCTTGTTGCAAACCAGCATCAAGTGTATGTATTTCAGAGTCTACGAGAGATCAAAGTGTAAGACAAGCTATCTCATCCTCGCTCTCCATTGGCTCAAATTTAAAGCCAAATGGTATTAATGGAGGGTGTTTAATTCATGCCAATAAAAGCTGTGTTGGACTTGGAAACTACGTCTAATCACCCTGCTCACCTTTTGAGGTTAGATCAGAAAAAAAACCATAGAAATTATTCTGTCTTCAATGGCCAAAGATGCCACAAATTCTTCCTATGAGAGTAGAGGAGATCTAAAAGATTGAGGACAGATTCTATAATGCAAGTTTCCTCATATCTCTGTAAAATATTGCCCTCAACCTGTCACTTTTTCAAGTAACATATTATCTAAAAGTTGTCAAGAGACATCTGTGATGCATTTCTGTTTCCCACTAGCTTTTACACATTCGAATTGATAGCAGCTGACCAAACAGAGGGGTTAGAGTCACTGAAGGATTTGAAGACTATTTCCAATGGACAAGAGAATTTTTTTTTTACGTATAGACTTTTCCATGGATGACCATGACTATGTCACCCTACACGTCTGCAGTACTCAGGGGGTTTATTTGTAAAAGAGGTCAAAGGGAAGAATTTTAAATTTTTGAATTTTTAGTTACAAACACTTCTTCAAATTATATAAAACAATACACTGTTTTCTACGGCATTTTCTCAATATGATTTTTACCCTCCATTTCTACTAATGCTTCCTTTATTTGCATCAACTAACTGAAGGCACCAGTTCTAGATTTTCTTGAGAGCAGAAAGAAGTAGAGAGATATAATTTGCACAATAATCACGCAAGTGAGAAAGTTTAGTCTGTTCATCTCTGCTTCTGATGAAACAGTAACCTAACACACTCAGACCCTAAGGCTGGACTGGCTGTTAGCAGTTTAACTCTGCAATGAAACAGATTACAATCATGTAACTTGAACCTTTCCCCCAAACTTCCCTAACCCTACAAAGACTTCTGATAAAATAATAAACTTTGACCCCTTTGTTGTTTATGTCAATTGAATGGTTAAGAAATCTTACTCAGTAAATAAAACACGAGCATTATAGATTCATTGCAATATCTCATGTATGGGATATGATATACTGATGTATATCTTACATATGTATTTCACAATGCAGCAAAACATATTAGAATCATGATTTTTCTTTATAAAATACACTTTGCAATATACACGCTGATAATAAATACTTACTAAGCTCTACGTGCAACTAAAACTATCAGCCTGATCTGTTCTTCTGAATGATAAATTCCAGGAATGAGAAACAGATCAAAATTAAATATCAAAATGGCATATTCTATCTGCCGTGCAAGGAATCCATTAATATCTGATCAGCATTCAAGGAGGACGTGTTTACTCATGCACAGATAAAGACATTGCTCTCAGAAATGAGGGCACCCTGGACTATATTATGTCTGTGGTTCACTCCAAAGAAACAGTATGAGAGTTCAGAAGGGATATTTTGTATATTCTTGCTATTCAAGTAGATATGGTACTTTTGAAGTTTGTTTTGAAGAATCAAAGGAAATGGTCAGAAAAATACTGTAACAGAGATTATACAAGCCCCTGTTATTTTTGCTTTCTTTTTAAATGCCAATGGCCAAGAGATCCAAAGAATATCTTCTTGAGATTTTTACATTCAGTTTGAAATTCATAAAGGAAGCAGCATGAAATCTACTTATAGAAAAAATATCTACATGGAAGTCATATTTTTGAACATCCTGTAATCACAGAATTCATACCGTTATGCAGAGCAAATTTGACCACACTCTGCTGAATCTACATACAACTACCTTGAAGAAATGCTACAAATGAAATAAAATCCATGGACATTTACAGGTTAAGTAACTATCATAATGAATATATATCATAAAGAATATGGTTCTGTATACAATGCCACAGATCCTCTTCCACTAACATTTGTTAACTTTACTTCCTGCTGGTTACAGGATCCCATACATGGGATGTATTATCTTTTCTCTAAGGCCAGTTGGCACCTCTTTGTACTGTCTACAGTTACTGAGATAACCAAAGTTACTTCGACCATCAAGCATCTGCTCCAGAGTTGACCAAAACGATATAAATCCTGCCCTTGACTTCAGTGGGTTTATGGATTCACAAGTTGCCCATGAAAAGGCAAGCGTCCCTTTTGTACCTATACAGTTCTTGCAACCATGTACATATGTTCTTGGCATTATTCATTGAAGCAAACTCACTTTAACAAAGTTGAGTACACATACCACATTTCTTCAAAACCTGGCCCTGAATTATCACATTTTGAAAATCACTCTAGTAAAAAAACCCAACAAACCCAGATCAGTAATTTCTGATGAAGTATTCTGTTATGTATAGCTATGCTGGCAGCAAGCACATGGATCTGCATGATAATTCAATCACCTAAAGATTACATAGCAATTATGTTTAAGAGTTGTTGTATGTAGAACTGTGGTAATGACTTGTGTTCCTTCTACGATGACACTCAGCTATTTAATATCATGATAATTACCATGATGTGGGATGGTACTTAGACAGTAAACCATTCAAACAAAATTCCCATTATTGCAGCGTAAATATATAATTTTTCTCATCCTTAGCCACTGAAGTACCAGCATCAGTAGGAAAGAGACCTAAGCCATCACATTGCAGCATGTTAGAACTTCACCCTTGTTCAGTGAAGGCTGACTGTTCTCAGAGGCTACAGCTACAATGGGAAGGGGGAAAAAAAAAAAAAAAAGAAGAGAGAAAATGCAAGATAGAAAGCACCAGAGAGAGACAGCACACACGAAAAACACATGAGAAAAAGCACAAACAGAAAGCAACAGAGAGGGAAAAGAGAGGTAAAGGGAAGGGAAAAATGCAGAGAAAAAAAGAAAATAGCCATTTTCAAAAATTTTTAAATTTAAATAGGAAATACAGGTCTGAATACCTTAGATCTGACTTTTCTCCCATTGGATTTACTACTATATAGATAGCCTGAATAACACTGTTGACATCTTAAAAATATAAGACCACTTTCAGCTGGCTAGGAAGATGTGTTAGGTCTTATTCCCCTGTTCTTTTAGTTAATGGCATCACCACATATGTTTTCCTCTAAAAAAAGGTAAAGTCGGAAAGCCTTCAAAATATTGAGAGGGAACTGGGTGACAAATATGACCCCATCCCCAAATCTCTGCATAAAATAATTCATCAGTCACAGGTTTTACTATCCATGCTTTTGTCCTGCACTTTCAGTTCTATAATGGATTCTGTAAGTTTTGGTCAGGGAACCAAACCTGAAGAGACAAAAAGATATTTTATTTGGTGTTCCAAAACAATCTATGTAATTAATTGTAACTGAACAACCTTAAATCAGACTCAAGCTTTGGAATGCCTCTATTTCCCTACTTTCTGGTAAGACCTGTACTGTCAATGTGCTCACTCACAAAGACTCAACAGTGAGACTGCACCCACCACACAGCCGCTTTGCTATTTTGATCAAGGTACTGCCTAGAATTAGCGAAGAAAACCCTGTTACCAGACGCAGTCCAACAAACCCTAATCAAAATAAAGCAGAACAGGAGAGAAGTATTCTGCAGAGAAATGCTTACCATGAAGCTAACAAAATTAGCATTATTCATAGCAATTTTAACATATGCACATATATTTTTAAATGGTTAATGATCTTTGATCATCTCCATACAACTTGTACTGAATACTGGGATTCAAGAAAGAAAAGATTCTCTATTACTGATCCTCTGTGACCTTAGGTGAATTTATTCTCTCTTTGCACCTCCATTATCTCTTAATCTTTTACTTTTCTGTTTAGATTAAGAGATTTTTTAGGAGAAAGATCTTCATTTGTAACATTCTTTTTACAATGTCTTTCCCCATAATATGAACCTTATGCCTGTTAGTACTGTGTGTCTGTACTAATACTACAGTAAGAAATAGTATTAACTATGCAGCAATCATCTATCCTCTGAAAACAAGGCATCAAAGCATCTCTGGCTGGGCCACAGTATTCCACACGTGTAGCTTTATTTGTTGTTGCCATTGGCTGGGGGTACTAAACTATCATTATGACAAATATAAGCACATAAACAGTATTATTTACATATTTGAACAGAAAAAATGAGTTTTCTCCTAACAAAGCCAGCGATATAGCTCAAAATCATAGAGAAAACAAACTCATATTTTATTATATTCACAATAAATTATATACACAGAAATTACTTCAGAAGGCCCTCTATTTTTTCAAAAGCTCCAAACACTTGTTAGCATGATACCATGTACAATTTGCTACTAGAATCTTTGCAGTTTGAATCTCAGTGGCTCTAAATGAGTTGATCTCATGTTTAGAGATGCATCACTACATCTCACTGCACCCAGAAAAATGAGGAAGTCGTATCAGATCAAAAGAGCCTCCTTTTTTATGTTTTCTCACAATGCAGCAGAGATCCAAAGGGAATGTGTTTGAACACTGCCTTCAGGCACTACAGTCCAGCCATAAGGACATGGGCAACAGAGTGGCTTGTAATCTGCTGTGGTAAAACTGACACTGCTATTACTATGCTTTCCAAAAGCAATGCATACGCTACAAAGGAAAAAACAACCCATACTATAGATATAGATGTATCCACACACACTCACTCACACATACAATAATGCATACTTCATATTCTATAAGCATAAGGTAAAGGAAAATCAATTTTAAATTTCTGTTGCTTGCTTAGCTCCCACTGTACTAAATCTGCATCCCATCATACCTGCCAATAGATTCAACCCTAAGTGATTTAAAAGCCTTTAAAAAAAAAAAAATTGCTTTGAGCTTTGGATTTTCTTTTTTTTTGCTTTGATTTACAGCAGATATAATTTATATATGACAAAAAAGTATCAAAATAGCAATGAATATTTTGTCAAGGTTTATTTTTAACTCAAGTCTTGGGTAAAAAGCACAAACGATATTCTTATATTTTATATACCTGTCAGAAAATCTCAAAACAAATCTCTGAGGAAGCATTCCCTAAAGTAGTGAAAAAGTCATGCCAAGTTCAGGCAGCACTCAGCAATTTTCAAAGTTTCTCTGTATCTCCAAGGATGGGCGTTTGTTTTCTTCTTATTGTTGTTGTTGTTATTATAATGCTAGTAGAGTACTAAGACCCTCATTTTGTTAGCTGTTGTGCAAACATGTCTGTAAACATGCAGTTCTTTGTCTGTGATAATTTAAGGTCTAGTACGAAGCAAATACAACAGGTGAAATTAATAAGCAAAAGAAGGAAAATAAAATGGGAGGAAAAAATAAAAAGAAATGCAATCTACTGACTATTACTAAAAGTTTCTGATTTCTTTTTCATTAGGACAATGGTACTCCAATTTGTGCAGCTATTGAACCACATTGCTACACAAGCTAACTTGCTTAAGACAATCATTTTTGGATGAGTGTGTACAAGAATGCAATGTTCTGCAGAGTTACACTCAACCTCTGCTCTCTACCATGTAAGGTAAGAACCTGCTCTTGGGTTCTCAGGGAAAATCTGGAGGAGGAGAAGGAGCATAGAATTGAGTTCTGGCAAGGCATTATTTACAGAAGCAACATATGGAAGAAAACACTGGGCATTTGAGAGACAGTAAGATTTATGAACACAAAGTAAGCTTCTCAATATGCCACTAAGTTATTGTCTTTAGGCTGTGTATAAGTAGTGTGATTTTTCGAGCACTTAGTACTATGGCTGATGATTTTTTTCTGTCAGATCTAATGCAACACTAGATTCAACTAAATTTTTTTCATTAATTCTTTGGCTTTTCAGAGGACAATTTTATTTAAAAACCCCAATGGGAAAGTTTTTATACTTAGGTATAAGCATAACATATCTAAGTAGAATAAATGAGGCAATAAACATGTTTATACTATACATTTGCAATTCAGCACAGAGATATCTCAGCTTTAAGCTACCTAGTTTATGCAGTCTAACCACATCAGTATACAAATTAGACAATACTGAATTCTATGCTTCTACAGTGGACTACTAGCAGTAGCAGAGATTAACTCAGGTAAAACAGCAATTCAGTATAATCTGCAGCTCAGATAAAAACTATTCTTTCCATAATCCACTTTGGTTTATGACTCCAGAAAGGCAATTTATGATGCAGGGTATGAGATGCAGTCTAACTAAAGAACTCTATTCATAAGGGAGACAGGAGATTGAGCCACTGAAAATAAAATATCCATGACAATGCGGTGTCTCTTCCAAATTCTGTTTAATACCTAAAACAACTAGATTTTATTTTTTCCCCACCGGCAAATCTCTGAGACTCCCTTTATATTGTATTGGTATTTTATGAACAAATATTTCTAGCATAAATATTTTGTTCTAAGAATGCAATTGACAACATTTTTGCTGCATACTTATTTACCTTTAAAATAGGTTTATTTAAGTGGTTAAAGTTCAAAGGAGGAAAATATTGAAGACTGTGCTGAAGGCCTGCTGAATCCTTAGAGGGAGGACCTGGGCAATTTTAAGTATCTTTGAACTACAAGGTGCAAGTTAAACTGCACAGTCTTGATCTTCTCTGAGTTATACTAGCATGGACATCATCTATATTCATCACTGATATAAATGAGAGACAGTAGGTCATAAAATCATTTAATTTGCCTAAAACTTCCTCCATTGTTTCTGGCTGTAACAGTCATGTTTTAGTGTGCAATTTTCCAGTTCACAGCACAATAGTATTTTGCAAATAGACAAAACATAAGCAATTAATATTACATTAGTCTCTATACTTTAAAAACGTTTTGTATGCATAGCATTACCAGGATTATTTATGATTGTAAAAGCTTACATTTCAGACGTTTTGCAACCATGCCTAAGAAGCAGCAAAATATTCTCTATCATTTTTTACTCTCTAGCAATGATACTTCCAAACAAATTTGATAAAAAGTATATGTAACTGAAATAGTCTAAAGAAATTCAGCTTTACTTTATCATGCTGATTTACAGGAATCAGAAGCCTTTCCTAGCACTTGTAAATATATTTAGTTCTTGCCTTCTTAGTGAAAGCCAACATTTGATATCAGATTACAATGGGAATATTAAAGTGTGTAATTACACTCCCAAGCCAGGTACAGTAAAGAACTTAATTTACTTGAAAACAGCTAGCCTCTACTAATGTTTTCACTGTTTATTAAAAAAGTAAATCAAGAGTTGTAGGTCAATAAAAAAGGAAAATACTCACTTTCATACAGTAAATGGCCAAAATAGGTTCAATCCTTATTAAACAGCTGAGCTTGCTCATTATTTAACAAAAAGAAAATACAGTGAGGAAAGGAGCTGTACATATCATACAACATTTACACTCAATTTACTCAGTGAATAAATGAGCTACAAAATGGACAAGACAATCTATTAAAACATTAAGGCAACAGATGACTAGATAGAAGCTTTTTTTTACTGTTTATAGCTGCGTGAAAATCAGAAGATGCATGGTTGACCTACAAAATACTGATTCAGAATTTGCCTCCCTTATTTCTACTTGAGCTGATGCCACCAAATTCAATCATCCAATGTTACGTAATCTCTCCACGCAGGTCATTTAATGTCATGATGTTCTAGGGACACCCATTACTCAAGGCTAAATTCTCTTATATAACCCATATTCCATATCTTTTACTTGCGTAGTAATTCTCAAATGCATATTCTATTTTTATTCCAAGTATGGAGCTCAAATTTAAATTGAACATGCAAAGGGAACTGCATGCATGCTGATTAAGGAACATGCAGTAGGGGCTGTTTAAATCTGCTGTACTCAAATCACATACAGTCATAAAAACTTACTGCCCTCATTCAGCAGTTGGCCCTAAGAAGTAAGGAGTGCAAGGCTGAGTTTGACTTCAGGTCAGTGAGCACTCGTGCTTATTCTCATGAGTAGCCTGTCTAAGACAATACTGATAAGTAAGTATACCATTGAAGATCACCTTTATTAGATGTGCGATATTTCCTTCTTTCTTTAATGAATTTCTTTCAACTGGCATTGACACTCCTACTAATTCCACCTTGCTGCACCAATTTGTTTTAGAAAAAGAGACTCTAAGATGAAGCACACTGATTTTCAGATACTATGTTTCAGTAAAAATGATGAGATAATAGAAGCAAAGCCTTTAGCAAAAATGAGAGTGGAATAACTTTGTGGGTCTATGAGACAGTTCAGTTTCATTGTCCTATTCCCAAATTACCTAACAACAAATATCCTGTGTTCACCACAGCATCAGAAAAGCAGACTGCTGGATCTCGACACTGGGTAATTCAAAATTAGTAGTTCAGACAATTAATTTTTCCTCTCCTTCCCCAATATCCAGCATACTTGGAAGCAAACATTAAGTGTCATCTTATTCATTTCTGTTCAAGAAAAGGTATTGGCCCCTAACTTTCAAGCCGTAACATTTTAGCTTCAAATCTTTCTTGCATGGATCAAGTAGCGAACTTGATGGTGGCTGAACCCAGTGTTTCTCTGTTCCTTTGCATGTATTTCAGCACATATAATTAAAAGATATATATATATATTTTTTTTTTCCAATAAGGTTATGGGTTCATTGAGCCAGAGCTTTATTTTCAGATGATCGAAGCTGATTTAGTTCTGCCTGGTTTCAGTCAATGTACGATCATTTACGCTAATACAAGTACAGCTCCAAATAAAGAGTGTGCTATTTTAATAGTGCACACAGTACTTTATCAACTTCCATTTAACGAGTAATTTATTTGAATAAAACCAAGCAAAAATTTAAGGACCTGGTACTACATTGGGTTCACTTGCAAGTCTCTCTGTACTCAAAAGAAGGAAAATCCCAAACTGATTCAATATACAGTAAAATGAAATGCTCAGCTTTCATTATACTAAGCATTTAGAGAAAGAGTTCTGTGAAAGGGAAAAAATACGTTGTCTTCAGAGGTGCTCTCCATGACGCACAGTGCAGCAGATAAGAACAAGTAATCACAGACTCATTAAGGTTGGAAGGGATGTCTGGAGATCATCTGGTCCAACCCACCTGCCCAAAGCACAGTTGAAGTGAAGTTTGCTTCACTTCAATTTATTTGCGCACCCTATTCTACCAGAAGCAATACCTTCATGAATTTAAGTTAACTGGATATTCACCTGTTTCCTCATCTAAAACAGCAAAATGGGACATTCACTTTTACTTGCAAGTGATTCTTTTCTTTGTGTGTCTCAGGCTGTACTTTCCAAGGTCAGCGATATATTAAGCGTCCCCGTTCTCCATGAGACATGACCTATCCTTATCCCTATCGCATGATCTTCTAGCAGGCTTTACTCTTTTGGATTTGCTGGTGTAGAGTTTAAGACCTTTAAACTTCCCAATTGCCAGAACAGTTCTCTTTCTTTAGTGTGACTTTGCCCATGGCATCCCAAACTGCACCAAAGTGCACTATTCCTCCCATATGAATTGTACCACGCATTTCAGGTTTGCCTGCATAGTCACTGCCATCTCTTCAATTCTGGTTTCTTTCCCTTCATCAGAGCATGAAAAAAGCCAGGGTAAGAGTTTCTTCTGAGTATAAGGGACTCCTTCACTTCTAATTAATAAGGATTCCACATTAACATGCAACCGGTGCAACAGTTAAAATCACAGATACCGAAATTCATTATTTGGGGGTTTCAATCCTTCATCCGCTAATGTTGTTTTACTTTTTCCAGCCCATCATATTTAATTTCATTTAATTTATTATGCCGCAAGATACAGACACTAGAATCTAAAACTACTGCTTTGTTTCCTTAAATGTTTTTCAAGTCCCTGTCTCAAAAGTTACAGAATGCTGAAGAAGCCTGTAAGGAGCAAGAGACAGCCAGATTACAACCTTAAGACCAACTAGATACGCCGCTCTAATCATAAAGAGTTAGTTTGGAAGCCAGCAGTCTTCCCTGCATACCAGATCTTAAAAATTAAGTAGCACCTTCAGAAGCCTCAGGCCCAAGGAGTTAAACAAGAGTACCCTTCTGTATCACAGCAGAACATAGGTTGCTCAGAGATCCCATGGCACCTAGTCCTCTGACTTGAAAAAAACAATTTTTTTTTTTTGAATTAGTAGACAGGGCCCAGGTTCAGCTCTCTTAGCCTAGAAAAAGTAGCAGGATGGGACACCCCCTCCCCCCCCAGGAAGGGGGCAGGAGGGACCCCAGCAACAGCACCCCCCGCAGCGAGTACACAGGCCCGGCAAGGGGCAGGGGACTCCCGCACTGTGCGTCGGCGAGCGGAGGCCGAGCTCCGCGAAAGGGCTGCTCAGCTGGACTGTGGGAGCAGCATGGTCTGCTGGCCTCGAGCAGGGCTTTCTCAGGCGATGCCACAGAGGCGCCTCTCCCTCGCGACGCCCCTCAGTTGCCGTGCACACCCCACTGTTAACCGGCTGGCCGTTAAGCGGCCCTTAACAGACAGCGCCATGCCCCCGGGGCCGCAAGGACACGCACAGCCCCCGCCCCGCTGCCTCACGGCTGAGGGCAGTGGGACCCTGACAGGGTAACCAAACAGTGGTTTACAAACTCTGCAGATTATTACTTACTTAAAAAGAACAGTTCCGCGGAAAAGAAACAGAGGACATTCCCAAGCCCCCCAAAGTACATATTTTTCCATGCTCAAATAAAGGCAGGAGGTTGCCTTGTGATGGACGCTGTATGACACTGATCACTCAGGGCTGCGCAGTCCCTACATTCAATTAATGCTGAATGTCAGTCGGGTGTGCTGAAAAGCCTTGTATCGCCGTGCAACGTTATGCGAGTAAATTTGATAAGATTCAGTGGAGTTCAAGATAGAAAATGTCTCGACCATTACATCAAAATGCTTGCTTAAAGGTTGAGGAAATGCAAGTTAAATCTTTTGCTAAATAGAGGAGCCAGATTAAGTTAGGGAAGGAAACAGCAGTCTTGGTTAATCAGTTTGACATGTCTGGAAGGCTCAAAATATTGTAAAAATGTATCTCCAAGAAAAAAGGTCTCCAATATCTATTAGATTTTTTTTTCAGACCTAGAGGCTGCATATGTATAGCTCTTCTTTTAGACAAGAGCATTTTTCTTGTATTGAATCAGTTAATAAAAGCTGCCAAATAATGTTTGCATATGATTTGAAAGAATTCTTTTTTGCTCTTAGTCTTCAAATTATGCAAGATTTTTTCACACGAAATAAATAGTGAAATACATTTATCAATAGTAATTTCCAAAAACTTCCTAAATAATGCATTTGCTTCTTAACAACAGTTCAGCTAGTTCTATATGTTCACACAATGGATGAAATTCTGTAACCTCCACTTAGGGTCTACCCTAATCGGTTTAATAAGCAGAGGGACCATAACGTTCACAATTGTTCCAAATGGGTAAGAATGGAGATGTATACGTGTGTATAGGCAACTCGCTCCAAATTCATAAGATGCTGCTATTCAAACACAAAGCAATGAATGCTACCCACGAATAAAAGAGGAGAGCCTCTTTATAATCTAGATATCTGGAAAACAAACTTCTCCTGCAAAGAATTGCCAAGTTTTCTTCAAAACTGCTGCCCCTTTGTGCTGGAACAAGGCTGTCAGACAAAAAGGAAATAATTTTTCTTACAGAATCATGCGATGGACCTCGTGGTAGAAGAGTCTTTTTTACCCTTTATCCAGTCACTGTTGTTTAGAGTAAATCAAATAAGTAGAGCACACAGCAGACAAGTTTCTCTTGGTTTACTACACTGAAATACAAGCTGATTCAGTATGCAATAAGGCAGCGATGTATAGCATGCACAAATACACTGGATTTGGTTTGTAAGGAAAATATTTCCTTTTGAGTTTAACAAGTGATTGTCATGCTTACATACAGTATAGGAGAACAGACTTTACCTAAACAGGAAAACTTCTTATAGTGATATTTCTGCCATTCTCTCTTACCTAGCAGTAAGGCCACATCCCAACATTAAGGTAACCAGCATGGCAGCATGTGCTTTTGTGAGCTCTTTCTGTCCGGGTATAAGCACTCTAAAACACCTTTTCATAAGAAATATAAACTTCAGTAAATTAAATTTAGGAGGGTATTGTCAGAATATTTTAAAATACTGATCTTGAGTAGGTGAAAACTACGTAAGGGGTTATTGCACCTGACAATTCATGTTATACATACTGTTTAGCATGTGCATACAACAGCTGTGTATATAAGTCACTGTCATTGTTCCTCTTGTCCACTAACTAATTTTTCACTATTGAAAGCATCACTGAAGCAGCAGGAAAACATTTAATTATTTTGAAGAGATTTCAGACATTGTTTCCTGACACTATCTTTCTTAAGATGTTCTATCAGAAACTACTTTTATACCAATTTTAGCAATTTTATACCAATGAAGGATTAGGCTTCCATGTATTTATTAAAGACAAATACTATCTCTTACTCCATGCATTTATACTTTTTTAAGACAGAAAAAAAATCACAATGTACATTTGACTTTTTCCACTGTAAGGAAGCATAATCAATTCTGAAATAGTTACTAGGGGGTCAATATTTAGGTACTTATATAAATGTGTCTTTGATATTCAGAAGCACTAAGCACAATCTACTCTGTCAGAAGTCAATGGGACAAAAATAAGCCATTTTTATGTAAATATTTAAAATTATAATCAGGTTCCTATCCATATTTAATCAAGCTCAAAACTGCTGACCAATTTCAGTATAATAATGTAATGCTGTCCAGGCAGACATTTTCATAATAAACATATTACAATTCTTGACAAAAAGCCATCTTCTGGAGTCAAGGGAGGTCTTGCACATATTTCAAAAACAAAAAGCCCTCACAACTATCTCCAGTGCTTTTTTCCATGTCACTTACAAAACCCTAGTCTTGAGTAACATCATCCATCAGTATTTGACTGAAGTAAGGTTGTTTTATTAAAATGTTACGAATTCTCTGTATAAGCCACTAAGTATGAGACTTTGCCCAAAGAGCTTACTTTTAACTTCTACAGAGATATTAGAATTATTTTTACTCTTTTATTTCTATTTATGTTTCATGACCCTGATGTTGGGAGAGGGGGGTGGTTTCATAAAAATGTAATTGCTAACTGAAAAATTAAAACTGACAAGGCAGTATTGTACAAGAAAGAAATGCAGGAAATATTTAATTGGATAGTAAATGAAGATGAGCTGCCACTTACACATAATTAGAAATAAGCTAAAAAACCTCATTACTGAAAGAAAAAGTCTGCTGTACTTAAAGTAGTGAAAAAATACATTGTTTTCCTTAACAAAAACAGAAGCTACTTGATCCTCTGGGTAATCTTCACAGGAATTTTTACACAGTCCGCGTCTTTCGTTTAACTTTTGTTTTCAAGTCAAAAAGCAAATAAACTCCAACAATAGCAACAGGAAGTGATATACATTGCATTTGTGAACAGCCTCTCTCTTGTTTCATTCTTTCCTTTCCCATTTAGCATTTAACATGTATATTATAAAGCTTGTAAAAGAGCAGGTTGAAAGATAATCTCAAAGCTGCAAGAAAACTGATTTTTTGAGGAGAAAAATAATGCTGTTTTTTAATTGCTGATTTTGATTGAAAAGTGCTAATTCATAGCAGGGATAGTTCATACACCACTTTTCTTTTCTTTTTTTTTTTCAGTCTGTGGGGCTCCTTACCAGCACTACATTTTCTTCCCTATTCCTCTGCTAAGCTGAGCCACTGCATTCAATATGGCAAGTTTGTCCACAGTACATTAAAGAAGCTGCATCTGACTAGAAAGAAAAAGCCAAGGAGAGGGAACACCCAAACTACATGTCCTAGAACTCCTTAGGAAGCATTTCTGATGAGGCAGGGGGAGGGGGAGAAGGGGGAGAGGAAATAAAATATATAATGTTTATTATAAAAAATAGTTATTTTGGTCGATTGTGTTTTGGATTGAATTGTGGGCCTTTTGTTTTGTTTTTGATGAATTGTTGCAGACTCCCAGAGAAATCAGAGACTACTGTTATTATCACAACAAAACACCATTTTGCCCACCGAAAATATTTTTAACGGAAAGTTTTCAACCAGACTTACTTGCGACAAAGAATAAACACAAGGAGAGCAATAGGTAAAAGCCATGCTTGTTTATTTGCAGGATGCTATCCAAATTTTGCAAGATGCTCATGACAGTGAGGAAAGCAGAATTTGCACAGATAAAAACTCATGCTGTTCAAAGGGCATGCATTACTGATACCAATTAATTAAGGAATTTACAAATGACTGCTTTTGCTGCTGAAGCTCTGTCCAGCTTAAGATGTCACATCATGGGGAACTGAATCCAAAGTTCTTTCTGCTTAGCCTGACAGATACCAATCTACTGTTGGGACAATTCTGAGGAGCAAAACCGCTTCAAAATATACGTTCACAATTCCTAGTTATCCATCAATCTTTTCTTCACTGCAAAAAGTAGGAAAAAGCCACAGTAATGAAATACACAGGTCTGCAAAAGCTCTTCTGTAGTTTGTGAACTTTATGTTACAACAATAAAGCACTTTGTCCATTAACTGATGGGCTAAGAAAACATCTTCAGCTATACTTATGAACTGAAATTACAATATCTGAGACTCCTAGGTCCTGTTGGCTTTCAATCCTTAATCTGTGCTACAGAAAATTGTTTTGTTTTCCTAATTTTCTAATTAAGTTGTTTAAATGTATTGTTTCAACTTCCTTTTTTAAAAATAAAAGGTATAATAAAATTTAAAAAAGAAAATTCTCCCGCTTATTTCTTTTCATCTGGGTGGGTCCTTCTGGTTCCTCCAACAGTATCTTATTTGACATCCTCTGGACTGTTTTCTTCCAAAGAACCTTGATCCCTTGGGGCACTGCTATGCAGTCAGATGAGTAATTAAAGCCAAGGGAAGATCAAATGGACTGTGCACTCTTTTCATTCAAAGGTGCTTAAACTGCTTCAGATGGCTTTGCCTACACTAAAGAATTATTACCATAAAATCGCATCACTACCAAAGCCATTTCAGTTGTAGTAGTATCAGTATTGCTTTGAATTTTAGGGTAGATTGCTCTGTAATAGCAGTACTTTCAAGAATATGTGCTCACATGCTACATTAGCATCTATGTTTGCAATGGTAGAGTTTGTTTATTGCAAAATGTCCTTCAGTATAAACTACATTTCTTAGTCTCCTCAAAGCAAATCCTATGGGCAAACTTTATTCAGTCTTCTATGCTTTTAAGGATCAGCTCTACACTTCTAAACAGGTGAAATAAACTGTTTAACAACATTGATATTAAAACTGACCTTTAAAGAGAGATGATAAATACAACATCTCATTGACAAAGGGGAGTGTTGTCAGGCTTATTTATCCTTTCTTTTACAGGGTCTGTATGCAACTGACTCAGCAGAAGATTTATACTTGATTCATACTGTAAGAGCTGTAAGAAAAATTACATTTTAAATTAAAGTTTGGATTTTCCAGGTTCTTGTTAACCTCAGTGTGGGAAAATAGATACCCCTTTTGCTTCCTCTGGATGTGCCACTCGTCTTCAGAGCATGATGTACAGGTCAGTTTGGTAGTCTGTTTTTTGCCCAAGGGATGTGTCAAAACATGGTGTCTAGCTTCTCAGTTAATATTTTAATACTAATTTCTCATTGCCTAAGGTACTAATGCTGCAAATGCCTCTCACTCACATGAACAATCTCACTGAACCTTAATGGGTATTCCTAAGCCTGCACATGTCCTTCACATACACAAGGGCTTACAGGCTCAAGCCTTTTTTCTTTCAACTTGAAGCAGTAAAACATATAAAACAATAAAAAATAAATACCCAGCTTGAAAGACAAACTGCTATCTGCTTTGAAATAAATAGAAACTTACTGGCCTACCAAGCCCAGCTCAGCTCAGCAAAGTGGATGCGAAAAAACATTTTGCCTAATTGCCTAATTAATTACGCAGCTCTCACCCCAGTGAAATTAAGACAGCATTTTGATCCTTGCTACAGGGCTCTCATTCCTCTGGGATGTTTTCCTGAGAAAACTGGATGAGATGACATTAAAACTGGTCAAATACGCTGCAAATAAATCTGCTGTAATCTTCAGTGCAACTCATGGAGCAGTTACAGATCAGTGAGGCTAAGTGGTATTTTGGGTTTTTTTTCCCCCTCTCTTTTTTCTTCTCTGTCTATCAGTGTAATGGGCCCTTTTGCCCTTTACGTTATATTGTTATTTGTATTTTCTACTTCACACAGCAAGAGCTACCTAATTAGGAAGATCGGAGTGAGCTGCTGGAGTATAGCTGTTTAATACTGTTAGTTTATCTTTTAATTAATGTGCTATTCTTTCCCATCTAATTAAGTTTTTTTTAAGGCACAGATAAGTCAGAGAAATCATTACAAAGAAATATGGAAGGAGAAGGTTGGAGGGCAGCTGAAAAATATTTATCGTTAGAATTTGTGTGTGATGCACATAGATTTCATACTCTTTCATCTTCCTCTACCCATACCCACCCTTGTCAGGCTTTTGTCTGCATCAGAACAATGCAGTTCACTTCCAATAAATGAATCTCATTGCTGCCAGTGAGCTTTTCCTCTTCTGTCTCTCCATCTCTGTCCTGCCCCATCTTGTCTCTCTTTTCCTGCTTCCATCTCATTTTCAAAACAAGACTATTTATTTTTACAGGTTTGCACTTCACAATTAAGTGCCTTAAAGTTCATTTATAACTTTTGTGAACTCATACAAAGATCATTTCAAAAGGGCCGCAGAGGATTATATGTATGTGCTCACAAGAAACTAGGACGAAGTCAGTAGCCCTGTATCAGATGCAAAAGACTGTACAAATATGTACAAGAAACATGACAGATGCTGGCCAAACCAAGCTCTTCTGCTTTAGAATTTAGCATTACAGTCGCCCTCTTTCCAGTTGCCTCCCACTGGCCAGGCCAGCTGAGAGGCTGGTGGTGGTGGAAAGTGGGTTAAGATCCCACTGGTCAGTACTGCTCACATCTTCCAGGACTCACTTAGCAGGAAGTTTCTCCAGAAACACGTGAAATTACCTGGGCATAAACTACTACTCAAAGTGATGCAGTGAAGCAGAATTGGCCCTGTACTCACTAGAAGATTTGAAGAACACATCTGATCAGATATTCTCCTTTGCATTTTTAAGTATTAAAAAAAATCCTATTAAACTGAAATAAACCTACTCGTACTGTTTTTGAACAATGAAAGCAAACATCTAAGTAGCCTTTGATTCTTCTTGAAAGCTGTTGTATGTATTTGCAAATACCAATCCTGGACCTTTGGTAATACTCAGGAGGTCTTATGTGAATTGAATCATGTCCAAGGGTTCCTATGAAATCTCTAAAACCAAGGAGAACAGATTTCAAATTTACTAATAATTCTGCTACTTCTAAAATAGCCTCTCTATGTCTCAGGACCATTCCCTAGTAATCAAGTCTTGTCTTGTCATTTTTCTATTCAAAAATCTGATCTTCCTGCTGTCATTAAAATCCAGAGTAAATTTAAATAGCACAAAAAATAAAGTGGATCAATAAAAATGCAATACACAAAATCTGCAAGAACAGTTTATACAATTTAGAATAATTCTTTGGAATCACTAAAGCATTTCACATGACAAATTATATACTGCACTGATGATGATGAGATGGGAAATGGTGCATCAGTACATCCTGACTTATTGCAAACTTAATTCCTTTACAATGTTTAATGATGTTCCTTTTATTCTCAGACTGCCACTCAAAGGTGGTTTTCTCTCTATCTTAATCAGATTCCATTTCATGCACAAAGAAGATTTTTATCTCTGCACTGGCATGTTTAATTTTTAGGCCATTATAATACTGAAAGACTTAGAACATGTCCTAAAATGTAATTCTGTGATTGCAATGAGTCCTTGTTGGCAGTAGCATGGAAAGTACAATCCCTGGTCAAGAGTGATTATATGTCGTTTTAATCATTTTTATGGACTATATTGTATTAAATGTCTAATACGTCAGTGGACAAAATAAGGCAGACAGCCACTGGTACTACAGTCTTGTTAGGTTTTGCCTAATTTATGCTGATGAAGCATCTTTTCTCTACAAAGATATCCTTACCAGGGGTATTTTCTGCTTTACTTTTACAGAAACTATTTTTGCTCGCTCCTGCCCACTACAAAAGCCATGATTTTATAAAGCTAAGTTTTTCTGATGACAGGCAGTTTTGCAATACACTAATGTATAATAAAACCCTTTCGCAATTTAAGTCAAAACAAGTAAAGATAGAAAATAAGTAAAAACAGAAGCAGCCTCCATCCCTCAGGCAAACTTAAAATATGAGCCCAAATGCAGTAGCTACTTGGTGCCATATAAACAAGGAGAAAAGGTCATTAAAATATTTTATTTTGCTATCAGGTTTTAAGGGAAAATTATTACCTATAGGGGGCTTCTTTTGAAATTTTACTTTGTTAATATGTGGGCTTTGTAAAATCAAATCTAACTCATCTTGTACCTTATGTTCTCATTACAGAAACAAAAGTGTTTCTTTCATAACTGAAAATTTTGTGCTTCATTGAAACAACACATTTGCTGTCTTCGCAGGTGGCATGTAGCTTATTATGGAAAAATATTTTAAATGTAATACCAGTACAAATAATAAAGAAGAAAATCTGTTTTGATCTAGATTGTTCTAATTAGTAATGGCATGGGAAAGACTAATCTTTTTATTCAGGTCTGAAGGGCAGATTTTTTATAGTACTGCAGCTCCTAAAGACCCCAGTGGCAATTAGAAGGGTTTTCAAAATTACGACGGCATCTTTCAGCTATAAGCTTGGCAAACTGAATCTCTAGAAGTCTATGTACTTTGTAGATACAGCCTTCAGTACTCTGATATAAATAATTACCCCCCAAACTGTAAAGAACAGTTTATCTTAGTATAAAATTAATACTGCTATCAAAGAACCATTCCAACAACAAATCCCATAAGCAACAACACTTCTCCACCCTCAGATAACTACACCCTGCCTCAAATTCTGAAGGAAAACCATCTGTTTCACAGATGTGCATATCAACAGGCATGGGCTCACCATGTGTATTAATACGTTTAAAAGCAGACAAACTTCTCTTCCTGTCATTTCTTTTTCCTAAGGGAGTTAAACAGCTATGGCTAGCCCATAAATATGCCCTGAGAGCAATTCCTGTTGCACAGAAGTTACCCTGCTGTCCCCAAAAGAAAGTATTCATATTGTAAGGAATTTACTCTCTTTTAGTAATCATGCTAAAACTCCCAGTTTTCAGCAAATTTACTTCAATTCAAAGATAGCTGTAGGTTTGTCAAAACCTACAAAACTTGGTCTTTCTTCTCAGAGCACCTGGCGTTTTCCTGGGACATACCAATCATGGTTTTGATTTCAGCACTGCACAAAGGCTTTTTGCAAACCTTCCTGCCTTCCCTGGCTTCTAATTTCAGTCACAACCTGTACATCTGACAACGAAAGATTGAGATATTGCTTAACACAGGGGGTCTCAGTGTAGCCCAAATGCCAAGTGGTGGGAAGCAGGCAGTCAACAAGGCTCCAAAAGACAATGCCAGCTACTTTGGGATCCAATATTTTGCCCAATCTTCACCTGTTTTGTGAGTCCCCAGGGAAATGTTTCTCATTTCCCACTTATTCGCACACATACCAAGCACCCCATTTTTTGTTTCTAGAAGATACGTGGAATTGTACAAACTCATTCTGTAGAAACTTGGTACCTATCTTGTAGAAATGGGAATAATTAGCCACTGTGACAGTTATTCCACAGCACCCACTGAATCAGAGAGGCAGCTGGCTGTTACAAAATTATTGAATACATATTTTTTTGTAAAACCCACTGTGTAATATAGAGTGAGAAGTTGATTTGACAAACTCCCTTAATTCAATAAAAAAAAAATTATACGTTTATAAGAGTCAAAAAAGCCCGATCCATTCATGCATTTAAAGATTTCTTCCACAAAAGTATGGATGATTATCTCTCCCTGAGTACTTTTTGGAAATGAATATACAAAGACCAGAGGCCCTACGCTGATTTTTCAGAACTCTTGTAATGTGCAACAGCAATGACATTTTGCTGAACAATTTTAATAATGCTATTGAACTATGTATATCTATTTAATTTGATAATTTCTCCTTAAAACATCCATCATAATGGAACACTTGGATTTGATTCGTGGAGTGTTCTGCTGCCATAGATTCACAAGCCAGAATATACTCTGCAATATTTATATATATAATGGCAACGCTTCTTGCAAATAATTCTGACCCACCATGCCATGACTGAAAAACACAACATTTATTATTAAGAGAGGCTACATAGGTGGGTTTTAACCATTAGGAAGTGAAAGCTTCCTTCTTTTATCTCCTAACCACCTTCAGTCTTACACACTGCACCTACTCCTTCTGGGAAAACTTTCTAAACTATCAGTTTTAGCAAGTTGATTTCTTTTCTGATGACTGAAGAAAACAAAATTCTGAAGAGAAATTAGACAGAGGGAAACAACCTCTGTCGGAATTAGACTTGGCCTGAAAAATAATTGCCACAACACCAGAATAAACACAAGGAAATGAATACCTGTATTAGGGCTCATCCAAAAGTCTGCCCCAGCAATAGAGCAGAATTCTTCTTACCAAGTGGGGAGCATGCCATCTTCTGAATAGCCATCACCATTTTTATTAGTATTTACTTTTCTTTGTTGCCTTCCAGTGCTATTATTGACAGTCCGCTTAAGGCTCTGACCTATCACACATCATACTCCATTATGATCCATGGTGAAAATTTAAAGCAGTTCATACCACATTATCTCAACCAATGATTACATATTCTTACTTGACTGTCAAAATGTTATACCCTATGGGGATAATTTATAGCTGAAAAAGAGGGACGGGAAAAGAGGAATACCTAAAACACATATTGGCACAGATGCTTGAGCAGGGTAGTATCTATTCTTAACTCCCTCTGCAGAAATATATAAAAAATGAATGCTATATCTGTTTACCTTGGTAGAATAGGAAACAGTATCTCTAATGACTGTAAGGAATTGAAAAAATGTGTGCACTTCAATCTACTCTGCATTAGGGAGATATATGCATCTGGACCTAGGTTGATATTCAAGAAAGCAGGTTGTAAAGAAGAGGTCTTCATCTCTTAAATACATTTTTTGCAGATACATGGTAAAACCACAATCAGTTTCTGCGTGCTGTTCTCTCCTGGAGTGCAGACAGGAGGGGGACCAGGACTGCGTCATGTGCCCAGAAGGGAATATACACTTCAAAGTCAAACACTGCTCTTTGGCAATCTTTTTTTCTTTTTTCCCCCACCTCCTTTTTTTTTTGGGGGGGGGGGAGTGGGCAAGAGGGGGAGTATCAGGCGTCAGCAAGGGTCTATGTCAACTATAGGACTTACCTCTGTAACTTCTCTTATAAACATAAGCAGTAAAAAAATTCTCACTGGAAACAGATTTCAAGATCAGAATCTAAGTATGAAAAGAAAAGCATCCTGTAACATGCTGCAAAGAAAAATCACTTTACATTACTCCTTCCATTGCTCCGCTTCTAATTTTAAGATGCTTCTCTGTGTAATTTGGGCCACACTCAAACACAAACAAAATCCATATGCCCAGGAAAATAACTACCACCAGCACTAGGCTGCTAGACAAGATTAAATCATGTAATTTATGTATTTTTCTTTGAATATATTGATCCCAGTACAACACCTGCTGGGTGAATCTATAGTTTATGAATTATGTCTTTAGCCTTATTGTTCAAAATCTTATTATTTTCTTGCTCTTGAGCCACTGGAGAGCATGTTGATAGTCACTCAGACTCCAATTGATACCAGTTCGGGTCTGAGAATATGAATCATTTTAATAGCTTCATGATTTATTATATATGTGACTTTTCTTTGGCAAAGCTAGTATCTGAGTTCTAACATTAATATTTTGTATCATCAGAAGCATTTGACTATATGTTTACAAATTGAGCATCAGAATATCTTTTCCTGCCTCTTTTCCAAGCTTTTATGACCACACACCCCTTGATTGCCCACAGTATAAATGCTCATGAAAATATAAACAAAAGCAAGATATAGTTCACTAAATTCATCAAAAACTGTACTGCCTAAATATGGGAGGCAGAACAAAGCTTGATCTTAGTGACTAATGAGAGAGTGCAGATGTCCCGCACCTGGTGGGCAGCAGGCTTTCAGCACCAGGAAAAAACACGGTACCAGGACAAGAAGGTTTATCTGGCTGTGCTTACTATATAGACATGAAGACACCTGCCTTCAGAAAGCATTCTGCTTCTTTAAATGCACCTTTTATGGCCTTTCCTCAGGAAAGGCTTTCATCACATGCAATGTTCTACTCTATTTCAACAAAGGATTTAAGCACATGCTGTTCAGCTGCTCTCCCTGTTTCAGCTTAGCCACAAACATCAAAATGACCACAGTGTCTTCTGACATAAGCTGTCAGATTAATTTTTTCTTCTGAGTATCTCAGTTCTGCTTATATGTTTTTCTACATTAGATGTATATTGTTTCATTTCCTTTGTTCCGTCCATAGTACCTCTGGACAGCTTCCAAATGACTACAATGATGTTTCAGTAAGAAAATATCTTAAGAGAGTGGATATACAGTAATAAATCTCAAATAAGAATCTGATATGACTGGTACTAAGCTGCTGGAAAAGAAAAAAGCCTTTTTGTAAATAGTCATTTTGATTTCTGATTACATATTGCACACAGTTCAGGGATAATGTTATTCTAACAACAAAGGCAAATGCTAAGGTATCTCCTGCCTCTTGAACCGCAAAATACATTTTTTGGATTCTTTTTTTTAATTATCTGTTATTCTGGTGGATCATGACAAATGGTAATTCAGTGATTTTTAGATTAGGTAATGTACTGGAATTATGTTAGTAGAGATTTCAGAAAACAAATCTCTGGTTATTGTAAGAATTCCTTTGTGTTCTGACATTTCATCCATAGCAATAAAAAGGAGTATTTTTAAAGACTTCCTTTTCACTATGCACTGTATAAAGATACCAGAGCTTACTGAAAGCTTTTACATCCTTGTGAAAAATTTGAAGGTTTTAGAATTTCTTTATTCAACTTTTTGTGCGTGCCTTTGGTGAATCTTGCAGCATGATGAAGACAGCAGTCTTCCACTTGCCTGGATTCTGTGATACAAGGAGACCAGAAACTTGAGTGTCATAGGATCTGCTCTTTACAGTCCTCTCGGTAATGAACAGAGGCACACGGAGCCTGGGAGCTCCGGCTTTGTGAAGACAGGCATTTGAAATCTGTCAGAATTTTATAGGAAATGGATTCAGGCAAGAGGCACTTCTGGATGGAAGTATGTGCTCTAATAGAACAACATTCTGTGAGATTTCTTTTTGCATATAATATGAATCTATGGTTAACTGCTGTTTTAAACATACATGTTATCACATATACATTTCTATTTCAAATAAGAATGCTATTTATTTTGCTGTATGTAGAGAAATACCATCAGGCATCAGTAACTCTTAAATCCAGCTAACCAACTTGGGTGTCCGATGAGAAAAAACATACACAATATGATCCTCAAATGAACATTTTTTCATAATTCATGTCATACATGTCTTAGATAAAAAATGTTGAGAGATGGTGCTGCTGATTCATCTGAACAGAGTTAAGTCCATTGTAATTTGCATCTTGCTGCCTAATTAGAAAATGACTCATAGCTTTCCAAAATTCAAATATTTTGAAAAATCTTATAAAGAGTGGAACACAAGTTTTCTAGGATAGCCGCAGTTCATGAAACAAAAAGGACATTTTCTTACAGTCATATTCAGTAAAAAAGAAATTCTGGAGAACAGAAACATGTCTGTAAAATAAAGTCTCTGAAGACTCCTCTAAGAGAATCAGGATACTTCTGTGCATAATTATTCCAGGAAAGAGATGAATTAGTAAGTTTATACAGCATGGGAACAGTAAAAAAGTACTAGACAGGAACCATGGATGTGATTTAATAAGCTATTTTGTTAATTAAACAGGCCAGATACTACTTAGGATTTTTCAGACAATGTAGTAGTTAAATGCCTAAATGTTGCTGTTCTGAACATATTTAGGCATTTTAATGCTCTTTCCAGCTATGTATCTACATTGTCAGTATTTAAGTATCTTTCAAAATGTGGTCTGTCTTATCTGATTGCACAGAAAAAATTGCACTGGAAAAGTGAAAAAGGGAAAAAGCGCAATAAAACACATGGGGTAATTTTATGTCTGCAATACATTTCTATCAATCAGAGAAAGTGCTGAAGGGTGTGGTTGAGAAGTGACTGTTTAATTATCCATACAGGCAAACTGCAGTGGATAGATGTAAAGGGACCCAAAACTCCTTAGCTTATCCAATACATAACTGACTTTCTGCCAAGAATGCCTCTTGTGAAAGAAAATTCATTATGAATTCTAGTCTCTGCCTTTATATAAAGGAAATTAATGGGAATTTTTTCTTACTAAGAAATGCAGAACAAGTTTCTTCATTAACATCTAATTCATAGCTCTTGAATAGAAAAATAAAAGAACATGAAGAATATCATTAGATACCTGAAGAAAGAAAACAGAGAGGAGAATGCAAGTTGCTCCAAATTTAACCTACTGTGTCATAAATTGCAAATCAACCAAAAAGAAAATCAACTGATCTGAGTACCTGAGGAACAGTAGGAGACAGAGACAAAAACAGAACTTCAAATACTATATATTTCTTTAAATTTTTTAAATATTTCCTCTTAGGAGTTCTGTGATGCTGTATGAATCACACATTCTTAGGTGAGACAGTACATAAAACTGATCTGCTTCATATTATTCCTATTTTTGTAAAGAAAATATTTAAGAGTCCAAGGCTTTTATCCCTTAGTCTTTGTAAAAGACAACCAAAAACTTTTTCTCAAGAGCTCAATTATTTAAGTTCTGTTTTCACCTATAAAGCGTGAACTATTTGAGTGTTTTGTGCTTTGTTCATGTGGAATGGTAACCTTGTCGGAGTCAAGCTGGTCATTTGGTCCTCTAGAAAAAGAGCTGAACACTCTGAAAAACAGATGCCTGGTAGACACTGTTAATGAATAGTCATTTTTGTTCCCCTGACACAAAGACAATTAGACAAGTAAAGTAATTAATGGATCATACTCTAATAACTATGTGACTACTCTAATAACCATGTGACTACCACTTCTAGCTTCCTGGTCAAAGCATATGACAACAGCTTATACAGTAACATTGAAAAGCCATGCTGGTTTCAACTTAAGAAACAGTGTCGGTGAAAGCTTTTTGCAACAAGGGCAGAAGGATGGAAGGACAGAAGGAAGGATGGAAGGAAGAAAAACTTAAAGAAATGTTAGGTGCAAGCCTTTAAAAAAGGAATTACAGAAAACACAGAATAAAACAACAGTTAGAAGGGGAAAATACTGAGAGTGCCCCTGTAATACAGCCTTATACATTTCAACACTTTATACAGCTAATGTGCAACAGTTCTTAGAACAATCCTGTTGTCATAAGAACGCACCAGCACTGGTGTTCTTCCTACTTTGAAGGTTTCTTTTGCAAAGCGCAATGCATCACTGCAGTTAGCAAAGCATTAGGGGATTTTTTTTTCCCCCCAGTAGCCTGTGCTACTGAGAGTGGATGAGCTTCTGTATTCTAAACAAACTGGAGTATTTGTAAGATTATCAGTGTTAACCCTAGGAACAATCATTTTCAATAATCCATCCTGTAGGTCATAAGTACAGGTCACTACAGTCAAGCCTCATATGGAAGAGGGCTTTTCTGGTAACCTGGGCATCTCTGCTATGGGGATCCTGTAGGATATAATGCAGGTAATTCTGGAAGCTGTGACACATTCTGACACTGAAGAGCAAATGTCCTCCAACTACTGTCACAATCTGGAGAAAGTATGTTTAGTTAAATATCTGTAGATTCAGAGTAATCCTACTCCTTTCATAGGCTGTTAACTTGCAAACATTCAGGAAGAATTTTTCAATGCAAAGTTCCCAAAATTGATTTCTAAATGCTGACAAGTCTTTATGCAATTGTGTGAAGTACAGTAGATGAATTATTCAAAGTGTTAAATGCAAGCAGTGTGCGATACTTACAGTGAGATTTATAGGCACAGAGAACTTTGAAAAAGTTATCCTTTGTTTTTTCGTTCTTAAATCTTCAAACACAGATTGAGAAACTTAAGATTAGGGATGCAAATGTTGACAGCAGCATTTATTGTTTTCTTCATATAAGAAAGCAACCGTTCCTAGTGTTCATTCTGGGAGAGCAGGACTCTCAAGACCTAGATATAGGTTGACCAAAAAATACTCTCCTTTCACATTATAGTGTTTTTGCTTGGAATTCTAATAAGCACGTTACACAAATTTCAATTAAAAAATGAGACTCAAAAATATTAACATGGCTCTATCGCTGTGAAAAACACTAAAAAGATAAACAGAGGTAGCCAAGAGTCTGAAGGTTCACCTATCTCCCTGGCACACAGGCAAAGGATACATCAAAGCTTGACTATTAACTGATTCCTAGCCCCCCAAAAACTCTACAGAAAGTGAGAACTGGGCAGCAGGAAAGCCAGCCAGTGCAGCCCTCCCACTCCGTGCGTTGCCCAAGTCAAGCACAGGAAGGCACCAGCCTAGTCCTGCAGCTCCCTATTCCTGACACTCCTGGCTTTTCTGCCTTCCATGTCCTTTCCTCTGCTTAGCCAGAAATGATACTGAAAAGGGGGACTGGAATGAGCCATCGGGGGCTCTACCCAAATGGCAACATGCAGGGTGTGTGCAGCTTTAATTCTGGGGTTGCCAGATGGGGGAGAGAAGTTTAAATGCCTCCAAATGAAGGAAAGAAATTCTCATGGTGTCCCCTACAACCAGTGTTAATGTACTTCTGCAAAACAAGCATTTGGTTTCATGTAGTTTGAGGCTTGTTCTAAAACTGTTGTAAATATTTAACTTATTTACAATAAGACTAAACAACTATTAACTATCTCATTTTTCTTCTGTTTATTTTATAAATTACAGCTCCCAACATTTGTGCAGACTGCATATGCCATGCACTAATTGGTAATATGTTTTAAATTATGGCAATATTGTTATAAGTTTAAGCTTTTGAGCACTAAGCAGATAAAAAAAAGATTTCTCCAAATACACCATTGCGGATTACCTTTTATTAACAAAATGCCAGCTTGATGTGACACTACTACTGCAATGATTCTGAATAAAGCATCAATTCCTTTGCTTTATGCTTGATATTGTATTTATTTGGGGATAATAGGATCTTGGGATTCTTGTTTTTTATGTTCAGAAGAATGAAGTAGTGATCTCCATGTGGTAGACAAAAATGTCAAAACAACCATACCCTTCTCTCAAACAGCTGGGCAAAGTTTCTCTTGGATTAAAAATGCTTGCAGAACTTTGCTTTTTTGGGATGTTGTTAATGTATCATGAATACAAAAGAAGTTACAAAAATGAGTCACTATTTTTGAAAGGAGGCAATATATAGTCATAAAAGTTCAGCATGGCTTAAACATCTTCCAAATAAGTGAATTTATTCACCTGTGGAGTAGGTGGCTACAGCTTGCTTTAATGTGAAGCTTAATGTCACAGAGAAGTGGGTTTGTCACAAAAAAGTCTTCCTCCAACCTCTCATTACCCATCATCAGCCAAAAAAAAATAAGATTTGCAATGTTTCTGAACGTATAAAAATGCATAATGGAAACAAATATGAGTTTTATAGCTTTGTAAATATCTGAAAAGTCTACTTAATGTTTATACGTGTTGATCAAATACGATATATAACTCCAGATTTTTAGATAAATAATTCAAAAACCTTAAAATATAATGATTTTTCTTATAAAATTTAATTTATTGCAGCAGTAAGGTTGTTGTTATACATAATTTATGAAGCAACATGTGAACAAAGCTGATTTACTCTAAAAAAGACTGGGAAAGCTGGGAAAGGCCTATACTTCAAATTTTCCAAAGCAACAGAAGTCCAGATCATTTTGTTCTGTAAAATTGTTCATAAAAGTATGAAAAATCTTAATGACAAAAAGGCTGAAATATGTCGAAGCAGAAAGCCCGCAAAGGCTACCTGGAGACTGAATTAATATCATGTCTGACAAAGAGATGTTGTTGGAGACTGAAAATCAATTAATCCGAAGTGGTACATTAGAAACTGGGCCTACTTGATGGACAAGACAGGGAGTCTGTCTGCTGTGCCAAGACAGTCATATCACCCTTCCTTTTAGGACCCAAGATTTAATGCTGGTGCTAGAGGAAAAAGGAATGCATAAAAGAGCAAGCTTTATTGCAAATCATATTTCCATCTCCCCTACCTCTAACTTCTTCAGTATCCCCAGAATCCTTTAACACCCGCTGCTGTCATCACCCTCATCCTCAACAGGTATGGGGTGTTCGGCCACAGAGAGGCAGAAGAAGTTTGGGCAGCACCGAGAATGAGAGACTTCCAGCCTTCCCTCCTCTATTCATTTTTTTTCCTTCCCCAGCTTGTTTCTCTTTTTTTCCCCTCCTTTCTTGATTTGCCCTCCATTAAAGGGAATCTGCCATCTGGAAGTGACCATATAATTTCCAAGAAATAAGAAGGTCACCTATGAACAATGAGAAGCATCTTCAGCAAGACTGTGCTGATGTAGGTATGCTGGCTTGACAAAGAAGTTCATGGGATCATCTGTATGTATGTGCAGTTGATGTATCTACCTCATAAAGTAACTTATGTTGCAACCACTTTTGCTTTACTTTGATATTCTGCTTTAATCCACCGTATTGCATGCACCATATAAGAAAAATCTATATAACATATCCTAATCATATTGTATTTAGTACTGATAGATCAAAATTTTGCAGCAGCATATTTTTACATCAGAACTTGCTAATTCTTTGACGTAAAACTGTCAGTAGAAGAACGAAGAAAATACAAAGATGAGTTGCATTAAATAATGGTTTGCAAATTGTGTGACAATCAGATAATACATTTCTTATTTTGGACAAATAAAAGATGAAACTTTTCAGATATTTTGTTTCTGTTCTTTTTAAAACTAATCACAACTAATCACAAAACTAAAAAGACAGATATGTAAAATGACAAGAAGAAAGAAATGGTTAGGAAATGTCTAATAATGATTGGCTTTTCTCACTTAGCTGGGAAGAAAACTTTTTCACAATATCAAAAATTGTCAGGGAAGAAAAAAACCTGCTTTTCAATGTATTCTAATATTCTTCCAGAGAGATAGTCTGCCAAGGTTCAGCGTGATTTGAATTGGTCAAAGTATTTTTCCCTTCAGCTCAAACTGGGTGTTCTATTAAAAATATAGAAACTTGTACCCCCAAATGTAAGAATAATACTCACTTTATACTTTATCCATCTACTAACATAAATAAAACTTAAAGTGCATGGAAAAGGTAGTTAAAATCTCTCTTGGGTAAGATAACCTGGGGGTATGTGCTAGTCTAGCTTGATAAAGTTTCTCTTTACAGCAGGATGTAATAAAAGTAAGAGTTTGGTTTATTCACAACCAGTATTTAATGTCTGCATTATGACAGAAGATCAATCGCTCAAATCCCCCTACTGTATCTGTGGGAAACACAGTGCTGTAGAGAGGTATTTCATTCATTGTATCTGAAGCTATCCTAAGATATAGCTGTCACACCTAGGTCAAAATTTAGACAGAATAATACAAAATTAAAGGTTTTCATTAAAACTTCCGAATAACTCAGAGATGTATTCAGTTTGAATCCCCACATCTCATCACCTGCAGCACTACATATTTGATTCATCTGTTGTGAATAAACCAGCCTCGTAATATACTTAAGCATGAGGAAAAAGTAGTCTAGTCGATACCATCTGAAAGGCCCTCTCAGGGGAGAAAATACAAAGATGCATTGCATAAAAATGGTTTAACAGAATATAACAGACAACAGAAAATCTGTGGTGGGAAGCCCAGAGGAGGTCTTCTTTTAAGCTTGCAAAGGAAAGACTTGCAATAGGCTTTTTTCTCTTTTTTTGCCCCTGGTACCTCCAAAATTGACACTAAATTAGAGGGAAACGACAGCAGAGTTTAAGGCACAGTGCTGTCTTCCTCCACTTTACATATTGGGTGACTTCTACTACTGCCCAGCTGAGGTTACAGAGATATACCCATTGCCTGGGCAATTATTCCGGTGGTTTACTCCTAAAACTCATGCTGAATACAACTAATACTTGTGAAGAATTATATTGCAACTAATGATGACCTCCATCCCCCTCCAAAGCTGTTGCAAGTAAATTTACTCCTAAAGTTACAGATGTCCTATGCTGGAGTCTGACCATGGTGAAAGATGGGCTTGGAAGGCTGACTGTCATATCTGGAACCTGACATTTCCGAAAATTGCCTCACATTTTAGGTGCCTTCACTATCAAGTATCCATATTTTAGGAAGTCCAATACAAATCCTGAGGGGTGCTGGGTATTCCCAGATCCCAAGAAAAGAGCTGAGTATGTGAGTAGCTCAGCTGAAATCAATATAACATTTTTCCAGAGGTGAAAACTGCCAAACAGTTTGGCTTTACTCCCAAATGGCCAGGCATTTATTATCTAGTGCGTAAAGGAGACTGCATGTTTGTGCTGTCAGTTAAAATTCAGCGAATAATCTTGAATGTTGCCTTTGTCTTTGCCACTCCACTTCTTAAAAACTGGACAAAGGAGGAATGGAATCAGGAAATGACACACATTTAAAGCAAGAAGAGAGAAGTCATGGGAGAGATTTGTATAGAAAACAACTGACAACGGAGGGCAGAGAAAAATTAGGTTGGCAAGAGAAAGGTTTCAGTAATAAACTGCTGAAAGATGCAGTTTCCTAGCTTCCTTCTGACTCTCCTAATGCAGCAGTCAATAAAAGGGCAGTATTGAAGATGTTTACTAAAACTCTTGCTTCAATTTAACAGCCACCTAATGTAACACATCAATAAACCAAATGAATTTAAGTCACAACTCACAAGTAAAGCAAGAGTATTCCACTGAATTTATGACTGTAAATCTACACTACCTGTTTCCCCTTCACTATGTTGCAGCCCTTCTCTTACCTGTACATGTTTATTGAAAGTTTGCAACTCTCTGATGTTTTATTACCACTTAACAAAATATATATATTTTTTCTAATCCAAAGTTTCGAGAAATCCAAAGAAATTCACCTACTGACTGTGGTAGGCTTAGGTACAGGGATGCATTTGTGGCTGTACAAATTATTACATGGTTGACTTTAAGCGGCATCACTAAGCTGACATACCGACCAGTTATATCAAATGTCAGCTGTAAATCATTATTAATGTAAGGAAATTATTGTCCCTGTAAGGACTTTTTTGATGGCTGTGGCTTTAGAAAACTGATTTCCCTAGTGCTTCAATTTACTTAAAGCCAAGAGGGTGATTAAGTATATATGGTCTACGAGAAAGAAAGAAAGGAAGAATATGTCCACATTGAAAAAATTACATTGTGGATTTGGAAAATATGGTGATAGAACCATCACCATGCAGGGAAATTTCTACCAAGGATTTGTGGGAACCCATCACATATAATTTTTTTTTTTTTAACTAGTAATAAATATGGAACTATAAAATCCTGGTTGGTAAAATCTGGTGAATTCACAGAATCAAGAAGGTATGAAAATTTACTACTTCTCTATTTGCAAATTACCTACACACTTTTTAAAATTAGTTCATATCTATTTTTTAAAGTTATAAATTATAAATTTTTAAGCATTTTTTGAAAAGGCTGAATTTCTAGATTTTGTACAAAGCATAGGAAGGAATCAGCTGTTTATTTAGAAACAGCTCAGACTATAAATATTTGATAAAGGTAAATACGTATATATTCATGGTCCATATGCCATACCTTTATGTTCTTCTTAATTAATGTAGGTCTCAGAATTCAATTTATAGTGAAAAGATTACTTCAAAATTTGAACCCTAATTTTCAGTCTTTGCTTGCAACTGTCATTTCAGCTTATACCTTGTCAGTAACATTATTTGATCAAACGTATGCCAAATGTTAACATAAAAGTTTCAAATATATTCGATATGTGTAAACATACGATTGTAATTAAGGAAATTTTTGTGTGTACTATTTGCACAGTTTCACCACGAGTTTACCAAGGAAACACAAATTCTAGATGTCCCATAATTTGTTTAAAAAAATTCAGATAAATTTATTTTCCACATTTCTATTTCCATTTTTACTAAAATCAATGTATCATAAACAAGAGAGGATAGCATATGGGTTCTAATAATCTCCTGTGTATAATGGCATTCTTAAAAAATGCCAAACTCTCATTTTTGAAGTGGTTTATCTTTGCCCCACTTCAATGTGCACAACGTAGCACTTACTGCGGGATCTCAGTGTGCCTTCTCTCCTCAAGGAGCAATCTATGAAGTCATGTAAAGATCCAGATAAAGCTGTACTCAAAAGTAATTACAATAAAATAACCACTTGAACTATATTCAAGAGAAAAAATACTCAGTATTCCACTGTTTTGCTATGCAGCTCAGAACAATATAAGAAGAAATGCGGCAGCAGTGGGGAGCCTAAAAGTGTTTCTCAAATTTCTCCTACTAAGGATTGCAGCTGAATTGAACACAGATTTTTACCAGCAGCATGCTTGGCCATGCTCATCGTGCAGGCCATTTCGCTTACCGTTGTGAATTAATAATGTCTGGCGACAGCTGCGGAAATGTTTACCCTAAAACAGCAGCAGCAAAGAATCCAACCCCCGGCGTTTGCGTGACACCTGACACCGTTGTAATTGGAGCTGTTGGAAACTAGGGGGTTGCTTGGTCGAGTGGAAAAAGCGTTTTCTTGTAATTTAATTCAACAGGGGACGTGAAGCAGACCCAGAAGATGGTCCGACCTGTTTTCCTGTGGCCCTTTAGTGGGCGTTATGAGAACTGCCGGTCTGGGTAAACGCCGGCGGGACGCCGCTGGCACCTGCATCTCCTTGGCTTTTCGTTGCCCCGAGGCCAGGCCGGGCAGAAGGGAGCCGCCAGCAGTGGCCAAGCCGGGCTGGCAGTAGCGGCCGTCCCCGCAAGCCCATGGCAGGTGGCAGGCGAGGCACCAGGAGAGGGGGCCTCCCACATCACCCTGACCAAATGGGAAAACCTGAGCGCTTTCCCTGTCCTCGAGGATTTGGGGAAAAATTGCCAACGTCCTGACCTAAATCTCCGCAGCTGCTCTCATAAAGATGAGACTCCTGCTTTAAAATACGACCTGGTGCAGAAGCTCACCTCCTTATTGGGATACACTGTATATAACTCCCCAGGCACATTTTTTACAAAAGCTTTATTATGAAGAGTTAACTATGTTTTTCTTCCCTTCAGCTGTGTTGACTCCTTAACATATGCAGCTTCATATCACAGAAAACTAACATTACCTTTGGCAGAGCAGAAACAAGAGTTTACTCATCACAAGACACCATATGCCATTTTGCTTAAAAGGAAAATACAAAATGCATCATCTTCAGCTAAACTTTAGGGAAAAGCAAATAAAAAAGAGAACAGAATAAAATGAACCAAGTCTGGAAATAACTGCATCCTTAATACATATTTTATTCCAGACAGGCAGGAAAACAAATACCGGTGAGGCCTTTCAGGCTCAAAATCAATGGCACAGAACCAAAACCCATAGTCTGAAATCTGCCAACATTTTTTGCTTCATGAGAAGTAAAACACCTGATTTCTCAAGTGAACAAGTCATCATGGGCAAATGGATCAATCACCGCTTAAAGAAATACAAGAAAGAAATGCTGGGCAAACCCATCAGGAGCGTTCATTCAAGCAAAAGCCTTTAAAGGCTAGGCTGTCGTGACTAGACTGAGGCTGTTCAGTTCTTACTCTGTGAAAAAGGATACTCTGACTTCACTTCACTTTTCCACTTCCCCAGATGATTATGAACCCAAGAATACTTTTTAAATCTCCATCCTCCTATTAACTGATACAGTACAGACCTCCACCAAATACTCTTGCTTTGGAGTGTGTGTGGGAAATTACTGGAAGACCTAGTAGAAATTGTTAGTCTGCTCTTTTCTGCAAGAGGAGAGCCAAACCTGACTGTATTAAACGTTATACAAAATGTGGTAGATTTGGGGATTACATTCTGTTTATTTATCTGGGACAAGTTTTTCCTCATTCCATAAAAAAGTCATAAAAGAGCTTTTTCAAATGAACCAGCTACATATATCCTTCTGAAAGAAATATTGAATGTTTAAAAAAATGTTCAAGTGTAATTGAAAACTGTCTGAGAATACAATTGAACAAGCTGGTTGGCATGTATTCCTAGAAAATATACTTGTTTTCCTCCGAGTTTGATTATACATTCATTGCCATCTAACAAATGGACCTGTAAAGAATACACATTTCTGTTGCAGTTCTCAAACTTGCAGTGCTTGAGATTATTTACCACTAACCTCATTACAAGCAGCAATGGAAAAATAATGGACTTTTCAGTTTGCTGCTTGTTTCAAAAAGCTGGTGTGTGTTTGGGAGGGAGATTTGTATTGCATCAGACTAACTAAAAGGTTAAAAAAAGAAAAAAACATTTTCTTAGGCTGTAAGGTCTAACTTACAAAAACAGAATGTTTTCTTTCCACTTAATACACTATTTAAATAAAAAAGGCATTTTTTAACACAAATTCATTTTATGTCAACCTTTTTTGAAACATTCCATTTAGGAAAAAAAGAGATAAAATTAATAAGATATAAAAAAGAAAACTGTTTTTCTCTTTCAGTCTGAGTTTTCTGATTTAAAAATCATATGTTAATGCATTACAAAATCGCTAAAAAAAATTTTCATAATTCATCATTTTGATGTCTTTAAAGCAGAAGAAATAGATTTTTTTTTTTTTTTTTAATGTTGCACCTAGTACCAATGGACCCATGCTTGTTTCTGGCAACAAATGGACTCAAGTCTGTTCTTGCCTTTTTTCATACCAAAATACACGGACAGGCATGTAGAAATGTAACCACCTCTCATTGTGGAGGGATGGGGGCAACCAGGCCATATCTAGAATTTTTGTAAAGCAGGAAGGTATTTTTGGTCTTAATTTTGCAAAAACCTGCTGTTTTAAAACTATCACAGAACAGAGAATGTATGGAGAAGAAAAGGCATCAATTTTCATGATATTTAAGAAAAAAGGCCATGCCAAAAAGATAAAATGTATATTAACAGTGCAGCAAATTTTCCTAAAGAAAGCATGTATTCAAACATATCGCTAAAAGTCTGCAAACAAAAAGTTCAACAGTTCATTTCCCTCACTCTCCACACGCTAGATGTGAGTATTCAGCCATGCACCTTTAATGTCAGAAAGAGAGAATATCAAGCTATGTTTGCAGCTGCTGAGCTGTGAAGATGATGACTAAAATCACAGACCTAAATAGGTATAGACCCACTGAGTATAAAAATGCTGAAATTTCAGAGAGAGAGAGAAAAAAAAAAAAAGGGTATGGGTAGGAGAACTCCTAACTGTCCCATCCACTCTCACAAGCAAAGCTGTGGAATTCAGAGGGACCTTTGCTACACAATTGTTTCAGTTCTATGATTTTTTTTCCCCAAAAGTAAAATCCCTGCATATTCAAAGGAGTGTTAATTACAACAACTCTAACCGAATTGCTAGAAATGTGAGAATGTGATTTCACAAAAGGTATGCTTCAAAATGGTTCTTCCTTTCTGCCTTTTAGTATTTTTATAGAGTTCCACCATTTAGATGGTCAGAAAAGTCTTACCAGCAACTTAGTGACACATTTATTAGGAGTAATAAAATATCATAGGAAGGGGCAGGGAATCAATTAATTGGATTATGGAACCGTATTAGTACCCTCACCACTTAGATAAAAATTCACACAGGGACCAAAAGTGTAACAGCGGAAATATATAGGCATACACGTATATACATAGAGAACTGTATTTTACTCAGCATATGGGGTTCCAACGGCAATCGCATCGCTTCAAGGGTCTTTGGACCATGCTTGGAGTTTTTTGATGCTATGCTGGTGAAACAAAATCCCAAGCTGAAATCGGCCAGATTCTGCAAAAGCCAAATACAGCAGCTTCCTCATCCGCCTTCAATATTCCTGTTGACCTCTAGACACAATAGATGATTCTGGGCAGGACTGAGCTCTCACGTTAAATACATATGGCTACCCCTTGGCAGAGCAAGGAAGCACTGGATAGTTAGTTAGCAGCAATGGCATGAAAAGGAGCAAAGGAGATTTCAAAGTACCATGGAAAATTTCCTAGCAGCGAGTAGGGCTGCATGTGGAACTGGCTCAAGCCATGGTTGCCCTTGGGAGCCAAAGTCTCAGCAGGCAGGCAGGATTAACCAGGTCAACAATTACCTAAAGATCTGTTCAGCCCACAGTTTGTAGCACTTCAGTACTTCATAAACAGTTCTTGCAAACATTCATTTCAAATCCTAATGGCTAATCCCTTAACAGCATTCTCTAGGCCTTATTTTTGTTCTTGTAAATGTTTACATGACCAAGGTTTTGTTCAGTCTAATATCTGGAGAGTAAGTGCTTGCCGTACAAACATTCTTGATTGCACAGAACCCTAAGGACTGTGGTTGCTATTTTTCTTTCTTTACTTCCCTCGCTAAAAAGAATATTAGTCATCCATCAGAAAACTGAAACAGTAACATTTGACATAGGTAGCAAAATACAAATAGTATAGCTAATAACTGAAATGAATAGATTTGCAAACACTGCTCAGATGACATTTGTTCAGTTCCGCTGCTTTGTATGTACTAGAAAACAGAGCTGGTCAAAGAATGGAAAAAAAAGTCAGTTTGCAACTATTAGTGGAGCTTTAATCATTGTTTCTGCAAGATGTATTGCTAGGAATTTGCCTTATGTATACTGAGTATTTGCACAACTTTCAAAGCATTTCCAAGCGTGTTTTTTTCCCCCCAAATATATCCTACACTTAAGAAAGGAATCATCTGGAATTTGAAAATTCTTACCATCAGATGTACAACTGCATCAGAAAGATTCATACATCCAATTTAGACACAGAAAATCTACAACACAACCATATCAAAAAAGCAGACAAATGAAGATCATGATATTTCCACTCATAACGTAGGACTTCAGCACCCAGAAATCCTTCTATGGTTATCTTGGATAAAACAACCAAAGATTATGCAATAGTAAAGCTATGGCTATTTTGTAGACATTCATCTGCCACAGCATAGAGATTGAGGGATTCATATGGCAATGATCCTGCAGGAGCTTATTGCGATCTTCACGAATTGGCAGTGAAACGTACTTTATTACAGTTGTCATAGCCTGCAGATGCCATGACATTACTGCCTGTCTCAGAAATTCATAAATGTGGAAATGATGGAAGATATATGTCACATGCCTTTGCTCTCTGTCTCCAAAAGAGTATGAATAAAAATCTACCATCAGTTTTGCCTTAACTGACTCAGTGGATATCCTGCCTTTGGTTATATTGCTTTCTTCTCTATGACTTGTTTTTTGATAAATGATGTCACTTTAAGTGTAAAGATCCTTTTCCCCTTTACAGAGGACTAAATAGCTCCTTTTAAAGTGAACGTTAAAACTCCCATTGACTATGAAATAAATAGTTTATGTTACATAATAATCTATTTGCTATTGCTTTCCAAGCTTATTTTTTTTCTCATGCAACTCCTCCATTGACGTAGTCATTACACAAATAATTTTTTTTTCTTTTCTCCCTCAAATAAAAGTCAGTTTTGCCCTATGGAGAATGAAGGCCTTTTCTGAAAGTAATGTCACCATTATTCACAGCTAACAATACAATTCTGAATCTTGGTCTGCGGTGAGCCCCTAATTCTTTTTTGGTGACTTCTAAGAGGTCTTCTTTTAGAAGTTGACCTCGCAGGACTCATCTACACAAAATACAAAGATGCCATTTCATCCCAGTTCTCAAACTTAAAGCAAAACAAAACACAACTGGAAGGAGAAGATTTGATCATGTTGTTAACTTCTTCAGGGGGCAGACATCAGATCTAATCCCCTCTCTGGAAATTGCACCTATTTTTGCTTTGTTTTGCTGGGAGAGGAAGAAGGTGGTTTTCATCTCTGGGGCAAAAACCTAAATGTGTATCTTACAAGCATAGCCCCCCAAAACAGGAACTGGAAACTATGGCAATTAATTACAGGATTTTTGAATAAGCGGTTTGACACAATGAACTGATTTTCTCAGTATTCTGCAACTGATGATCAGGTTGCAGTAATGTGCAAGGAAAGAAGAGTTTTCGTAGTCACTAAATATATGTTTTTACAGTTATATGTTTGCAATATGTGCAAGATGCCCAATTTCTGTATCTGAAAATGCTTTTTCAAAAACATCTAAAGTAAAAGAATACATTCAATATGAATCTACAAACTTTCAAAAAGGTACAATTGCAATGCATTGGGCAGCCTTGTTGTTTGGGTAATGTTGCCAAAATTTGGGGCAAATTTGACTAGGAGGCTATTTTTTAATCAGCCTTTCAAAATCACTAATTATCCCAGTGGCCACTTCCATCAGTGGCAGAGGGATTAATCTGCAAATTACACTGCTTAAAGGCAGTGCTTGTATTTATACGCAAGTGTCTACACTTCTGTTTGTTAAGGCTAAAAAGTTTGCCTGTGCCAGAGGACACGTCTACATGGAACAAAGCAGCGCTCTACACCTAGCTTCAAACGATGAAGCCTGGCACCAGACAGTGAATTTCAAGACAAGGTGAAAATTTCTACACATTATTTCCCTGTTCCAGTAGTCATACCAAAGGATTGCCTTCCTCTCTTTTAACAATGAATTTTTAGATTTTCTTCTTCGCTGCTCTGCTGCTATCCTACTGATAGTGCATTTCAGGGATGGTGAAAGCAATTTCTACATCTCAAAATCACAAAGCATTTTAGAAGGGTTTTTTTTAGAACAGAAGTTCCTGTACACATAACAATGTAAAATTTTTATCAATAATGCTTTAATAAACTAAAAATAATTATTGAAATCACCTCTACCACAAGCAGCCCAACCCTACTCTTTCATCAAAATTACAGTTTGGCTGCTTCAGTTCTTCTGTGAAGAGACGTTTTATCAGTATTTTTATAAGCCCGTACATCGTTTCCCTGACAGACACTTTTTCTTCTCCTCCAAAAGTATGCAGTCTGTCAACCAAGCAACTTTTCATCAAATGACTGAAATCATTTTGTCAACCGTTTTTTACTTTTTCTCATTTTACTTTAAGCCTCTAAAAGCATCCTGTCATGTACCTACAGTACTTTGTCTACCTATTTCATCAAAAAAATAGTGCTTTCAGCTGTAAATATTTCAGAAAAGATCACGATTTTTATTGTTTGATTCTGCTATTTAAAGGCATTTTTCTGCTAAAAAGAGTCATATTTCACAAAAAACTAGATGTTGGTTTCTTTTATCAAACTTCTGAATTTGTATTTGATGTACAAAGCAAGTAGGTGTACTTAAAAGTAAATATTTATCATGCTGCTGCAAAATTAACTGTTCTGTAGTGCTTATATATTTAAAAAACAGCACAGTAAAACATTTTAGCAGTGCAATGGTAAATGTATATTGATTAAGAGGCTGTGCACTGAATAACCACAGTGATTTAAAAAACTTCATAAGCTCAGTTTCTTTTTGAGTATTAATCAACTTTAGAATAGCCCACAGTTCTTAAGATAATATATACCCTGTTGTCTTTTTACAAACGTATCTAACACCCATGAATGCCCTCAGCACTACACTGACCTCACCACAGCAAGCTTGATTTGATTTCTCAGCTAAGTCAGTGCAGCTGCCTGGAAATTCTTTGGCAGTTAAGTATATATTTTTCAAATATATATTTTGTTGCACAGAAATAGGAGAAATGATGTTGAAACGCTACTCTTTGTGGTTCTCACTGGTGTCAAATGAAAGTATCTAGGCTTTGAAGTATCTGTCAAAATCAAAACCACAACTGGCATTTTTCTTTTTGCTAGTTCTGATGGCAAAGGGCACCCATATGCCTGAAGTTACCCAGTGAAGTCAATGGATGAGATCTGCAGGACGTGTGGTCCTACCTTTATTCTAACTCCTGCCCTGCTTAGAATAAAAACAGAGAAATCTCAAATATGGCCTTCCAGCTAAAATACCTACAAACCAGGATACTGCATAAAAATATGTATTTAGAAATAGGCTGTCAGACAGCTATTTTCTGCAGGTTTGTAGACTTTATTTGAGCACAGGCAGGATCAAATTCAAGGAAGGGCATTTAGAAGCTACCCTTACTTTTCTTAAAACATAATCAATTCTGTCCATAACTTGAGTAGCATTTGGGCCACTGCTTATCTGGATTTCAAAAGAAACTCTAAATTCATATTCGTATAGTAAAGGCAAACCTCTGAAAAATGTATTACATACTTAGACAATCTGAGCTGCCTTGATAGAATTCTTACTTATTTGCTTTAATTTTATCTTTAATACCAGGCAATGAATTATATCTTGTTTCCCAACTGTTCCCCTCAAGACCCAATGTGACACTTCTCTGAATACTACCTTTTCCTGAACTGGCCTGTTCAGGCTAACATAATAATAGTCAAAGTCTTCTGCAAAAGCAACCATGAAGATCAAAAAGAATAACTTCAAAGCAGCATCGTTGTGGATTCCAGTGCTGCCTCTCCCACAGAAGAGCTAACTAGCATCTCAGAGGTAAGGCTACAATAAATGTTTCATGAGGCCCTGGGCAATATAATTAGCAATCATGGAACATCTTAATCTATTTAAGCAAAAAGTACTTGAGTTTTAGATTTAATCTGGGATGTAAAGACAGTTTTATTTAGAAATAAAAAACAGGGATAATCATGGAAAAACTTACAGTAAGAGCAGCCGTAGACCTCAATTCTCAGCCCAATTTGGCCCTCTCCATTCCAGTCCAAAGGAACTATACGCACATAGCGAGCAATAACTGGGTGTTGTAAATCATGCCGGACCACACTATCAGAATTTGTATTTCCAGGAAATGCCTAAGAGAAAGAAAAATAAAATGATTATATTACATCTATCTCACATGCTATAAAGGTTTCCTGCTATGAAGAAAAACATTAGGTACTGAAGTTCTCAGAGCACCTACGTTATGTTAAAGTTTTCTTTGCTAGTGACCAAATGAACAGTCAATTTAGGAACTGTTTCACTGGGACCTCATGTCCTCTTTCTCCACAACAGATATGTTGAATTCATGGAAAAGCTGCAGCGAGGTAAGAAAGCAATCCATTCTACATTGCTAACCTGTGACGCAGTCATTAAAATGTTCATAAAAGTGTCCCACCCATAGCAGTTGTTCTGTGGAAGAAGAAACCCATCATTAAACCGTTAGATTACATGCTCCTGTTATTTCCCCACACGTGTTCCCACTGCAATAACCCGCTACCTACAACAGACCTGAAACCCCCCCAATGTCTCAATTTCCAGTAGCCCAGAAATCTTCCCTTATTTTTGATGTATTACCCACTGGGAAGTGGGTATCTAATTTCTGTCATAACCGTAACTGTCACCCACAGCAAAGCCTATTTTTGGTTAATAAAACTTTGGAAGTTAGGAAAGGACACAACAATTTTCAAGTGAGTTTTGAAAATCAATGAAGTAATACTTAGTGCGAATTTTGTGTTTTTTTTCTACTTCTTGGTAAAATATTTCATAGCATCAAGCTCAAAAATTAACAATACCTCCCAGTTAACATATATTTTTTTCTCTAGTCAGCTTGTGGACAATCCATTCATTGACTGAAGGCAGATGTTAAAAATAAGATTATTCCTCCACCTAACAAACTGTTGCTCTTTCAGTTAGGCTTAATATTTTCAGAGGAACTTTCACACCTCTTCCCAGATAATTTTCAAAAGAAATGAGTGTCTTGGAACAGTGAACAAAGTAGTCATAAATGAACAGAGAAAAGTTGACCCACTGCTAGAGAGACTCTGAAAATAATCACTTTGTGCAGTCTAAAAAATGATGCTTTAGCTACAGAATAAAAATAGAGGCAAAGAGTCAGTAGTAGTACGTACACTTTTACCACCTGAATATATCCAAGTAATCTCCAATAACATACTTCAGTATACACTGAAAATAAAAACAACTGAAGGAACAACTGAGGTGTAAGGAATACTACTGCAAAATCAAGTTATCAAAAATTTGAGATAAAGATAAAATTTCAGTTGATCCTTTGCATACAGGTATAGCTATTTTTAATTATGTGTCCAGATAATAATTATTCCACAAGGATATCCTTAATGAATACCTGTTTTGCTCAGTGCCCAGTAGATCTGGTTGGTGGTTCCCTTCCTTGCTTGGCTGCAAAAATTATGACATATAATAATGGCTACTTTCTCCTTAATTTTTCAGTAGTGCAGCTATTCACACGCTAGATGATGCCACCCCTCATACCATTGTATAGCTCTTAAAATACATTAATCAATGTCTACAAAGCACTCTAATATTAGAGTGGTAAGTGTTTATGAGGAAATTAATAGTTCTGTCTTCTGAGCCGAGATGACTAGCATACAAATATAACAAAGGACACCAGACACTGAACAATGAGGAGAAAAAAATCCTATTGAACAGCTGTCTGTACTCTACGTCCTGTTCTAGGAAATATAACTTCATGCAGTGAATAAAGAAGCCAATCCATAAAAAAAAGTCGTTTGTGAGCATACAGCATAATGCTCCACATTACAAGAACAATTTCTGTTTGGGCACATCCTAAATTTTTAATCCTTAGCGCAACCTTAACAAAACTCTCTTAATGTAGAGCTTTTAATTCACTAGAAGTTCTAGGGTGAAGGAAAAATATAGAAGGGCATGATATTTTGTATATCATTTGATTAAATGATTGATAAAGACTGATTCCTAAAATAAGAATGATTTTCTGTATCTCTTCAAACTTTATGCTCTGACATAGAGTTTACTGTTTTTTGCTGTTTTGTTTGTTTTTTGTCAGAAAGATTTAGAGCTAAACCAGCAAATGTTTGATATTTGAAGGGGTTCTGTTGATGTATGATCCAGTAACATTTGCTGGATGAGATGCATAGACACAGGTAGTAGAGAATAAGGCAGCCTGGGGGTGTCATCAGTTTCTCAGATAATTAAAATGCATTTTATTTAGTTTCCAGCAGAATAATATCCTTCTAAATGCAGCCTTCATTTAGATAAATGTGGTACAGTAATACACGCTCTGTGGATAATGCAAACATCAGACCAAAATCCATCATTGCAAGCCTGAAAAATCAATTTACAGGAGCTTGTGAATTATGTACTATTGCTGTTAAATCTCCTTTTCTGACTGAGATTTGTGCATGGGCTCAGAAAGGCAGGTTTTCATTAAAAATAGAGTTTATGCAATTTGTAAAGCCACATGTTTGCCAAGGTTAACAAACAATTTAATAAGATTTAAAAGTATAATTTAGACTCACATTATAGTGGAGATTTTTTAAAAAGAGAACAAGTCCCTGAATGTAAAATATAGAAATGTACAATAACCCCCCCCCCCCTAACAAAACTGTTTTGCAGGAAAAGGTGGAAATACGTCTATAAACTAAACAAGTTGTCCAGGTTATTAATCTCATAAACTCACTGAAGTAATATTGCCAGAAATGTGCTCTTCATGGGTCATACTAGGACAGATTTATAAGGACAGAAAATACCTTTTAATAGGCCAACTAATTAAGTTCAAAAAAACAGACAAGCCTGTGGCACAGGAGCTCTCTTCAGCCCTAGAGGCAGCAAAAAATGTTGTACAATCTTTGAAATTCACTTTGACTTTACCAGTATGGTTCCACCATACTACCATACATACAGGCATAGTAGAGACATTCAATAAAATTTCTTGGCATGAACATAAAAAAGCCAAGGGGTAAAAGTAAGTTTTAGTAAAGTTTGAAAGTAAAGTTAGGGAAAGTTAAGATTCAAAATGGGTTTTATTTGCTGTATTTACAACACAATGTTATTCTAATTAATAATTATAAATGCTAAAGCTACATTATATATTTGTATGTAGCATACATCTCAAGAATGTTACTTAAGTCTCACAAAAAAGTGTTCAGTTTTCTGTAAAAGAACAATTTTGCTATACTGTTCAGTACCCTACTTTATGTATACAAAAAGTCCATTAACAAACTTGATTTGGAGAAAATGCTTTTACTATAAAGGATTAAAAAGAAATTCTCAGCATTGCAAATTATCTCTGAAAGACAGAGGCTCAAGATTGAATGAGAAGTAGTGTTGGAAGTGAACAAAAGAGGAAGTTTTCATACTTTAGCTACTGAGGTAAAGAATAGAAGAATATTGGTCAGATACTCAGCCAAATGAACAAGATGATGCTTGCAATTTTTAAACTTTTAGTGAAGCAGAAAACAATCCACCACTTCATCTTCTGCCCCACATATGCTACAGAACCTAATTTGCTTCACGTGCAAATTAATTTTTCACTTGACTTAATTAATTCAGGTGAAGAATTCTCCATCCAGATAAATGACTTATTCAGAGACAAATATTAAAACTACTTCAACATATGCTCTTTCTATGGTGATGCAGAAATAGCGTAGTGCATGGGTGACATTTCTTTTCCATTAACACAGGAAGAAAGACAATTTCTTTCAAGGTAATTTTTTTTCATTAGTTTAATTATATACTTACTATTACATTTCTTGACAGTTATGCTTTGTCATTAGCATTTTAAACACAGGAGGGAATAATAATTTATGGGTCTGAACTAACGAAAAAAATCTAATCTTCTAGCTGCGTTTTGATACAGCAACAGTGAAAACACTATAAAGATTCTATGTTCCATGATATTATAGCTCCATAAATGACTCTTGTACTCAGAAACAGGGCTTGTATACAGAACCAACATTAAAAAAGTATGGTGTTATGAAATATAAAAATGCCCATAGGAAGACATAACTGTGTTTTCTTTGATAACCCCAAGGTGAATTAAGCTTAGAACTGGTTAAACCTTAAAATTTTTATTTTATACAAAATCCCCAATATTCCAAAACATTTCCACACATTTCCAATTTCCAAAAACAAATGCTGTTCCAAAAATCAGACTGATTACAAATTTGACAAGTTGACCGTTTTGGGGCTGGCTGTCAGCCTTCTGCCTGCAGGGCAAAGAAAATCTGGACAACTTTGTTCTTCGCTTGAGCTGTCCAGACTTGCGCCCCATTGAGGATCAGGTAGGTGTTGGGAGCTCTCAGCCAATGGCACTGTGGAAGGGCAGTCCACAGGATCCTACACCAGGTGACTGAAATCTGCATTACGCTTCAGTAAAACCGAGATGTTTCAGCAAAGCATTCGCGTTTCACCACATCAGTGTTTTCCAAAAAAACATAACTTCATTAGAAAATTGAGCCAGGCTCTAGTTAAGCACCTTGCAGCTGCTGAAACACTTCCCTGCTGGATACTTTTGAAAATCCAGCCCAAATGTACAAGGTAAACTGAAACAGCAAGACTAGAAGGGATGGATAGTGGAAAATGTTATGAGATTAACTTCAAGGAGGAAGGGAAAAGGTGGAGAAGAAAACAATACTTGGTAAGACAACTGGAAAAATAGCAAATAAACTGAAAAAAAAGGAATGAGTCAGAAAGTGACTGATTAAAATTTGGTCAATTTCAACTTAGTTTTGAGACATTCCTATATTTTCATATCCTAGAGATGCGTGGAATAGGAATGGGTGATAGGAAGTGATAGTTTTTTCCCCAGAGAACCAGTTCTTCATTCTTCCTATTGAGCAGCACAATCAATAACACTACAGCTTGCATACTCTATTCTTTCTTAAAAATAATGAGCACATCCTTAGTCAGACTGCTTTTCTATAGCATCCTTCATAATCGTCTCACACAGTAATGTATCATAATAGAGAAACAATATCTGAACGCAGTTAAAAGCCATAGCAAGTATTTTTCTTATCCCAAATTAAGAAACCCGCAAACAATACCAACAACAGGTGCCAGATCTCATCTTTGAGACTCATGGTTATAAAATGACCAGAGCTCCTAAAAACTCAGGATTAATATGTGGATAAAGCAAACACTCTACTGCTGCTGATCTTTTCTGCACTAATATGAAGTCACTGAACCCAATTCTGCTACCACTAATACCCATAAACTCCCAATTTCAGTACAATTATCCAGAACCTTACCTCAGCCACATGCCTCAGATAAGTTACCCATGTATAGTGTAGTACCACTGATTTCTGAGGAACTACTTACATATCAAAAGTTAGGAACTTGGTTTAGTTGAAAATGGGTCTTATTTCCACAGTGCCAATACTTAAAAAGGGAGAAATCAGAAAAGTAGGCTACTTAAGGCAGAAAAGTCTCAGACACTTCTGCTCCTCTCATACCAGTTCAAGAGCCTTTAAATCCAATATACGAACAATGATCACCAAATTTATCAATCTTCCAATTTAATTTCCACCAAGAAATAGATACTTGCTATGCATCCTGTAACTGGTTTATTAATAACACAACCCCTGTACAATCTTGTGCTGAATATACAAATGAGCATGCATGAGTCTTTCGTGTCTGTCAGTGTTTCCTCTTAACTTTGGAGCTCACTGGCCAATTTCAATCATGTTTGATTAAGAGATGGAGATCTTAATATATCATGTTTTTGTAAGGATTAGGGAAAAAAAAGATGGTCAATTAGAAGAGAGATGCATCTAGTAACTGGCTTTTAATGTATCTGAATACAAATACTCAATGCTCAAAATACTTCCTAGAATTTTTGAAATAGAATCATATTTTTTATCACTCCATTAAATTCTCTATTAAATCTTAGGAGGTTTATTTTCAGGCCCTAATTCTGTCTTTGCATGCTAGAAACATTAGAATCATGTATGTATCATAATTATATGTACAATGTCCAAACAGTGGTCATGATGAAGTCAACAACATGCAGGCTCTATTTGCTGCATTTTACCCTTTCACATCTCCAAGCAAAATCCAGTGATTCATCAACATAAAATTATGGATTTTATAGCATAATATGCTAACATTTTATAACCACTACTTAACCATTGCTAGACTTGACCTTGTTTAGAGGGATGATTAGTTTTCATTATTTTAACAGGAGCCTCAAGAAACCTTTAAGGGTTAATTCTGTCCTCTCTTCAGAGACAGCTCCTACAGATTTCAGTTTTGTATGCAATTCTTAGCAAAAGTTTTTGAAAGTTGAGGACAGAGAATTGGAGGAATCATAATAGTGAAAGCAAGATATGATACCTTGGACATAGTTTCAGATACCTGAAATAAAAATTAGAAATATGGGTTTCATATTCAAATCTCTCTGTGTTTCAACCTTGTGCTTTGCTGTTTGCAGTTTTTCTAAACAAACAAACAAACAAACAAACAAACAAACACTGTTTCCAAAACATGATTAATATTAATTAACTGGATGCAAGTGAAACACTTTCTCTTTTTCTTTTCTCATCAGGCACTACTATAGGGTATTATCTTTGTTCAATTTATTTGGAGTAATGAAGCATAAAGCTAAAAACCAAATCAAACAAATAACTACCTCTCCACCCTCCACATTCACCCCAAACCCAAGACTGAATTGCTTTTCTCATCCTTCTACATCCTAATTGTTCACACCTTTTACGCTCAGAAACATCACTGAGTTATCGGTGCATTTTACTAGGGAAACAGGCTGCTCTCCAATACCGAACAGGCATCCTTGGTGAACTCTGGATTATGTCAGTATTTGAGGTAGGACATCTGAGAGCGAGTGCACGTATATGCAGACTGGTTTTTGTTTGTTCGTTTCCCAAATCCACTTAATCCTCCTGTTCCCGTAGACTTTAGGCTCAAGTAAGACAGGACAGAAACATACAGATATTGTTAAAATTTTTTTTTAGGGGACATTATGGATGGCAGCACAGCAAAAGTAGTAACAGACTCAGGCTTCTCCAGATCCAGAAACTGAACTTAACATTCTGGCGATAGGCAAAACAGCTCACTAGAAAATATCTGATTCCCTTCTTTTATGTTTTACCAAACATAAAGATGACAAACTTCCAGTACTTCTATTCACAAAATTAGCTGATACTTTAAAGATCTGCCTAAGGAACAGATTTCAGCCCCTCTAGTGAACCACATAGGGTTTGAAAGGATGACATCACATGATGAAATTTTCCACTTTGCTTTTTTGTAACCTAAAATATACATGAAATATATTAAAATAACATAAAGGTTGAGAAGTCAAACCCTGAAAGGTTAGAACTGCTGTTTCCTGGACAGTCTTAAGATATTCCTGAATTACATTATGACACTAGTTTATTGCCAGATCACATACTATTTATTCCCTAGAGAGCTGTACTATTACAAAACCAGAAGAGACCATTGTAATTATACAATCTGATATCTTAAAAAGCAGAGATTGCAGTAGCTCCTGGAAGTTTTTTCATTTTGAAAATTTTGAACATTTGTTTGAGCAACAGCAACAGATGAGCTTGATTTGGAAATGTTTGCTGATGAAAATCTACCCTTGTCTTTGGTAATTTGTTCTCAGGATTTAAGATCCAGTATTTACACCTTGATCAGATTTGTCCAAATACAACCTTCCAGCCAGAGAATCATGTTAAAACTTTGCTGTCTAGATCAAATGATTGCCATTATCAAAATTTTCTTACCACATGGGGGAATAGTGATTAACTTGCTTTCAGTCTGAAATAAACTAAATAGATTTTAGCTCTCAGACAACTGGCTTATTCAGGACATTGGTACTTCAGGGAGAACTCAGGGCTGCATGAGTAAGCCTGACATCTTTAAGATCTCCTGTATAATTTTCCTGAGAAATGGCAACGTGCCTAGTGTCCAAGCCAGTGGACTGCCAGATGAAAAAGGACAGTCTAAAATGAAGATACGAGCCCTGTAGCACAGAATCTGGCCTCTGCTTGCGACTGCCCCAGTGCTCAAGGTGACACTAGACAAATAAGTTGCCACAAACTTTTCAGTGGCACTTACTGTGCTTTCCCAGGCACCCAAACTGAATAGGTACTTTTGACTTAATCTTTCAGTGTCTCAGTTCCTCATACAAAAGAGGGAATAAAAACCCATTCATTTTATGGGGTTGTAAAAATAAAATAATACTTATTAAGCAGTCAGTCAAGTATTCACATAGGTGTCTAAATTAGGAGACTAAGCTTTCTGTGGTCACTAATGCAAAGTGGGAGATAGGAACTGAATTAAAAGCTTGCCACTCTTCACTGGCCACACAGTAAAACATAAATTTTCCTGGGTGTAATATAAATGTATTCTACAGAATGGCCAATATAATCAACAACATAGTTCCAAAGGTTGCCAAGTGATTGATTCTTTTTGAAAGAGAAAGAATATAGAAACAAGTGTGAAATGATTACAGATGCAGAATAAACCCTGCATTTCTCACTGGGAGTTATGAGGTTTTGTTCATTAAAAGACAAAAATTACTTTTGCTACACCTACTTCTTCAGAGAGAGAGAGAGGGAAAGAACATGTTTGCAAACTAACCAAATACAATTGCAATCATTACTGAAACCACAACAGGCCTCTGACCACCGACTGCTGGGCTACCAAGCTTCACAGAGTGACAGGAGACCTCACCTCAAAAAGAAGGGCAAGCACGGATGTACTCACTGCAGTCCTTGCTTTGCTTGCCTCCCTAGGACAATTTTCTCTACCCTTGATAGAAGCCTTCATTTGTAACTTCAATTTATAACTATAAATCAAACTGATCATACTTGCTCTTTTCCTATTCTCCCTTTTTGAGTGATAAGGAAATCAGGGTGGTCAATTTTTAAGATAAACAGTTCTCAGTGATGAGCTAACATCCTTATGTGAAATCATAGAAATGTCCAAAGATTACTTATCAGACTGGTTTAATTCTTCCTAGACTATTACAGTGTAAGAAAACCAGCCCCTTACTGGAACATGTGTATGTATGAAGCAGTTTGTCACAGGCGTGCAGCTGTAAATCAAGCTGAAGAAAAGAATAGGGAATAAAGTCTTGTTACATTTTTTTAATTACTGGAAGTTTGAAGTTACTGTTGTATATTGAGATAACAGACTTTGAAGACAAAAATTAAACAATAAGGTGTTTTTCCAGTATATTTTCAGTATCTGTTTAATGCTGGGATTCCAGTAAGTTGCTAATAGCATTAGAGTAATCCATAACTCAAATGGGCTTCCCAATAATGAGAAGCAAGACTGAATAACAGCAAAATAATAAGCTGTTTTTGAAACATGTTCAGCTGTCTTTAAAACATATTAAAATATTTAAAATACATTAAAAAATAATAGAAACCTGAAAAGCATGCATCTAAAATCATCTTGCGTATATTCTTTTTTTCTTTTTGTAGGCTTCCCAGTTGTGATTTTTATGAAAAGAAAACAATGAATGTATAATATTAAAGCAGAAATTATCAGGTGATGCCTAGAGAAAAGAGAAAAAAAGGGAAAATTATTACTACAGCCATCTGGCATTCTAATAAACACCTTGGTTTGGAAGAGAATGGAAGAAGATGGAAGAGAATAAAAATAGTATACCTGCAATGCTGTGCATGCACTAAAGTCAACAGTTCCAAAGGTTGATGAAGTTACCAAAGATTATTAGAACACAGAAAAGCCCTGGCCATTTTTTCTCCCTATTTGCCCTAGGCGAAGTCCACGCCCTGACAATCACTACCTTAAATCAGAGTCCTAACGGGTATGATCTTCATGATGGAAAGCAGTCCTTTGGCCAGGATATGAGCAAAAGATTATAAACCTAATGTAAATACAGAAAAAATGATGAAAAGAAAGTGGATCTTTTCTAAAACTCAGAACAAGGATAAATGGGTCTGAAGCCAAAGAATCATAAGAAAAACTGCTGGCAAACACAAAATTCCTGTCTCAGGAAGAATACCTGGAGTAGGACACTGCAGAATAATCCTTTTAAACTGATCGAACTAATATTACTGAGAAATCCCCAGAAGTAGAATTATATTCTTTGACAATTTTAAGACACGCCCGTCTGTCCTTCAACTTGCACTTAAAAACTGCTCAACTTTCTAGGGAAATAAGGACAGTTCCAAGTGTTTTTTGAAAAATTACCAAAAGAGCCATAAGAACATCTTATAACAGAATGTGTAAAACAATATGAGAATAGTTACAAGTTACCTCTTTCCTAAGGGATTTCTTTCATTTAACTTCTTACTAAGGATCATCTAAATTTTGTTCTGCTAAAATGTAAACTAAAGAAGGACGTGGGGAGGACTGCAGAATACTTTCGTCTCTGCTTTAATCCACTGGACACTGAAAGGGTAGTTCAGCCTTCTCACAGAAAATGCCTGATACCCACATCAGAAATTAAAAGTATAAAGTAATCTACAATTGGAGACACTGGAAACTTAACAGAGTGTTAAACGGCTTAAAAAAGCAGACAACAATAGAAGAAAAGATTTGAAGGAGCTATTTTTGTTCTAAGATAAATAATGTTATTTCATCTGATTATTACCTAGCCAACTTTATTCTTTCAGGAGTTATTTTTTCCTTTGACAGAGATAATGTGTCTCTGTAATTTCCCTATAATGTTGTTTCATTCTTGTTTACGTCAAGCACAGTATTATGGGGATTCAGAAGTTATGAAGCTGATTGAATAGCTATCTTTTAGGTCAAATGGTGTCAAGTAAGCATTAGCATCTGAAATACAAGGACTTCTGTATGTTGGAAACCTTGTTGAATAACTAGCAATAGTGAATCAGTTTGAAGAAAAAAAGAAAAAAAGACGAGGGAAGGATTTTTAAATTTTTTGATCACCTGATTCAACTGTTTGTTTTCCTTACAGACCAAATGACTTAAGCTGTTATTGTTATATCATCATGGAGAAATTAAAGACATCTAAAATATCCTGAGAGGTTCTGGGGCTCCACTAATTTGGCTTTATTCACGGGGTCTGGGTTAACTGTTGAGAGAATAATTTCACTTCATCTCTTCAAGGATAATAAATTATGAATAGGTGTGCCCCACTGGTGATGGTGGTACCAGAATAACTCTTCAATGTAGTTTCTGTGCAGAAGTTTCAATTTACAGCTGAAGGCCCTTAAAGAAGATGATCTAATTCAATTTCCTCTCCACCCTCCTGTGCAAAGAGATTATCCTACAGAATACAAACTGTGGAAAAAGTTTTCTTCTACTTTTTAGTGACTTTTGACCCCCCACAAGCAACCAGCCTGGCCTTTAGCAGAACTGAAACAATAAATCAAGTTTCCTGTTATTAATTGTATATAAAAATAACTAGGGGAGGGGGGGAAAGGGAAGGGGAAGAAAAAAAGCAGCCTGAACGATAGTCCCTTAATTTATGATGTGTCTTCCTCGAAGTTTTATGCCAAATGCATCGCTTGTTTTTTTTTTTTTTTTTTTAATCTTTGTGAACCATTTGTTAAATTTATTGCACCAAGGCATCCATTCGAGCGTAATGAAGCAAAGCAGTGATTTCACAAAAAGCCAGACATCTCAAGAACTCTACTTTGGTTTCAGATGTACCTAAAATCTTCGTTCAACTTGCGCTGGCCACTTGGGAAAACTAATCCCCAACCTCTACAGTGTGTAGGTGTTTTAATGGGGTGGGGGAACAGGAAGGAAGGGGGGACAGCTATACAATACATTTCATTTTTGTAGCAGATGACTCATCCTTTTCAGGTCCTTTTCACATTTATTAATGAATGCACTATAAAAAATAAGCATAGTGAGGAGAAGTTCACCATAAAAAGAAGGCTGTAATGGACTGATATAAAAGTTGATAAATTATTAATTATTGTTACCATGTCTAATTTTCATAAGCCCCTCAGCACTGTTGCAAAATGGCTCTTAAATAATGGCAAAGCACCAGGAAAAAAAGAACAAAACCGATCCAGTAAACCTATGCTTTGCCTTGTGATAATAATGCACTGATTCTGCCACCCTCCAAACCCTAAATGATAACATGCAGGGATTTATCTAAGCAAAGGAGCAAAGCTCAGGAAAAGGAAGGAAGATTTCACAACAGAAGACTTGAGGATTAGGGTTCACATCTAAGGGTCAGGAAACTTGGGTACAGGGTGCCCTCAGGCAGATTACTTCCCCATTTTTTCCTTTACTCCATCACTATTTCACAACATGGAAGCATACTCAAGAGATGTGATACTAGACATATAAAAGCTTCATATTTGAAGAACATCCAATCTAATTATTTAACTAAGAAAAAAAGAATGGTACAACTAGACTTGGAACCTGGACATCCTGATTTCTAACTTTCTTAATCACAGAATCTCTTTTTTTCCTTAAACTTTACATTTTCTTCTCTTTCATTTTAAATATCAATACCATAAATGTTAAAAATATTTTATAGAATAGATCAAATCAATACAAATATAATACATATAATCAATAAAAGCCAAGAAGGACTTTGTTTTATATTTTGCAAATACAAAAAAAAGATCACTTCATACTGAAGCTCAGTGATCTAGATAAATAAGAACAGAAAGGAAAAAAAAGACTGAAAATGCAAAGCAACATTAGTCACCAAAAAAAAAAACCTAATAGAACTAGCTATTTACTATTTATATTAAGATTTGTAGAAACTTTAAAACGTAAATACTTAGTTTAGCTACAGCAATGCTAGCTGTGAGGGAAATATATTTTCTCATCCCACTGTAGCTCATTGTAGTTCTTCATATGCCTGCTTATTATAATCTACTCCAAGATATATCTGTTCTTCGTGGATGTGCATTATCCCTTCACGTAAATTCCAAGAGACATAACTGTGTCTTATTATTGCTAGCTCCTCCCCACCCACACGCTGTTTTTTACCAATAGATGGAAGACAATTCATAAAATGAACTGTAAAATGATTTAATGGCCTAATTTGCATGCAACAGAAACTTCCTAAATTTAATTTTAAGCTGTGTTATAAATCTTAGGGGAATGAACATTTAGAGTCAACTGATCACCAGTTGTTTGCAAGTCACTTTTTTTCCACAGAGCATGGGGAATTTTATCTGAATCAGATATTTATTTATTTTTGGCCCAGTAGCATGCTTTCCTGAAAAAGGAAGCAGTGAAATGTTGTGTTTTGCCTTGCTTTATTGCAGGCTCTTGATTATATCAATGAGTAGTGCTGAGACCCTTTATCAGTACAGAATAAAGAGCAAAGAAAAGTCAGATGTCAATAGAGCACACTGATGCCATTAATAGCTTCATATGTTATACTACTGGTGTAGAAACAGAAGATGGAAATTCTGAAATACAAAGAAAGATCTTTATTCCTGAGGCCCACCACTTGCTCTATGTTATCAACTCGCCAGTGTAAAGGATTTGTAGCAGTACAGAAGAGACGACGTGGTTTTCTACCTGTGCAAAGGCCAATGAACTCAGAAAAAGGTTGGTGGATATACAGTGAATCTTCTTGCCATACTCTTTTTTTCTCCAGTATACGTCATCTGGATGTTGCCATCTTCCAGTAATGGCAAGTGCTCTTACTATCACCAGCTATTTCAGTGAAGACTCCAAGATCTTCACTATTGGTATGTTGCTCTTTATTAGTCTGCTGTATATCCCTGTCCCTGCAAAGAATATATAAGGGAGACCAACACTACTCTCTGTGGTTATTTTTAGGAAGGAAGAGCGGGAAGGCCAAGGAACAGTGAAAGACAGTGACCTGTCTAGACTAATCTAGTTAATTCTTGAGAGTATTTTGAAACGACGACTGTAGACATTTAGAACAAACGTGGCGCTCTTCAGAAGGAAGGTGCTACAGGAACGCTGCTTTCTTTCTCTGCGGTACTGAGGGAGGCACCTGCAGGAAAGAGCTGTACAGAGCTCTTGATAAAGCTCTGTAAATACTTGTAGTAGTACAAGCGCTGAAGCCAGGACCCTGACTGTTGGCAGTGATGCTTTGTTGCTTACTTACTGCTTGAACTTAGACTAACAACCCAAGGTCTCTGAGGCTTGTTTGGTCTGTAAAATAGAGATAATACTGTCAGAAGTGTTTTCTGAGAATTAATTAGCTATTATTTATGCACAGATTCAAAAAAATAAAAAAGTATATGCACCTTGTTTTTTACATCCCTGCTCTCTTAACAAATCAAATGACAGACTCATCGACTTTCACGGCCAAAAGGGAGCATTATGATAATCCAGTCTGGCCTTCAGTACACACAGACTTCAGACTCCCATGCAGTTGTTCAAGTAATGAGCTCTCAGGCTGGGCTACCGTGCAACTTTTTCAAGGTCATGCAGTCTTGATTTTTAAGACTGAAAATGATGGAGAATCTATCACAGCCCTAGGGAGGCTGTTCCAATGGCTAATTGTATTCAGTGTTAAAAATATTCCTTATTTCTACTCAGACTGTCTGGTTTGAGCCTCCAGTCACTGGATCTCATTATGTCTTTTGCTCTGTATTAAAGAACGGTTTATTATCATGAGTAACTTCTCCTATACAAGTAACTTCTCCTATACTCCTATGGCAAACTAGGATTAGATAACAATGATTATGCTTCTATAATACCAAAATAATCAGATAGTTAAGCAAAAGTGGTAGTTTGTGATACCAACCAATGATACCTTGGATTTTTGCGACGGGGAAATAACTTGGGCCAGCACTGAAACAGCTTACAGAATGGCAAAATGATGCTGCCTTGCAAAATCTGTACAGGTGTGCTCTTAAAGATATTAGTTTATATTTTGTTAATTTTTTTCCTCCATCACTGGTGCATATGCAAATCAGACTAAAATAACAGCATGGATTTCCATTCATTTTTTGTTGAATTCCTTTTCTTACTGTGTCATCATCTTAAACATCACGGTCCAACCCCTTCTTAAACAGGATCACTGAAATGTTTCCATTTGCCACTCATATTATGTATTATCATCTAGCTGGGATTGCTATATTGCACTGTAACAGAAAACTTTAAAACAGTCTCCACTATGCTTCAAATAAATTCAGCTGTGATTTAACTCACAATGACACAGGCAATGCGATAACACAATAAATAATATTTCCATTTTAAAATTGTCTTGCCTCTTTTTGTAAAATACTATCAGTTCAGATAATCTGTGTGCAATCCAAATGGCTCAGAATAACTCTGCTACAAATGTTAAATAGCTGTCATATTAATATACCAGAAGACATGGTGAATATCCAGCTTTTGGAAAGAATGTCACAGAAGTTCAATACATCTTTGAATAAGGAAGCTTTTTTCCAAACACCCTATTTCATACTTATATATATACAACACAATTGTCTAGCCTTGTTAGTCTAAGCTTGCTTAGGGAAGAATAATACATTTTAGATGGACTGGAGAGGAAAGCAAGTTGGAAGGAAAGCAGTAGTGATATATCCTTGTTTTCAGCAGCTTTTCATAAATTCTCTTGGGAAGCCAACTGAGTTTCATTGAAGGGAATGAATCAATGGTCCTTCATAAAGAGAAAATCAATTAGAAAGTCATTACCTGAAAATTAGCACTCAAAAAACAAAATTCCATTTTAAAGCCAATTAGACTATGTGTCAGTACTAAGCTGAATTGCACTTACATTGATGTATGCAAAATGATGAATGTAAGAAATGTAGAGAGTGAAAAATTAAGGAACATGTTTGTAGATACTATTGAATTTATTTTTGCATGCTATCTAGAGCAGCAGATGACTATACTGGGCTTTATAATAGCTTTATATTGTATTTCTCAAGTGTTATTATTGGAATTATAGCACTTCAAGAAACCTCAGTTCTGCTTGTTGTCTTATAGGGAGACACAACTGCTACTGCAAAAAGTGGAGAGAGGGCTGAAGGTAGACTAACTACCCCACTAGCCGCTTTCTCCCAATAGCTTGCCCTAGTCCTGGCATGATTTGTGTTTTGGAAAGGCAAACGGTGCTAGAAAATTGAAAAAGAGCAGTGGAGAGCATCTCACAGAAGAGTTAAAATCTGTCCCTGGGGCTGCCACAGACCAGTCAGTCCTACTTGTCTCCTGAACCGCAGCAGTCAGGCTAACTCATTGTGTCTGGGTCTGCAGCGCAGGGCCAGGAGCTCCAGCCCTGGAAAGAGCTGGGTGTCCCTCCCCCTGGAGTCTGCTCTGAGCAACAGGAGGCAACAGGAGCATCTCCCTGCAGCTTCCAGAGCTGGAGCAGCAGCCGGGGAAGTTCGCACAGCCACATCACACTGTTTGCAGGGATGGAGGGGCACTCCCCCAACATCTGCCGGCAGAGATGCAACCTTAAACACCGAAGATGAAGGCAGAAGAAATAAGACTCGGAAGCATGAATTAATTACAGAGCTTAAATGCGTACTTCATGTCATGCACACACTGAAGTATCATTAGCTTAAATAGCTAAAATGTATATGCCATCTTGAACAGACATGCTTTCCTGAGTTAGGGTAAAAGGGCTTATCTTCAAGGGCTCAATTTAGGCACTAAATTGAAGTGCCTAGTGCCATTTGAGATGTGCTAGAATAACTGAGACATCCTCACCAGCCAAGCAGATGTGACCCTGGAGCTGTAGGAGGTCTAAGAGGAGCCAGCAGTGGGTCACCAGCAGCATGCCCTTGGGGTGGTCTCAGCTAGAGCTAGATCCCTAAATTCAGGAACTGGAATTGCACCCTAGATGCCTAGGGCACATCTGTCTGTGATTGAGATTAATGATGCCCAAGTATTATCTACTTATCTTCTAGCACCGTAAACATAGTTCAGAGACTATCTACCCAAATGTACTGATAATAGTTATTTGTACATTAGAAACCAGGTATTCTAGGCCACAGGAACATACAGAGTAGAAGGGTCATATACAAATTCATAGAAAAATTTCCAGGAAAACTAATTGGTATTTTTGCCTTTGAGTTCAGTGATGACAGAAGACCAGAGCTTGGGAACAAAAAATCAAAATCCTATCAGATTACATTTACCGGGGAACTTTTGCTCTGGATTCACAAATTAATCACTGTATTTGGTTTTATAGAGTCAAATAACATGGCTTAAAGCATTTTGCAATCCACCCTTAATTCCAAAATGCAGCACGACAAGGGCCATCATTTTAAAATGTTGACCCAGATCTATGGAGTGGTACAAAAAAGAGAAAAATGGAAAAATTACATGTCGGAAATGAATGAAAATAATACACAAAGAAAATGTTCAATAAATTTAAGACTCTTACCAGATTACTATATTCAGGGAAAACAGAACCACCACACATCATTTTCTTATTGTCCCTAATTTAATCCATATCTAACAAAACCTATTTTTAATCTAAAAATGATAACACAGTATATTTTTATATTATCTTGTCACAAAGGATAAAAGATAGCGATAAAATCAAAACAGACCTATTGAAGTTAGGTATTGGTGTAAGATAGCCATATAAGTAAGAGGTATTAAAGAGGATATGTGAAAAGTTTTTGAATGTTCATTTATATTTCATAACTCTAGCTCTAGTTCTTTCGGTATAGATCCAAACAGCTCCAGTGCATCTCAGTAGAATATCTAGACACATAAGCTATTACCTGTGTTTAGAAAGGGTTAACCAACTCTTCTCACTCATGAGTGGTGGTCCCAAGAGGAGGAATTTTAGGATTTTTACCACTACAAAAACCAAGTACCCTATCTTTACTCTATCAGGTCAATCAGTAAGCCAGCCCTGCTCTCTATGCCCATCAGCTGCAAACGAGAAAGCTGAGGGCTGACTTCTTGCATATTTGTTGTGTTAAGGGAAAAAGAACTGTAGCAGTAAAGAATGAGAATATATAAGAAGCTGGCTCTAATCACAGCTGTGCAATACTGTATTCCTGAAAGGAGAATTAAACCCTTAGGGCTACACTGGAAAATTGCTATGTGGAGTTTAAGTATGCAGTTTCCTTTGACAGCTACATCTTGACATAACGTTTGAAAATATTTGAGTGAGTGACCTGACCCCTCCTAGGCCCAAGTGAGATGCTGCATTTCTAGTCAGAGGAAAGTTCATCAATTCAAACATCTACAAGTTATATCCTGCTTATATTTCTAAGAAAAATCTGAATTTAAAATAATGTTTCTTCTCAGACTGCAATCATTAATTATATGCATTGATATATTTTAAAATACAGTCTTAAATTAGCAAAGTTTTGCAGAAAGAGTCAAACACTAAATACTGTAATGGTAGTACTGTGCTGTCACATGCTGAAAACCACGAAAATGAGCAAACTGAGAAAGTCAAGAGGAAAGAACAATGAAAAAAGTATCATAAATTAGAGAGCCAGCAAATAGCTCCAAATCTCTGCCAACTTCTGCTGATAAATGCCTGGGACCAGTAGAAATCTGGAAATTAGTTGATGCATTTACTAGTTGCTAAATCTGATCAAGTCTCCAGTATATTACAAGTTGATTCCACCTTTCAGAAACAGCAGATAATGTCAATATTGCCTGCTTTCAAGGGGACAACACACTCTTGGAACACACAATGGTGCTTCTTATTCGTGATGCCTTGCATGTACTTCCTAGTACTTTATTAAGTTCATATAGTAAATAGTCTATTTTCCTGATTTTCTTTACTATAATTACTAGGTAGGCTTCAGTTTTCACAAAAATGTTTTAGTAAGATGTATTTTATTTTTAATTGTCTAAAGGAATCCATGAGTAGTTTCCTAATGATAAATAGCCCAAATGTTAAGGGAAAATGATTCTATTACTGAGAACCTGAGCAACCCTATACTCCTTGCTAGCAGCTCATCAAAGCCAAGTTATCCCAAAGTTATCCCAAAAGAGACAAGGAGGCAGCAGAGCTGATAGTACATTACTGAAATCAGAAAAAGTTTAGGTGCAGAAGAGAGAACGTGTAAGATGAGGCATATGTCCTTCATTTTTGCACCAATCCTCCCTAAGTACAACCAATAACTACCACAGTCTGGACTGAGGGGCTGATTAGCAAAAAAAAGTTTCAGGTAGAAACATAGAGAGTAGAGAGGCCTTGACTTCTCCTGGGAAAAGCTCGTGGGAAAAGCTCTAGCTAGGAGTGTCTGCTGCTAACGAGCTCTCTGGGTTGCCCCTGACCAGAGGGGGTTGGGGCCTTTGATCCCAGTGGTCCTTGATTAGGGCGGTCAAGCACCCTGTGAGTCAGTGCTAGGGAGAGGCCTATATAAGAGCCAGGCCTAGAGCGCAGCTCCCAGAGCGCAGCAAACAGAGGCAGCAGTTTGCGCAGAAGGGACGCGCGAAGGTACCTTCGTTTCTGTTCCCTGTGGTGTACGCTTCCTCAAGTATGGTCGTGACACGCCGCACAGCGCGTTCCCCAGTGGCTGTTGGAGTTGCTGTGTCAGAGGCTGCGACCCAGACTGACCCTCTGACAGTAGATGCGGCTCTACAGGTCTCAGGCTGCAGGGAGTGCTTGGGGCCTCTCCGGGAGGCCTGGGCTGGCAGCCAGCTCTCCTGCAGGAGGTGTGCTGCTGTTGACGAGTTGTGTTGTCAGGTAAGGGAGTTACGGGAGGAGGTCAGTAGGCTGCGCAGCATCTGAGAAGCAGAGCAAGAGATAGACAGGGTATTCTCGGAGACTGTGCAGCTCCAGGAGTCCCAACCCCCCACAGCAGTGGAGTTGCCAGAGGGCTCTGTGCCATGTGAAACGGTACATCATAACATCGTAGAAGAAGGCTGGAAACTGGTCACTGCTTGTGGGAGGAGAAAGGCTCCTACTCCTCCTGAAGACCTGAAGCTGAAGAACAGGTTTAGTGCCCTCCAGGATGAGGAGGAGATGGGCAAGGCTGCCAGGGAAGTACCTGGGACAACAGACCCTGTGCCCTGCCGGAACACCTGGAAGAAGCGGCGGGTGATTGTTGTGGGGGACTCCCTGCTGCGGGGGATGGAGGCATCTATCTGCCGACCTGACCTCATGTCTAGAGAGGTTTGTGGCCTGCCGGGGGCTCGTGTGAGAGATGTCATGCAAAGACTGCCTAGGCTCGTCCATTCTTCAGACTATTACCCACTGCTGCTCTTCCGTGTGGGTGCCAATGACACCAAGGGCAAACTGGAGACCATCAAGCAGGATTTCCGAGCTCTGGGGATGGTGGTCAAGGGTCTGGGAGCCCAGGTCATCTTCTCCTCAATCCTGCCAGTGAGGGGGATGGATGAGAGGAGGAGGAGATGGACTTTCCAGGTTAACGACTGGCTGCGCCGCTGGTGTTGGCAACAGGGTTTTGGTTTCTACGACCATGGGACCCTGTTTGAAGATTGACAACTGATGGCGAGAGATGGGATCCACCTCACGAGGCGGGGCACGCGGGTCTTTGCCAACAGGTTGTCCAACCTGGTAAGGAGGGCTTTAAACTAGGAAAGATGGGGGAAGGGGAGAGTTATAGTGACAGGGTAGTTGGCAAAAGACTGCTCAAGTCAGGATGCCTCCAGCAGGTGAATGCAGCCAGGGAAGTGCGCATGGGATGTGGCTATGGAGGACCCTCTTTTACCCCTCCTGGGAAACCTGCATGCTCGATCACCTCCCTGAAATGCCTGTACACCAATGCACGCAGCTTGGGGAACAAAGGAAGAACTAGAGATGTGTGTGCAGTCGCAGGGCCATGATCTCATTGCCATTACAGAGACATGGTGGGATAGCTCGCATGACTGGAGTGCTGTCATGGATGGCTACGTGCTTTTTAGGAAAGACAGGCCAGGAAAGCGAGGTGGAGGAGTTGCTCTTTATGTGAGAGAGCAACTGGAATGTATCGAGCTGTGCCTGGGGGTGGATGAAGAGCGAGTCGAGAGCTTGTGGGTAAGGATCAAAGGGCAGGCTAGCATGGGTGACACTGTTGTGGGTGTTTACTACAGGCCACCTGATCAGGATGAGGAAGTCAATGAGGCCTTCTACAGACAGCTGGAAGTAGCCTCATGATCCCAGGCCCTGGTTCTCATGGGGGACTTCAACCACCCCGATATCTGCTGGAAAGACAACACAGCTAGGCACAAACAGTCCCAGAGGTTCCTGCAGAGCATTGGTGACAACTTCTTGACACAGGTGGTGGAGGAGCCAACAAGGAGAGGTGTGCTGCTGGACCTCGTACTAACAAACAAAGAAGGCCTGGTGGAAGATGTGAAGGTCGGGGGCTGCCTTGGCTGCAGTGACCATGAAATGGTGGAGTTCAGGATCCTGTGAGGAGCAGGCAGGGCACCAAGTAGGATCGCAACCCTGGACTTCAGGAGAGCAAACTTTGGCCTCTTCAGGGACCTACTTGGAGGAATCCCATGGGTGAGGGCCCTAGAAGGAAGGAGTGTTCAAGAGAGCTGGTTAATATTCAAGCATCACTTCCTCCAGGCTCAAGAGCGGTGCATCCCTATGAGTAGGAAGTCAAGCAAAGGGGGTAGGAGACCTGCCTGGATGAGCAAGGAGCTCCTGGAAAAACTCAACCAGAAGAAGGAAGTATACAGAAAGTGGAAAGGGGGACAGGCCACTTGGGAGGAATATAGGAACGTTGTCAGAGTATGCAGGGATGCGATGAGGAAGGCTAAGGCCCGTTTGGAATTAAATCTGGCTAGAGATGTCAAGGACAGCAAGAAGGGCTTCTTCAAATACATCAGCAGCAAGAGGAAGACTAGGGAAAATGTGGGCCCTTTGCTGAATGGGGTGGATGCCCTGGTGATGAAGGATACAGAGAAGGCAGAGTTACTGAATGCCTTCTCTGCTTCAGTCTTTACTGCTCAGGCCAGCCCTCAGGAACCCCAGATCCTGGAGGCAAGAGAGAAAGTCTGGAGAGAGGAAGACTTTCCCTTGGTGGAGGAGGAGTGGGTTAGAGATCATTTAAGCAAACTTGACACCCACAAATCCATGGGCCCTGATGGGATGCACCCACGAGTGCTCAGGGAGCTGGCGGATGTCATTGCTAAGCCACTCTCCATCATCTTTGAAAGGTCATGGAGGACTGGAGAGGTGCCTGAGGACTGGAAGAAAGCCAGTGTCACCCCAGTCTTCAAAAAGGGCAAGAAGGAGGACCCAGGGAACTACAGGCCAGTCAGCCTCACCTGCATCCCTGGAAAGGTGATGGAGCAGCTCATCCTGGAGGCCATCTCCAAGCATGTGGAGGACAAGAAGGTGATCAGGAGTAGTCAGCATGGCTTCACCAAGGGGAAATCATGCCTAACCAATCTGATAGCCTTCTCTGATGGAATGACTGGCTGGGTAGATGAGGGGAGAGCAGTGGATGTTGTCTCCCTTGACTTCAGCAAGGCTTTCGACACTGTCTCCCATAACATCCTCATAGACGACAAGCCCAGGAAGTGTGGGTTAGATGAGTGGACAGTGAGGTGGATTGAGAACTGGCTGAAAGGCAGAGCTCAGAGTTGTGATCAGTGGCACAGAGTCTAGTTGGAGGCCTGTAGCTAGCAGTGTCCCCCAGGGGTCAGTCCTGGGTCCAGTCTTGTTCAACTTCTTCATCAATGACCTGAATGAAGGGACAGAGTGCTCCCTCAGCAAGTTTGCTGATGATACAAAACTGGGAGGAGTGGCCGATACACCAGAGGGCTGTGCTGCCATTCAGAGAGACCTGGACAGGCTGGAGAGGTGGGCAGAGAGGAACCTCCTGAAGTTCAACAAAGGCAAGTGCAGGGTCCTGCACCTAGGGAGGAACAACCCCATGCACCAGTACAGGTTGGGGGTTGACCTGCTGGAAAGCAGCTCTGTGGGAGAAGGACCTGGGAGTGCTGGTGAACAAGTTAAGCATGAGGCAGCAATGTGCCCTTGTGGCCAAGAAGGCCAATGGTATCCTGGGCTGCATCAGGAAGAGTGTTGCCAGCAGGTCGAGGGAGGTGATCCTCCCCCTCTACTCAGCCCTGGGGAGGCCACATCTGGAGTACTGTGTCCAGTTCTGGGCTCCCCAGTACAAGAGGGATGTGGCACTACTGGAGCAAGTCCAGCGCAGGGCTACAAAGATGATTAGGGGACTGGAGCATCTCTCTTCTGAGGAAAGGCTGAGAGAGCTGGGCCTGTTTAGCCTGGAGAAGAGAAGGCTGAGAGGAGATCTTATCAACGTGTACAAGTATCTGAAGGGAGGGTGTCGAGAGGATGGGACCAGACTCTTTTCAGTGGTGCCAAGCGACAGGACGCGAGGCAACGGGCACAAACTGAAACACAGACACTTCCATCTGAACATGAGGAAAACCTTCTTCACTGTGAGGGTGACAGAGCACTGGAACAGGTTGCCCTGAGAGGCTGTGGAGTCTCCTTCTCTGGAGCTATTCAAAACACGCCTGGATGCAATCCTGTGCAATGTGCTCTAGGTGACCCTGCTTGAGCAGGGGGGTTGGACTAGATGATCTCCAGAGGTCCCTTCCAACCTCAGCGATTCTGTGATTCTGTGATTACTTGCAGTCAATCTTCAGTGGACTGGGCAAAATTATTAAATAGAATTAACCTTTTGCTACCACACAAAAGTGAAGAGACAACGTAAAAAGAGGAGCAGAGGTGTTATACTGTGAGAATGGGTAGAGATGAGGTGTTAGCAAAATGAATGCTCAGATTTTGTTTTCCACAAGGTCTGCAAAATTGGACGTAGAGTGCAAAAGCAGAATAGTTAATAGGAAAGAATAGGTCAGAGTAGAAATGACCACATGAGAGGTGGAAATAAATCCTGAAGACTCAATGTCAGACATATATATGGAGATCAGGTAGTCTTTACCCAAAACAAACTGAAGGAGTTGATGTATGAAATGTTAAGTCCTTTAGCCAGGATTTATGAATCTATCAAATTGGGAGTGGGGACAATAAGGGGATGGGGAAAATAAACAGGGATTGGCAAACAACATACACATCACCAAAATTTAAGAAAAGCAAAATAGTAATCCAGAAACCTGCAGACTTTTAGCCTAAAGTCACTCAACACTAAATACATTTTGAAGCAAAGAAACAGAATAAAATGCAACTAGGGCTGACCTAAGCTGATCTGATATATATCTTCCTCAAATGTAGATTTTTTTTTTCTTTTTTTCAATTGAAGATGGAATATATATATATATATGTATTCAGTATATTCTTTAGTACTCATTTATGGGAAATTATTAATTTAGATGGAGAAGATGGGGAATAGTACAAGATTTGCATGGACTGTATAAGATACCAAAGGCAGTCCACCTGGGTACTATGGTGTGTGGATTAATTTATCATACTTTGTGAAAAATTAAAAAGTAGAAACTATCTTAAACTCTGCCATATTGAACATAAAATCTCAACAAGACAAGCCAAAATGTAGTTTGAAGTATTTCAGCTGTGAAAAAGGAAGCAAAATGAATAATAAATCTTTCTTCAAACACAGCAAAAACAAACAGCTTGGCAGACACTTTGTAAGCCCAGCAGATGATCAGGATAAAAAGGAATACAAAAGGAAAGCCACGACAGAGAAGTTAAATGAGTTCTTTGCATCGATGCTTTCTGGGAAAGAAACTGGGGTGCTCTCGCTGTTGTATCTCTTCTTTCTGAGGCACTTAGTCCAAACGGCTCCGTTTGAAGTGGAAGTGACAGTAAAGCAGGTTATGGAACAAACAGGCAAAATGAAAAGTAACAAACTACCAAGGCCAGGCAGTACTCACCTGTAGGTCCTAAAGCAACTCAAGGATGAAAGAGCTGAATTATTAACAATGGTGAGTATCTTATATACAACTGCTTTGGTGCCTAAGCATAGCAGGGTGGCAAACATGATGCCAATTTTTAAAAATTCTCCTCAGGAGAGCCAGGGAATTACAGAGCAGTAAGCTTGACCTCTGCAAGAGGCAAAGCAGTATGAACTACAATAAAGAATAGAATTACCGTGGACACCTGGTGAATTAGGATCTGCTTGAGAAGAGTCAACTTGGCTTTTGCAAAAATTTCTTCATTACAAACCCACTGAAGTTCACTGAAAGAGCAAATATGCATATGGATAAAAGCATACTCATAAACTATGTAGAAAGAGGGTAAGCAGAATGATAAGAAAGTTTGTTGATAATACTAAATTATTTAGAGTGATAAGGGTGAGAGCACACTGAGAAGAATTGCAGGAGGATCTATCTTATGAGCCTGAATGACTGAAATTAAATGTAGATAAATGTGAAGTGACACATGGGGAAAAGACTATCCTAATTTCACATTAAAATGATGACCATTGACCTAGCCATTACTATTCAGAAGAGAGACCTTAGGGTTATAATAGATAGCTCCATGAAATAGTCAGCTAAGTTCTCAGCAGCCATTAAAAAGTAAATGAAATGTTAGGAGTTCAGACTGAAACAGAAAATACAGTTATGCCACTGTAAATCTAAGATTCACCTATATAACTTAACACCTTGAACATAATGTGAAGTTCTGTTTCCCTCAGCACAAAAAGAATATCCTGGAGGAAAGGAATGAGGCTTCTGAATGAGGAACAACTGAATAAACTATGAGACTATCTAGAAAAGAAAACTACTTAGGAGGGATATGCTGAAGGTCTACAAAATCATGACTGACATGGAAAGAGTGTAGAAGGATCAACTGTTCACACACTCTTCCCAGAAAAAAAAAAATACTACACATCAAAGCTAGGTTCAAACTAACAAAAGGCAGTAATACTCAGCAAAGGGGTAGCAGACCTGTAAAGCTTATTAACAAGAAGAGTCGTGGATACTGAAAGCTTGTGTGGGATTAACAGTGGAAACTGGACAAGTACACGGGAAAGAATCCACTGAGGGTTACTAAATACACAAAACCACACATGACTCAAGAAGTCTTTGAGCTCAGAATAATTAGAAGATAGAAGAGCATTACATGGATGCATCATACATGTTCCCTCCATTTCTGGTTTTCCCAGACATTTCCCACTGAACAATGTTGGAGACATGATAGATGAATCTTTTGTCTGAGTCATGACCATGCTTAAGCTGTTTTGTTCTCTTCTTTGCAGTACAGGCATGTTTAGTGAGTCACTACTATATTGTAATAGGAAAGGCAAACTTGATCTTGATATATTTGAACTTGATATGTTTCAAGCATGTTATTTCCAGCCACGGAATAAGAAAATATTAATGCCAGTGTATAAGGCACTGGAAAACATCCTTCTGCATAGTATATGCGTTTCATCTTTATAGCCATGAAACATTAAATTGGTATATAGAAAAGCTACTCAAATGAAGCTGGGAAACAGAGTCTGCAGGGAGATCGAGTCTGACAGGGAAATCAAAGGAGTGTATAAGTGCTTGGTACACATAAAAAATAAAAAAAGAAGAAAGAAAAATATGACTTCTATTTATAAAAACGTGAAACAGAGCAAATGCTAGTGAGTCAAAAAGATAAAGGTGATGAAAGATGCAATAGTTGTAAAATTGTTCATGAATAAAATTAAGCTGGAAATTGGGAAAAAGTTTCTGACCATCAGCAGGGGTGAAGTTCTGACACAATTTCTTAGCAGTGCTAAGAAATGTAACTCAGAGAGGGAGTATAAATTTGTATATAAGGAATGATACAATGTAGTTGCTAGCTACAGCACAGAACTGAATATGATCTCCTAAAGAAGTCTCTGGCAGTCCCATTTCCTACGTTCATATGGATTTTTTCTAATTCAAACTTAAAAATAATTTAAAAGATATTCTATAATGTCACTTTAGAGAGATTCAATAAAGTTTATGATTGGATTGTGTCAGAATGCTTCAACAAACTAGGAAATGTATTTCTGTCAGACTGCTAGCTGCTCCTTTGATCACAGTTATGGAAAATTTAACAGGACAGTTGTCAAATACCAGGTTGCTTGATGTTTAACTCATGTGCAAACACCTATTCCAGCAGTTTTCAACTTTTGCTGTACTACAAACTGTTTCCCAGAAGTTGCCTCAATGTGAAAAGCGAGAAAGATGGTGTGAACTTGACCCCTTAAAATGAGTTTGTATTCCTAGAATAAACATTTCTGACATCCTACAAAACAAAAATTATATGTTTTTCTTGTGATCAACACAAAATAAATTAAAGGAATATTTGCAATTCTACTTCTCTTAATCCAAGAGAAACGTACACTCTTCAAAATAGTTAACTCCAACACAGTTCTCTTAAGCAAGGGACACCAGCTATGGTGATCCAGAAGCCAGTCCCAGCACATTGCAACAAAGTAGGTTTCCCACTCTCCTTCCCAGGAGTTCCTGTACCATGCACTGAAGATTTTACTCTAGTGAGCAAGCACAGAGGTACATCTGGTCACGAAAAGAGAAAGGCGACAGTGCACAGGTATCTCCATAAGAGGACATGTAGTTGCCTCTGCTGGAATAGCTGGTTGTCATTACTCTTAGCCATTAACAACATGCTTCCTATCGGGAATTTGGACTTTTCTAGTGATCAATATTCATATTGAAAATATCGGTGCACATAACAATGTAATAAAATTTCTGACCCTTTGCCTCGCTGAGATCTGCCTGGGGACAGGCTTCTATTCACATGAAGTCCATGTGCCAGCTCAGGCCAGCGATGAGCACAGCTGCTGCCCTGGAGAAACAGGAGAAGGAGGATGCAGTTCTTGGGAAAAGGAGAAAAGCAGCCCCTGAAGACAAGGGAGCTGCCTCAGAGAGTGGTTAACGACGAGCTTGTGGCCCCTGGGATGATATCCACAGGTTGTAAGGAGGAAGAAAAAGCCACCAAAAGTGCACAGGAAAACTGTCAAGCAAGGACAAATACAGGGGATGAGAGAACTAGAGTGAATACCAAGGGGGCAGAAGTGAATGTGCGAATTCACCTTAGTGAATGTCAGTAAAAACTGCACTGACATGGATAAGAATGAACATTTTGAATTAAAGGAAAGAGCAGTAGGCAAGACATGCCTATTGTTTAGCTGGGACCCTATCCTGAAGTTGGGATTAGGAAGTCTTTCATTCACACAGATTAGATTTTTTTTTTTGTTACTTTTTTTTTATTTTATACGCCTTAGACTATAAGAGAGGAATGTCAAAGCACAATTTTACATTCCTATACTTTTAATTTCCATATTATTTTCCTAATCAAAATTTTGCTTCCTGTCATGGCTCTGTTTTTTTAAAAAGCGAAAATGATCATTAAATGTAATTTCTGCTCTACACACAGTTGACTTCCTCAACACTGATGTTTTTTTCTATACAAATCTAGAATAGTAGATGGCATTTTTTTTTCAATTACCCAGTGTATTTCCAGTTCCAGACTACACTGTGCATTACAAGCTACTTTAATATGTTAATCGACAACAGTCAGCGCTTTTACAAGGGAAAAGAATACCCTTCTCTTCTTAGCCATTTAAGCTTTTGCAAGGAGAGTGTTAACACTTGAACAAATTTCCAAACTGCTCCAGGCAGTATGATATGAAGTAATTTTAACATGTTTCAGTACATTAGGTTTAAGGAATAATTCTTGCTTCTTGCCTCTAACATCGTACAAGTCACTGTGCTAAAATAAACCACTGGGCTTAAGGAAAATTTGATATTTCTCTAATAGTAAGTCATATTTCATACTTACATCTATGTCCTTCTGCATTGTATGCAGTCACATTGGTTGTTCGTCCATATTCGTGTACCAAATACCATTAAAAATACCATAAAAGTCTGGCATTTAGTAGAAAAGGCATTAAAATAATGGGGAATTCTAAGGGCTTTGTGATTTTGAAGAAAAGACTACCTATTTGGTTGCCCAAATAGTGAATTAGAATCTTGACAAAAAGGAAGTATATTTTTAACAAAGTTGTCTCACATTCTGTTTCGATAGTTTTTTACAGAAGGTTTTCACTTTTACTTGTTTAAATTTCTTAGCATTTTCTATTAGCATAAACTTTAAAAGTGCAGTTATGTTTATCCATTTTTACTAAACCACATCAAAACTAGAAGCAAGAAGTATCTATAATCTAATGTTGTTAAGCAGTCCACTTCATAAACAATGTGCAAGTTTAGCAGCACATTCCATGTATTTCCATCCTAGTGGTCCTGAAATAAATAATGAAATACATATTCTCAACTTAAATTTGTATAGTTAATATCATGGAGGGACCCTGTTTGTATTACAAATAACTTGTTCACACTAGAGTTTGTTATGTTTTCCTCTTACTTCATATGTGCAAGACAAGCAGTGGATTGGCAACCTTAAGTCATGTCAGTCCATTCTATTTTAGTATCAGGGAAAATTCAGACAAAGGCAAAAAGCATACTGACATGGTCTATAGAATTTACCTTAACATTGATTGGCAAGGACTAATTCAAAGAACATAATACTGTTTCAATTCAGCTAGTTCAGTCTTTCATAGAGGATAGATTTGTGAAGAAAAAAATGGACTATGGAAAAACTGTTCTATCAAATAAAATTTAGCATGTTATCAATGAAAACTGGAATTAAGCGGTTTTATATATAGCAATTATATCCCATTATTATTCTACTAAATAGTCCTATTCAACTACAGTAATTTTGAGGATGGATTTATGCTTTCCTCTGTTCCCCTTCTTTTATCTATCAAACATATTTTCTGAAAGTCATCAATCTACTGAACTACAAACATATGCCCAGTAATTCCTCTTCAATCATGGTATCTTCTTTATCGGTATAGTAATAACTTCAACTGATGAAAAAAGGACAAAGTACCCATTCTATTAAACTTTTCAAAACTTACTCTTGCATACATCATAATTAGAATTTAGACTGACTTTACTGGATATTAAAATTTCAACTTCAATTTTCATTAATTTTTTACTACAGTTACAAAAAAAAGAGCAATATTAATGCCTTGGGTTGAGGATTTATAACAAAAAATTCAAAATGGTCCTAATTAATTCTCGTTAGGTTATCATCTTTGGATCTTTCCTAGATTTCAGACATGCTTTTTAGCAGCAGTCCCTAAGACCTCAAAGAAACACACCTGAAAGTACCACTCTGAACTGAGAGAAAAAAATATTTCCACATTGATTTTAAAGACAGAAAAAAAACCACACCGAGAACTAATCAATTTCTGTAGAGTACTCTGTGTGCCATAACAAATTATGGCATTTTATTTTAAGTGTTCAAGGCATGACAAGAAAAAGATATTAAAAGGTCACAGGCTGTCTAATTTTGCAAACTACTGCTCTATTTCAAACTGATTGACCTTTCTCTGACTAGAGTCTGCTAGTTTGTTTTCTGTTCTTCCCCATTTTCCCAGTTGTGTTTTATAGATTGAGGCTGTGTCTCCTATGCTAATTTATTAATGAAAAGTGTACAGTTTAACTAGAAGACAGTATTTGGTTTCACTCTAATCCAAACAGTTCTCGGGGTGAGGGGAAAAAAAAAATGCACCTTTAGCTCTTTGAGTCACCTGAGCATTTAGGACAGCCACTGTAAGACGAGCCATATCTACTGCCCTCAGGTGCCAGCTTAATGTGCTCATTAAAAATGCATGCAAAGACAATTTTATATGTACATGCACTGTTTCATCTTGCAGGACCCCAGCACGCCTCGTGAACTTTTGTACACCATCTGGCACACACAAATACCATCGCCCAGGCCTGAAATCAGGACCAAGTGCAGGCTAAATGGAAGGCAGCAGCACCACAAAAGCCTTTGGTGGCACAGGGAGGCTTCCGCGTCCTGAGGCAGCTGCAGCTGGACCTGAAGCACAAAAAGTTCAGTCACGCACCATATCAATCAGTCAGTCAAAACTGTGCATTTATACCCCTCCTCTCGTGAATGCAATGAGTGGATTTTAGATGCCGATCGTGCAACGCTGCACTCATGAGCAATGCCTTAAAATTCGCAGTATTTTGGAGGCGAGACAGCTGCTTCGATATGTAATGCAAGGAACAAGGCCCACATAACTCTGACTGGTGAAGAAGAGCTTCCAACATTTTATCACCAAACATCCCACTGATTTGTTAAACAGTCCAAATTTGAAAAACATTTAGCCTAATGAACCACAATACCTGTGGGGTTTTTTTGTTTTGCTTTTTTACAGGCACCAAGCATGTTACAGCCTGCTTTTCTTGTAATATCTGACAAACTCATAGCCCCCAGGTGGCATATATAGCTGCACACGATCGTGGGGACAGGCTTGTCTGAACCAGGTGGGCTCCATTATTGCCTGCGAGTGATACCGCGGGAGCTCATATAGTGCTGGGCTGTCTGCAGGGCAGTCCGTCGCAGCTGAGGAATATTTCACAGTTGGAAAGAAACCTAACTCGCAACGACTGTTAATAAACATTTCTGTGATAATCAGATATGAGGACTGAGATTTATAGATGGTGCTTTAACTTTCAAAAATGATCAACTACCAGGCTTTATAGGATTCCCCCAAAATACAAGTATTTGCAGTCCTTCATCAAATTCATTAACAGCTACCTCTTACTAACTACAAACATAGAAATATACTACAAGATACACTCCTAAATTATTCTTTGAGTATTTCAGGTCTTTCCCTGACACTCTCAGCTTTTTCTCAGGTTTGGATTTTTCAGTGAGAAAAAAGAAGAGAATTCATCGACAGTCACACTTGTAAGTAGCCCATTTCAAGCTCTGGACATCACATTCATTCTTGACCAGCTGAACAGTTTTCTCTAAACAATTCCCTTCCTGGTAGTGAAGGTCCATTACCTTCTGTTATATTAACAATTCCAGTTCTGCTACTTTCCCCTTATTTGCCATCTTTTTTGGTCAGTGCTTTGACTTGGCATTTCTAGTGTTTCATGAGTTCATATTTCAGACTCACAGCTCCCATTGAATGCTGTAACTTTTAGACAGAGGAACACTTTCTTTTCCCGAGACGTCTGAAATCACAGACTTGGCTGCATTTGATACATCTCCCCCTCTGACTCTTCTGCAATTTATACTTAGTGTGCGTTAATGGTTTCCAGCAGCACTGCAGTGTCCAACAAGATTTTTTGTGGTTTACAGCTTTGCAGACTGATATCCAGAGCAAGAATTTGTTTGTTACATTGATTTAGTCAAGAGTCGGGTTTGGGTGCAAGTAGCCTACTCTACATAACAGGAGATTTTATTCCACTAATCTAGGGAAGGGAAGCTTGGATGCTCCTCCAGCAAAACACAGCGAATGCTGCGTGGTACATCACCCATGCTGCAGATTAAGAACATACAAGCATTCTGGGGTTTCAAAACATCTTGGGGTTTTGAATATTAATTCCCAGTTCTTTCATACTTTAAATATTTATCTTTTTACTTCGCAGCAAAAAAAAAGCACATTTCTAAGCCATTTGAATGTGGTTCAAAATTTATTTCCAGAAAAGAAAACCTGCAGAGAAAAAGGTGCATTTATAGAACTGGATGGGTTGATTGTCTTAGCATTCAAATAGTTTAATACTTTACAGAAAGACAGCTAAAATAGAGCGTTTTGTTTGTTTCTTTCTTTCTTTTTTAAGAGGATATGCAATAGTTTATAGGCTCTAGACATACTTGTACACTGGTAGTTTTAACTGTTTTTCTGTCATTGCAGTTAGTCTATAAAATGTCTGTGGATCAGCCTCATTCAAAAAAACCCCCCAAAATAGCTCTATTTTAGCCATATATTCACCTTCTGCATGCAGAGATGGTATTTAATTTCATATGACCCACTGACCAAGAATACATCTAGTCATTTCAAATAGTTTAATTTTGCTTTATCCTCTGAAATTCAAATGACAAAGTTCTACATTTTTTTTCCCAATCTATATCATTCAATGAAAAACGAGTTTTTAAAGGTACATTTGCTTCATTTCAAAGAAACTGTGTTTTAGGAACTTCCCTGTCTTTCTCACTTGCGTTCCTTTCCCTTTTCCCATAAATAAAAATGCTTTGTGAAACGATTGAAATATTAAGTGTAGCAATTAAGTTCAGTATACATCATCTATACGAGGTATGAGCTAGAAACCAAATTAATAATCGTAACAACCACTATGATAATAATAACAACATTCCAAATCATAAAGAATAATATCAGGCCCATTGATTACTAACAATTGCTTAAAAAAAAAACCCCAAAATACTATTCCACCTTGACTTGATATCACCTATAATAAGGCATTCTAGCATTAGGAAGTAGCACAACCATAATTTAATTAATTTGATGAGCTACATAGTGACATTATCATTTTTAAAAAGATTATAACAATATAATAGCACACAGAGATCTCATGAGAAAACTTATCTGGACATTAGGAGCAGCTAAATTTAACTTGGTAACTTAGCTGAAAAAAATGCATCGCTTCCATTTTTGTGCTATTTCTTTCTATTGTCTTCTCTGTTAGAATGTTTTAGCTTCATGTAACAGCAATTTTTGACTATCTGAAATATCATTAAGAGGTTCCTTAGAGCATTTATAAATGAATTTGCACAAAAAATTAACATTCATCTGGCCAGTTATGCTAGGAATGAAGACTACTGTACCCAGAAAAGGTCACAGCGAGGCTTGCTATGGGTATGTAAGTTGACCACTTCTACTGTATACAATAAACAATATCATATAGAGTTAAACATAGATAAACCCACTTTTTCCAAAGAAAATGAGACTTGAAGGATTATATCATAATCCCTCTGTTTGCCTGTTTGAATATCTTTGTAGGAACAACAGGTTTATGCGTGACAGTTTCTGAGTAAAGGAGAGGGACTCCAGCATAGCCTGAACTCAGCCATTAATTCTTCTGCTAAACCTGCCCATTGGTCAGTCAGCAACATGGGCACAGGGGAACTGTCCATAGCTAGCGATACCTACGGCTCTGCTCGTGGAGGTCGCGATAGAGGGGGCGCTGAGGGCACTGTGGGAAGGATGACTTAGAGGAAACAGGGGACACGGACACAGGACAAAAATCTGTAGAAACCTAAAATAGCATTCAACTGCTCCTAGGGGGAAAAAAAAAAAACCAAAAAACTTTGTAGCATGAAGGAATGCTTTTCAATTCATATTTTTAAACGTGCTGACATCCCAATGTATTTGTAGTTTTTCTGATTTTATTTCACTTGAGATCTTTGTAACCAGGCGGCTATGTCAAACAGAGCAAATACGTGACTCATATCTGTGCAAGAAATCACTAAAAGCTAGTTACTACTTTGCTTTAAATGTGTGGTTACCCTTTGAACGGTGATAGCAGCTGGGTACAGCTCTAAATCAAGGAAAAGAAAGCACCAATAAACCTGTTCAACTCTGATTTGTGTTTATCTTACACAACCTATTCCATATAAATAAGGTGCAGACATGTGCTAGAGCACCAAGTGTTTATAACCATGAAGAGGGGATGACCACATTACTTGTGAGTGCTTAAGTCTTAAGCTAGTTAGTTATTTGAGACACCTTACAGAGATGATCTTGGTACTATCACATGCCAGTCCAACTTTTTTTTTTCCACATTATATTTAAGAAAGAAGACAGATTACAAAATACAGTTTCAGTGTTTTAGAAGCACAATTTTTAGCACGCTTTTAAAAAAGATCTTATAGTTAAGACGCAACAGAATGATCCCTCACAGAGTGAAACAATTGCTTTAAATTTGTACATTCCTATGTGAACCTATATTTAAAGCTCCCTAAAACACCAGGGCTAAATACAAATGATTATATGTATTCAAACCACTGGAATACCCATAATTGTGTTCCGTATACAAATGCATCCTGGAAAAAATCCATTTTCTAGTATCAAACAATTGCTTCCCATCTGGACCTAATTAGGAGGATGGGACAGTATCGGATGCCAATTATAAAGATAAACAAACAAGAAAAAGTGATAGCAAAGAGGTCCCTGCAGAGAAGGTTAACAGAGCAGCTCAGGAGATTGCTAGGGCAGATACAGTCTTGATGCGGTGGTGGACTGCACGGGCACTGCGGCTACTCCTCTCCTACATGATGGGGAACACAAAATGGCACAGAACGGTCATAACTGCTACAGACTCTGAGCTTTTGTTGGACCTGACACCTGGCAGAGAAAGGCATGAAATATCTTTCCTCCAAGAGAGGTTCGAAGAGTGGGATCCTTATCCTTGGAAAGCAGACCCAGCAAACAGGGGCTGAAGAAACATGCTGAAAGTCAGGAATACCGAGAGATGGGGAACTTCTGCTCATTCTCCTCCTGAACAAAAGCAGCAAAGAGAGTGGGGAATTCAAAACAAGTACTCTTTGACAAGATGTGTGATTCAACTGAAAAAAACGTAGAGCTGCCACAAGAGGCATTAATACCAGGACCATAAAAAGTATTAACTAGGATTGAAGGCTTCTACCAATACTAAGACCAATCACAAATGAACCCAGTATCTCGCTATGAGTACTGTGCATCTTTTATGTTATACCTGAGGTTAACATTCAGCTAAAGGCCTGTGGTTATGCCTTAGGTTTAACTCCCAACCTGCTCTTTGTTTAAAAAATTCACTCCAGAAACTCTGACTCTAGTTCTCTTGACTCTGGAATTCAAAACTCATTTCCTTAGGAGGGTCGGTGTGTGTCATCCTAGTAGTCAAGCTTTATGCTTGATTCTTTCTAAATTCAGAGTAGACTAATCTATGGATAGTTATTTTCTGTATTTTTAGTTTTGGCTTGTTAGAGGCTTTTACTATGAAATTTTTCCTGCTTTCTCTTATGAAGCAATGCTTTACATTCCTATACTCCCTCTTCACCTTTGGACAACACCTATTTGCACACCCTCCCAGGACTCATCTATCATATCAGAAGTTTTCAAAGTGAAAATTGAAGCACTAAAAAACCCCAGTCTTTGAAAAGTTTGAAACATTAGCAGATACACGAAACTAGCTTGCCCTGACCCATGCAAAATACAATGGGAATTAACACTTTGCTTATTGGTAAGAAAGACTAGTTAAGATTGCCTGGCAGACCTCCTTTCTACCTCTGTCAGCTGTTATTTTTGCATAACTGGTGACTCTCTGAGCTGCAGGTGTTGTTCCCCACATCGTTTTTTTTGAGCCCATCCTGTCTTAAGAGTTTCTGCTGTCATCTTGCTGCCTGATTCTTCTGAGCTGCCCTCTGACTGTTTGTGGCACCACTGTTTTTGTGATTAAACAGTAATATATGATGTTCACTGTATAATTTAGGAATACACCAATATTTCTTGTTAGTCCTTAAACTGTGCAAATTTAACCAGAACAAGCACACATACATTCGTGCACATGCACATATTCACACTCTCGAGCATACATACGTATATAGGGACAATCCTTTTACTTGCCAAAAATAACAACTCAGAACATCATAGTTTTTTGTATCTGCGTTATAACAATAGACCTATACGTTTTTAAGCCCTATGAATATAACAAAAGTTTTTGTCTTCAGGTCAACTATATCATGTTATCAGTGTTTATTTCTGCCTGTTTTAGAAATAGGTTAACAGGCAAAAAGCCAAACGTATGAATTTTAGATCACAGAGCAGCTCCATCTTTCATGGTAGATATATTTGTTACTATTCAAAAGTAAAGCACGCATAAGTACCTCTTAAATAAATACTGTCAAGGGTTAAATAAATTATTCATAAAGCATTTCTCACTCTTAAAGTTAATAAGATTTAGTTTCAATAAGTAATTACTATAGTGATTTAGATCTTTCCATAAACTGGAAAAGGTTCTGGGGGCAAAAAAGAAAAAGGAAGATTTTTGTTTCCCTAGGCTTTCACAGATACCAATTTTTTTCACATCTCTAACTCTGCTACTTCTTTGGCCTCTTTTGAGCGCTGATAATTATTGTTTAATTCATCTTTGATTGTGAATGAATACAATGTGTTTTATCCTCTTACAGTGGGAAAAGAATATTTTCCCTGTCCTTTGCAAAGCAGAAATATATATATACATTTTGATTTCATATTAGCATCACTGAAAAATTAACCTTCTTCCACTAAAATAGGATAATACCTAGCATTTCTTTCTTTTTTTCTTCCTCTCTCTTCTGCAAGACTCTTTAAGTTCATCTGATTGTTCCTGCCAGCCAAGGTATTCCACCTTCTGTTTTAGCTTCCTTTAAAAAAGCTCTATACTCATAAGTTATACTTTATGTTAAGTTCCATTTGCTTGTCTTTAGTTCCACTGGTTTTATGTATCTATTTTCATTTCTCATTGTCATCTTTGTTTTACCACTGAGCCAAGTTGAGATGTAAGTTAAAGTTACATTCTTTCTTAATTAAGCAATTTCAGACATAAAATTCTTTTAAAGTGGTCTCACTTCTCATGCAAAATTTACTTTCCAAATTTATCACCGTTCTTTTTTTATTATTATTCATAATCTTATAGATTCATAAAATAATTTAGTTTGGAAGGGACCTGTGAAGATCACCTACATCCTTCTGCTCAAAGGAGGTCCAGTTGGTTGTTCAGGCCCGTGTCCAGTCAGCACTTCTCAGGACAGAGACTCCACAACCTCTCTGGGCAACCTGCTACAGTGTTTGACCACCCTCACGGTGGCAAAGTTTTTATTTGTACCTAATCAGAATTTCTTATATAGCAACATGTGCCCATTGCCTATTATCCTGCCACTGTACACCTTAAAGAGTCTGCCTCTATCTTCTCTGCATCTTCTCATCAGGTAGTTGCAGATAGCAATAATGTCTTCCTTTAGTCTTGTCTTCTTAAGGATGGAGCAAAGTCAAATCTCTCAGACTTTCCTCATGCGTCGTGTGCTCCAGCCCCTTGACCATCTTGATGGCTCTCCATTGTCTTTCTTGTACTGGGGAGCCCAAAACTGGACACAGCACTTCAGATGTGGTCTGGCAAGCAGTGAACAGAGGGGAAGGACCACCTCCCTGGGCCTGCCAATACACTGTTGCTGATACAGCCCAGGATGTGGTTAGCTGTATTGTTGATGCAAGGGCACACTGCTAACTCATGTTCAACTTGTTGTTGGTACCTTTTCTGCAGTTATTTTCTATCCAGTCAACCTCCAACTTCTCCTGTTGCATGGAGTTAATCCATTCCAGGTGTAGGGCTCAGCATTTGCCTTTATTGAATTTCATGAGGTTTCTTACCCCTGTAGCATTCACATGAATAATTTTTTATACAATTTGCCTAAGGTTTTTTTCAAGTGCTGCTCAGTGTTGAAGTTTATGATTCCAGGCCACATATCTACAATGCAGATTGTTTATAACTTGTGTTCTGTACACCAAAAATTTAAACTCATCATTGAAACAACACTGAGCTGAACATTTACAAACATTTATAAACATTATATACATATACATAAACACATAAACATTATAAACAAATGTTTATAAACATTTAGCTGGAAACTTTTCTTTGACATAGCACCATGCATCTGGTATGCTGTTACCATTACTCACACTATAGCAATACATTCATGCCAAGGCAGTAATTTCTTACCAGTGAACTTTTTAAAAAAGGCATTCATGCAATATGTGATCATTTATACTTCATGTCATTTACACTAGAAGCCTAAATATGCAAATCACTAAAACTGCCTGGGAAATGAGGAGGTATCATTGTGTTGAATATTTGTCACTCTGCTGTGAATGTCACCACCTTTTTGATTTAAAATTAATTCTTGGGTTTGTTTTCTAAATACTTTTTTTAAAAGCTGTTCTGCAGTAGATGCTTTACTTTCACATAGTAATTTTTGCAAAATTATAAGGTTTGTTCAGCTGGTATCCATTAGAAAACAATATGTGGGGTTTTGGGGGGGATTTTTTAGGGGGAGGGGGTTATTTGTACGATCAAAATTCAAGTTTCTTCTGGGGATATGCCTGAGGTTCCCTCAATACCTTGCTTTGCCTTTTTATTCATATTGAAAAAAAAAAGGGGGGGAAGTAAAAACCAAGTGATGCCTCATCATGAAGGGTGCTAAACGACCCTTAAGTTCTGAGCATCCATGAATCATCGTGATTGCAGGTGCAGTATTTTTCTGGATCAGCTCAATCACCTCTATCCGTTTATAGGTTTCAGCAACACAGGCATGATAAATGCATCTGAAAAGAAACTTGCAGAGGGTCTTCTGCCTACCTCTAACTTGTCTGAATCAGGTAGTGAGAAACTTTGTAGCTCTTTGTCTTCCGTAAATCATGAAAGTTTTCAAACTTGCAAATCAGAATTAGCCTCTAAATAAGTTGTAAGGAATTAAAATTGCATGACCTGATTGTGAAAGATGCAGAACAATTGCTGCTACTGTTTCATGGCTTTAGCTGGCATTGAGGTAAGAATGTACCTCTAAAATTTAGGTCATGCATTATTAATATCATCTCTTCAGGTAAACATTATTTAGAGCTGCCACAGGGATTATTTTTCAAATACCAGTCAGAAGGAATATACTCTTGTTGAAGTTAACCAGAACATTTCAACTGGGCCAAGACTACACCCAAGATCTCTGGACTGGACTTTCTTATTTCTGCACTTTACTGTTGCTCACCTTTAGTAGCCTTGCTTTTGAAAAGCTTGCATGTAAGTGCAAACACAAAATAAAATGACTAAGAATAAATGCACATGGTATGCTTAGTGTTACCAATGCAATGCCATTGCTGCCAGTGAAGGGCAAGAGTTAATGAGCTGAGGACAGGCGGTAAAGCAATGGAGTAATGGGATACAGATAATGCTCCAAAGAAAGGGTAAAAGTATGATTAACATGCTAAATAGCAGAGAAAAGGAAATTTAGCCAATTTATATGGAAATAAAGAAATATGCAATTTTTTCTTGCAACAGCTGCACTGCTATTGCATCCAAGCCTGTGCTTAAAGCTATATTCAAGTTGAACCAGAGGTCTTGATCTTGACATTGGTGTAATGGTGTGGAAATAAACAGTTACCAGACAATATACTTCACTGTGGAACAATTAATAGGTCTTAAAAATTATGAAAATGCCAAGTATAAAGACATCTAGCTAGTTTAAACTCTGCAGTGCTAATCCCCTTTTTGGTGGTACTTGAAACTTAGACATTTTTCAAGCATAGCATGAAGTATAGATCTGACATAAATGTAGCTGACTTTCCAAATACATAAGTCACTGTTATGGGGTCAAAGAGGATTTTAATATTAGATTGACTAAAAAGGAATTGCAAAAGAGAAAAGACGACAGTACACTGAACAGAAAGAATATGACTGAGAAGCTGGATTTTGAATTTGACTCCCATCACAATCATGGGTTTACTGCGTTCCCCTGGGTAAGGTGCTTAAGCCAAGATTTTTAAAAGTAATTATCTAAATAAAATACTTCAGAAAATCTAGTCTTTAATCTGTCTCTTTTACTAACCTGACCTACAAATTAAAGATAAAAACCTTTACGTTCCTTGTCTTCATGTCCTACTTAGAGTATAAGCTGTTTAGACCAAAACTAGTGTTTCACTAAGTTCATTTGCAACACTTACGAGCTCTATGTCTTAGCTGAGCCTTTCTAGCTCTGCTGGAAAAGAAAAACAAACTTTAAATGAACGTTTATTTTTAAAATGCAGAAGACTACTAATACCATCCCAAATTAGGACACTGTTGACAAAAATCAGGCATGTGTCTCTCAATAGCGCAAAGACGGGGCAATTTTCAGTTAAACTTATATGCCTAAGAAGAATAATTTGAAAACCGTTTTGACAGGATCTTTCTTTCAATCAAGGAACACAGATTTGTCAGACCTGGGAAACCTGCAGAGACCGTTCTGCCACTGACAATGGCGTGATGGAGGGCAGCTCTTGGCAGCCGACGTGCCGAGGCTTTGCAGCGCCAGAAAACCCTCGCGGCCACAGACCGCCCCAAGCGAGAAGCCCTGAACGCACCTTGTCCCCAGTCCTGGTGCAGGTGCGTGTGCCGGCTTTGTCTGCGACCAGGAAAGAGGCCTTTTTAGCAGCCACTCGGGTGTACTTGAAGCTTTCTCTTTTCTACGAACACTTTGAAGTGTGGGGTTTTCGCTCAGATCAGAACCGACTGGATTTCAGAATCCTGAACTCCCTCAGGAGAAAATGCTACTTTTTTGCCCAGACTATGCTATTCCCAACATGTTCCTGAAAATACCATTCCTCGACCCCCACTCCTCTGCTTTGCTCTCTTTTTGTCTCTCACATCGCAGTTCCTTTCGAGTCTACACTGGTACGCCTCGTCTCCAAAGAATCAGCATTTCTGTTTAATGAAAAGAGCGCATCGAGCACAATTTACACTGCAGGCTTAAATGTCTCCAATTTCCTCAATAGCCAAACATATCTGGTGAACACAGTCAGTGATAAATTAGGGTTGTCATAAATGTGTCTTTCTGCCTTCACGCTAAACAGCCTGCATCGAAAAAAGCAACGCTAACGATGAACGGATAGATCTTAAAAAAGGGAGCGACTACCACAGGGATTAACAGCATTACTGCTGCTCTCGCACTCCCAGGATAGGAGAGTTAAGGTCACCAGCATGTTTAAGATATAGATGGGGATAAACACCCTAAAGGTATTTTATTTAATAGCCTTCCAGTCTTAAAAGCAATTATATACATGGTAAGTGGCTGCATGGCAAAGCCCTTTAAAAGTCATACTGCTCTCCAAGCAAAAAATAAAATCATCAGCCTCTTATTGGAAATGCACCATTGAGATGGGGCACAAAATTGTCACAACTGATTTCATCTGCCTAGCAATTTGAAAATTAATGATTGTGAGTATACATCCATGACAAAATGGGGTTTAACTGTTGCCTAAACTCAAAATATTTGTGACAAATGAAGCATGAGACACACAGCATCGTGAATATCACAGAAGAGCTGTCATTTTTACTTGACTCACTCTCATTTAAACAGACAGCATTTCAGAAGATCTTTAGGACTTATATTTCACCCATGATTCAGTAGAAAACTAAGCTAGCCGTTTTGGCCTAGTTTTAAAGCGTTGTAACAGGTTACATTCAAATCACTACCATGGTAGCAGTGAATAGCTTCTAGGCATTCACTGACTTATTTCTAGAGCCAATAAATACAAACAGAAGCATTACTAATTTGTAAGGAACCTCATTTTTAAATGCAAGACTACCTCTAGACTGACCTATCCCTAGCAGATTCAGCATTAAAGTAGGGATGGTGACCAAAATAATAAATTCACGTGCAACATGACACAGAGTATGCACCATAGCAAATGATATTAATAAGAGGTTATGTTTCCTTCTCTCCTCTTATAAATCCATATTTGAGGATGATCACCCAATAATCATAATGATTTCAGTGGTTACCGGTCCTGGCTCTTGATGACTCTATGTCTGTTCCAACTGAAAATGTCAAACAAGTGAATTAAATCATTATGGTGTGAAGAAATAGAGCAAGTCCCTGATATGAATCCTACTTAGTTCCTTCAGCCTAATTATCTATTTCTAGAAAAGGTCTGACCAGCACAAAATAAAGATAAAGTTTCCCAAGTACAAGCCTGTGCAAGAGGGACACTAATTTAGAAGAGCCTGAATACTATGGCCTTTGCACCTAACTAATGTTGGTCATGTATTTGGAGGTGCCACTGAGGCCAGGCAGGGGAAAGAGCTGGGTTGAGTGCATGCATGTGTGCAGTGGGACTGGCAATTATACCATCAATTGATAACCATCAACTAGGGCACTTGGCAGGACCTGATTTATTTTAAGTTCAAACCTATGAACTAAGAATAGAAAACTTCCATAGCCCATTACAGTGAAATGGGCTCCCTTCCATGCATTGCAAACATTAAAAAAAATTACTTTCCCTTAAAGAAAATGGCCAACTGCTAAAGCACACTTATTATTATTATAATAATTAGGGACAGTCTTTTTCCATATCTTCTTATTTGCTAAAAAAACTCAACTAAACAAGAAAGTCCCAAAAGTTTTAAAATTACTCTTCTGCCCCCTAGGTGAACCTAGACAATGTTCTCCACTAGACTTCAGAGCGTCTAAAATATCAGACGAGTTTCCTAATATCACTAGCAACAGCATCTCTGCACACTAGGTGCTTCCTGAAATAAATAATGTAGTCTTAAATAAACTGTCCTAAGTAAACAGCCATCAAAAGATGGCTGCAGAAGCACTGTAAGAAACAACTGGAACTGTCAATTAGGGAATCCTTTATGGAGCAATGAGCAGATAAATATACTTTTGTCTCTCAGCTCAATAACAAGAAAAATACCTTCTTCTCTCTTAACTGCACATTCCCTTCTTTCACTCCTTCCTCTGCCACCCCCAGCTGTCCAGCTTTGAGATTTCAAAATTCACACTGTAATCTCTTTGCAGGTCAGGTACAGTGTACATGAAAGTTAGTAAACCTAGGACCTCCCACAAGCTTTTTGTGGCAAGGCCATCTCTGCAGGCATGCAGATCTCCAGTCTGGTTTTCAGAAAGCATAACAGGAAATCTGTCTATGTAGAATAACATGCCCCTAGCTATACTGCATGTAATCCACAGTAACATACACTGGCTCTGATAAAACCCAGTTGTTATTAAACAGAAATCTTAATTCATCTTTAATATTTTAGAAGTCAGGCTAACTGGAGTCAAAGGTAGTTGATAATATCCCTTTATGGTAATCTTCAAAGTTACTGTAAAAATCCTAATTTAAAAATTCCAGTTCCTTTTCTGAACACTGCTATCACAGTGCACGTGCCTGGGAATTGGCTCCACCAGAGCTCTATTTTATATTGTGCCTGGAAAGAAAATTTTTACATTTTCCCTCCCCTTTTTTAAAAACATTAGACTATCTTTGGCCTGGCAATAAACGAACAGCAAATATGACAGATTTATTTTACAACCTGTGCCAGATTTACAGCTGTACTAAAAGCTTACTTCATCTTGAGCAGAGATGTGACAAATCAACTTTGCAAATCTGGTATGGTTTAGAAACCATGCTGACAATTCCTTTTCAACAGTTTTTTCTTGTTGAGGAAGAACCACCGAGAGGTGCCCTTTTAATGCATCCTAAAAAGGCATCACAGTGCATGGTAGGAAGTTTTTAACTTTTCTGGAGGGCCCACGGAACGAAGTCCCAAGATTCAAATTTGGCCCAGCAAACGTTCATCACTGTAAAACTACTGCAGCTCAGCCACGATACAGGAAATTTTATTGTGGGACATTTTTGATCAAATTTCCTTTAATTCAGGCAAAAAATGAAAGTAGTTTCTGCTTGCTCATTCATTTCTATATCCTCTTTTGGGGGCAGGGGGACTGAGGAGGGTTGAGGCCCTCCCGCTTCTTTTTTCATTTATACTCCTGATCTATTAGGAAGCTCCCATAACCCACCTTATGATATTAGACTTCACAAATTACTGAAACATTTCTCCACAGCTGGAAGACTCATGAGAAGAGGTCTACGCTATGCTTTTTGTCATTTTGACTCAAATCTAATTTACTGCCAATTAACTTGAAATGAATGGCAAGTTTTCTTAAATCTACTACGTTTTATGAAAAAGTTTTCTTGACAGAATATCCAAATATGAGAAGGTTGAAATAAATATTTATGGAATAACTATACAAATGTTAAATCTATGCCAGCCCATGCTAACCAGCATTTTTGCGACACTGTAGTGTAGACATTTTCAAAACAAAGGAAAAGCTGTAAGATGTAATTGAGAGCTGCTAGAGAACCAGAAATCACTGGACCGCAGCTCTACCATGAGCATACGTCGTTGGAGCTCTTTTAACTTGCCTTCTGGCCTTTTTGGGCCAATTGAGTAATTGAAAGGTATGCAATTCCTAAACTTTCTCCACGAGGGAAATACATTTGCTGAGGGTTTTTTTGTTGCAGCTCTCCAGCAATGGAGAGCTTGGTAAAGCGACACGAATTACATGCCCCGGACCAGGCATGTACTAACACGGATTCTCTTTCTTTAAAGCATGCACAATCTAAACAGCCACAGTGCGAGAGAGCATACAGAGCTAAACTAGCTATGCCAAATTCCTCATCGTTAAAATACAGATATCCCGTATTGGGAAGCAGCAACATTTTCCTACTTCAGTAGCGCCAAAACACTCCAAGCAGGATAGGGAAGAGCAGCTTGTGTTTCAAGCCCAATCAGTGCATTGCTGAGCCCTGTTGTGGTAAGTGCTTTTGAGACACAAAAGATGGCACTAACCCTGCTGTGAGGAGCTCCCAATCAAGATGCTTATTCCTTTAAACCAAAAGCTTTCATACAGTAATTGTTTCAAGAGAAGCACAATAATTGCTCTTAAATTAAATAAAAAAGAAAGACGTTCAGATAAGAAATAATCTCCGCTAGCCTGATTATGATCAGTAAACATCAAAGTACTGGAGAGCATTATTCTCTCCAATCCTTGCTTTCTGACGCATTAAAACCGGCTCTGCCTCTGTGAAGCATGCCCAGGCCGATTGCAGAGGCAGCCTCTGACCGACAGGCAGAGCCTTCCTTCAGGCTCATCTCGCACAGTTGCAGCGCTCCAAAATAGCCCGTGCTAACAGCCTACTTCTAGGCAGACCCCAGACATGCTGCTGTCTGATGAAACCCAAGCAAGACATTCATGATTGCATTACATCTGATTACATTAAAATCTCTTCCTGAAATTACTATTTTTGCCAGACAGACTAACCTAACTTCAGAAACTAATTAATATTTTAGTCATTTTTAACTTTGTCTGAAAACTACTCCCTTACGTTATTATCTCCTTTGAGAATTCAAAACTTTACAAAATTAGGAAGCTGCAACCTCAAGTAGACATAGCTTGCTGTTATTCAGTCCTCTTCCCGCTCTTCAGTACAAATTACATGTTGCAAGAAGCCAGTGACTGAATAGCAGAGAAAAAAAAACACAAAACAAAACACTAGGATGCCTGATTATTACCTAATAACGCTAAAGGGAAGAATGCTTGCATCTCTTTATATTAATTACAGAATAAAAAAATCGGTTCTGATTTACTATTTGCCATCCCCAAAATTGCAACATATTGACATAGAACAAAGTTGGGAATTCATGATCACAAATCCCCAGTGTAAACTGAATATCTTCCATAAATGTTGTGCAGATACATATGTACGCACAGGTCTGGGTATACTACACTCTTACTCAGAGCTCAGAAGTATTTACAAAGAGAACAATAATAAAAATTCACCTGCTTCAAGAGTGCAATAGAGGAGGCTTATGGAACCAAAGTTATAACTCAACATAGAGGCCTGCACCAGCAGAATTGCTCAAAAATGCTGAGAAGTTACATTAAATCATATGCTGTAGTCCTAAGAATACTTGAGGCTACTGCACAAGCTAATTAAATGATACGCTATTCTGAAATTGTTTGCTATGTTCTTCTATTTTCCCCATAAGAATAAAAATAGAAGTAATATCTATATTAAAATGATGACGGGACATATCTGGAAGAAAAACATAGCTTACATATATCTGTGGCTTTTTTTTTTTTTTTTTTTTTGAGAATTATTCAAACTGTAACTGTTCCATGTAAATGTTATTAAAATTTCCTCTTTTCTCAAGCCAAACAATGGCTTCCTATGCTAAGGAAACATTTCTGCTGCCACAAGTAATTAGAAAAAAATGTCTTTGCTTTAACAACAAACAAACAAAACACCACAGACCCATGTAATATGAAGTTAATGCTGACAGGAAGATTTCTTTTGCTTTTCAAAAGAATTCCAAGCACAGGAAAGTTGAAAAGCCATTTAAATTACATCCATACAAGTATCCTTCATGTATTTCAAACATTGTAACTTTTAGCATTATTCTCCCTACAGCTAACAGCAATTGCAGTTGTTCAACTCCTATTAATGACTCCTGGGAAATGGGAGGGTGTTTCTGGCTACTTTCAAACTCCAGTTTTGTGTGCGAGACTGGCCACGCTGTCTCACTCAAAACTCCAGTCTTAGCGAGGCACATTTTCTTGCTTTGCCACCGAGATCTAAAACCTAAACTCTAGTTTCTACACACATCAGCATGCCAAATTAAGTGAGTCTCATTGTTCTCAGCTTAAAAACAAGATATTCGGGTGTAATTCCACCAAAGCCAATGGAGTTAAAACAGTAGAATATATATATGTGCAAGTGAAGAATTGGTCTTACACAGAACTAGAAAAAGAAAAGGATAAATATTGTCTTTAGCTCTTTAAAAATGAGATTAACCATGTTAAGATAAATTTCATACCATGAAGCACTAAAACATCAATGACTCATGAATTTTTTTTTTATTTTAAATTAAACAAACAAACAAAGGTCTTCAGGTGATCAGGTTCACAAACGTGACCTTCATTATTTCAATTTTAATTCCATTTCAATAAATGTTTCACTATTTCAATTCAACAGCTCTCTCTTGTGCTCTCATTCTTGTCCATTCTTGAAGATGGACTACCAAATGTGCAGACTGATAGGATTACACTGACCAAATACAAATATTTAATTTTTGAAAATGACATCTGTAACATATGTCTATGGATCAAAATACATATTCCAAATGCAAAAAGGCTTCTATTTTTGACATATAGAACAATCAGAATAGCAGCCTTGCTCACTGGGAAGACTCAATGAAAGAGCATTTGGGATTCATTTATTTTGCTTGTGCAATAATCCAGCCATAACTCTGATGATAAAATGGCTGTGGAAGGCTGAAAGAAAGGAAGTTGTTAGAAATGAAAACTGGCTGAAAACAGGGGAAAAGAAACAGAGAGTATTGGTTTCTTACTTTAACTAAGTAATTTGAACAAGATCAAAGCGAAGATTTTAAGGCACTAACACCAATATTTCAGTGTTACTCTTTAGCATACTACACTATTTTTGAAAGTAGTGCAATCTGCAGAAAAATTATAGGCAAAAGCTAGAATTATCTTCTTCTCCCTTTTTTTAAACATAGTAGACCAGAAGACTCGAGAGATGTTGACCCTACATATATTTTGGTACAACTTACTTACGCCTTTACAGGTCTGCTGAACCTTTCAAACACAAAAATAAGAGAGTATTTTCTTCTTTTTTAAAAGTGAATTGTGTTGGTAGGCAGAAACCAGGGACAAACTTTATTTTTCTGATCAACCTCTGAAAGATTCCTGTAATTCCCAGAAATCCATAAGGACAGATTAAAAGAAAGAGGGGGTGGGGGGATGAAAATTGCTATGTAAATAGGAGAATAAAGCAGAATAGTTTTGAAGAGAATATTTTTATATTCTCCTTCTATTTTAAATAAATTTTTAACAAAAAAAAATCAAATATTGCAAATACAAGGTTAAAGAAGCCATGAAGGTTTTGTACATAATAATTATTTCTGATTTTTCAGGAAACTAAAACATGAACAATCCTGTATCTATCCTTCTCTCTTTCTGTGACCTTTTTGACATTTGCAGAAATGCATTCTGCATTTTATTCTGTCATCTGTGATATTGGAATGAAATGCTGCATCTGATCAAAAGTATCAAGCGGTAAGCCAAGCAGAAGATACATAAGCACACACGGTCTGTTGCCCACGGTGATTGAGCTGGTGAAATTTAAGAGAGTTTGAGCCTGGTTTTATATACAATGCAAACACGTACACACTCACGAGAAACATGTCAAACAACAAAGGCAATTTCCAGTCAGGTAGCATTTTTGGAGTGCTTTTCATGTGATTTTTAATTTTTTTTGTTATACTTTAAAAGAGTAAAAATAAATAAATAAATTCCCCAAGGCAGCACAAGATGTTGGAATTATAAAATAATTCTGCACAGTCTTGGAGAAAATGATCAACTGAAGAGAAAAAGAATTAACAAAATGAAAGACAATCTCCTTACAGCGGGCATCCTCCAAATCTTACCAAAATAAATGGGAAGACTCCACTGAGTTCTGTTTTCATAGCATGTCATAATACTTAAAAAATACATACTTAGATTTAAAAGAAATAGGAGATATTTGCAGATATGAAACATATGATTTTTACCAAAGTGTAGCTATAGATTATGGAAACAACCAAATAATTATTTTCAATATTGGAGAATTGTATAGATTTTTTTTTAAGTTTTACATATAATTAAAGGGGATCAAAGGCAACATTTGGTCATTCTTTCAAAGGCAGAATGAATACAAATTGTTCATGAATGGACCAGTCCCATCTCTAAGCTCACCTGGTTGCCACCTTATTTTCCTTCCAGAGCCACGTCAGCATTTCCCACAGCTCTGTTCCAGCGTGACTCCTCTCGCAAACACAGATGCCTTCAGGCACTATCTACTGCTCAGCTGCCCCGGTGCACGGAGCAGGGAAAGAGGCTGTAACAGTAAGGTACTAGAAACGATTGCAGCTAGTGCCTCCCCTCATCTGAAGAAATGTTCCTGCAAGGGAAGCTCCTCCACAGCTTTGCACGGAGCTCCTCTCCTGCCGCTACAAGCACGTGCACGTGGCAGCATACTCTCGCCGCTGGACCCCCCACGTGGAGGCAAACAAACTGCTCCAGGTGCCTTTTGCGGGATTTGATGCATGGAGTGTTATTTATTTGCATCAAAATAATAATGCGGCAGGTGTCTGAACTCTTCGCATGCACATCTTTTTATGAAAAATCCAAACAATTTTTTTTTAATTCTCGTTGAGACTATTCTCAGATCTTTCTAGTTGCAAAACTGAACTTGGTTGGTAAACGCAAGCCTAATTATGTAGAAGAAAATGATTTAATTAGTACATTTGGAAGGTCTTCAAAAAAACCCAAAACACACAAAATAGCTTTTCCTGTGTAAAATAAAAATTTAAAATCCTGATGAGTTACCATATACTGAATGATAGGTAGTTTTCCATTTGGGAGCAATGAAAGCTTTGATAAACTGAATTTGAGCAATTTGAGGATGAAAGATGCTACACCAGCAGAAGAAAGAAATATTATTGAGGCAGACTGCTAAAAGAAAGATATTTTCACTCAGAATCGACCTAGTGGCTTGAAATGTCAGAAAACATGAAGATGGTTCACTACTGCCTTTTACCAGATTTAGTAGTATTAGATTTGAAGAAACTGAGTCATATAGCACAGTATTACATGTATCTTACAGAGGTTTAAGATACAGAGTAATGGAATACCACTTTAGGACTAAAAGAAATGTGAGTGAACAGAGTGCAGGTGAGGTATGCAGACACTATAAATACTACATAAAATTTTACTATTTATCAGGCAGATAGATAACCGTTTTATTTGTCTATTACATGTTATGTCTGCAAAGTTGCAGGTGTGAATACAGCAAGCACAAAAAATAAAGAAATTAATTATAGAGACCTTATATACACAAATACCAGATGACTATTTGTGAATGTTAATGCAGAACGCATTTGCAAATACATAAACACAGCTTCAATTGTTTTTGACTAGTAACAACATTTCACAGTCCACAGCAAACTACTTTTTGTAACAGCTCATTGAAATCTTAAAACCACTCTGCACTAAATTTTCCCCCCAAATATACGTATGTCCTAGCATGGCAAAGAACTATATGTTTTGGGCTTATATGAACTTGGTACCAACTGATTCTTGGTTGTTGCAATAGGAAATTAATTTATGAAAGCTCAGGTGATGCAGCAGACCACTGAGGATATATTTGGATATTCCTGGGTCTACCAGGTCACTTGAATCTTACCTTGTAGGTAAAATCATATAGAGACAACTGTATCAACAATGCTTTGCCATGAGATAAAGCGTAGCCTTGTTTGAAAAGGATGTTTTCTATCACTGTCTTCATTGTGTTCACAGTTCTGAAAAGAAATTTTATGGAGTTTCTGAATCCCATTGAGTTTGCAGATAATTCATAGCAAAAAAAAAAAAAAAAGATGCAACAGCTTGTCACTACAATCTAGAAAGCAGCATTAAGATTCTCTCCCATAAAAGTGAAGTGTCAGTCTTTTCCCCTTGGGAAAAACTGAGAAGAGTTGAGGATGCAAGTATTCCTGACCTGTAACAGACCCTGTATGGACTCTGTTACTCCTTTCAGTGCCATTTATTCAGGCTAAAATAGACTTAGATGTCATTTATTAATCATACAAACAACTTGTTTCTACATCTGTACACACCACATTCCTTTTTTGTTTGTATCCATGAGAAAATCTGAAAAATCACAGATCTCTGACAGTCAGCTCCAATATAGCTCACTCTCTGTAAAAAACGTATAAGAGACGCTATGGGCATTGCAGGCCAGAGCCACAGCCAGCCTGTACGTGAGTGCTCAGGCACTGGCATTCAACAAGGAGCAGCACGTTTCCCGAGGCTGAAGGATCCCCCCGGGTTTGCACAAGGAGGTGGGAAGGGGAGACGGACGAGATCAAACAGCATATGGGTTTGGTCAGGTCAACTTGCAGCAGCAGTAGGGCACAGGCTATGGCTGCAGCTTCATTTCAGAAGTGGGAGGGGTGGCATGATAAACCACAGCAGCTCGCCTGCTGTTTTGCTTCTGCTGTCTGCCTCAGTTGCCAGCAGACACGCAGCATGACAACATAGCTTGCACTGAGATGCGTCTCACCACTTTTACATACAAAATTTTGACATTGCCCTTCACAATTTGTTTTGTTATTTTAAGTATTGGCAACTTGGCTAAAGTGCCCTTCCAGAGTTGCATGGCTCTGAAGAACCCACAAGACTCTCTATGCTTGTACTTGTTAGGAAACTCTCAGGGAAGAAGTTAATACTATTTTTTGTATAGATACTTATGGATTTTAACTCCACTATAGTTCTTTCTTCATAAATGCTATGCTTATCATCAACAATACCAAAAATAGCAGGTGCAACTCTTCTTACTCTTGGTAATTACATACCGACTAATTGTATTTAGCAGAGAAAGGACTCCGTACAGCATTGTTTACACAATGACGTCTATGTAAAGTGACGGAATGTCAGAACTACATATTTCAGAAATATACATTTTTTATGTTTCTACCTAAGCAATGCTCAGCATAAGTTGTTTTCTCTTGAGTCTGGGTGACTTCTGCAAACTCCTGCTACATTCTAGCAAAGGCAAATGTGACAGGAGACACAGATTACTATTGTAAATGAAGAGCGCTGTGGTACCAACGGGCTCTCCTGAGCACTGTGTTTGCTGCAGATGATCCAATAAAGGCAAAACAAGCCAAGGAGAGCAGCTGCTCAAGCTGACAAAAATGCCATATGTGATTCACGTTGTTAGGTGAATATTTAAGGGAACTGCAGGAAGCATTTCTATTGGTGGCTAGTATCTTTTCTCACTGGTGACTGCAGTTCTTAAACACCCTCAGAGCAGCCTGATATGCCTGTCTGGAAACGCACGTTCAGCAGCAGCCCCTGTACTGGCACAAACAGCTCAGTCCTAATTGCTTCTCCTTCCCGTCATTCTGCCCTCAGCACAGAAAATGCAGTGCAAAAATAACCTCATCTTGGGGGATGATGAGTACGCAGCTCGCCTACGGTGGGAAATACTTCACAGCACTGAAGCTATTTGGAAGCTACTTTGTAGACGAGCTCTGTAACCCACGCTTTTGGGTCCCTGTGCACGATTCGGTAACATATAACAGGCTTCCAGACTGTGTCCTTAACAACACACAGACAGCCCACTTAAAAGACTTTTTTCTTTTCTTTCAAACTTTTATGGTTGCTTAAAATAGCAAAAGTGAGCCATGCATACACTACCCAAGTCTGGAGCAAAGGCAAGCGTGACATAGTCGCTGGTGCAACATTATCCTTCACCTGGGCTGGGGTATTTACATGGGGCATTTCTTCAGTATTTGTGATTTGGGATTGATCATACTGTTCTTGCACACAGAAGGAAAAAAAAAATTGCACACAAGTTTTCTGAAGACCTATAGAATACGCCATATGCAAACTCCTATTATAAATCACATTAACAAGTGCACGAGGTGGGGCAAGGGGGGGGGGATGAAATCCTTTACTGTATCCAACTTAGGTAACAAATTCCA